>NC_140445.1:4979408-6179408 GCF_963576455.1 Neolamprologus multifasciatus
CAGGGCCGCTGTGAGTTCATATAAGACTCTGCAGCAGAAGGAGTGAGCAAGCATACAGCGACACAGACGGAGGAAGAAACACTTGACTGCACTGAGCCCTGCTGTCAGTGTGACAGGAGCAGGGAACGTCAGGTCAGCGGCCCTGTTGTCCTTATCAGTGTCGTCCCACCCTGACAGGAATACATTCTGCACAACATCCTGGTGCGTCATCCTCAGCTCTGTTCCTTACATGGCTCTGGAGGAAACGGTGCCTGTGTGGTAAAGATACAAGAGCTGATGGTGCCCAGAGTGGTCTGGGAAGTGTGCTTAAAGTAAGAGACAAAATGAAGCTTATAATCATACCTGTAATTTATCACATAAACTTCAGTTATTTTTTTAAAGCATCTTCCAGCTTATTGATACGGTTCAACCTAATTTCTCACCAACACAATAATATAAGCTGCCCATGGGTCCACAAACAAACTGCAACCCAAAATGAACTTCCTTTAGTAGTTACTTGAGGCTGGTTCCAAAAGTGAATCAGTCTCATGTTAAAATCCTAAACTTGCCCAACATAGGTAGGTCTATGGTCTGTGAATAACTTAATACTGGGTGAATTGGTTTAATAATGGTATGAAAGGTATGTGGATGTACACAAGGAGCTGTGAGCTGCATGTTGTCCTTTCTTGAGAACAACATGCAAGCACTTAGCTAAGTGCTAACATTAGCTAAGTGCTAATGTTAGCACTTAGCTAATGTTAGCACTATTAGCAAGTAGCTATGTGTTGCACTTTTCTTTGGTGCAGCGTGCTAAATGATAAACAGGCTGGTTCTTATATAGTGCTAACCTACAATTTTGCACTTTTATATGACATATCTTATTCACATAAGCATTTTATCTATGCCTAATAAGATTCACACTCCAGTGAACGCATCGGAGAACAACCTGGAGTCCAGCATCTTCCTCAAGGATGCTTTGACATGCAGACTGGCAGCCAGGGTTTAAACTGCCACCTTGCCAGTTAGTAGGTGACCTGCTCTACCTTCTCAGCTACTAGTACCCTGAACTAGCTAGCATTAGCCAATATTTACTACTCCACCTTCTCATGCAACTATGGTCTGTTCTGGCTCCAAAGAAGTCAATATGGTGGCAGCCAAAACACTAATGTTAAAGCTTCAAAGTTCCAAAGAGGTGGACAATATTGCAGGGACTACTGCTATCTTTTATATACAGTCTAGTAGCTAATGCTATTCTGTACCTATCAAAGATCTATGCTAACAAAACGTGTGAAAAATAATATGAAACATATGCAGGTAGTGTTTCTAGAGATCATGCAACAATGGGATGGTGTTTTTAAAGACAAACTCTCTTTTAAAGATCTGGAAGAGTTATTCGTTTGTGAAAGTTCATTTTGCATTTTTCTGATCTCTGTCTGTCGACACCAGATATCACAAGTGAGCTGATTCTGACTGAAGCATTTATAAAACAAACAAAAAAAAAGGTATTTTTGGCTTGAAATGGAACCAGCTTTTACTAAATGAAGCTGATGTTTAATAAATAAGACTTTAAAGTAAGTAAAGTGGGCTTTTATTTTCCTCATTGAGCTCTTTTTGCAATCAGAGTTTTGCCTTCTGCTGGGCATCAGAAGTAATCCATTTAAATTTCTTCCTCACTGACTTCAAGTTTCAGGCCTGGAAGCCTTTTCCATCTTCTATATACAGCTATATTCACAATACAGCTGATTTACATATATATATATATCCCCTTTTTTGTCAGCCAGCTGCATAAGGAAGCATTAAAAAGTGATTTTAGTTGTAGCTCATAAACACTGCACACCAGCTATCACTCATCTCACATCTCGCCAGAGATTCAAAAGAAATCCAGTCAGTTTTCTGGGTATGTGTGATTTCAGCGAACCATCAAAGAGAAAGCTACACCCACACAGCTCCGGACCCTCGATGGGCTGAGGTGGGTCAATGGAATATTTTCAAAAGCTCAGCGAACACTGAAATACCGACCCGGCGGTGACAGATTTGCACACTCTGGAGGCCATTTGTGGAAAACTTTTATTTTGAGTAAGGAAAAAGATGCTCTAAAAGGGAAGCTACTGCTTTTTTTGTCTTATTGTCTTTTCTTTATCCGTGTGAACCAAAAGCTCAGCCTTCAGCTTGTTCTACTTTTGACTCTGTGATGTCACAGAGAATAGATATCTCTAATGCGATCGTTAGACCTCATTAAACTTCAAGAAAGCTACTCTAGTAGATTCAAAACATTTCTCAAGTCCACAAAGAAATGTGGCTAAAAAAAACAGCTCTCACACATTAAACAGGCCACATCAGTCATTCTCAGCCTTTCTCAAAGTCCGTTTCAGTTTGGTTTGTTATTCGATCTGCAGAGCACCCGTGCCGAAATGCTAAACTCGCTTGAGGAAATCAGTAATGCAGCACCGAAAGATGATGGGAGACTGTGTTTGTGCTGGCTCCGGCCACGGGGCCACTTGGCACGCTCCTCGCTGTGTTGTGAAGAGGTCCGGGAAGCTTGGAGGCGTAAACAGGGCGGCGGGGTCAGAGGACTCAAC
This sequence comes from Neolamprologus multifasciatus, assembly GCF_963576455.1. Taxonomy (NCBI): domain Eukaryota; kingdom Metazoa; phylum Chordata; class Actinopteri; order Cichliformes; family Cichlidae; genus Neolamprologus; species Neolamprologus multifasciatus. The sequence continues at coordinate 4,981,967 of NC_140445.1, forward strand.
TGGTCCACAAATAAACAAACTGTCCTCGGGGGCAGTAGCCGGTACTGGTGAGACAGCTGCAGAGGATCAGAGAGGGTCAATGACACGTGCTGTTTTTGTTGAGTGGAAACTTTCAACACATTTTGTTCCACAACAGTTTATCCAGAACTTGACTAAATCATCTGAGACACCTACAAAGTGCCTTCCAATACAACACCACTCATCAAGGACTCCATTACTTGTTGGCTCTGTTCTTTTCCACTGGGTTGTAAGATAATGACTTATGCATTATACATTGTTTCTTCTGTTAATGGTTTCCCTTTGAGTCGAGGAGACTCTCAGACTCCTGAGGGGGTCCTCTGGAACACCGGGTCCATTCGCTGTGCCCCCCACACCCCCATCCCCACCCCATGTGCCACCATCTGGATTGTTTTCCTGCTCTCCTCCCCTCGTCATCTTTCCCTTGTGATGCTTTCGCGTCACATGGGACATTTTTAAGATGCCATAACAAACAATCGTTTCAGTGTTGTGACTGAAGTGTACCATGGGATACAGTGTTGTTTGATAACACATGCATTAAGCAGTGATGTGTTTATAGGTGCGTCATACCACCAACAGCTGGGTGAAGCAAAAACTCTAAATTTGTGCATTTATTCTTGATCTTGTTCTCTTGTTTTGTAGCTCTTATCCATTTCACGCGGTACCTCTTGGTGACTGTTAAATCCAGAATTTAAAATCCTTAACACATACAAACTCTTGAATGATTAAGCCCCATCGTATCCTAAAGACCTCATAGTTTGATCGTTTCAGACTGTCCACTTCTTTAAGGTTCCTAGAGTTTCAAAAAGTAGAATGGGAGGCAGAGACTTTGGGTATCAATTGCTCCCAGTTGGGTTGAGGAAACAGACAGCCTCTGTAGTTTTAAGATGACATCAAACTTTTCTTTCTGCCAAAATTTTTGGTTATCGCTGGTAGTTGTGCTGTGATCCACTTGTTAACTGATGATCTAATGATATGTTTCCAGGTCCAAATGATGGATGTGGCCATGGTTGAGTATATCCTCCTCTTAAAACAACAGTCGCCTCAAGGTGTGACTAGATGTTTCATGCTTTGCTCTCTTTTTATTAGGATAGTTCATGTGATTTGGTAGTGAAGGCAGCAGCATGGTGGTGCAGTGGTTAGTGCTTTTGCCGCCCAGAAAGAAGGTCATTGATTCAAATCCGTCATCTACCTGGGTTCTCTCCAGGTAATCCAGCTTTCTCCAACACTCCAAAGACATGCATGTTTGGCTAATTAATGATTCAGAATAACAGAGAGGAAATATCTGAAGCCCTCTCCTTTGTTCTTTGTCATGTAACGACATGATCAACAGTCCAGCTGATGTTTTGTTGTGAGCCACCGTGTTTCACCAAATGGATTTGCCTCTATCATACTGCTCGCCGTGAACTGCAGTCAGTTTAACTCATTAGATAAACTTCATAAGTCCTCCCAGCATGCTTTGTGGGATCGTACCACTCGACATAAGTCCTCCACCTTCCTTTCACTCCACGTGTGCTTATATGTCGTTATTACTACCACTTTATTATCTCTCCTGTATTGTCTCCTCACCCTGAACTCCCCGAGTCGAGTTCTGTTTGACGTCACTTCCTTTTAAAGGGGAGTTTTTCCTCCCCACTATTGGCAAGTGCCGCTCACGGGGAATCTCCTAATTACTGGGGTTCCCTCTAACATCATGGGGTCTTTACCTTTAAAAAAGATAAAAAGATATGACGGACTGTTGTAAAAATGAAATTCAATTCCTCTAGTTGAAAGAAAACTAATAATCTAACTATTTATTTGCAATTGTTTTGTTGGCTATAAAACTATAAAAAACAATCACCTCGAACAGCATTTACCATCTTCTGCACAGGCTCCTGAAAGCAGCACATCACCCTATACCCTCCCTTTCTCCCCCTCCCTCCCCTCTCTTTCCACCCTCAGGCATTATTCTCTTCCTTTAACTCCCCCTCCTTTCCTGCCGGCCTCTCAGCAGAGGATGTGTCTGGAGAGAGAGTGTATGTGTGTGAGAGAGAGGAAAAGAGGAAAGCCTTCAGTAGAATGGATATGTGCCTTCTCTCCTCCACCCTTTCTTCTCCTTCTCCTTCTCCTTCTGCTTCCTCCTCTCCTCTTCCTCATCAGTGTCTTCATTCACTGTCTTCCATCAGATCTGCGCCCTGGGCACCTTCAGCACCGGCCCTCGGAGGAAAAGGAGACTCGTCGGGTGGATGGGCGGCTGAAAACTGAACTCCAATGTCAGCTGGGGATCAGAAGAATGGTGGTGACAAACCAGAAGGTAATGGGACACACACACACACACACACACACTGCTTGCCTGTGGCCAACACCCACTTCTTCTAAAGCCTCTTAACAGCTAGAACCAAAACAAAGCTGTGCGTGAGGCTGCACTCTTACTTCTCTGTGAGAGAAATGAATGAACGCACCAGAACTCATGACTGAGGAGTTCGCCTCACACTGATGGATTGATTTGTAGTGACTGATGAAATATTGAAGAAGCCAGTGCTTGTGAGATACAAGATTCTTCCTGTGTCCAGTGTTTCTGCTGGGGGCGAGAAAACTACAGACACTACAAGTGTGTTTGGGTATAAAAGTTTAATTTTCTCATGATGCAATTTCAAACCTGTGAATGTTCAAATATGCATTTCATGAGGGCTTTGAAGATCGTGTATAACTGAAAGCTCCACTGCAGCTGCTGAAGTGACCGTGTGCTGTTGTGTTTAATGTCAGAAATCTCAGATAAATAGATATAAAAGATGTATGCAGCCACCCGCTACATGATGTTGGAGCTCTAAGTTAGCTCGGTTAGCAAGCTCCTGGCATAAACTGAATGAGTGCACAGACACAGATACCTGCTATTTAGTTATGTTATGCTACGTAATATAAAAAACTGCAAAAAACACAAAATGCTAGATTGAACTAAAGCACAAGCTTCTTGGACACACTGTGGGTCATATTCCTTGTCACATAATTCCATTAAAATAATCCAAACAGCCTAAACTTGGTTGAGAGGTCCAGCTCGGGAAATTAGGAGAGGTGAGGCCAACCTAACAGTATCCAGTCTGGTGAGTGATTTAAAAAGAACTCACCCACCATACGGTTGTTATTAAGGGGAAAGAGCCTCTTCAGATAGAGGATTGGAGTCGATGTGGATTGAAAACACTGTAGGTTCTGCATCAGCATGTTTTTGTTGTTTGTACCTTCTTGATTTTCTTATCACACATATACGATAAGAAACAGCATCTTTAAATGCAGCTACCTGAAAATGTCAGCTGAATCGATCTCACTCCTTTCCACTTATCTTTGACTTTTAGACCAACTACTGAACATTGAGTAGCAGGTTTAAACTCATCAGGATCTTCTCATATAAAATCAGCAGTAAATAATTTTCAAATTGCAAAAATCGTTATGAATCAGGTCTGTCTAATCGCCGTCGGCAACTAACGATCACATTGTCCATTGTGCTGCAGATCTGTAACCTTTCAACCTCCAGAGTGCCAGAAAGCCAGGCGGCCCAGCGCAGCACATTGCTGTCTGCTGAGTCACTAACCAGTACATTATTCCATTAAGACCAATTATGTTGTGTAATTCCAATTGAGGCAGTCATGTGACTAACTGTGTTCTAGCTGACTCACAGATGAGATATGATATCCTGCTTACCTGACAGGCACAACACAAAGAGTCTGGGCTAGAACAGTCCCTCCATTGGGACAGGGAGAATTGTTTGACTGCGCAGCACTTCCCATTCCCGAATTGTTGGGTAACTTGGGATGTGCTGGAAGCTATGTACATTTTTAGGCATTGTCTCTTTTTACTATATACAAAGAAGATAAGAATCCCGATTCTTGTCACTTCACTGAAGTCTTGGAATCACCTGATCTTTCACCCAAGAGACAAGGGTCATGTGTATGACCAATGTTTAGACTCGATAGAAGAGATATATTTCACAGAGGATGTTAAACGTGGAGTTTCCAGGCAGGAGGAAAAAAGGAAGACCTCAGACAAGCTTTGTGGAATTAGTGAAGGAGGACATGTAGAGGAGAATGCCAGGGACAGTGTGAGATGCAGGCAGATGATCTGCTGCGGCCCCGTTCAGTGTTGTACAATCATCCAGTAAGGAAATCCGCCCCCCCAAAAAAGTTGATTCTGTTTATCTGGACGTAGCGTTTTCACCGGGAGAAAAGTTTTGTCACTCATCTAAGTGACTTCTTCAGTCTCAGCTGACTGCAGGTCAGCTGAGGTAACAGTACATTTGCATAATGACTGAAACTAACACTACTAACGAACAGTGGGCTGTGAGGTCAGTTCCTTGATCATTAATATGCAAATTGTCATGACCAGTGATCAAAGCCCACTGATCAATGGCCATGAGTATCATTCACAGAGAGTTGGGGAACGGCTGCAATCACAGCATTGAAAGATGGTGACAGATGGACCCTTAGGCCCCCTCCTCGATTCAGAGATGGTCTTTCCCTTTTCACGTAAATGGCCTCCTTGACTCCGCCCTCAAACCAGCGTTCCTCCCTGTCCAGGATGTTACATCCTCATCATTGAAAGAGTGTCCACTGGCCTGTAGGTGTGAATAGACTGCAGAGTCCTGGCCTGACGAGGTAGCTCTTCTGTGTTGTGCCATCTGCTTCACCAGAGGTTGTTTGGGTTCCCCGATGTACAAATCCTGGCAATGCTCCTGGCACTTAACAGTGTACACTATGTTACTCTGTTTGTGTCGAGGGATCCGATCCTTGGGGTGGACCAATGGTCTTTGATCAGTGGTCATGGCAATTTGCCTATTAATGAAGAAACTGACCTCCCAGCCCATTGTTCCTTCAGTGGTGCTGGTTTCAGTCATTGTACAAATGTACTCGTTATAAAGTCATCTTTCTTTCAAGTCAAGTCATCTTTATTTATATAGCACATTTAAAAGACATCAAGTATCGGCCAAAGTGCTGAACAGAGGGATAATATAATAAAAGAATTAAAATAGAAAGAAAACATTTTTTTTTTTAAAAAAGAATTGTAAGACATATCCAAAAGCCTTGGAAAATAAGTAGGTCTTGAGATTCGATTTAAAGACTTCCAAGGATGAAGAGAATTTTATGAAGGGGGGGAGACTATTCCAGAGTCTCGGGGCGGCAATGGAGAAAGCCCTGTCACCTCTAGATTTGAGCTGGGAGCGTGGAACTGATAAAACCATCTGACTGGAGGAGCGCAGAGATCGAGTGGGTAAGTGCAGGCTAAGAAGATCTGAAATGTAACCTGGAGCCAAACCATGGAGGGCTTTAAAAACAAATAATAAAACCTTAAAATCAATTCTATGTTTAACTGGTTGCCAATGTAGAGATGCGAGTACCGGGGTAATACTCTCTCTTTCTAGTCCCCGTCAGGAGCCTTGCGGCTGCATTTTGAACAAGTTGCAGGCGTGACAGGTTTGAGTGACAAATGCCTAAATAGAGAGAGTTACAATAGTCAAGACGTGACGATGTGAAAGCATGGATAACAGTTTCCAGGTCTTTAGATGACAGGATATTTTTGAGTTTAGAAACGCTCCCGAGTTGGAAAAAACTGCCACGAACAACTGAATTTAGTTGCTTGTCCAGCTTGAGAGTGGAATCAAAAATGAAACCAAGATTTTTTATGGGGATGTACATTAGCTGATAATGGGCCCAGATTGTCTAATAGAGTCCTGCTTACCGAAGATTATAATGTCGGTTTTGTCATGATTTAGTTTGAGAAGGTTCAGAGACATCCAGCAATGTATGTCGCTAAGACACGCTGAGACTTTCTGCAGCGTATCAGCGCCTGGTTTTAGAGAAACTCTGCAAGTTTGGGAAACCTGCAGAGAGCTGAGACTGAAGAAGTCATTTGGATGAGTGACGAAACGTTTCTCCTACTGAAAACGCTGCGTCCAGATGAACAGAATCAACCTTTTGGGGGATGTTTTATCTATAATTTCTGACGGTTGATATGAAGGTTAATCTGCAAAGTGTATTGACGATAACTATATTCTAGGAAAGTGTAAATAGGGGTTAGGTTTCTCTGTGTTGGTACTCAGTTTGTTAAATTATATCTATTATTTATATTATTTCCTCTGTCTTCATTACATTTTGAATAATAAGGCTTTAAAGTCAAAGCTGTGTTAATGGTATAATAAGCGAAAGTTCACCGGCTCTCCAAAATAAAAATCTCATAAGAAGTCTGTATTTTTCCTCGCTGAATGTCATGTTCTGTGGTGGGTAGCTCAATACTGAACATTCAGAGAAAATTATGGGAGAATATTTGGGGGCAGCTTTGGGAGCCGTAACTAAATCAGAGTGTACTTTTCTTGTGCTGGTAAATGAGAAAGCGATTAAAAAAGACATTAAGTGAGGCAATCCATAATCGCTCTTGACAGGCTGCTTCCCAGCTGGGAACAAATCTCATCACTGCACATTTCTGCACGAGCATTTCTCTGAAGCAGAGCTGCTGTGACAGAAGTAATGACGCCGCCGAGGGAGTGAAACTTCTCTTCTAGCACATAATCGAGCCAATTCAAGCTCCTCTGTCATGGGAAAGGTTGTGACCAGCTTTCAAAACTTCCTTCAAATGATTTTAAACTGTGACGTTTAGAATCACTCGTTTGTCTAAATATGATCAAATACTGTTCCCTGTAGTAACGCAGCTAATCTCATGATGGTAATAGCCCTGAACTATAGTCACACCCAGGGAGTATAAGGCGTTTGACATGTTGTCTCTGCATTTCCGCTTGCACTTTCAAGTTTTATTGCATGTTTTGTGTGTTTGTTCCTCTGTAAGAAACACAAACAAACACACAGTTCTTTTGCTATAAAGAGTGTTGTAGGGGAAAGTGTTTTTAAGTCAAACAGAAAAAATAAATTAAAAAAAATTAAAATAAATAAATAAATAAAATAAATTTTAAAAAAATTAAATAAATAAATAAATAAAATAAATTTAAAAAAATTAAAATAAATAAATAAATAAAATAAATTTTAAAATATGTCAGATTCCTTTTCCCTCAATTGATGAAATTAAATGTTTATACAAGTTGAATATTTTAACTTTATGCTGTATTATTTGATTCTCAGCTGTTATATGAAATCAAACATTTTAGTTTTGTTACTGAGTTTATTAGACTCTTTAAATGATGGGTCCACTGGATTGCTTTGCCAAGTGTGAAAACTGCAGTGAAGTCACTGAGTAAGTCGTTACTCACATGAATGAAATGTCTCACTCTCCCTTTTGTTGTGGTGCTAGCATCACTACATAGGAGTGAAGTTGCCTTAAATGTTAAATATTGTTTTAATCACACATTTTGATTGAATCAAGAAGAAATAAAGTACATATTTTTTGCCTTTCCACTGTGATCTCTATATTATAGATGATTCAATATGGAAAACCTGAGGGATGTTTTTCACTTGAGTTTACGGTTGTACGGCTTGTGGCTCATGGACAGTTTCAGAATATGTTTTTTTACACTTAAAGGAAGGGAAGTATTTATGTACAAAGAAGAGCACCAGCTAGCATTATGTTTTCATCGAGGTACTGTCCTTGTGCTAATTAACAAACTGTGTTAAAATATTAGTATCAAACGGACTTATTACAGTTTTTAAGGAAGGTGTAAAGAAAGGGAGGACAAGAGAAGTGCTTTTCGATCAGATGGAGAGCAGCTTTCACTTGGTCCCCCTTGTTGCTTCCCCCCTTGCTCTGCTCTGCTCCGCTCCCCTCGACTGTGCTGACCTCCCAACTTTAATACCATGTGACCAAGCAGACTTTTATCATTTCCTTGGTTTGGAAGGTGTGGGTAGGCATGCGGTGAGTTTTGCAGTAAGGTGAACAGAGACTTGAGTAGTATCTGTCATGGTTAACTCTCAATATTAAAAAATGAATGTTGTGTCATGATCCTGGTTTTTTGACCCTGCCCGTTGGCTTTTGGAATTTTTTTAGTTGCGGACTTTATTTAATGCCCCTCTTTGTATACTCTTGACCTTTGACTTCAGTGTGGTGTATGGGTAGCAGTTAGTATTTTGCTTAGAGGTCAGATCATATAGGGTTTTCTTTTGTTTTTTCTTAGCGTTCCCATTAGTGACTAGTTTGTATATTAGTGTCATTGTTTGGATGTTTGTTACTTCCTGTTTTATTTTGCTAGTCTCTTATCTCATGTGCATTTTGTTTAGTTTTGTTTCCCCTTGTCTCATTAGATTCTGTTTTCCAACTCCATCATGTCATGTGGAGTGTTGGCAAACCAGCTGGTTAAATTAAATACTGTCAGACATTCTCATAGATACTCATTTAAAAGCACTGTTGACACTGCACCTGGTCAACTTGCCTATTTTATGGTCAGAGCTGCCTTCAACTCTCTACCGTCGTCACAGCTTTTCTTGCTAATGTAAGAAATTATTAGAAACTTTTTCTACTCTACATGACACATGCTGGCCAAGGTGGTTAGCAAGACCAAACTCATCACTTATGATGCTAAATATGTAGTGCATGTCATAGCTGATCTCAGAGCAGTGAAGGCTGAGCCAGATTGTTTCACACACTCCCGTCCCGTCAGCGAAAAACCAGAGTTTATCCACCAGAAAAAAAGTTGCTGTCTTCCACTTGCCCAGCTCCTTTACTGTTAATGGGAGATGAGCACAAAATTAGCACAATGTCACGGTCTGGCCAGCAGACCGTGGGGATATGGGGGAATGAGGACCCAAAACGCATAGAGCCGGGTCCGTGACACACAAATAGATGAGAAGCTTTAAGATCGAAGTGAAAAAATCACTGTTTTTCAATTTGCATCTATTTTTAGATTTGATGAGGAAAGCACTGCTTGCCTTGCTTGCCCTGACAGGAAGTAATATTTATTCAAAAATAAAAGTTTGCAAAAGAAAAACAATAATTGTAAATACTTAAAAAACACAGAATTAAATGTTAAAATTACTTGCATTGTATGCATAGATTTATTGCAGTTGTATCAATCAAGCATTACCGAGTGATAGTCACGTCAATGCAGCAACACACCCGACGTGTGTTACTGCATGTCGGGTGTGACTCATGCTGGCCAAGGTGGTTAGCAAGACCAAACTCATCACTTATGATGCTAAATCACTAAAGCTCATTTAGTTGCTATTGCTAGCTGTGTTTCCATGTGTAGTGCATGTCATAGCTGATCTCAGAGCAGTGAAGGCTGAGCCAGATTGTTTCACACACTCCCGTCCCGTCAGCGAAAAACCAGAGTTTATCCACCAGAAAAAAAGCTGCTGTCTTCCACTTGCCCAGCTCCTTTATTGTTAATGGGAGATGAGCACAAAAGTGAAAGGAAAAATCACTGTTTTTGTCATGGTCCTGGGTCGGTGACCCAGCGCTTTGAGTTTGTTATTAGTGTTTTCTAGTTTATTTCTGATCTTGTATTGGTTGTTGGTGTTTGGTTGTGTTTATCTTCCCTACCTGCGTCTCCCTCGGTGCTCTGTTCATGTCCTCGTGTTATGTAAAACAGTCTGTGTGTTTCCTGTTTTACTTTGTAGGGTTGTGTCTCGTTATGTCCATTAGTTCCAGCTGTGTCCCCTCCTGTGTGCCATTTCCTGATTACCTGGTGTGTGTATTTATAGTGGGTGTCGGTCTGTGTTCGTTGTCGGCTCGTCTGTGTTTCATGGTGTCTGTTCCTCGTCTGTGTCTCTCTGCCTCCCACCCCATTTGTATGATCCGGTTTGTTATTTAGCTCACCCAGTTTAGGTTTATGTTCTGTCCTGCCCTCAGTTCTGTTATTTGTACATTGTAAATTAAACCCTCACTCTCATCCTCATATCGGCTGTCTGCATTTTGGGTCCTCCGTTTCCTCCACACCACACGGCTCACCCCGCCAGCCGTGACAGTTTTTCAATTTGCATCTATTTTTAGATTTGATGAGGAAAGCACTGCTTGCCTTGCTTGCCCTGACAGGAAGTAATATTTATTCAAAAATAAAAGTTTGCAAAAGAAAAACAATAATTGTAAATACTTAAAAAACACGGAATTAAATGTTTAAATTACTTGCATTGTATGCATAGATTTATTGCAGTTGTATCAATCAAGCATTACCGAGTGATAGTCACGTCAATGCAGCAACACACCCGACGTGTTGTTTCTTAGCTTTGTTATTCCAACATAGAGGTAAAAAATAAAACAGAATCTCAGTGGCTGAACTGAGATGGAAATAAAATGGAACAAATGTAGAACATCTTATAATAAAACACGCATAATAGTTTAACTAACATCCATAATTTACTACTGCGAAGCTAGAACTTCTCTGACATGTCTAATGCAGTATAAGTTGGCGCGTGCAGATTAAAACAGATCAACGTAATATAATAAACCTTTGTTTGTGTTTTCTTGTCCTCTTAGAGAAATGTGCAACGACACCTCAGAACAAAATTATTCTGAGTGTTCAGTTTCACCCTGTGATGAAACATTTCTGATAGTGGTCATTTCCAGGATTATAATGCCCCCCACTGATAGGACATAAGGGCTCAATGCTTTGATGAGGATGAAAATGATATGAGAAAATGAAAATGAGATTCACTAAACACCTAAGGGAGATTTTGGAACATCAAAATACCAAATGAGGGGATATGTTTTGGAAGAGTGGCGTTCCTTCCCTGCTGTGGAGTCCTGAGACTTTGAGCTTTGAAGCTGCTCTGACACAGGATGGCTCAGCAGCTTACTAACACAGCTAAGAGTCTTTTATAGTCGTTCTGCTGGACAGCTCTTTCAAATTTAATAAACAAGTGTCTTCAGGAATCAAATCTAGCTTTTACCAGCTGCGCCTTATTGCTAAGGCTAAGCACTATGTCCCTCACAAAGATCTTGTAAAGGTCATTCATGCTTTTGTGACTTCTAGATTGGATTACTGTAATTCCCTCTACTTTGGTCTTCACTCCGCTCTCCTTCATAGACTTCAGCTTGTCCAGAATGCTGCGGCTTGCCTTCTGACTGGCACTAGAAAGCCTCTATCACCCCAGTTCTTACTGATTTGCATTGGTTACCCATAAAGCATCGCATCGAATTTAAAATATTGTTGCTCACCTTTAAAATTATAAATAATTTAGCCCCTCGTTATCTTGCAGATCTTCTTAGTCTATATGTCCCTGGGCGAGCCCTCAGGTCTTCAGCCCAATTACTCCTGGCTCAGCCTGGATCTAGACTTAAATCTAGGGGTGACCGTGCTTTTGCCCTGGTTGCACCGAATCTGTGGAACAACCTTCCTGTCGCTATCCGTGCGTCAGACTCCGTTTTATCTTTTAAATCCCGTTTAAAAACTCATTTATTCAACATAGCTTTTCCATCTAGTTAGCGTCCCTGTTGGTTCAATTTCTTATTTATGTACTTTATCTTTTAGCTATATCTGTTCTTAGTAACTTTGTTCTTATATTCCCTTTTATTGTTGTATAATTAGTGCCCTTAACCTGATGACATATGTGGTACCTTGTTAACAGTCTTTTATTTATTGTCTTAATTTTCCTGTTTTTATTGTAAAGCACTTTGGTGTACCACTGGTCTTTTAAATGTGCTATACAAATAAAGTTGTATTGTATTGTATTGTATTTATATATAAAAATAAAATGTAATTTAATTTTTATTCTTTACATTTTACCCAAACATGAACTTGTGAACTTAGTAGTTTTAATATATCTTGTGGATAAAACACGCCTCTTTGCGGTGCGTGTGACTGTGACTGTATATAAAAGATGTTTGTAGCTTTAAGGGCTGAAGTTAATTAAACCTGCATTCTATCTAATGGCCAACAGGGGGCGTTTCAAACACAACAGACTGGAACAGAACAGAAAGGCCAGGGGGAATCAACCTGCTGCTCACTTCCTCTATGACTTCAGTAAAAGAGTTTATCGTCTCAGTCACAAGTTTCAACACTGCGATGTTCATGGTGTAAATTACAGTTTGAAAAGACAATAAAACAGAGTATGCTTAAGGGCAGGCCTGCCTCTTTATGGGCGAGTTGCTTCACTATATCTCCCTGCCTGATATTTTCTTCTCTTTGTCTCTCAGACATGGTGCCACAGCCTGAGGTGTGGCCTGAGGTGGAGAGGGCAGAGTGTTTGGCCCGCGGCGCTGCCCTGAAGTGGGCGTCGGGTGTTTTCTGTCGGCCTGAACATCTGGAGCGACTCGGTCAATACAGGAAGAGAGAAAGTCAAAGGACAGCGTCCGTTCACACCAGACTGAAGGTGACAACACAGTCCACAAATACGCATGAATGCACAATAATGGAGCCGTAGTTTAAAGCAGTTTAAATTATCCCAATAAGGCACATAAAAGAAACCTAATCTACTCTTCCTTATTTTCTGTTGCATACAGTGCTGCAAAAAATAAGTTGTAATTATAGTTCTAACCCAGTTCAACAGAAAATGTGTTTTTAAAGTAATGATTTTATTTACTGAGGCGAAAAAAGCTATTCAAAGCTACCTGCCCCTTTGTGAAAAAGTAATTGCCACACCCTGGACTGATTACCACCAGACCTGCCGACTCAAGAAATCACTTGAGATTTCAATGAACAGCACATCATTCTGCACTCTAAAGAGACAAGTGAGAAATAAAGTCACTGATAGGGATGGGTATCGTTTAGGTTTTATCCGATACCGGTGCCAAACCGGTACTTTTGAAACGGTGCCGGTGCTTAAACGGTGCTCACACCGGTGCTTAAAGAATGGAAAACACAAACTTTGTCCAAAAACCTCTCATGTTCAGCTGTTTTTTTGTGAAAAGATAACAATGTTAGCCTTTTCTGCAGCTATGGGGCATATATGGTATCACTCTTGGCTGGAAGCAGTGCTTAAACAATGGAAAAAACACAAACTTTGTCCAAAAACCTCTCATGTTTAACTGTTTTCCACTTTTTCTTTGGTCATTTTAGCCTTTTTGGCCAGGGTGAAGGGAGTATCTGCCATCAAACAAGAAGACAGCCGCATGTAGCTATGATGATGTTTGCTAGTTCACCTTACATGCATTAATGTAATAACGTGGTTAGCCTACTCAACGTAAATTACACACGAACAACATTAAGCTACTCACGCAGAGAAGAACGGCTGCTGCTGCATCATCATCATCCGTCATCATTTCTGCTACACTGGCAGGGCTAGGGGCCAGGACTCTACTCTTCGGGTTTTTGGGGGATGCTGCTAACTCCGGGTCCGATAACAGGCACCACACCCGCAGTAGATGTGCTCGGTGTGAGGTCTCGCAGCAAGCTATCAAATACGGTGCATTTCTCGGCTTTAAAAAAAACGCTATGCGTTGCCAGGTGTTTCATCAGATTTGAGGTGTTACCTCCTTTGACAGTATCACAGTATCAGCTTAAAGCACTTGTTGCAGCTGCTGAGTTGCATATTTTGCTGTGAAGTACAGCCAGACTTTTGACCGCTTCGCCTTGGGCATTTTTAATCTGTAGCTCTGCTCTAAAAGAACGTACGTACCTGGACCCGCCTACTATCCTCGGAAACGTAAAATGATTGGCTAGAATCTAAAGTGTATCACAGCTCAGGAAAATAAAGCACCGAAATGTGCGCTGCTTTTCGGTCTGGTTACTACCGTTTATGTCAGAACCGGTGTCGATACCGGTACCCATCCCTAGTCACTGATGTCTATTAGTCTGGAAAGGAAAGATATTTCTAAGACTTTGGGACTCCACTGAATCATTATCGACACCACTTGGAACAGTGGTGTTGATAATTACCCTAAAAGCTCGTCGACGACTCATCCACGAGGTCACAAAAGAACCCAGAACAACATCAAAGACCTGCAGGCCTCACTTGTCCCGGTAGAGGTCAGAGGTCATGATTCTTCAGTAAGAGACGAGGAAACAAATGGCATCCATAGAAAAGTTCCAAGGAGAAAACCACTGCTGACCAAAAATCACGAAAACCTTCAGGAGGGTTTTTAGTCCCGTTACATCCGATCAGAAGAAAGATGGCATATAGGGAGGTGGAAGGACAGAGGAAAAGTTGCTGTTTTTCCGTTTTTTGTAAATAGACCTAACATTAACACTGCAATCCCTTTCTTTCCAGTCCATGGTCCAGTCGTACCTGGAGGGAGTGGGCTGGGGTCTGGAGCAGCTCCGCGAGGCCCGGACTGAGCTGAGGGAAGTGTCGCGTGATTTGAAGAAAGCTGGACTGGAGTCTGATCAAAACACAGAGGGGGGAAGATCTCTGGAGAGACTGAGAGAGGTGTCTGCAAACCACAGTCAGCTCCTCGCTGCCGTTAGCAACCTGCCACGACTTTACTCTGGTGAGAAGCAGCTGTGTGGATGAAAGTAGGATCCCATGACGAAAGTGACTAACATAGATGTCCCGGTCATCACGCTTTGCATGCATACATGCATACATTTGCCTTAATCCTGTTATATGATGAGCAGATTATTATAACTGGTTTTAATTTGACATGAAAGGACTTTAAATCTAGAGATGACATCATTTTACACAGTTTTATGCTGGAACAGGATTTCAGGAAAACTATTTGAAAGCTGACACTAACACCATAAAACATTTACAGTGATGCATTTTGGCAAATTTAACTGTGACTTTGTTTGTTTCTGTGTGTTTATGATTTGAAAACATATAAAAAAAGGTGTCCCACTGCTCTAATGTGTATTTTAAGGATACTGAGTTTTCCATGCTGAGGCCTTAAAAGCTTTAAAAGTGTGCACATGCTGTGATAATGCAATCTAATACATGCGCCCCGTAATGAACGGCATAATGTTCGGAAAGCATTTATTTAGATCTGCTAAGTAACAAGGTTCTTGTCTGTGAATGTGCTGCATTGAGTTCTAGTGTTTAATTTTAACTACCACATGTATCTGAATATGACATTTACGCTATTGCTGGTTGGAAAATCCCCTTATTTTTCTGCCTGATATTCAGAGGTGTGTCTGCATGCCTAAAAGAGGTGTTCTGATTGGCTGCCCTTTGCAGCCATGTTTAAATGGCAGGGGGGTGGGGCTTCTGATGTCACTGACATCTATGATGACCGCATTATGGGATATCCACTCATAATGACTTCAAACAGAAACTATAAAAAACTGTGTATAGGCAGTGTAAACTTTTTCATGTTTAATAATTCTTTTGGTAATTCTTATAGTTCCATGTAAACCACCACTAGGGCTGCCACAAACGATTATTTTGATAGTCGACTAGTCACCGATTATTTTTGCCATTAGTCGATTAATCAGATCATCAACATACAGCTTATTACACCAGCAGCATCTGCTCTTATATAACTATCATTAGCTTACAGCTTTAAGTGTTTAAGGTAAGTGCTAACTAAAAATAAAGACAAGTTGATAGTTTATTAAATTTTAATGAAATTTACAGATTGTTTTGGTGAAGTTTAATAAACTCCTTGCTATCTAAAATATAACGGGACACCAGAGTATATTCTCCAGCATCTCACACTTCTGATAATCAGCTGTCTGCTTGATGTTTATTCAGCTGTGTAAAAACTATAACTTTAATCTCAGCCAAACCAATTTACTCAGGAACAAATAAAATACTAAAAAAAGCCAAACAATAACATTTTTAAGTTATCTAAGTGACTTATATATGTTTAACCTGAGTAGCGAAAGACAGCGGTGGGTTTGAAAATGATTTGCCGGGAGTCCGGCGTTCTCGGGACCCACTAGCTATCGAGCTAGTGGGTGACAGACGTCTCCGAAAACGTCGGAGCGCTTTTGGAAATATGTGGTGTCTTGATAAACTGAGCAGATATTTGAGGTTTACACAGCTACATTCTCACCTGAAAATATGTTAAACGTTTATTTTGTGACCCAGAAAGAATAATAAGAGTAATATTAAAACTAACTAGCTGCCGCCATTGTTGGAAACTGAGCTGGGCTGCGCTATGAATTCTGGGACACAGCTTCTTCTTCTTCGGGGTTTAACGGCAGCTGGCATCCTTGTACATGCAGTGCTGCCATCTTCTGTTTCAGTCCGTTATTACACCCTTAAATCCTACTACTTATTCCTGCGTCTTTTGGGATCTAAACAAAGCCTCAAACGATGCGTCGACTATTAAAATCGTCGACGACTAGTCAACTAATCGTGGCAGCCCTAACCACCACCTCCACATACTCTTGAAAACACATAAAAAAAAGGTGTCCCACTGCTCTAATGTGTATTTTAAGGATATTGAGTTTTCCATGCTGAGGCCTTAAAAGCTTTAAAAGTGTGCACATGCTGTAATAATGCAATCTGATACATGCGGGGTGGCTGTAGCTCAGGTGGCAGAGCAGGTCAGCCACTAACCAGAAGGTCGGTGGTTTGATCCTAGGCTGCTCCAGTCTGCATGCCAAATATCCTTGGGCAAGATACTAACCCCATGTTGCTCTCCGATGCGTCCATCGGAGTGTGAATGTGTATGAATGGTAGACTACTTAGCACATAGGTCAGAAAAAAGTGTTTGTGTGAATGGGTGTGATTGGGTGAATGAATTAGTTGTATAAAGCGCTTTGAGCGCTCAGACAGAGTAGAAAAGCGCTATATAAGAGCAAGTCCATTTACCATTACTCTTGTCGGATTATGATATTATTTTATGCCATGTTAGACCCCTAATTAAAGATTGTGAATTATTATGTAGTTTTAGTTTGCATTATTCTCCTGAATTAGAAGAAGGTGATAACTATTACATTTGGTAAACTGATTTGCATTACATTAGACTGCTGATTTATTGTGAATGAATGATATTGTTTTGTGATGCATTATACTGCTGAGTTATAAGAAAATATTGTTCACAGAAAGTCATCGCCTTATTTGTCTGATTAGAAGAGAACAGAGCATACTGCCCCATCTCAGCAGGAGCAGATAAACAGGGAGCCAAGGTCGTAGCTTAGGCGCTGTGTGAGAGAAAGAATGTGAATGTTTAGGCTTTTATGATTAGGTGGGGGCCACTAGAGGCTATAAGAGTTTAATCAAGGCTCGACCATTTTGAGATCTGATGCTGTCTGCTGTATGGTGTCCATCTCCCACGCGTGTGTTCATTAAATCATCGTTTGACTTGACCTGGCCGGACCAGTGTTGTTATTTTGGGTTTTCCTCCTGTATCCATCCTCAATATTTGAATCCGTAACACTCTCTATTGCCCAGTGCGTAGCATGGTGATGGAGACAGAGCGCCTGGTGGAGTCCCGGCGGCTGTTGGAGGCCCATGCCAAGCTGATGGATCTGGAGTACTTGCAGGATGATATTCTGTGGCAGCTCAACAAGGCCGCAGGAGGTGCACTCAGCACTGAAGACCAGGAAGTGGTGGCCAAATATTTCTCTGGAGTCCGGCACCTGGTCGATGCACTGGGTGAGGAACTCATTAAGATACGGGAAAATCTGTTCAAGCTTAACCATCATTTTTCGTTAAAGTTCCTCTCCTAGCAGCCTAACAACACATCACTGTTAATCAGATTTACATGTTTCTGTAAAAAAACAACAACATTCATTCATATAAGTTGCTTAAAGTTGTTGAGACATGGTTTTAAATAACTGATCTTGATAAATTTGCAGCTGTAGCAACCAGTTTTGTTCTGGAGAGAAACCTTTATTTGTAAAAGAAAACAAATGATAACATTCAGCGATATTTAATATGCACCCAGGATATGCGATAAGCTTAACTGTTGACTTTTCTAAAGCAAGAATACATCAAAGAAGCGTGTAGAAAAAGCAGTGTCATGGAAAGAGTGCCATTGGGTATTAGCAGCTTTAATAAAATGTTTAATCCCAGCTTCTGTGGTCCTGATGATGAAAGCACAAAGTCTGCCGGTTGAAACCTGATATCTTCATACTCCACATTCATCCTGGCGCTGCAGGGAAGGAGCTGTGGGCGGTGGTGAGCAGTGCTCTGGCGCTGGCCCGACAAAACCCCACGCCGTTCGTATCCGCTGTCAGGATTGTGGAGCGGGAGGAGGCGCTGGACCAAACTCTGCTGGAGGAGAGGGGAGGCGGCGGAGGCAACGGCAGGCCCCTACCCCCTGGACGACCTCGCTGCTGGAGAGCGTGCTTCTTCAAGGTCAGCGGCACCTGATACAAACACTGTTACCAAGTTTCTGCTTTTGAATATACAAACGTATGTCTCAGTTCACTCATACTCCCAGGTACTAGAGGAGGCGGTGGCGGCGCGGTTTCGCAGTGTTTCCTATCTGCACACACGCGGTCCGGGTCTGGCGGGTCACCTCTCTGCACTGCAGCACGGCATCATGGCCGACCTGGCCACCGTACGCCACCTGCTGGAGCACTGCGTCCCGCAACACTACAAGCTGACTGGAGCCTACTTGAGAGCCAGCCACCGCTGTTTACACGCCCACCTGACGCAGGTCGGTGAAATGAACAACGCCACCTCATCATGAATACTACACATCTATCTTCTTCTGTTGTTTTAAACACCGACCACCATCACTGTCCACATGTAAGTGATATTTGTGGCCTAGGTTAGCAGCTGGGACCTGGAGAGCGGTGAAATCTTCGCTGTGCTCAACTGGGTGCTGCACATCTACAACAGGTGAGGCTCGTGATCAGAATCTGTACTTTATCCTTTCTCTGTTACCATAAAGTGAGTTTTTCAGGATATTTCTAAGCAGCAGTTTGGAAGATTTTAATCTTGAGCTAATCACAAGATTGGACGAAAGAAGAATCAAGAGACGCAAAACTCTGTTTTGTTATTACTGTGAAGTTATGGACTTTTATTAGCATGAAACGCCACCTTTTGGCTGAACTCTTCAAACCCACCTTCAGCCATTAACGTCACAAGAAGCCGCGAGTTCATTAATACTTCATTACAATGACTATTTAAGCCACTAAAATCTGAACGTGGCAGTCTTGTTTTGGCAGCCCGGACATGATGGGTCATCCTGAGCTGGTGACGGAGATGGAGAGAGAAGAGCTGAGGCCTCTAATCTCCACAGAGGGACTCGAGCAGCTGCAGAGCAAATACGTGCAGAGTGTTCGGGTGAGCACTGGATACAGTCTGCATCAGGGTTTTAATAGTTTTGCAGTTTTCATTAGTTTTTATTTTTATTTAGTTTTGACTTCAGATTTTCAATTTTATATTTTTATACCAATTGTTTGCTAGTTTAGTTTAGTTTTTATTTTTTTGAAAATCCTTAGTTTCAGTTTAGTTTTGATTAGATTCAGTTATAGTTTTAGTTGTGTTTGCAATAATTAAGTGTAACAAAATCCCAGTTTCATCATATCAGTCATTCTGCTCATCCTTGGGTATGTTGCTATTCCAGCTACCATACTGCACCCTGCACAGGTCGCCTGTCTGTCGCAGGGCTAACACGCAGAGACAGACAACTCACATTCCCACCTATGGGTTCTTTAAATAAATAAATAAAGGCAGATGAACAACCATTGATACCAGGCAACTATAAAATGTATATCTTGGCCCCAATGAGACTATTAACTCTCGCAGCACCGGGTGTTCGTAATTTTGGTTCAAGTGAATTGATAAACTTTTTGAAGGTAATTGACTCACACAGTTGTGTAGATATCCCCGTCCTGTTGTCTCGGGATGCATCACGCTGCCTTGCCTGGGGTTAGCTTCTGTTTTCTGGGGATGAGGGTTGAGTGTGCTCCCTTACCTTCTCAAGGTAAGCTAGGTTAGCCTTCTTGTGTGAGCTTTTCAAGTGCACTTTAAGGTTTGTGGGATTTTTTCCCTTTAGAAATGTCCCTCATAATTTGTCTGTTTCCACTACAAGACATAAATTCAGTTCATTTTAGTTAGTTTTGTGAACACTCATTCCAGTTTTAGTTAGTTTTCCTTTTTTTTGTTTTTATTTTTATTTCCGTTAACGAAAATGTTTTTTCACTTCTAGTTTTGTTATTTCG
Source organism: Neolamprologus multifasciatus (assembly GCF_963576455.1). NCBI lineage: Eukaryota > Metazoa > Chordata > Actinopteri > Cichliformes > Cichlidae > Neolamprologus > Neolamprologus multifasciatus. The sequence continues at coordinate 5,001,831 of NC_140445.1, forward strand.
TTAGTTTTCGTTAACGATAATAACCTTGGTCTGCATATACAGAAGACAGATGTTTTATATAATGAAACTGTCCGTGTTGCATTAAGTACACATAGTGTGTGTGTGTGTGTGTGTGTGTGTCATTGCTGCTGTAGAAGAGTGTATCTGAATGGATGCACAAAGCTCTGCAGGTGGAGCTGCAGGACTGGCAGAGGGACCAGGAGCCAGATACAGACCATGAGGGCTTCTACCAAACAAGCCTGCCCACAATCATCACACAGGTAACCAGTGCTATAAAAACATCAGGTAAATACAATCACAGATCCATGACGTGGAGCAAATTTTACACATTTGAAAGTTTCTTTAATAAACCTTTAAATGAGTATCTCACAATCCTCGCATGCAGCATGGATAATGTAATCACGTGATAATGTAATCACAATGATGATCTTCATCCCTGTCCACACCCTGCAGATTCTGTATGTAATGAAATTATGTGCTTCTTGGAAATGCACTGGCAGAAACGAAGATCTCACATTCTCTGCTATTAAACTTAGTTCAAGTTCCCCACTGAACGTAGAGTTGGTGTGGACTTCTCGGAGTGTTTTATATAACTATGCTGTGTGGATTTGTGTGTCACGGTGGTAGATGCTGGAGGAGAACGCCCGGGTGGCTCTGATGATCGGCGAGTCCCTGCGAGATCAGACTATACAGATGGGACTGTATGAGATGGAGAACCTCCTGAACAGGTGTGTGCGCATGGACGTTGTGTGTCTGTGCTCCTGAACATACTGCACCCAGCTGCTTTTGCTTAGTAAAATGGCCTGTATTAGTATAGCGCTTTACTAGTCCCTAAGGACTTTACACAACCAGTCATCCACCCATTCACACACACATTCACACACTGGTGATGGCAAGCTACGTCGTAGCCACAGCCACCCTGGGCCGCACTGACAGAGGCGAGGCTGCCGGACACTGGCGCCACCGGGCTCTCTGACCACCAACAGTAGGCAACAGGTGAAGTGCAGTGGCGGTCCTAGCCTGTTTGGCGCCCTGGGCGAACACTCCCTCTGGCACTCCCTCTCCCTCTCTCCCACACAAAACATATTAAGGATTGTACATTAACATAAAACTGTTGTACACACACACATATGAAGAGAGAGAGAGTATGCATAGTATGCAAACGGCTACCAAACAGCCATCATAATTCGTCACACAATGAGAACAGGACAAATCAACAATTAACAATGACTAATTAATATTAAAAACTGTAACATAATGTATTGTTTGGAGTTTAGTCTGTTACTGTTACTATCTTTACCATTTCTTCTTGGAGCAACTGTAACCCACATCATTTCCTTAGAGATTAATAAAGTATTCTGATTCTGACTGTTTCAGGATGACCTGCCATTATCCAATCACACATCTGCTTACCTGCATCTTTTGCTCGTTTCTCCTCCTCTTCTTTTCTCTTTTTTCTAAACTGAGCACCTGATGGCTTTGAACTTTTCTTGTCCATCTTCCATTGGTTTGAATTTTGCACTCCAGTATGAACACAAATCCACCAACCCGAGGATCACCACAACATGATCTAACACACCTACACCTTAGTTCACAGATTCACTTTGTCTAGGGTGCATTTCTGAGATTTCACACAACCCAGGATTCATATCATGAATACATAATGGGCTTGGATTTACAACATTATAAATGAAATGTGCTCTATTTGGAAGCAGCAGGCCCCCCTCACCTTTCGACAGGTTGTGTGTGAGACTTTAAATCATCAAACTGTAAATTTTAAATTGTTATTGATCCCTTTACCCCGAGTCCTAAAGTGTATATTTATTTTCTTACTCTTCTTATATTCATTGTTTGTTTACTTGCACTGCTGTAACTAGAGCCTCGTCGTCTCGTCTCTCTATATACTGGACTGTATGTAGCGGAGATGACAATAAAGTTTACTTTGACTTCAGCAGCGAGCAGGCGCACCGAGGGCTCTGGCGCTCACTTTTCGTGTATAGAATTTTGAAAAAACATTGGTGAAAATTACATAAAGTCTGTATTATAATGTCTGGTGTTTGTTTTTATTTTGTTTTACTTTGCAAGTTGGTTATTAGATGCTGCTCCAGCCGGTCAGAAAATCCCCCGCCGCCTCCTCCCTGTGTCACAAGCAGCAGGCGCACCTCGCAAACGAAGGGCGTCCTTACTCCCAGCAAATGGGCGATAGAAAACCGATCGGTGCCTATGCCATTCCCAATATGCGCTGGCTGACGTCGGGGCAGCATGAGTACGAGCATTTTTTTTTTGCTGATGCCGGTGATGCCGCCCGGGCAACCGCCCGTATCTAAAACCACTACTGGTGAAGTGTCTTGCCCAAGGACACAATGACCAAGACTGTCCAAACCGGGGCTCGAACTGGCAACCTTCCGATTACAAGGCGAACTTCCAACTCTTGAGCCACGATCGCCCTAGTATTTGCTCTTTAGTCCAGGTTACACTGTTTGTAGACTTCAAGTCAGATCAAGTTTTATCATTTCCTTATTGCTGCTATGTACACTCACCAGTCATTTCAGTAGATGCTCCTGTTTAACTGCTTATTAACACGAACAATCACGAAAACAACTCAGTGGATTTAGACATACAGACATGGTAAAGGCGACCTGCTGAAGTTCAAACTGCTCTGAGACTTTCAGTCACATCAAACATCAAACATCCATCTCTAGGGTTTAAAGAAAATGGTCCAAAAGGAGAAAATGTCCCAGTTTCTCTGGAAGAGAATGCCTCAAAGTCAAAGCAGAATAGCCAGCGTGGTAGAAGATTCAGTTTAATGACTCCACTTAACAGAGGTGAGGCCTAGCAAGCATGGATCAGCTCACGCCACCTCTGTCAGGATATCTGTCAGTCAGCATGAATATGCCCCTAAATTCAGTATCCAGCTGGATTCATTAGTCTGTTGGGGTTGACTCTTTTTTTTGGAGCATGCCTCTAGTGGGAAGTTAGAAGAACTACAGTTTGTGCTCCCCCTGCTGCATTTTTTCCTTTTGCAATAATTTTATGAGTCATTACATCTACTTTGACCTCCAGGTTTCGTGAAGCTCTGGTGGAATTCGGAAAGGAGCATCGCAGGAATCTGAGCAACAGCAAAAATAAGTTCTACCTCCACTATCTGCAGGCCTCCATCAGCAACTGCATCATCCTCAAGTAAGTTTGTAGTGGAACATCAGTGCAGGTGTGGAAGTAGTCACCACCAGAGATGGGCAGTAACACGTTACAAGTAACACGTTACTGTAATCCGATTACTTTTTTCAAGTAACGAGTAAAGTAAGGGATTACTATTGCAAAAACAGTAATTAGATTACTGTTACTTTCCCGTAGGAACGCTGCATTACTGCGTTACTAAAACCGTGATTTTTTGCGAGAATGTCTCATGACAGTGACGTAAGCGAGTGCGACGTTCGTGACAACAGCTGTGTGCAGATCAACAATGGATCATATATCGAGTGCGGAGAGAGTATGAGCGTGCAGCGTTTAAAGCGTGGAAGTACTGACCTTACTTTGAGTTTGATTCCATAAAAAGTGACAAAAATATTAGTGTCCGTTGTGCGTGGGAAGAAAACTTCTTTTTACAGCTAAAAAAACCCCTAAACTTCCAAACAAGCTCCGAGTAGCTACGACGTAATGGGAAACTCACAGAGAAACTCGCGGATTCTTCCACTGACCGCTGCACACCTGCACCAGGGTAAACCTCCACCTACCTATTCCTGCTTTACAGGTGAAAATAGAGCAACAGGACCGCTAGTCTTTGACTTTATTTATTTTCTGCTGTGTTTTACTTGCATCTATTTGAAAGAGTGAGTGTAAACACACAAACTATTTTATTTTATGTGCTGGAATGTGCAGAAAATAGGTTTAAATGTTAAACTAATTTCTTCCAGTCAGTGAATGTTGCATATAATTAAATTTTTGCTTGATGCATAAAGTTAAAAGATTAAAACTAATAAAACAAGTTTTAAAAAGAGACTTTTCCATTTGATTACATTTTGTATGATGATTATGTAGAAAAAGTAGAATTGGGCTGAAAGATCTATCGCTTTATCACCTATTCAGGTTGTAAATCGTGTTTTTAAAAAGTAACTAAGTAACTAAGTAATTAATTACTTTTGAAAATAAGTAATCAGTAAAGTAACTGGATTACTTTTTGGGGGAAGTAATCAGTAATTAGTTACTGATTAATTTTTTTTAAGTAACTTGACCAACACTGGTCACCACACACACAGGAGCTTCTGATTGATAAATGCTCCAGGACGTGCACACTCTCAGTGCTCTCATGTTGAATCGATCCAACATTTGATGGTGTGGGGTCACTTATTAATCCCACTGGGAAGTTCTGAAGCAAAGACATCCCAGTGCCACTACATGCAGTAGTGGTTCCTTTGCATATTTTTAGACTTTGGACATAATCCCAATGCACAGGTTGAGTCCTGATCTTTATTATGAGTTTAGCTATAAGTCACACAACAGTTAGCCATTAATAATTAACTGTCTTAATGTAATTTTCTGCACACTGGTTTGGCTCTAAAGCCATGACAAAAGAGGAAGATACAGGGTGAAGGCCACTAAATACTAATTTATCTTGGTATGAAATTAAAAAAAAGACAAAGAAAAACCCAACTGTGAGATGAGAATCATCAGTAATGATGACATGTGTGTATCTGGACATGTTGAGTGGCACAAAGCAAAGATCTGTGTGAAAGAAAAGCCGCTGAAGGTCTGAGGAAGGGTGGAGTTTAATTGAGGAAACACTCCAGTTGAGCTGATGTTCTGCTCCACCCATCGGCATGGAAACGTTATGAGCAAGCAAGCAGACCATCACAACACGAGGGTGTATGTCATGTGAGACACAGTGAATAGCTGCGCCTGTGAAACGGTATTTGCTCTAAATGCGATTAGTTTCAGGAGCCTCGAAGCGCCGCGTTTCAGTTTTCCAGAGATGAAGATCATGGCTCGGAATCTGAGTGTTCCAAAAACAGCTCGTTTAGTGCCGTATAAGACAAAGAAAGCACATGTTTGTTCATAAATCCATCTTTAATGACAGCTGTAGTGACCTGCCAGATCGGTGCAGTGAACAGTTAGATCGATTTGAGGAGCAAAGATGTGTGTGGTCTCAGAGAGGATTAATCGTTGTTCACTGTCGGTGCAGGAAGTCCACGGAGAGCCTGCAGCAGCAGCAGTCGTCCCAGTCGGCAGGCCAGTTCACTCGCACTCCTCCTAACCCTCTGGCAGCTCTGGACCGGGCGGTGCGGCGGGCGTGCCGGCTTGTCATGGATCAGCTCTTGCTGGATTTGAAGCCTTTCCTCCCAGGCCTGCTCACCCGACCCTGGCTGGCTCAGGGAGACCCGACCCCCAAACTTTGCCGCGTCCTGGAGCGTCACCTGGAGCTGTACTTGCGCGTTCGGCCTCCCTGCCGGCAGGTATCAAATTCAGAGAGCGCTTTAGAAATGTACTGTGTGTGTCGAGGGTAAAGGTGGTCTAGAGGTACAGAACCTAATAACCGAAGAAAGTGTAAATAACCTCCGAAGACAGGAATAAGTCTCATAGTGCATATTTGTTTTATACATTCTGTGTGTGCAGCGTCTGCAGGAAGAGGCCCAGTGGCTGATGGTGGTGGAGTACGTCAGGGCTCTGATGCAGAAGAGGCTGGTGTGTCGTAGTGGCGAGGAGAGGAGGCAGCTCGCTCAGCAGATGCTTCAGGACGACCAGCTGTTCAGAGAAATCTTCCACAGCCTGGTGGGTATAAAGTACTATTACACAATATTATTACACATGATTCAGAAAAATGTACCAGGTTATGTAACACTGAACAATATCAGTATGCTAAGACGTTGTAGAAATATGAGTACTACATTACTCATACTACAATAAAATGTATTTTATTTAGGCCCATGCTGGTCAATATTCAATTAATTTAACAGATTAACAAAATACACATGACATTATAAAATGAACAAGGACATAAAAATGAAATGAAATGGAACAAAATCAAGTGATAGTTTGAAATAAAAATGAAATAATTAAAATAAGATTAACATAAAAAAAAGAGACCAAATCAAAGGATGTAAAAGTAGAAAAGTAATCATGTGAATCATGAAATTACAAATAATTAGATAAACATTGACGTACAATTTAACTAATTTTTAAACATTTAAACAATATATGATGATTTTTTTTTTTAATTGAATAATCTAAAGTATAATAAAACTAAAATATGACATAACATAAAGAAATTGAGAAAAAAAAGGAAAAATGTAGAAATAAAAATATATAAATGTCAGGGCTCTGTGTGCGGGCAGGCGGAGAGGAGGATCCAAACGCAGGACTCAAACACTGAATTGTAACTCAAAAAAAACCTCAGCTTTATTTGCTGGCAGAAAACAAAAGATGAAACTGAGCAATGGTACTGAATATGAAAAACTGACACGAAAACACACAGGCATGATCTGATGGTACGACGCGACACCGAGCACGGGAAAACACTGGGCTTAAATACACAGGGTAGTAATGAGGGAATGGGCAACAGAAGGGAGACACAGCGGGGAGAGATCAGGGCTAACGAGACGGGGGGAACCAAGCTGCACACACTAACATAAGACAAAGGCTGTGTCCCATTTCAGGGTCTGCACGCTTGAAGTACGCGCACTACGTACGGTGCGTACTATAAGTTCGAGAAGTGCGGAAGTGAAAGGCGTGTGAAATGGGACGGTATATGCTTCGTCGCGCTGTTCAGGTTGCCTAGCAACCATGATACTAACCGCGAGACACGTTACATACAGCTTTGTTTGACAGAAATGAAGGAGAAAATTGTTTTGTTGGTCAATCATTTTTGTCATGACATCACTTTGATTAGTTGAGTATCTGAGGCTGAGACCACAGGACTGTAAAACATGATTGTTGGGCTTCATTTCTGTACTGAACAGTCATCTCACTATGGTAATGTAAATATAATATGGCCAATATTATAGTATTGTCAGATTATTATGATATATATATATATATATATATATATATATATATATATATATATATATATATATATATATATATATATATCACTGACTTTCAGCTTGTTGTGTTTGTGGATATATGACTGACTTTTATTATCCATAAAATCATCAGATTCTCTGTAAGATTAAGGTCGACTATATGTATATTTAGAAGTAGAGGCTTTAAAACCAAGTTAATGCTGAAAGTACAAACATCACTAATGTCACATAACTTTGCCGACATGTGGCCAACAGCAATGTTTTAATGTTCTTCGTTATTAAACATTCGCACATAAATAAGTGACGTCATATTCAGTACTTACTTTTGACAGTTCACTCTTCGGCCGCTTCCTTCTGCCGTATTTTGCGGCAAAATTATCCACACCCACCGCCGCGCTATGAATTGTGGGATATATGGGACCACGAAGCGTGCACCGGACCACGCTTGATATTTGGGGAAATCGACGGCGCATTTGGAGTATGCATTTGAAGTACACTTCGAATTGGGACAGCCGTCGTCGCGTGGCGGTGACGTAACCGCACTTAAAATGCGTACTTCAAGCGTGCAGACCCTGAAATGGGACACAGCGAAAGACTTTCACAATAAAACAGGAAACATGAATTACTAAACAAGAACGCATACTCGATACTGAGAGACAAAATAACATCGAATACATACATGGAACTCAAACAATACATGAAACCACAAATCCTTAAGCACAGATAAACAGAAACAAGAAACGAATAATAATCATCATTATTACTACAAGAGAATAAGAAAACAATCCATGAAGCAGAATTAAACCAAAATATAATAAACTCAAAATACTGTGACAATAAATGAAACGAACAAAGTTAAAAAAGATGAAACGTGGGATTATAGCTTTATGAAATAAACACATTTTTAAAGCTATATTGTGAAATAGAAACGTGATATGAATTACTGCATGACAAAATGAAATACTTCTAATACTTTTATTGTTAACTACAAATTAATGAATAAATTCATTGGTAGAACAATTATTTTTAAAGAAGTGGTCAAATAAGTTTCTTTGATAATAACACGCTGAGTAGAAACAATCATACATAAGTATTTTTTTAATTTATTTATTTAACATTGGGCACTTTGGGGTATTCGTATACACATAGTTTGCCGTTGTACTGCATGAGAATCGTGTTTTCATCTGCTGCGATGTCTTAACTGAATAATTTCCACAGAATATTCATACCTGTCCGTGCTCGATCACTCAAAGCCACACGTGCATCGATCTGTCTCAGCAGGAAGGTGAAGGGTCAGCACCTGAAGTGAACCCTTTGGCCTTACTCCCTGTCCTGGCCGAATTCATCCGCCTCAAAGACCCCAACATGCTCACACTGGAGGTGTCTGGACTTGCAGCCAAATATCCTGACATCAGGTAATCAGCACCTCCTCCACCCTAACTGCTGCTCATTCTGTAAGCTTGATGTGTGAAACAAATACTGCCAGTGTCGTTCAGAAGAAAGTTGTACTGTAGACGTCATACGTCAGCTTTCGGAAACACCGTCTTTAATAAAGCTGCCAAAGCCCTGATTGTCTTTGGTTGTTCAGTGAGTGAAGAAACAACAAACAACAGAACAAATTCTTCCAAAGTGAGCAGACAAAACGGGTTGTTTCTGAGGTTTAATTCATCTCATAATCAGTCAGCGCGTTTCAAAGGAGAAAAGCCTTTTTTATGATGGCACGCACCACAGGAGTAGGAAAATAACTTACCTGAACAAAGCTGCAAGACGAAAAACCCAAACTGAACATAGACATAACACGAACTCACTGCCCGCTGACCAATCAGGTCTCTAGAAATTAGCATCACCGTTGATGGAAGATCTCTCAGACCTCTGTGAGATGACAGCAGGAGGGTTTAAAGTTCTTTAAGCACATCTAAAGTCTTTAATCTTTTTTTATTGTTTCTTACCCTGCTTACAACAGTATTAGTTTTCTATACACCCGAGTATATGATCCCAAAACAGGCAACCGCTTTGCACACAGGTTTGCAACCGGACAAAGCCTGACATTTAGTTTTTATACTCAGTCTATACCAAGGTTATTATCGTTAGCAAAAACTAACAAAATAACGAAAACTAGAAGTGAAAAAACATTTTCATTAACGGAAATAAAAATAAAAACAAAAAAAGGAAAACTAACTAAAACTATAATGAGTGTTCACAAAACTAACTAAAATTAACTGAATTTATAGCAAAATGTGTTTAGTTTTCATTGATGTGTGCGTGTCATACAAGAGTCAAGGGTGAAAATGAAGTTTAGTTTCCAGATTTTTTTCTTGCTGTGTCTCATTATGCCAGCAGGTGGCAGCACGTTAGTCGAGTCGTCTGTGTTGCTGCTCCGTCCACGCGCAGAATCATGTCAGGAAAAGTCGGGAGAAAGCGCCAGAGTCCAATTTGGGATTACTTTGAATATGACTGTGTTTTGGATAAAGCAAGTGTCTTGTAGTGGAAAGAGACAAATTATGAGGGACATTTCTAAAGGGAAAAAATCCCACAAACCTTAAAGTGCACTTGAAAAGCTCACACAAGAAGGCTAACCTAGCTTACCTAAAACAGAAGCTAACCCCAGGCAAGGCAGCGTGATGCATCCCGAGACAACAGGACGGGGATATCTACACAACTGTGTGAGTCAATTGCCTTCAAAAAGTTTATCAATTCACTTGAACCAAAATTACGAACACCCGGTGCTGCGAGAGTTAATAGTCTCATTGGGGCCAAGATATACATTTTATAGTTGCCTGGTATCAATGGTTGTTCATCTGCCTTTATTTATTTATTTAAAGAACCCATAGGTGGGAATGTGAGTTGTCTGTCTCTGCGTGTTAGCCCTGCGACAGACAGGCGACCTGTCCAGGGTGCAGTATGGTAGCTGGAATAGCAACATACCCAAGGATGAGCAGAATGACTGATATGATGAAACTGGGATTTTGTTACACTTAATTATTGCAAACACAACTAAAACTATAACTGAAACTAATCAAAACTAAACTGAAACTAAGGATTTTCAAAAAAAATAAAAACTAAACTAGCAAACAATTGGTAAAAACTAATTAAAACTGATATAAAATTGAAAATCTGAAGTCAAAACTAAATAAAAATAAAAACTAATGAAAATTGCAAAACTATTAAAACCCTGGTCTATACTCACTTTCAGGCTGTGCGACATGAGGCATGATATTAAACAAGGCATAAAGTGTGACATTTATGGAAAAAAGATTATAATAAGGTGATGTGAAATAAATAAAAATTAGATTTTAGAAAAAATGAAATGGTCTGAATTAAAGTAACGCTGTCAGGTGAAAAGGTGAGAAAAATCAATACGAAATAAATAAACTCATATATAAAACAGAATGATCAAAAGTGTAAACATTGTGGAATAAAAAGCTAAAATCAAGTGATATTATGAAAGAAAAGGTATCATCAAAGCGATGCTATATGATTTAAAATAATCTTAAGATGAGTCTTCCTGGGGTGGCTGTAGCTCAGGAAGTAGAGCAGGTCATCTGCGGGTCGATCCCTGCCCAAGCCAAAGATCCTTGAGCAGGATACTTACCCCAAGCATCCATCAGAGCATGAATGTTACATAGAAAGCACTTACATAGACGTAAGAGCTTGTGTGAATGAGGTGAGTTGTGTAAAGTGCTTTGAGTGCTGTATAAGAACCGGTCCATTTCCTTTGGTGAATAATGTAGTAAAAGATTTTGTGTTTGTTCTCTCAGTGAGGAGCACGTGTCCGTGCTGCTGGAAATCCGAGGCGACGTCTCCCGGGACATCAAAGGGGCTGTACTGGATTTGCTGGAGCAGAGCGCTCCCCCTCTTCCCGTCGGATACCGACCCATCTTCACTGACATCCTGGTGCCTCCCTCCACCATGGCCTTCTGCCTGCCAACTGCCAAGTGTGCATAGCTGCAGGGGTTTGGTGTAAAAAGCAGGGAGCTCCTAAATAAACACTTAGAAACAGTGCTGAGCAGAGTCTCCAGCTCTCCTTATTTATTCAAGATCTCGGTGATGCACATGAATTTATTTGTCCTCCAGCTTACCAGGGGTTTGAGGTGGCGACTTGCTGGTCCAGGTCTGATGTTGTTTTGTTTGCCTTAAGTCTTCTATACTTCCAGAAGTCGCTGTCAGAGTTTTCTGCAGTTTATACAACAGATTTAACAGGACGTGGATGATTTTTAAAGTCCAGTAACAGGACTATTGTGCACTTCATACACTCTCTGTAGCCCCATTTGGATGGAATTTATTTCTCTGTGGCAGGCTGGGTGATTTTATTATCAGTCCACACCATACGTGACTTATTTTTCTCTGGGGATTATATTATGATCAAAGTGAAAAAGTATTCATGCGCTCTCGTGATGTCAGCTTCAGGTAAGTAACCTGTTCTCTTTCTCAAACTGTCACATTAACAGCGGCCAGACGTCCTGTAGTTCTGTTATTTCTAAGCAAATGACAGAAGATAAATAAATGTGTTTTATTTAGTCACATTTATTTGTTTTTTAAATCTTTTTCCTACCTGAATATTCGTGTCCATTACAATGAGAGCGAATTACTAAAGGTAAAGAAATGCAAACAGAGAAACTGAGCGACTGGGTAAAGCAAGAAGAAATCCTGAGATTAAAGTCATACAATTCTGAGAGAAAAACACACGTGTATGATTTGTGGAGAAAAAATAATATCAAGACAAGAAAGAAAAGGAAAACAGAATTTTTATGATGGGAAAAACATCTAATTTAACAATTTCCAAGTAAAATGTGCGCTAAGAGGAAATGTTAGAACACAAACAACAGCTTTCCAGTCATTAAGAGAAACAACAAACTACATTTCAAAAGAAGTTTCGATAATGAGGTTTTCCTTTAACCTTCAATAGTCTCGATACGCTGTCATATTTTCACTTTAAAAAGCTGTTGATGTTATTCGTGTCCAAATGGGACTTTTGGTTCAGGTTTAAAGTGGCAAACAGCACAAACAAGCCCGCACGCTGCCTTCGTTCTTCTTCATTACCCACCATGTTACTGGTTAAACGTTATTTCTGCTTTCTGTCACTTTAAAGAGCGCTGAGCATTGCTTTGACCTGCATGAGTAAAATCTCACATCAACATAAACGTTTCTGTGCGAAACAAACAATCTGCCTGGATAAACTGCACCAAAGTTTTTCGATCGTTTCTTTGTGAGAAAACATTTTTAAGACTCAAAATGCTGCATATTAGATTTCTTTATATAAACTAAAAACTTCCTACTGAAAAAAAAGACACTTTTAAACTTTTTTGTGGAGATTTTCATCTGATTTGAGGGGAGACAGAGGTTATGGGACAGATTTATGATATTGGTGGGCGTGGCTGTTTGGCAGGGTTTGCTTCCCGCTGAGTCAAAGTTTCTATGGTAAAATAGATAAAAGGTATAGTAGAAATTCAGATAAAGCATAACTCTTATGAAAGTGGCATTATGAAAGAAAAGTGACAAAAAAAATAAAAGATGAGAATGAAATTAAACTGAAAATAAGAAATATTAAATACGTGGTTGGATTATTAATAAAAATGAAACACTGATGAATCATTAAATATATAAGTGGCATAAAATATAAAAATATGACATAAAAAAAATGACATTATGCATTGAAATGTTAAAATTAAGGTGACATAAAAATGGATGATAATTTAGGAAAGTGCATACATTTAAAAAAAAAGAACAAATGAAAGTGTGTATAAGTTATAGTTTATTATTTATTTTATTATTACTTTGAGATTTCCCAGCTGTGAACATCCCACCAGAGCAGCTGCTCTGTAATCACTCTGAAACTGTGTTTTCATTTCAAGCTTGCTGTTTGTACCAAATATTGTTTATCTCATTTTTTTAGAAAGTATTTATTGTATTTATGTAACAAAGTCAACTGTTGTCTTTTGTTTGGTGTTTTGTTATTGGTTTTACATTTCTGGTTCAAAGCTTCTAAAGTGCATAAAGTCTGTTCCATAAGTGTTTTAATAAAGTCTTTATCAAGTAAACTTTGTATTTCTATTATTAAAAGCATAAGGCACATATATTAAGTATGTAATCACTATCAATCAGCAGATCCAGTATTATTTATTTATTATGTTCTTTACTTGGCATAAAGTATCTATTTATATCTTGAACTACTGCACTGTAAATGTGTTTGACTTTTATCTATTTTGCTAGAGTGTCCTTTATCTTTCTTGCCTCTTAATTCTTCTTTACAGTGTGTGAGAGAAACAGCATTTCATTTTTTCTGGATGTCCTGTACACGCAGCAAACTAACAGTAAAAATCTTTGAATCTCGCGAGAATGATGAAACGTTATTTTGATAATGAAAGCGAGATTTAGGCGTGAATTTTAATTTTATTCATTCAGGGTTTTTTTATTTGCAAAAGCTGTTTCTAGTAACTAATATAGTCACTTTTGAAATCATTTATGTTTTTATTTTATGAATTATTATACTGCTTTTTCTTAATATTTTTTTTAGCTGTTTAAATTCCTGCTGTCTACTATTTACAGTCTGTTTGGAGCACCCACACTTTCGTTGTACACGTACAATGACAATAAAGGATGACAATAAATAAATATTCTTTTCTATTCTATTTTTTCTAATATTTTTGTAGTCATTTTTATTTTCGTAATTTAGCTTTTCACAAGGCCGATTATCTTTTATAAATGTATTTAATAACCATCGCCTAAATTACAACTTCAATAACGACACAAATACCAAAAAAGAAAATATCAACGACGCAAAACGTCACGTGACTCCGCCTACGTGACGTCACGTGGCAAGATGGCGGCTTCCTTTGGAGAAACGCTGCTGCTGTGATCGTGTTTACTTGCCTACTTGTAGAGAATATTCAGGTGAAACCAGCCGTCATTCAACCGCAGAGGGGTCCGAGTGTCGCGGCGGAGATGAAGACCTTCTGCGGGAGAGCCAACCCGACCACCGGGGCTTTAGACTGGGTGGAGGAGAGCGAGGAGTACGACTACCACCAGGAGATAGCCAGGTATGCTCAGGGCGTCCAGTGACCACATCCACAGATGTGGTTTACAGATGTCTTGCGTACCCTGAAAACAAAGATCCTTAGAAACACTGAAGATATTCGCCACTCTGTGATCCTGTATGGAAGTTCAGTGATGCCGGCAAAGGAAATTGTAACGTTTGTCATGAAAATACTCAACAAACGTGTAAAAATGCACAATAAAGATAAGAATATGAGATATAAAAGCACAAATAATGATATGGAAACAAACTACAGATACAGTCTCACTCTACACTGCTGCTGATCAATAAAAGGTTTTGAAAAATCAACGTTATTAACTGAAGTGAAAAATATCGCGGAAAAAATGGCCTAAAAATGAGAATTGTAAAATAAAATTTAAAAAATTATATGTTTGTCTTTCTAAATCCAAATGTAAACAGAACATGAATATATTTTTTAAATTGTACATTCATTTTTATCTTTTTCTTAACTTTCTTCCGTTTTAATTATGTTCTTTGTTGGTTATGTTTTCAAAAATGTTGATTTTATACGTTTAAACTGCATTAGTGACCAATTTTTATCTTTTTCTTCTTTAATCGGTTTTTTAAATTGACAATGATCCTTCATCGGTTTATCTTTCAGGTCCTGCTATGCAGACATGCTGCACGATCACGACAGGGTAAGACCAGGAGAAAAAGTCCCTCAGAACTCTCAGAAGTGCTTTTATTATTATTACTAATAATAAACCCAAACAGATGGATAACACATATAACAAGTGTCGTGTTTGACAGCAGAAATAAAACAACAACACCGCTAACATGTCTTCCACTGTAGAATAAGAAATACTATGAGGGCATCCGGGCTGCTGTAGCCAGAGTGAAGGCTTGCGGCGAGAGGGTCGTCGTGCTGGACATCGGCACTGGAACTGGCCTCCTGTCGATGATGGCCATCACGGCCGGGGCTGACTTCTGTTACGCCGTGGAGGTGAACATCACCGATCGCTCTCTTTCGGCATGGATTCATTTCCCCCTTGTTGTGTTTTAATATCAGTTAATAACTTTGTGATGCTTTCCTGCAGGTTTTTAAGCCGATGGCCGAGGCGGCGCAGTGCATCGTGGAGAAGAACGGCTTCTCCGACAAAATCAAGATTATTAACAAACACTCCACAGACGTCACTGTGGGACCAGGTCAGACACTGCAGTACTGCATCAGGCTGTGTTAATGAATCTCAACTTCACAGCTCACCCTAAATCAATTAAATCTTCTGTCCATATATTAACTTACTAACAACACTCTCTGTAAACTGTAACGATTCACTCCAAGCACAAAACCAAACAAGCAGAGGACATTTAAACAAACAGCATTCATTACTTACACAGCAGTGCATCTGTTTTCATAACCAGAACCCTGTTTTCCAGATGGAGACATGCAGGTGAAGGCCAACGTCCTGATCACAGAGCTGTTCGATACCGAGCTGATCGGTGAAGGAGCTCTGCCCAGCTACGAGCACGCCCACCAAAACCTGATGCAGGTGCGTGCCGTCACACTTTTCCTGCATTCGTCAGCAGCTTCCTCACAGCTGAACGTTTGGATGTTTCCAGTAGTTTTACTTTCCTTTTGCTGCCCTGCAGGAGCGCTGCGAGGCCGTCCCTCACCGGGCCACCGTCTACGCCCGGCTGGTAGAGTCGGAGCTTCTGTGGAGCTGGGCTCAGCTGCAGCCAGTTGAGGTGGAGGGGGCCAGGCTGGTCCCTCCGCCCGCAGTGGGCCGGTGTGCCGGAGCTCACGCGGTGTGTGACATCCAGCTGAGCCAGGTGTCTCCTGCCAGCTTCACCCCGCTGGGTCCCGTCTGCACCATGTTCACGTAAGAAATGCGACACTTGCTCGTATGCATCTGCAGTTATTCACATCCCTCTCTGACTGTCATCCTTCCCTTTCAGCGTGGATTTTAGCAAACCTGTAAGCAGCGCCTTCCAGGCCCACTCCTCCCAGTTTGTGGCTCAGTCAAGCGGCCGGGCTCAGGCGGTTTTGTCCTGGTGGGACCTGGACATGGACCCCAGTGGGTCCATAGTGTGCACCATGGCGCCCAGCTGGACTTACCAAGAGCCAAAGATGGCCCCGGTGAGTCACTGACCTCTGCTTGTGTTTAAGCAGCCAGTAGCATCAGACTACAGCAAGCTCTTTAACGGCTCAGGCAGCAGTGCCACAAATATTCTTAAATATCAGAGGGAACAACACTTCAGTGCGCTCACTTTATATTCAGTGAACATGTCTCCATCTGTATGCCAGCAAAAATCTGTGATATGATTCTTTGTGGTGTGTGCAGCATGGAGAAACAGTAGGAAAATGTGCCTGGCAGTCTTCATCTTTGCATGGATTTTGTACATAATAATGAAACTGCAGTAAAATCCACAACTGACAGGATACAGAAGCCAGAACTGATATTTTTTAAAGCTAAAATATATGAAGGTGTTTTCTAGGGATGCAACGATACCAATTTTTTCAAACCGATACGATACCGATACTTGGATCTGAGTACTTGCCGATACAGAGTACAAAAACCGATACTTCTGCCACACACACACACACACACACATGCAATGAATTGGAAGACAGGTTTTATTTTATTCTCTGCCGATAAAAAATAAAATCTTATTAAAAATGACCACAAAAAAATTTCAAGTGAAAAATAAGCACTTCTGTTAAATTATTGCAGAGTCTCCACATTGTAATTTAACAAAATATCACTGAACTATTGGCACTGTCTCGAGCTTTCAGAATAATAAATAAACACTTCTGTTTGGAATAAAATAAATACAAATTATGTTTGAAAATAAAATAAACTTTTAAATTTTTGCAGAGTGTCCATATTGTAAACCACAAACAAACTCCTCATCTGCCCGTGGATCATCAGTCGACTGTGCCGTTAAACCAAGGACTGACATCGCGCACACACTGCTTGTCTTTACCTCTTCAGAAAGTTTTGGCACCATTATCACAATTTCATATCGCAGCTCGAGTATGCTGAGAAGACGGTGCAATCCTCTGTTTTCCACGACTGGCATTGGCTGGTCATCCAGAGCGATAAAATGAGTCAGAGTCTCTGTCATTTTAACTGCCCGTGGATTTTCTCTTGACATTTTTCATCGCTTTTCCAAAACCTGAGTTAAAGTTGGCTGTTCCACACTGCTGACATTTTGTTTAGCCTAGCTACAGCAGCCTCCAGTTTCTCTTTTTTTATCTGGAGCTGCCAGTCTCACTCGTCTAACCCTGTGCCTGTTTAGCGCGGGATGTCCCCCTAGTGGCCAATCTAAAAAACTACAACAGAAATGACAAACCACCCTCTGATTAATGAAATAAGTTAGTATCGGTTCATGGTATCGGTTAACTTTTACGAGTATGAGTACGCAGACATTTTACAGTATCGGCCCCGATACCCGATACCAGTACCGGTATCGGTGCATCCCTAGTATTTTCTTAGCTTTGCATAAACAGCTGAGGTTTGACTCACTTTACAGTTTTTTTGGTCAAAAAGTAAATCGATAAATCGTCGGTCACTGTCGTGTCTTTCAGTGGCGCGACCACTGGATGCAGAGCGTGTACTTCCTGCCTGTCGAGAGCCAGGTGACAGAAGGAGAGGAGCTGAGCCTGATGGTCTGCCACGATGACTACAGTCTGTGGTACAGCCTGCAGCCTCGCAGGTACAGCTTGCTCAGACACATGTATACGCTTTGAACAATTTATTTAAGAGACTTCTTGAATCTGCTTGCAGCTCAACAAGAAGACATCAGTGCGATTGTTCTCACTGAATATGAGTGAAAAGATTCATGTGAAAAACTTCACCCTGTGGATGGTAGAACCACGTTTAACAGCAATAACTTGAATGATCAGACATTACTCACAAACTGGTCTGAATGTCGATCGTTTCAGCCAGCGGGGCTCACAGACTGAGGCTCCTCCCTCTCGGCCATGTTGCACCTGCCAGGCTCACCTGGTTTGGACTCGGCCGCGTTTCGGCGAACTTAACGACAGACGGCGTACGGAGAGCTACGTCAGCGCTCTGCGCAGCGTAAGTGGAGGCAAGTGGAATTCATATATTCTCGAATACGACTGCGGTTTAACGAGCTGGGTGAACTTCAGGTGCTGAGAGAGGACAGCGTGTGTCTCAGCGTCAGCGACGGGAGTCTGCTTCCTGTTTTCGCTCACATGCTCGGAGCCAAGAAGGTACGCCGCTTTCACCTCACAGATACTGTGGCTCCGTGACATCATCAGCGTCACGCCTGTTTTCACTTCCCTGCGTTTCCTTTTCTACTCAGGTGTTCGGTTTGGAGAACTCCCAAATGTCTAAACAGGTTATTGATGAGGTAATCATTCAGATCATTCTCGGCGGTGATGCTTTGAAATGTTTCAGGCACTGTATGATTTTTATTCATGTTTGATTTTGGTAAAAAGATGATAAAATGGTTTCATATAACCAAAACTGTGTCTTATCCTGCTTGTTACGTCCTGTATATCAACATGAAAGCATCTTTCTCTGCAGGTTTTGGAAGCCAACTCCATGAAAGGACGTGTTGAGCTGCTGGAGATCAGGCCGGAGCAGCTGACCAGTAATGATGTAGGAGGAGAACAGGTACCGTCGCCTTCCCGATGCAACCAGGAAGCATCTGAATGCAACACATTTAGACTCCTTTAGAAGGATGTACTTGAGTTTTCTCTTTTGACCCAGCTAAATCACCGTGGTAACACATAACCTGGTCCAGTCCAGTCAAACTGGGAGCATCTATTAATCTGTTATCACAGAGAGCAGGAGTCCCATCCACATGAGTGCTAAGGAAACTGAAATGTGTGAGGTGACGTTGGCCTCTCCTGTGCAGATCTCCGTCCTGATGGGTGAACCGTACTTCAGCACCAGCCTCCTGCCGTGGCACTCCCTGTTCTTCTGGTACTGTCGCACCGCCCTGGCAGGTCTTCTGCGACCCGACGCCAGCATCCTGCCCCGCTCTGCCTCCCTTCACATGGTGGCTGTGGAGTTCCAGGTGAGGCTGTTACGATTGTTGTTATCATCTGTATACAGGGCGATCAAACGTTCCCAGAATGGGACCCATAAATATTAAAACCAAAAAATCTTCTCTTTGTGGAAATCAGCTTACACTTGTTTCTGCGATGATCCTTCAGACTTTAACCAATCAAATAAATATTTAATCTATCAGGTGTCGGCTGCTTATGTGAATTCAGGTCATATTCAGTGGTTAATACTTATTAGTCTTAAGCATGAAGACTGTTCACAGATGAAGGCGCTGTTAAATGTTTCATCCAAATGGCAACAAACAAGTTGTTATTTTGTTTGTTTTTGTTTTGTTCATACCAGTGAGTGAAGGTGTTAAATACTCTGATCATTTTCTGCATCTCCATCTTTCAGTTCTACATGCTGTGAGATTCCTCTCACGTGGAGGGGAATGACTGTGATTTGAGATTCAGTTATTTTAGACATATATCCAATTATTTAACCAAAAAAAATAAACCCGTTGTTTCTGTCTTTGTCCGTCTGGTAGGATTTGTGGAGGATAAGAGCGCCGTGTGGAACCTGCGAGGGCTTCGATGTCACGCCCATGGATGAAATGGTCCAGGTAAAATGAGATGATTTCACTGGATGTTAAATGAGGTTTTGAATGAGCTATTTCTATTTTAATGGTAACACTGTAACATTTGGATCAGGAAAAAGCATTATCTGTAGTCGTTTTTATTGAACTTTACCGTCAGGGTGCTCTGTGCTACTTCTATTTTGTGAGTTCTATCAGCTTTTGGGATTGAAGGTGTCAGGAATAAGACAAATACTCAAACAGAGACACCTCTAAATACTAGTTTGACCCTGAAAGAGGACTTTTCATGTGCACAAGCTTGCTGAATCATTTCAAACTGCTGAACTTCAGCCTTCAAAAACTGAACAGAACAATTAGAAAACATAATGAAAGCAAAGCAGTTAGTGACTAATGAGTGATTTGGGAGATTTCAATGCAGAATCAACAGTACAGTAAAACATTGTGTCATCTGCATATAAATGTACATGCCAATTTGTGAAGATGAAATAATGTAATAAAAATATATCACAAAAAGAAGTGGATCTACAATTGAGCCGTGTGAAACACCTTTAATTAATTTTTGGTATAAATCCGAAGCTCGTCGACTCCTGCTGATCTCAACTGTAACTATCTGTGTCCAAATAAATCCTTGTGTCCCCTCAGCGCTCTCTGGATTTCCGCGAGTCCCGTGAGGCAGAGCCACACCCCCTGTGGGAGTATCCTTGTCGGGCTCTCACCCAGTCCACCGCCACCATGACTTTTGACTTCACACAGTGCCTCCCTCAGCAGCCAATCAGCAGCCAGGGCTTGCTGTCTTTCATTAGGTACAGTTACTTTAATCAGTGCCAGAACTAATTTGACACATACATGTCAGTTTTCCATCATTGTGGCCGTTGTGTTATTTGTCTTTTCTTTTCTGTAGTTTGTTTTGTCTCTTCTCTTTCTCCTAACTCCCGATTGGTTGAAGCAGCTACTCCCTGAGCCTGGTACTTCCTGTCAAAAGGGAGTTTTTCCTTCCCACCATCCAAATACTTGCTCACGGGGGATGTCTGATTTTCGGGGTTTTCTCTCACCCCGTAGAGCTCCTTTTATTGTTGTGTTTTGATGCTGTTAAAATACTACTGTGAGGTTTGAAGTTCATCTTCTGCTTCATAGAGTTGAGTCAGTAACATATTTTCTATGTTAAACATGCTTTTCAGGGAAGGTCGTTGCCATGGTGTTGCGTTGTGGATGGAGTACCACCTGACAGAGGACATCACTGTCAGCGCAGGTCTCAACGGACCAATCAATGAGCAGGTATCTGCCTCCGATTAGAGCTTAATGTCTTTACTAAATGACTCTTTCTTTAACTTAATTGCTAACACAGTGTTGAAAGAGCCGCCACCACAGGGTGAGAGGAGAGGTTCACCCTGGACAGGCTGCAGGACTAACACAGAGACACAAACAACCACAGGGAGAACCTCTTACCCAGGCATTCACCAGCACCACCAACAGATGTGTAGTTGTTATACAATTTTAGTCTTCTTTTGTAGTTGCAGCAGTTTAGAAGGAAGCCGGGTGTCTGCACCCTCTTAACCCTCATCGGATGCTTGTCAGTACTCCTGGTTGTTTCTAATGTCAACAGATTTTACCTGCTATTATTTGGTTTTGTTTCAATGAGAAGAACAGTGATTATGAGTGCATTAATACTGTAAATGAAAAACAATTAAAGCAAAATAAGTTTAAAGAATCACTAAAGATTACTAAAAGTGGTCCTCGGTGGAGCGTTTCACTGGGAGAGTGAAGTTTGGGGACACAGTGGACTTGTTGGGTTTTACAGCAGATGTTTCTCCTGCAGGGCGACTGCGAGTGGAGTCGACACAGGAAGCAGGGAGTGTACTTTTTCGGGTCGCCGTGGGAGATCTCAGGTGACGGCAGGGCCGCGGTGTCTTACAGTTTCACCTTTGAACCCAGTTTAGGAGACATTAGGATGGACTTCAGTGTCACGTCTCAGTGACGTCCAGCAATCACCGACTGAACAGCTCACTTTTTACCAAACCTGACATTTAACATGTTCTGTTCTGACTGAATCTCCACGATTAACCATAATTCAGAGTGTGGAACATGAGAAGCTTAGTGAGGATTTTTACTTTCTGAGATGATACCTGATAGCTGGACATTAAAAGTCTGTTTGAAGTCGTTTTTTTAATTCTCATTACAATAAAGGTTTGTACACAAAAACTTCTTAGAGATGTAGCAGCTGTCAGTCAGCAGGTTACAGTCTAGTAAAGCCAAATATTGTTTTGAGAAAGACTATTTATTTCATATTCAGGAAATTGTTTTATAAAGTTTTTTTTTAAAAATTGGCGTCAGAGTTTTTGTGAAAGAAGTCATATATTCTAAAACGAGTGTTTAAAGCTGCTGTTTGACATAAATGTTTTGCTAACGAGGTGTCAAATTTGCCCAAATAAGTTTTGTGACTTCATATTTTGTATTTTTTGTCTTCTGTAGGGAAACAATATTTGATAGTTTTCTCTAGAAAATGCTATAAAAAACGTTTCTTAATTTCCTAAAGCACACGGGAACGACTTTAAATGTTTTTAAAAGTTTGAGAGTCTGCTAAATTATTTTCTTTCAGAGCAAAGGATTACATTTAATCCTACAGTCACATTACCAACAGTGTTGGGGAGTAACGGAATACATGTACCGCCATTACGTATTTAAAATACAAAATATGAGTAACTGTATTCCGTTACAGTTACCGTTTAAAAAGGTGGTATTTAGAATACAGTTACTTTGTTGAAATAAATGGATTACATGGCGGTACTTCCCTGTTTCATATTGTGGCGGGTCAGGACTGTTTGGGTTTTGTTTGACAGCTACGTTCTGTTGTTCCAGGTGGCAGCGTTACGGTTGCCATGGTTACAAGGTGACGCTCTCTCTGCGTATGTTCTGGGTGAGAGAGCGTCTTTTTGTTGTTGTTGTGCTAAGCTAATAGGCAGAATGCTACAGGTATAGCTCTAAAGAATGTAGCATCATAGGCAGTGTAGTCCGTGCTGCAGGGAGAATGGACTGCCATACCCGTTATGTGTCTGTGAGCGAGGGAGGGAGGAAAAGGAAAAGTACGAGCTGTCATCGAGCAAAAACGGGAGCTGGAAGCATGTAAATATAATAATAACCACTGCAGCCAAGAAGAGAGCCTGACGAGCCCAGTTGTAAGTAAGCTATTAAGACTCGACTGTACACCGTGTTCGTGTTTTCCTCCAAAAACAATAAGTTCCGTTGGAGCAGCCTTTCAACGCCTCTCTCTGTCTCTCGCTAGCAAAGTTGACCCAGACAACAAAGTAAAGCTAGTTTTCGGCTAAGAGCCCGACACAGAACCCACCGTATTAGCCAGAGGTCCCTTTACTACGGTTCGGAGCCGCGGACCTTCAGTAACAGTAATAAATCACAGCAATAGTACATTCATGTAGTTGTAAACAGCATGATAATATATTAAGTAATCCAAAGTATTCAGAATACGTTACTCAATGAGAGTAACGTAACGGAATACGTTACAGAATACATTTTGGGGCATGTATTCTGTAATGGAATACATTTTAAAAGTAACCTTCCCAACACTGATTACCAATAACCGTTTCTTAAGTATTAAGTCACATGCAGTGAAATAAATGGGATGTTTAAACATTGTAAGGCTGGTTTTAGTTTATTGCAATGAAACAAAGAGAGGCAACAACACTTCTTTGCCTTCCACATACATACAGACCCTTCATTTGAACGGTTTAAATGCTGTTTGGTTTCGATGTCAGCGTTCGTAAATCTTAAACAGCCACTCGGTTCTTCAGCTGTTAGCGATCAGGTGTAAATGGAAGTTAAATTCAAGGAATAAAGAAAGCATGTCAGCTTTTCAGTATGACCTAGAAACCCTTCAGGTGAAGGCGCTCTCAACAATGAATCATTTCTATTGAAGCTTCGATGATGGAAACTGCAATCCAGCTGACAGATGGAAAAAAAAAAAATCTGTATGGTGTATTGCGCTGATCATCTTGAGAGTTTACTTTATGTTTTAAATCTCATCACAGCAGGACTCAAACATTCTCAGTGCATATTTACTCCCGTGTGGATTATACACAAAATGGATCGGCGAGGTGCCCGACTGATCCTCGGGGTTTAATCAGAGGGAATCGTGTCTACAGGGTCGGAAAAGAGAGGAATGTCATGTCTTGAAGTTTGAGCAGTGCACGTTGCTGAAGTTGTGTTTCAAGCATCCGTCAGCGTTTTCTTGTCCAGAACGATTTTCTCTCCCGGCTTGAACGCCGGCATCCCCGTGTACGGGCAGCTGGCACATCGGAAAGCATCGCCAAGGTAACACTGCCACAAACAGAACAAAGATAATTATTATTTCTTTATTAGAACCAGAGGAGGGATGAGGAACCAATGCAGGCTTTTGAAAGTATACACTCACACTTCCACAGGCTGATTTTGGCTGCTCAGTCTTCTGTTTTCCTTTACTCTCCTGCTCCAGGTCTTCAGCGAGCCCACACGTGCTGCACAAACATACAGTACAGCATCATGTCACATGATGTCCTTCACGCTCATGCAAAAGTTTCAGATCGCTGCAAACTTCAGATTGCTCATAACACTGGATCTGTATGCTGTCAGTGAGAGCAGACGTCCCTAAGGCGGACATCTCAAGCATAAATTTTATAAGTCATAAAGCTGAAAATGAGCATCAGCCAAAAAGTTGTGCATGAGTAAATCGTGTAATATCTGGTTAAAAGTGCACTGACATTTCTGAAAGCTCGGATCTTGGTCTTAAATCTCTCTAAAAGATGTGAGATTTAAACAAAACCTCACCAGTTCTTGCAGGCTTTCTTCTTCTTGTCGGCTCCTTCTCCACAGCCAGGAGCTTTAAGAGAAGCTGGATCAGGTTTTTTCAAGTCATCTTCATCCAGCAGAGCATCCGAGTCCATCAGATCCTACACAGAACATAAACACGAGGGACAAGAAAAACATCAGAAAGCATCAGTGTTGCATTACACCAGGTTTGAGCAAACTGCAGAAAAATCAGCAAATCCCCACAAACTACATCGTGCTGAAATATATATATTTTTCTTTAAAAGAGGATTTCAGCCTGCCTAATAAACTGTCACGTGTGCGTGGTTCAGCGCTTCAGTCGGTGTACAAACTCACCACATCGTCATCGTTCATGTCGTTGGCTGACAGCATCCACATTTTCACCGTGTTGGGATCCAGAGCAGGTTTCTCTGCTGAAATCACACATTTTAACCAACATTAGCTTCACAGCACAGACAGTCTGAGGAGCTCACAGACTCACTCGTCACTTATAATGATGCAAATGCAGCCTTGTTAAAAAAATATATAATAAAATAAAATGCTACTGCAGTGAGGACGACAGACACCTCGAATAGGAAATGAAGTTTCGTCCTCCAAATGGAAATTACATTATTCATAATAAAAAAAAAAGAAGTGATCACAGACAAACTGGATTATTGTGTCTGTATAAAGAGTCGAGAAAGTCACTCGTCTTCTGTTGATAGTCTTTAAAATGTGAAAAAAAAATTTTTTTTTAAATTGGTCAGCAGATTCCTAACTTGACTGTTCTTGATATCACAGTGGTACTTCATGTTTCTGCAGTTGGATTTTCTTTCATTTTAAACTGAGCAGAACTCAGAGCCATAATCATAGAGCTCAACACTCTTAAAGCACATTAAGAAAAACAAAACAAAACTACATACTGAGGTTATTTTGTTTATTAACATAAAGTATTCCTAATGCCCAGACAGTAACTTCTCCTTTGTTAGAGCCATAAATCTGTCTAATCCTGCACCACAGGGCTCATCCCTATCATCATCAACTCAAACCTCTACAAACTAAAGGGAATCTGGCATCTGTAGCCTATTATATTAGATCACAGTTGACAGAGACGGTGAGCTGTGGATTCAGAGACAACAGGAGAAAGAACAAAGCGTACTTATGAAGCCTACCTGGCTTGGCTGTCTTTTTCCCAAACGACAGTTTGATCTGACTCGATGATCCCACCTCAAAGTCGGGTTTGGAGGCAGATACGCGGACTCGAGACAGGGAGTCTCCTTGGTAACCAGAGGCTGCCCTGAGGGAGCTCAGCGCTTCAGGACTGAGCTCTGCTTTGCTGACCTGAATGACGAGACAGCAAACTGATATAAGCATCAGGTGACTACGCCCAGCTGGGAGCATTTTTTTTTCCCCACCCGTGACGTGAAGACCCACAGAAATAACGTGTAGCAGCTAAATTCGCTGCTTAACTGGTGGACCCACAGTGAACTGAGGATTCCTCCATGTTCATACTAACACTCTGGGATGTGCAGGCACGGTGTCGGTGTAGCACTTTCCCTGTCCCTATTACACAGTTATTGGGCTGGGAAGAAAGTGGCAGTGTAGCGTTTTGCCCAAAGTTCATGTTTTTTTAATCTCAGCAAATTAAAAAAAATTTAATAAAACTAAATGCAGGTATGCAGGTTTTGGGGAAACCTTGTGACATGTGCAGAGGAGGGATGGTGAATATATTGGACAAAGGATGTTGAATATGGACATGGCAGGGATAGGATGCGATGGAGGCAGATGATGCTCCGTGTGAATGAGGAAGCAAAAATGACCATCAGGTCAAACTATTAACAATAATTAGACCACCTCAGTAAGGGGATTCTCAGAAGCCAGCAACTGAAAGACCCATACCAACTTCTTTCTTCCTCACTGTTCAAGCAGCTGGAGACTCAAAGTCTGTTTACAGAGACAAGCTTCCAGGAATTTAAACCCAAAACTAACTTCGGTGCCTCGAGTGCTCCGATCAGCTGGTCTAAGTGGAATAATGTCCTGAATATGCATGTTGCTGGAGTACACAGTTACAGGTGTTGGGGAAAACATCCCTCTACTCCACAGTGTGAACTAGGGCTGTGCGATATGACCAAAATCTCAGATCCCGATATAAGACATCTATCATCCCGATAACGATATAAATCACAAAAATTTTAAATTTTCTGTAAATTCCGTGAATCTCGGGCAGCTCGACTTGCATGACGTGTTTTCAGCTGGGCGTCGTGTACCTGGAGTTATGACTTTTAGCCAATGCATGAAGCGATACATTTTAAGACATAAGTTGTAACAGCCGCCGTTTTCTTTGTGAGTATTTATTACACGGCGTGCTGCGGGGAAAAGCCTGTTCTAACGTTCGAGTCTAAGGTTTATTTTTTAGCACCTGACGCCTCTTTTTTGCTTCTCATCCGTAAACTCTGCATACTCTTTCACGGGATTTCGTTTATTTTGAAAAGTCTCAACAGGATCTTGAGCTTTATTGTGAAAGGTTAATATGCAAAACAAACAAGCGGATGGCGAAGCCACGCCGTTGTTTTACCGCCGTGGTTGCTAACGGCAACGCGTAAAAACAGTTGCTTGTCCATCTGTAGTGTGGTCATGTTAAATATAAGAGAAAGAGAGAACTTTAACAAATTCATATAACCACTACAATCACCATCAAACGATGAAAAAATATTGCCGTAAACATTATATTTTGCCACACTACGAAACAAACGATTTTTATATCGTCACCCGATATATATCGTTATATCGAACAGCCCTAGTGTGAACTACTCACCTCTGTTACTGACATAAAGCCGGACAGCTTCAGAGCCGACACCAGCTTCTCAGCTGTCCTCACACTTTGTCCTTCTGATCCTGTAACACAGATATACTCAGCACATTAAAACACATCGACAGGATAAATACACCTAAACTGCTGTCGTTAATGCGTTTCCACTGTAACCGTGCACACTTAAGCCACTCTTGTATCACGTGTCAAACAACAGTGTCCTTCACTCTCATTCAAAGTCACGTCAGTCATGCTGCTGAAGTGAGATTAACTTGATACCTGAACACTTTGCATTGCCAGTGGTTACTATTTCACCTGTCATCCTTACAAGTCACCTGCGGGACCGAGTAGCAGGCTCCAGAGAGCGGTCAGAGTAATAGTTTGTTGTTTGTTGATCAATGGTCATGAGAATTTGCATAATTAAGATTAAGGAACTGCCCTCCCAGCCCATTGTTCCTTCAGTGGGCTGGTTTCAGTCATTATGCAAATGTACTGTTTATAAGATTGAAACCTGCAGTCAGCTGGGACTGAAAAAGTCACTTGGATGAGTGATGAAACATTTCTCCCACAAAACGCTACGTCCAGATGAACAGAATCAACTTTTGGAGAGGTTAGAGTAATGCTGGAGCTCCTTAAAATGACCCAGTTCCAGGGGCACAGGAACCTTTTCACAGCTCTTATGACTGCAGGAATTAGGTACTAGGAGATTTCTTGGAACCCTGTTTTTTGGGGGTCTCTGAGGCTACGTTCACACTGCAGGTCTTAATGATCAATTCTGATTTTTTTGTCTGCTCGTTCACACTACAAATAAAATGCGACAGCAAACGCGCTCTAGTGTGAACGCTCAAAGCGGCCCGCATGCGCAAAAGAAGACGTCACACACAACGCGCTCTGTTTAGACCCAGAGCAAACAGTATTGTTTGCCTGATGGCCCTTAATATAAAGACTTCGGACTTCACGTTTCCCAATTTTTGCTTTAAGTTATTTTGTTATTTACATAATAATGTAAATAAGCTAATAATGATCCTTATTGCTGTTTTAGAGGAGCGGTGCTTCAAAGGATAGTTGCAGATTTCTGTCAGAACCTGGAGATTATACAGTACAAATAAAATGTTCACGTTTCTCCAACGTTGTCTTCCCAGCAGTTTCACCGGATGGCCAGGAAGCGTTCGCGATGTCTTATCGGGCGCTTCTCTGGAGCTGATAATTGGCGTCTGTCTTGTGTCAGTGACGTAAAAGACGGATTTAATGCGACATGACCGTTCAAACAGCAGTCGCTTTCTAAAACATCAGATATGTATCGGATTCAGTACCACATACGAAAGTGACCCAGATCGGATTTGTGCCGTTCACACTGTCAGACCATGATCAGATATGGGTCGCATAGGGTAAAAAAAAATCGGATTTGATGCGCTTTCGCCTGCAGTGTGAACGTAGCCTTAGCTCCTACTTCAGGAGGTGTTTAACCTTTTAATAACTGAACAGTGATTGGTTCAGATGTGAAAAAAATGCTATTGCAGGCCAAGCATATTTTTTAAAAATCCATGAAAGTCAAAAAAACCAAACAAACAAACAATGACAAAATGAATAACAGTGAAGTCCCAGTGTTATTAGGATTAAATGTAACAGGTCAAAAGGATTCCATGCTGCCTCAACAAAGGGCAGCAAAGCAGAGCAAAAATCTAGAAGCTCAAACAGGTTTACACTCTAGATCACAGGGTCAAGAACACTCTGATCCAGACTCTCATGAGACTCCGTAACATCTCAGCATCCCTCAGAAGGAGCTGCTAAGTGGGACATCTGGAGTATCCTTTTTATCTTCCAGCAGCAAATGGATGAATGGACTAGTGTCTCTTACCTGTAACTGGTTCATCAAGGACCAGCTGCCCTCCAGGTTTGAGCACTCTGGCTATCTCTGCTAGAGTCTCTGAAGTGTGGATGGAGGAGCTGTCAGCCAGAAGGCAAGAGAGCACCCAGTTGAAGGTGGAGGCCGCATGAGAGGCTGAGGGGAGGACAGGAGGAGACAATTAATGTGAAATACGCTATGTTCTGAACTGCAAACTAAAGTATTCCACAATGGAGCAGGGGTTCAAAGTGAGACGTAGGAGGTGGGTTAACCATAAGACCCAGTGTGCAGGTGCACTGGAAGAAAATGGATATTCTTTGTGGATTTGAGTTTCCTTTGTCTTAAAGTTCTGTCGACTCAGAAATATTCATTTGCAAGTTTCATTAATAAGCTCTTACAGGCAGATCTGTGTGCACCAGGTACATGAAGTGCATTTTAAATTCCCGCCACCTCAGAAAGCACCTCTCTTTAACAGCTGTTCTCCCGAGTAGTTAAGTAGCAGTTACGATAAGTACTGTAATTGTGACTATTTTTACACATTTGCACACATGGACTCATGACAGAGATGCAGGGGAATTTAACGCATGTTGATTGTGGTGATGATGACAGTCTACAGCTGCTTTTTCAGCAGTTTTCCTTAAGAGGTTAAGTCAGAGCATGTGTTAAAAAGAAATGATCAGGCGAACTCACACAGCAGCAGCCTCTCCATGTTCTCCACCGCCACTCTGCCACCCGGACCGACGACCGCTCCCAGCTCCTCTGCGTACTGCTTCAGGGCTGTAGGTGTTGAAGGCTGAGCCCACACCAGCACCACTTTGTCTCCTGCTCTGATGCCAAGGTCTGCCATGATTTCCTGGAGGAAGTGAACTCAAGTTTTTAAACCTGAAAGTACACCATCAAAGTTTGTGTGTTTGAAGGTGTAGGTAATGACTACTGCAGCATTCCATTCTTTTGCTGCTGTGGCCTCCACCATGACAACATAAATCCCACATGTACTTGCACAGAAACAAAAGTAAATTTTGTAATTCTTGTTCTGGGAAAATCAATTCTTCCTGCTATCGTGTAGACTCTCTGACTCTGTAAACAGCAACTGGGTCAAAGCTAAGCTGTTCATTAGAAACAAGCAGCATTGGAAAAAATAGTGAAAAGAAACTGCAGTTTTGATGTCTGTGGAGGTTGTAAAATTTCAACCCAAGGTCTGTAACTT
Organism: Neolamprologus multifasciatus; assembly: GCF_963576455.1. Classification (NCBI taxonomy): domain Eukaryota; kingdom Metazoa; phylum Chordata; class Actinopteri; order Cichliformes; family Cichlidae; genus Neolamprologus; species Neolamprologus multifasciatus. Next base: position 5,032,116 of record NC_140445.1, read on the forward strand.
GATGAACCAGCCAGGCTGCAAGAAAGGCCAAACTGGCATGTCTGTAACATTAAGACACAACAGATTCATCCAGTGCTCAACTCGACTCTCACTTACACAGAGGTAAGGAAGCTTTAGGGGATCTGTCCTGGGCCGCATACCTCAAACCTGCACTGTGAAACATGTCGGAAATTTTTTGTATTGACTGTAACGTTTATTTTATTCATATCCTACAGAACATTTGAAGAACAGAAGCTGACCCAAAGTGCTTCAAAGATGGGCACAATATCATTCGAGATTTCCTAAAAACACAGTATCAATATACACGAAAGGCATGTTTTCTTACATTAACTAATTAGTTAAAGTAAAAATCAAACCTTCTGTTTGCAAAGGAGAGCCAATCAGGGGAAGGTTTAAGGAAATCTTAAATAAGATAGATAAGGTGTATTTATATAAGTGTGAATCTTAATGTAAAGCTATTCTAATATAAACGTGGAAGTGCAAATGAGTGTAATAAAAAGCCTTTAACCCTCTGGGGTCCAGGGTATAATTGGCCATTTTTGACTACTTTTGATTTTACCTCTATATTTCACCTTTAAAATATGTTTTTCTTGCCTTGTTTGGTATCATTATTTTCAGCACAACCTCAAATATCTGATATCTGATCTATTTTGGTATACTATATTAGCACAGTTGATTTAAATTCAGACAAAAAATTCAAAATCCGAGTAGAAAAAAGTTATATTTTTTACTGTAAAACCCACAAACATGTTTAACAAATCATTTTCATAACTTGAAATGCAAATAGAAATTGTACATTTCTTAAAAAATTATGCACAAGTTTTGCAAACAACAAAGTTATATGGTACTATTTATCTAAAAATGCAGCCAAGGCCTCAGGCGGTTTTTATATAACTATTTAAATCTATTTACAGAACAATCAGGTGTGCTGCATCAAATAAGAAGGCACACAAATGATTCCAAAAAATGTAGTTTGTGTTCAGTATAAGACAGAGGAGAACACCACAGGCCTAAACCCTGCAGGTCTGACAACAGGTGGTGTATCAGTCCAGTTTTCCATGCGGGAACAGCGTTTACACTGGAATCTGCCTTTGACGGCTTTTTTTGGAGAAAATATGAAATTCAGCAGTATAACTGACACATAATACAAAACAATAACTACACAACAAACTAACTATAGCCTCCAAACACGCTAAACGTCACTAATGTCTGACATATGAAAACTCGCGCTCTCTCTGTCTTTCGCTCGCCCGCTTTCCGTCGCGGGTGTCCGTGTCACTCCTAAAAACTTCCCCTTCTCCCTAAACAACCAAATATCACATGTTGCTATATCATTTTTTTTTTTTTGATTGGCTAACATGGTAAAATCTAAGACCAATTGGGAAAGGGTGTTTTTTTCTGTTTGTTTGTGGGGGGGGGGGGGGGGGGGGGGGTTCAGAAAAAACATCACGTGTATTTTTTTTTTATCATAACTCTGGTTTTACGTGGCCCATCGACACAATTCAAAAACTGCTATATAGTTTGAAGTCTACACTTTTGACCCAAGCTGAAATGGAGACTTACTGCATGTTGTAGCTGCGTCGTCTTAAATTGGTCATGTGATTTTGACGCGCCAACGCGTCCGGCGACCCCAGACGGTTAAGATCCAATCAGAGCCAAATTACAAAATGTTATTCTAATGTTATCGTACAAAGGTCTAGAAGGTTCCCTGTCGCTCTGTAAGTGACAGTGAAGAGATGTGTTTAAAGTCTGCAAAACAGAAAACCGCTTACGTGATATACCAATAATTAGAGGTTTGTTCTTGACTCCGGTGTTTCAGGAGCTCCGAGGAGCAAACAGCGTGACGCAGCACCGGCAGATGCCCGTAATCAGCTCCTAACGAAGGCGTGAACACCAAGCAGCTCCCGGTACACGGCTACCCGCAGTATCAAAGGCTTAACGTTTGTCTACTGCTCTCCTAAAAGGCCTCTGGTGGCAGAATTAACTAAAGAAACAAAACGTAAACCGAGCCTACACGATGACTTGCCTGCTGTCCTGATGGCAGTTAAACTCAGCTACAATTACGTCAGAGCATGTTTCCGGTTCCTATTTTCAAAGTAAAGTATTTGAGCCTGGCCCACAGGCTGTGTGAAGGTTCTTCATACATTATGTATACTTGACTTTATATGAATTAATTTAGGCGCAATAGGTTTATGCTTACCTAATACAGGATAATCCAAAATATATTTTTCAAACCTTTTCATGGAAAGGTTTTTAACTATTAAATTTATTAAAATTACTTTTTTTTTTTTTTTTTGCATAATTCGATGGTCTTAGTTTTATTGTAATTTACAGGCGAGATTGAGTTTAAATGTATAAACACTGAAAAAGAGTGTTCGCGTTTGGGAAATTAAATGCTCTATATGTAAATTTTAGCTACAATAATGGCCAAGTTTATGATTACTGGGACACAGACATGAAAAACACACACGCACAAACCTAATTCAGGCGTTTTAATTTGAAATGCTCTGACTAGATTTCCGCTGTGGGAGCCAGTCGCGCGGTGGTGACGCCGCTGTGAGCAGCTGATATGGCGGCGTTGCTAAGAGGTCTGCGGGCTGGAAGGGCACTCCGTGGCCTGAGCAGCGGTAAGAAGGGGTCGCCGCTGGTTTTGTGACTATACCGGAGAGCCGGGACACGTTTTCCAGAACGCGTGTCTGTGTCTGCGTTATCAGCGCCTTTAGAACGAGCGTTTTATTAGCGTTAGCTGATCGCGCGCCAAAGGTGACCATGAAGGACGATATCAGCAACAGGGAACTGAGTGTAGCTCCAAAAACGGGGCTATTAGGAGGTTTGTAGTGTCCGGGTTGGCTCTGCAGGGCAGACCTCACAGGTGACTGCAGGGTAAACAGGTTCCTACACCGGGAGGGGGCGTGCTGTCTGCAGTTATACAAGCTGTCTGAGCTTTTCTAATGAAACCCCTAATTATAGCTCCCTTTTCCTCTATCATTACAAGTTCTGTGAAACACACACGTGCAGTCTCCTATCGGAGTGTATTTACGGTAAAGCTTCAGTATTTGTTGATTAGAGTTTGCAAAAAATGTACCAAACCGCACATTTTCCACTGAAATACACACTTAAACTATGAAAGCTATCAATCGTTTGATACCTAAACAGCCTAATTTATACTGAGTTAGTATAACAAATCAATTTTAAAATGCTCCCGTTGGAATGCTTTGGGGTATTTTTTATAATTTGCCCACATTTTATTGGAATAATTTGATAGAAAATATATAGAATATATATAGTAGTTAATGAATAAACGAATAAAGCTAAGTCAATATGTCCTATACTGACAGGTCACTTTATTAGGTGCTAGCACTGTCTCCTTCAGAGGTGCTTTAATTCTTCATGGCTCAGATTCAGCAAGGTGCTGGAAACTTTCCTCTGAGATCTTGGTCCATGTTGACATGAATGCATCACACCGAGACTATAGATTTATCAGCTACACATCTATGAATGTGTTCTACAACGTCCCAAAGGACTGGTGACTGGAGGCCATTTGAGTACAGTGAACTCTTTTTATGTTCAAGAAACCAGTTTGAGATGATGTGACGTGTTTATCCTGCTGGAAGCAGCCATCGGAAGATGGTCATAAGGAGATGGAGATGGTCAGCAACAATACTCAGATAGGCTGTGGTGTTTGAATGGTGTTCAGCTGGTTTCAAGAAGCGTGCCAGGGAAATTCCCCCACCTTTTAAACCACCACCAGCCTGAACTGTTGAGACGAGGATCGACAGTCATCAGACCAGGCAACATTTTTCCAGTGTTGTGCATTCAGAGATGTTCTTCTGCTTTTCACTGGATATTTTCTCTTTTCAGACCGTTCTCTGTAAACTAGAGATGGCTGTGTGGGGAAATTCCCAGCAGGTCATCAGTTTCTGAAATATTCTCTCACAACAACCATGGCGCTTTCAAAGTCATTTTTCCTCCCATTCTGATGCTCAGTTTAAACTTCAGCAGGTCATCTTGACCATGTCTATAAGCCAGCATGCACTGAATAGCTGACACATGATTGGCTGATTAGATATTTGCCTTAAAAAGCAGCTGATGTAGTGACCAATGAGTGTAGCATAACAAGTATTTAGTGCAGCATTCTCACCAATATTTCTCTTAAGTGTAACAGATGGGGAAATAAAGTACTTCATACCATGTGATAAACTGTACAGGTTTCACTGAGCTTGAGTTTAATGTAAATGTGAGACTTTGTACTGTGGTTTGTTACATTTAGTCCTTTTTCTAAAAGTGTGAACAACAACAGCACACACTGGGAGGAAAGTGACAGGCGATAGAGATTCGATACAGCACGATTATTAGGAGAAATAAACAAATACACCGTATTAAAAATGAATCTGTGGAAGTAAATCCATATGTTTGTATGCTCCAGTGGTGGCTGCACCAACAGCAACAAACCCTCAGTGCGGCAGTCTGAGACGAGGCTTCCACTGTGCAGGGCTGAGGCTTCAGGATGAGTCCAAATCTGACAAGCCTCCCTCCTCAACCACCTACCATGAGCACTACCAGGCTCGCTCTGCTGAACAGGACACGGCGGCTTCTGCTTCCGATCCGGCAGCCGACCAGTCTACCGATCCAAACACCAGGTCAGTAATCGTTACATTAGTCACTCCTGTCATTCAACAGGAATTTTACAAGATGCTTTCTGATGTGGGAGAGCTACACTTGGTCTCACGTTGCCGTTTGTCTTCGTGAAGTTACCAGGACCAGAGCGGGGAGCAAGATGAGGAGTATGAAACAGAGGAGCAGCTTCAGGCTCGAATCCTGACTGCCGCTCTGGAGTTTGTTCCTCTGCACGGCTGGTCGATGGAAGCTATCGCAGCTGGTGCTGAGGTGAGAGAGTAGTTCAAAGACTTTATCGTGTAGCCCTGTGTTCGTATGTAAGCTGCACCGTTAACGCTGTGGTTGTTGTGTCTGTACCAGAGTCTGGGCTTGTCTTCTGCTTCCACCGGTATGTTCGAGAAAGGATCCGGAGACCTGGTCCTACATTTCATCGCTCAGTGCAATGCGCAGCTGACGGAGATCCTGGCTGAACAGCACACTCAGGTCCAGCTGGGCCAGGCTGAGTATGTATACACAGCAGCTCACTGTGCAGTTCAGCTACACTATATTGTCACAAGTATTTGCTCTCTGCCTTCACAAACATATGCACTTGATCATGACATTATCTAAAACCTTTTGGTGTGTTGAAGCATTAAGAGTTCCTTTCACTGGAACTAAGAGGCCGAGCCCAATTCCTGAAAAACATTCCCACACTATAATCCCTCCTACACCAAACTTTACACTTTGCCAGTTGCCAGGACAGCGGTACTTGTCAGGCTAACCCAGACTCATCCATCCGATTGCTAGACATGTAATTCATCTCTCCAGAGAACACGTTTGAACTGCTCGAGAGTCCAGTGCCGTTGTGCTTTACATCTGAATGCTTTGCATTGTGCTTGGTGATCTAACGCTTGGATGCAGCTGCTCGGCCATGGAAACATATTCAATAATGCTCTCTGTGCACTATTCTTGAGCTAATCTAAAGGCCACATGAAGTTTGGAGGTTTGCAGTGACTGACAGCAGCCTACATTTATTTATCTGTGGCCATGGAGGTGACTGGAACACCTGAATTCAATGATTTGGATGCATGAGTGAGTACTTTAGGGAAAACTGTGCAGGTTCAGCTTGAGCTCAGGTTTAATTCAGGTCGATTACTCACCTACGCTTTAGGCTGGAAAATAAAACACTCAGCGGAACAGGTAATATGAAAGATGTAAAATGACAGATTTCTCTTGCAGACCAAAGAAGACTGCAGATTTTATAAGAGACGCTGTAGAGACCAGACTGCGCATGTACATCCCCTACATCGAAACATGGCCACAGGTACAGCATGGAACACTGGGAATATGAGCTTCTGAGTGTGTTCACAGGTCAGCAAGCTTTACTCGATATTGTCTTCTCAGGCGATGAGCCTACTGCTGCTTCCCCACAACATCCCCGACAGCCTGAAGCACCTCTCCACGCTGATGGACGACATCTGGTACTACGCCGGAGACCGATCCACAGACGTGAGTGGATCCTGTCACCCTTCTTCTTCTTCTCCTCCTCCTCCTCATAGCTTCCTGTCCCCCTTTCATCACCACCCTCAAAATATCCGACCTGCCACCTCCCAGGTTACTCCCTATCGACACCTCACTTTGTCCTTGCTGGTACACTGAAAATACTTGTTTCTTATTGGCTGGCAGGTGCCACTTGAGCATTTATATAAAAACAGTGAATGATCGCTCCAGCCAGCAGATTATATCACAGATACTGTTTAACTAACAAAGAGGAAAAGAGGGCTAACGACTTTCTCATGAGTGATCGTTTTACATTTTTTTTATTGATACATTTGTAGTAATTGGTAATATTTGATTTGTTTCAGTAAAGGTGTAACCTCGGAAAACTATTGACATGCTCTCACACTGTGTGCAAGGACAAAATCACCACTATCACATGCATATTGTCTAAGCTCTAGCTAACTAAGCAGCCCCATGTTGGCTCTTGTTGTATTTACATTTAAGTTTGCACGTTGCGATAAAGCGGTGCAATCATTTTCCTGGCAAAATCTAAAGAAATGAGTGTCAGTTCAAGGCTTTTGCACAGCGCTGTTTTCTGGTGCAGTCTCCTGTGTGCTCTTCTTTAAAGCTGACCTTTTATGTGCCACTGCATCTGTTTTACTTACCTGCTTTTGAGTTTACCTTGAACTAAATGTGGACTAGGAGTAAAACTGCAGGACTCATTTCTGTTGTAGATGAATTGGTACACAAAGCGTGCGGCGCTGACGGGCATCTACAACACCACAGAGCTGGTGATGATTCAGGATTCCTCTCCAGACTTCCAGGACACCTGGGCCTTCCTCGATAACCGCATCCAAGATGTAGTCAACATGGCCACCACAGCCAAACAGGTAGAGAGTGAAACATTGTTAAAGACTCACGCCTGACTTCTTTTGAATGTTTTTGCAGAAGCACATCTTTAATCGCTTTGCAGCATCACCCAGCAACGATAATAACAAATAAATGACCTGAGATTTAGTGTTTTAAGAGAAATCATGTAAAAATGAGTCTTTATGTGACACCTGAACCTGTTCTTCAGCCATGTGTAAGCTGTATGTTCCACTTTGATGTGTAGGTGCAGTCAACAGGTGAAGCAGTGGTGCAGGGACTCATGGGAGCTGCTGTTACGGTGAGTCTTTTGTCTTATATTCACCATTTAAATTCACTCTTCTCATAACTTCTGCAACAAGATTAGCAGAGATACTTAAGTCTTCACACTCTTCTTAGATCTGTGCTCTTAACTCTCACGTTCTTACCTCAGAAGCACATCACATTCTGTGTAATGCACTCATTTTGCACTGAGAAAGATTCATTCAGTTCGAATAAATGTCATAAATTTGAAGTACCATCTTACTAACATCCTGAGGTTTGACAGAATCTGCATTTTGAAGGAAACTGTGTTCTGCACGCCTCTTTTTCACAGCTGAAGAACCTCACAGGATTGAACCAGAGAAGATGAAGCACCGATCCCGACTGTCCACACAATGAGCAGAACTCTGAAATATTGGATTATGGCTGTTAATAAACAATAGAAGGAGCAAATTTGTTTCTGATCACCTGCAGAAACTCTCACCCACTGATCCTTTCACTCTCCTGCTCAGATCATTTTTTCCTTTGTACACAAGGACACAGATCTGTAATTTAGTTGTTGAATCAAGTGAAAGTTCAATAAAATAGTAATTGTATATTTAACTTTTTTTTTTTTTGGTTTGTCTTCAGTTGTGAAATCAGTTTCCCACTAAAGAACTACGTTTCAGGTCAAAGTCACTATATTTTACTGGAACGAAAACCCTGTGCCACCAGAATGATTTGAAATGTTCTGCAGTTAAAGTTTTGTATATAGAGACTTTATAGTGTCTGATTTGGGACGTTTGCATTAATTGTAATTGGTCTAACTGTATTACAATGACAAAGCAATTTTGAAACGTCATTACATTTCCTGTTAATGTCTTAGTTTGCCCTCCAATCTAAACGCTTGAAATATTTGTTTTAGATTAATGTGAGACAATAAAGTTCTTGCCTGAAAAGGAATATGCAGATAATGTTTGCGAGCAAGTCAAACTTGAGAGTTTGTGCTTTTGTTTTGAAAAGGCAGATACCGTCGTCTGTAACCCGGTGGTTCAAAGAAGACCCGCCTTCGAGCCTCTTTTGACCCAATCACTGTACGCGTTTGCATCTCGAGGCCAATCAGCGCCTCGTAAATATTTCCGTGGAGGTCTTCAAGCAGAAGCAGCGGTAGTGTGAACTGTGTTGTTAGTGAAACGTCTAGTTTAGCTTCATTTAGCTTCAGTAATGCCGTATGCTAACCAGCCAACGGTAAAAATAACAGAGCTGACAGACGAAAATGTCAAGTTTGTCATCGAAAACACGGATTTGGCGTAAGTACGACTTTATTTTCCCTTGTGCAGTGTGTGAGGAGGACGAGGGCGGCCATTATTCTCAGCACCAAAACACGCCGAGTAACAGTGTAAAGCTGCTTTCGTTTAACTCGTATAACTAATATTTAATGTACAATATAATTATTATTTAAGTGTATGTTAAGCTAGCTGAATGTGGAAGTAAACGCAGGTGCTTCACATTAGTTAGGTCATGTTTTTAAATGGGTCTTTAGTCTACTGTGAATGAATTACCATTTAGGACAAAGTTTCATATACAAATAACCAATAAGTAAATACATAGGCTGTAAAAATAAAGAAATATAAGTAGAAGTCAAATGGGCTGGTTATTCCATTCGTTTTTTATATTTTCCAGCGTTGATTAAAATGTACATTTTTCTCTATTTAGCTTTTTTTTTTTTTTTTTTTTTTTTTAAATAAGGAAATGAAAATTCCTAAAGATTAAAGTATTTTCCTGCCTTTCCTTTGTTAGATTACCAGGTTTAACTGGCAGTCTAACAACACGCCAATTAAAGCTGAGGAAACTTCATTGGACACTATCTTAAAATTTAGTTTTCTTTGTCTTGCAATTCTGTAAAATGTGTTTTGTCTGATAATTAAAAGAAAATTTCATTGATTAGGCAATCAATCATAAAAAAAAAAATCAGCTGTTTCTCGCTAGAAGAATATTTCCTTTCTTTAATTAGTCTCCTGATTATTTTCTAACTACAGTGACTGTTTGGTCTGTTCTTTTTAGAGTGGCCACAGCAGATCAGCTTTCCCTCTCTAGCTTTGTCTCCATATTGCTCAGTCTTCAATGTCCCTCATAATTCAAATCTAGCTATCCATCAATTCTAAGCCTGTCCATTACAGTCATTGCAGATAAAAATCTTAACGCCTCTGTGACATCACAACATGAAACATGTGGAGTGCAATTGGTTTTTAATGTCTGAACAGTCCAAAATCTGAAAATACAGAGTTTGCTGATGTTATGACTAAGGAATGCCTCTTGATTTAAAAAAACAAACAAACTTTGATCAGTAATCAGCATCAGTAATAGTTTGGTATTTTGCTAGTTGATTTATTAATCATCGTTCGTCACTGGAACCCCTTTTAAATGTTTGTATAATTCAGCCCTCTCAGTCGCAGATTTCAGGTGATCTTGGACTATTAGAACTCGTTCTGTGAAGCACACACCTGATAAAAACCTGAACGCACAGTCTGGAGTTTAAGGGAGACTTTAACGGTGTGTTATTCATCTGAAACCATTTTTTTCTTCTTCTTTTTCAGGGTCGCAAACTCCCTCCGCCGTGTCTTTATGTCGGAGGTTCCTACAATAGGTACAGTAGCTTTGTGTGTGTGTGTGTCGTTGCTTAACATCGCTAAGTTTTGGTGAGGTCCTCTGTACAGTTATATAAGTAAGTTCTATAAGTAAGCAGTCAAGTCTCAGCTGCTGTTACGACATGGAGAGCAAAACAAAACGGATATTGTGTTGGATAAAGTTGTGTAGCTTCACCAGAACTCTGGGGAAAGCGCTCAGTATCAAACCCACCTCAGCGAGCCTAAATGACTGACTTGCACTACTTCATTTCCAGCCATCGACTGGATCCAGATCGACGCCAATTCGTCAGTACTGCACGATGAGTTTATCGCCCACAGAGTGGGTATGTATGAGAGCGTGTGTAATACCTGTGGCGGTGCGAGAGATCAAAGAAGGCTGTTGTAAAAACCTGAGTGTTTCCTGTATCTTCAGGGCTCATACCGCTCACCAGCGACGACATCGTGGACAAAATGCAGTATTCCAGGGTAAGCAGACATTTGTAGCACGGCCAACCACAGTTTCATTTTATCCTTGTTTCTCCAAGGTATTTTTAAAAGCTTATGTGTTGCCACACTTGCTGTTCAGTGGACGCCTCTCTCTTGTTTCCTGCAAAAACTCCTCCTGCCAGATTAGAGTGCCGTTCCTGCTCGTGAGACTCAGAGATGCTGTTCATAATTTTCAGACATTTATGGTTTCTACACATGATTTGTCAGCTGCCTGTGACAACATAAACAGACTCAGACTGGTCATTAACCTGATGGTTCCCTGGTGTGAACGATACATGATATCAGATTGTGACAAAAGGTAGGACAGCCCAGTGCTTTTACTGCTAGTTTGTGGGCCTCGTGTTCGGCCTCCTGCCTACTCTAAACCACACAGAGTATTTCCAGACATGCAGACAAGATATAAAATCTCCCGCTTTTTTACTGACATGCTCTGGGTAAAAATGATGATCTATTGATATGTGAAACGTGTTAGCTTTAAAGCTGCACATGCTCGACGTAACATGGCAGTCTGCTTTTTCTGAAACCATCCCAAAGTGTTTAAAAATTTGACTTGTGGAAGTTGGAGGCGGGCTGCAGGTCACCAATCCAATCAGAAATTAGGAACTGTACTTGAGTTTTTTGGGCTGCTTTCCCATTGGCTGAACAAAGCCAAGAACTTCCTAACTTTTGAATGCGGGCGCCGGCTTTAACACCACAACGTCAAATTCTGCTGCAGGACTGCACCTGTGAGGATTTCTGTCAGGAGTGCTCTGTGGAGCTCACCCTGGACGTTCGATGTAACGAGGACCAGACGCGTCACGTGACCTCGCGTGACCTGTTGTCTAACAACCCCAGAGTCATCCCGGTGAGGCTTTTCTCCTTTTTCTAGGATCGTTAGTTGACTGGAAGCATCTGTGAAGTTGACCGTGGCGCATTGTGGTTTTCTAGGTGACTTCCAGGAGTCGAGACAACGATCCCAACGACTACGTCGAGCAAGATGGTAAAGCTGTATTCACGAGTACACACCGACTGCTGAGGTCTCTGTCTGGTGTCTGTTTCCACATCACTTCATAAATGTTTCTTGTGCTCTGATACCACGCAGACATTTTGCTGGTGAAGCTCCGTAAAGGTCAGGAACTTCGGCTCAGAGCTTACGCTAAGAAAGGTTTTGGGAAGGAACACGCCAAGTGGAACCCAACAGCGGGGGTCTCCTTCGAGTATGACCCCGACAACGCACTGAGACACACGGTTTATCCACGACCTGAGGAGTGGTAGGTTTTCCTCCCAGTTTGGCTCATCTAAAAACTACATTGTTAACGAATAATTATCATAAAAATACTGACACCCAATGCACTGATTCCCAGGCCGAAGAGCGAGTACTCGGAGATTGAAGAGGACGAGTTTCAGGCCCCTTACGACCCCAACGGGAAACCGGAACGGTTAGCAAAGAGCTTCATGATATTTTCTCATCTTTATTATTCTGCCCACTGGGAATTGCATTGCCTGACGTTAGCCAGAAGGATCTAGGACTGTTTTGATCCCTGAAACCAAACAAAAGTTTCCTGAATTATTTGAATCAAACATTCACACTAGTGTTTCCCTCTGCATGAAAACGTCCTGTCCTCTCCACTGTTGTTACAAACCACATACTGGGTGAATACAGAGCAGGAGTTGTTTTTAATGCTCATGCTGAGTTTGTGTTGGAGTCTGTGTCATGCTGGGAGTTATTTTGTTCATGTTAGTAATTGGTGTCCTGAGGCAAGCCTATGAGGAGTGCTGCATATTTCCACCCTAAATATTGTCTGTGAAGGTTCTCAGTCATCCAGGTCATTGTAGTCAAAGGAGCTTGCAAAGAAAAGCGTCTGGACTTCTTTAAGTTGCTTGAAGACGTTTCACCTCTCATCCGAGAAGCTTCTTCAGTTCTAAGGTTAAATGGTGGGGAGTCCCAGATTTAAATCTAGTGGGAGTTTCCCCCCACAGAGGGACAAAAGGACCCCCTGATGATCCTCTAATCGCCTGAGCCAAGGTGTGAAACTGGGTGTGGGTCCCAATCAGCCAGGGTTTCGGGTGAGCTCTTTGTGACAAGACTCAGCTGTCCATCTGCATCTTAAGGATAAAGGACACTCTTTCGAGGATGCCAATGTTCACATTTTGGACAGAGAGGACAGATGGTTTGAAAGAGGAGTGAAAGAAGCCATTTATGTCCACTGTGAGCGACCATCTTTGAACAGAGGCGGTGGTTTACGACACCAACTCTCTGCCATCTATAATCCAGTTTTGAGATCCCTTCCCAGACGCCTTAACGCCCACTCACATCCTGGGCCATCTGACCTCAGGAATTTGCATGATAAGGTGGGGCCAGGTTTCACAATGAGCTCACCCGAAACTCTGGCTGATTGTGACCCACACCCAGTTTCACACCTTGGCTCAGGCAATTAGAGGATCATCAGGGGGTCCTTTTGTCCCTCTGTGGGGGGAAACTCCCACTAGGTTTAAATCTGGGACTCTCCACCATTTGACCTTAGAACTGAAGAAGCTTCTCGGATGAAGGTGAAACGTCTTCAAGTAACTTAAAGAAGTCCAAACGCTTCTCTTTGCAAGCTCCTTTCACCCTAAATATTCACAAAGATATCAATACACAGGCTTTTGGAGATGGCCAGAATCTACTGTCAATAAAGAAGCATGAGATGGCTGTGATTGCTTACCTTCTCTTATTTTTGCTTGGTCTACCAAAACGAGCTTGAAATGAACTCCAGACACAAGCAAAGATGAGCACGTTCAGTACTGTGCATATGTTTTAGGCTCTGAATGCAATACAGGAAGTTTCAGACTAAGTTCTGAAGTTGAATGACTTTGACTTTTATAAGGAAACTTTGCACGCAGCTCGGCTCACGTTTCTCCCTGCACAGGTTCTATTACAACGTGGAGTCCTGCGGCTCCCTGCGGCCAGAGACCATTGTCATGTCAGCGCTGGCTGTCCTGAAGAAGAAGCTGAGTGACCTCCAAACCCAGCTGAGCCACGAGATCCAGAACGACGTACTGATCATCAACTAAAGGACCTTCCTCCACACCAGCTTGAATAGCTTTGCTGTGTCCTCCCTGCAGGCTGGCAGGATCACTGAGATCTGATCCATTAAAATGTGGGTTGTGTTTTCTGGTCATAATAAATTAATTGAGTCTCAGTCACTAGAAATGTAAAATTCAATGAGTTTGCGAGATCACTGTTTCATTTGGAGTTTGAGCCAAATGCATATTGATCTTTTTTGCTGTCAGTGTAACACTTTAAACTGTTATTTTTCCTTAAATGTTCCTTTTTTAAATAAATATTTTCTAAAGGAAATTATCTTTTTTCATGAAGTGTCCTTATTTCAGTTTTTCTGAGCTCGTGATAACTAACCTGCATCTGCAGCCTGTGAATAAATATGTGGTTTTAATACCAGATCTAGCTGTTTTTAAAACTATATATTTAATCAAGGTTAAATGTAATTAATTAGGTCTAAAGAGTCGGAATATATAAGTGAAGGCGTACGGTTCTTTGTGTGCTGAGTGGATGAAGGGAAAAACAACTTTTTTTTCATATAAATTGCATCAATTATTTCCTCATCAGTAATGATCGAAATGAGCAGTTTCAGTATTAACAGTTACACATTAAGTTATCTGACTTAAAACATAGTAATGTTTGGTTGGCAGGAGTTTTCTTCAAGTCATTTGGGAGAAAACTCATTTGGGAACCCTGCTTTCTATTTCCCCCGCTTTTTATTTTACACCTTTAAACTTAGATCAGTTCAAGGCTTTATTCCCAGACAAATCTTTGATTTTTATGCACAAAGTTAATCGTTTGTTTACAATCCCTTTATGGTACAAAGAAATGAATGTTTTAAAGCGTAACAACTTCTGTAAACATTGTTTTATGTAAAATGTTTATCTTGTGAATCTCTGCTGTTGTGACATTTACTGTGTGCAAAATATGAATTGGATACTGGAGGAACAATACATGACATATGTATATAAACCACGGGCTTCCGTATAAAGCACCAAAATGACAATTAATCAATCAAACTACAGGCCTTTATTTTGGCATCTCAGAAATTAAAGTCTTTTTAAGTGGGCTTTTATTTTGAATGTTTCACAATAAAAGGATCTCGTGGCTTCACGCCGAATAGCAGCACCTCAGAGGTCAGAGAAGCTCTGTGTCGGGCAGTCAGCTGACAGGCGGCGGATGCTCTGAGATGTGGACCTGGTAGAAGGATGCTGCACGCGGAGGATGACGCGGTAGGACGTTTTTCTTTCGCTTCAGAAGGTCACACCGAGCTTCTTTAGGATTTGCAGAAATTAAAAGTTTGACTTGTTAGCACCCGGTGTTGCAGTGGTTGTAAAACGAGTTGGTTAGACTGACTAATGTATTTCGGGCAGCTATTTCATTCGGCGTACATTTTATCGACCTAGCAGCAACACAAAAATGTAACGTCTTGGCTTTTAAGCATAAGATGCCTGCGACAACGGGTCGTTTGAGGGAGAAAGGACATCTAAAGTCTAATCTCTCATGAACTAAATGGCTTGATAATAATTTGTATGCTTGCCGAATTTTCACAAATTGAACTTAAAGCTCGGGTAAAGGCTAAAACTTTATCTTACTTAATGTTCACCCGCGTATACAAGCGATAAAACACAAAAGTGGTAATCCACTACAGCGATTTGGTTGGAATTATTTTCTAAGATGCAGTTTGCATTTAAATGATCTTATGATGCGCTCGTATTTTCTGCACAACCTACAACCTGATTGTCTCAACATGGCAAAGATTAGAAAGACAATAAATCATTGCAGAAAATTTTAACAAGTACAGTGGACAACTGTGCAAAATTCTGGAGTCAATCATGTGTCAGAATTCAAAAACTTTGAGGAAACTGCACAGGATGGGTAGGTGTTAAGGGACACCCTGTCTCAATGAAGGGAAACAGGAAATCTGAAATTTTTGTATATAGAAGAGTTCAAAATAGAAGCCCGACAGTGAGTGTGTACAGGCATCTGTAAAGCACGGTGGAGGCTCTGTCATGGTTTGAGCTCCATTTCAGCCAGTCGTGTTGGAGAAAACTGATGGAAATGCAGAAATGTACAATCACATTAAAATACACTTTATTTCTTGCATGAAATTCAGATAGAAATATGACACTATGTAATATTTATGTTTATTCTTTGATCATCTTAATATTTCAAATCAAATATCTAATAAGAGAATGTGATTTGTGAGAGTTAAATAAATCTGTTTTCTGACTCTTAAAGTGGACTCAAACATCTGTAACCTCCACCTCGGTGGACTGATCCTTGGAGTTAAAGATGGCTTCGATGAGGAAGAGGTTCTCCTCCTCCTCAGTCGAAGAAGACGGTATAAGCCTCTGTGATAGCACTTCCTTTTCTACATTTGAGCTAACCAGTGAAGAAGAACACCCCTACGCATCTTCGCTCTGGTAAGCTCTCTGCTGCCTTCCTCGTGTCTCCATGTGGCAGATGTATGACCTCACCAGCAGATGAAATGTTCACATATTTTACTCAAATAATAAAAAGCACAAATAAAAAATTATGAATGCATTGATTTATATACGTGTAAGGCATCATATAAACTCCAATAAAAACTCACAGAACCCATCAGACCTGGCTGTCATTGTGCAGAAATAACTGTTCAGGAGGATAGCGTGAACCGTAGATGAGGAATAATACTTAACATCTTGGTGAACAAGTAACGACACACGTTACAGCAGGCGTGGCCATCTAATTCTGAAGCTCTAATCTCACACACAGCTTCAAAAACCCTCTCCTACATCTTAAAAGCTTCAAAAGAAGGTGATCGGTTGAACCATCTGTCTTCTTGGTCCAAAATGTGAACACTGGCATCCTTGAATCCTTGAACTTTGGTGGTGGATAACAACTATCAGACACCTATGATGAGGTCTTCAGATCCCTTACTTCAACACCCACTCACATCTTGTGTCAGGTGACCTCAATAGGTCACATGATAGGCCCAAAACCTCTGGTGGTAAAGATCTACGCCTTTTTTGACACCTTGGCTCGTGTTGTGGTACATCTGATTAATATTGGGTCAACGTTGAGACTACCATGAGCTGGATGTCTGAGAATCTACACCGACCTCTCTGACATTGTGTTTTCGTACCGTGTGGTCTTTGTGGCCCATCGTAGAGCCAAAACACCCTGTTTCATAACTACACAGAGATCATCCCGTTAAATTATTCAGCACCATCATTACAAAATGAACAGTTAATGAATTGTAAACCATCTTCAGACTCTTGAGTGCCACTTTTAATTTAAAATCCTCTGAATTTGGGCTAAAATATATTAAACACACAATCAGATGTAGACACGTTTAGTTTCTTTATATCCCAGGTCTTCGTATAACCAACAAAAAGCCATCAGCTGAGTGGTTTTCCATTTGTTTACCACTGGAGGAGACCTGGAATGTTTTTGCGATGCAGTCATATTAGAGCTGTTAGGATAATATTTACAGGAAAAAACAAAAAAATAAGCCTGATGAAGATGAAAATGTGTTTTTGTGCAGCTGCCACAGCATCCAAGACTCTCTGCTGAGCTCTAACAGCAGCTTTACTGGATACAGAGGCATCCTCAACTGGATCATCATCCTGCTGGTTAGTTTCTCAGCCCTGCCTTATCGTTTGTGGAAATACATTTAAGATTTTGTTGAGTTATAAAAACGCTGTCATTCTGATTTTTAAGGTCCTGACTCATGCTCACCTGTTCTTGGAGAATTTCATACAGTGAGTATAAATGGCTTCTGTCCTTTCTTTTGGTTTGAATTTTCAGATTTGGTGGACTTCACATCCATTTATAAAACAGACCCTTCACCCACAAACACACTTGCTTTTTTGTAAACCATTAAAGTTTCATGTTTAGTAAACCTCCCATGCTTTACTCCAGTGTAAAGTCTACATGCTGGGAGTCTGCGGGCACATTTAGTGGAAGAAACGCGCTTCACAGCAGCACAACACACTCTGAATCTAGAAGACTTTCGGATGGTAATTTGTGAGGAGAAACGCCACACTAAATGTGTCACATGAACATATTAAAACCTCTTGGTCTAAAGACCAAGAATTTCTATTCATTACAGTATTGTTTCCAGTTTAAACACATCCCTGCTCTCTGTTTGCTGTTTACTAAAGCTAACTTTGTTTTCCTCTTCATAACAGACATGGATTTTTGATAGATGTCAAAAAGGTTTTGGGACATCTGATTGAGGACAACTGCAACTGGCCGTCAGTCATCCTCATTCTGGGTGAGAACCACTGGTATCCGTAGGACTGTGGCAGAGAAACAAACACATCATTAATGATACAGGATTACTTTAGAGTAGAGAGAATAGGTGTCTCCAGCAGCACATTTGTTGTTGTGAATGAACAAATTTCTTATTTTCCCAGCTGCCAACACGTTTGCTCTGATAGCTTTGCTTCTGGAAAGGTCCCAGGAAAAGGTGAGAGCTTATTATTTTCTCCTTTAGATGTGAAAGGATGTATCTTTCCAGAGAGGGACTTTTTGACACAGAAAAAATAACAAATCTTTGTTTGTCAGGCAATGCTGTCTCTCTCCAACGCGCATCGTTTACACCTTACTAATCTGGGGCTGCTGGTTCTATTTCCTGCTGCTGTCATCGTACACGAGCCTGCAATGTCAACAGGTAACTTCAAACCTGCATCATATTTACTGTAATCCGGACCGATAGATTTGAGTTCCCTTATAAAATACAGTCTTTGGCCACTTCATTAAGTATACCAGGAAACAGATTCAGATCAGATTTTGATCCATGTTGACATTCAGTTTAATCCAATTCAGTTTTATTTATATACCACAAAATCAAAACAGTTGCCTCAAAGCGCTTTATAAGCCACACGAAAATACAAATAAAACAGAGAAAACCCCAACAATCATTTGACCACTCTATGACCAAGTGCTTTGGCAACAGTGGGAAGGAACACCTGCCTTTATTAAGAAGGAGACCTGTGGCAGAACCAAGCCGCCTGCCGTGACCGGTTTGGATGAGGGGAGGGGATGACGTGACAGCATCGCACTGGTACTGCAGATTTGTTGGACTCCAGGACTTCCATGTGTATGGTTGTATCCAAATTCAGGGTCTGCAGCCTTAAAGGCCGCATTTTAAGGCCGATTACGTCACAGCGACGCGACGAAGGCTGTCCCAATTCAAAGGCTGCTCGAAATGCGGCCCTCAAATGCGTCCTTCATTTCCCTGAAGTTTAAGGATGTGGCGGTGTAGACTTCGTGGCCCAACATATCCCAGAATGCATAGCGCAGCAGTGGGTGTGGATAATTTTGCCGAAAAAAAACAGGATGAGGGGCTGCGGAAGAGTAAACTTTAAGTAAGTACTGAATATTATGGCACTTATTTATGTGCAAATGTTTACTAACGAAGAACATTAAAACATTACTGTTGGCCACATGTCGGCAAAGTTATGTGATATTAGTGACGTTTGTACTAACTTGGTTTTAAAGCCTTTACTTTAAAATATACGCCGTTCAATAGCTGAGCTTAATCTTACAGAGAATGATCAAAGCTCATGTAGAAACAAACAAACAAATGAACAAAAGATTTTCTCCTTCATTTCTGTCAAACAAAGCTGTATGAAACGTTTCCAGCTGTTAGTATCATGGTTGCTAGGCAACCTGGGCAGCGCGACGGAGGCTAGACTGTCCCATTTCACAAGCCTCGCACTTCCGGCCTTAGCGGTCTTTAAGCACGCGGCCCTTGTGGACCGTTAAGGCTGCGTACTTTAAGGCTGCAGACCCTGAATTGGGATATATGTGCAGTGTTGCCAACTCCTCAGCAAGGAAAATCGCTATTGGTTGTCCTAAAAGTCGCTAGAAGTAGCTAAACGACGTCATCACCTAATTTGCATAATTGGTCATGCTAATGTAATTGTAACCTACGCTGCTGGAGAGAGAAATAACATCGTGGACGAGACATAAAGTGAGCAAAAAACGTCCTAAATGCATTTAGAATTTATTTAGAACTACAAATTAAATTTCTTTTAGCAATTATTGTTTTTTGTAATGTCTTTCACGTCTTTTTTTAGCGACTTTTTTTCTAAAAAAAAAGTCGCTAGGGGGTCTGAAAACTCGCTAAATATAGCGACAAAGTCGCTATATTTAGCGCTATATATTTGTCGCTATATAAATATAGCGACAAAGTCGCTATATTTATCTTAAATATATCTTTATCTTATATCTTAAATGAAGATATACAGCACTGTATATGTGTCTCATTGTCTGAAAAGCACGTTTATGCTTTGTCCGCCAGGTGGAGCATTTTTCTCTCTCTTGTTCTACACTATTCTGGGGATGAAGCTTTATTCCTACCAGGAAACAAATCGTTGGTATCGTCTGGCTCATTTAGGTATCTGTGCAACTCTAAACTTTTTATTGACCCCATCTCTGAAGAACAGCAGCTGCTGCAGCTTTTTGCTTCTGTTTTTTGTTTTTGTTTTTTTAGAGAAAGATCAGAATGGACCTGCATCACAGAAACACCACAATGAGCATCTGACATTCAGAGGTAACAGCTGCTTCATTTCTTTATAGTAACTCAAAGTGATGTTTCAGCATTTTTAACTCTGTCTTTATTTTCTCAGAGCTCTATTATTTCCTCCTCGCCCCCACTCTCTGCTTCCAGAGGGGCTTCCCCTGCTGTCCTAACGTCAGCATTAATAAGCTGCTTCACAGACTGATAGAAATGGTGAGCTGAACACTGGTGTCGTTACTTTTACACAGTATTGTTCTATGAGAGAGGAGAATAGAAAAAGTAACAAGGATTAATAGCGCTGATATGGATGACTCAGTCGTGGATGACTCAGAAGTCCGTGGCGTTCTTCATCCTCTGTTGGCATGGTAACAAAACGAGCGCTAACAAACCTTTTTCTTGGATAGCTTCAGGCCCTTCAATCAGATTATCTTTGAACCTTTAACCAAAAGTATTGTATTTGTAATACTTTGACACTGCACAGGGGATTTTCTGTCCCCGCTAATGTCAGTGTGACTGCTCCTGATTTAAATCCTCGTTGTTTCGTTATTTCTTTTTCGTTTGATTATATTGTAGTCTCTGAATTTGAAACGTAAGGACTTAGCTACTACATTTTAAAGTCCCGACATCTAAGATTTGTTTTGTATGCCACGTTAAATCACATGTGTTGAATATTTGTCTTTTTTTTAAACAAAATGTAAAATGATTGTGCACACACTACATGGGATAATTAAACATAATTTTCTGTTTTTAGGTGGTGGTTGTCCAGATCATGGTTGGCATTGTGCAGCAGGTACAGCAGATCGCTGAAGTCCTTTCTTTGTTATACAGTGTAGGAATGTTTAGCTTATTTTAGAGTTTAGGAATGTGTTGGATAGGATATAGAATTGTGAGACACTGACACTACCCTGGATATAAATAAAGGCCTGACTGTGTCATGAACTTAGGAGTAGATTTTAGGAGACCCTCCCCAGTTGAACTGTGAAAGTAAGACAAAGAGGAGTTAATGCTGAGTGGAAATTCCCCAGAGGATACCTGGGTGGGGGGTCTCAACATTTGTAACTGGATAACTGTGGTCTGGAAGGGAGATGGACTTGACCGGCAGGGAGTCACGTGCACTCACACACACACAGGTACGCGCATACACTCAGTCGCTCACGTGCTCGTGCATACACACACAGACACATAGAGTTTGCAGCACACCATGGGGGGTTTTATGATGGGGTCGCTTCTATAAAGCTGGCTGTAACTAACGGATGATCTGATATCGTCGTGTTGGTGTTGTTCCCAGATCATCATGAAAATGTTGTTCCAGGTTCAACATTGCAAGTGACCAATCACATTATTGTGACGTTATTCTTTTGTGCACCAACCCATTCGTGCATTTATGAAATTCCAATGTTGCAAGGACAATATCAATTCTGCTTAGCGTTTATTAAAGGGTTAGGGTCAGGGTCAGGGTCAGGGTCCGTTGATCGGCGGACAAAGGCGGTTTCTCGCAGCTTAAGTACAGTTTTTTGTTTTACGCCGGTTTTTCCCGAAGTCGCAAAAGTATGACATCACAACATTCTGATTGGTCACTTGCAATGTTGATCCTGGAACAACCTTTAGTATGATGATCTGGGAACAACACCAACACGAGGATATCAGATCGTGCGTAACTAACAAAGGGGTGAAGATTTTGCAGAGGGACATCGGCCTCGTCTTCCCTTCTAGAAGATGCGTGCTTAAATGAAGATGAATAAAGGTTTTGTGAAATAACTACTGAGTTCCGGTGCCATCTCTGGAAGTTTTGAGGAATAAAACGAACCGGGGTGAAACTGATTTCGCAACAACAGTAACTTAGTATCACTGCATTTATGTGCAGAGCTTTCAGGGAGTCTGGCACTGCACGGCTGTGAGAGCATGTTTCACTCTGGAGGTTGATTTGGGGGATATGTGTGAATTAGGAGCAGCACTGATGATGACATATGCTATTGAATGTACTCTGCTGATACATGTTTTGTTATGTGTCCTTAAAATGTGTCCTCATTCTTTAGTATAACACCAAGAAGTTATTTCCTGGCTATAACCTCTCATCACGTACATAAAAATGCACACACGAAGAGCATTGATCACTGTAGCATTTACAGTCCACTCGCCACAGGGCGTCAAGCAGGCACTGGGCTATGACCTCGGGAGTTTAGAAAACTGGGTCATTACTCTTTATCGTGTTCCTCATTGGTGTGGTTGGGTATGCTGTGCCATTATTGCAGCATTATTTGAATCAAAGTGACATCAGTGCATTTGATTCACCTCTCAGTGATTTTAATGTCCTGTCTATAAATGGGTGAAATCTTCAGCTGGTATTTCATGGAGTAGGGAGTCGTGGAAATCGATGACTATTATCTTCAAGAACCAAGTTGAATTTCATGATTCTTGAATCCTTTGTTTCCTTCTAGTGGATTGAACCCAT
This sequence comes from Neolamprologus multifasciatus, assembly GCF_963576455.1. Taxonomy (NCBI): domain Eukaryota; kingdom Metazoa; phylum Chordata; class Actinopteri; order Cichliformes; family Cichlidae; genus Neolamprologus; species Neolamprologus multifasciatus. The sequence continues at coordinate 5,054,438 of NC_140445.1, forward strand.
CTTCCAGAGATCAGAAATCTCATTCTCTGTAAGTGAAACACGATCTTCTGAAGTGTGCTCCTTAAAACAAGGGCAGCTCCCACCCTTGCTGAATCCACCCTTCTTTCTATTTGTATACTTTTATCCAGAGCATGGCCATCACTACGAGGGTGGAGCACCTCGTGGGGCTGGTGGTTAGTGATTTCTTTTGTCCTTGGTCCATGATACTTAGAGATTAGAGTTTGAATGTGTGGCATATCGGCATTGCTAACACATACTTTCTTGTCAGGCACCGACCCACTTCCTCTGGCTCCTCTTCTTCTTTTTGACTCATTCATACCTGAACTTCTGTGCAGAACTGCTGCGCTTTGGTGATCGCCATTTTTATGGAGACTGGTGGTCAGTTGTGCAGAACATTTACTGTAATTTGTGTTAATTTTGCATCTCAGAATTAATGCAGTTTATATTTTATCTACAGGAACGCTACAACTTTGATTGCTTTCTGGAAGAACTGGAATATTCCCTTTCAGAGGTGGTGTCACAGGTATTATCAACATGTTTTGGTCTGTGTGCTTGAATGTTTGACATGGGTTGTTTTTTTGCTTACATGTTTTTCTTTTTATGCATAAAAAGACACATTTACACTCGTCTGGTGGAGAGGAATGTTTCCCCATCACATGCTGAGTTGCTGGTTTTCCTGATGTCTGCTGCGCTTTGTGAGGTACGGTCCGCTCTTCTGGCATCTTTGGAAAGGGGCTATCAATGCTTCCTTACCTCCTTTGGCACAGGATACATCGCACCCTTGCTTATGGCAGTATCTGATTCTTACCTTACTGGTCTACAGTATCATATTTAAGGTGCTAGAGCAGCAGTCTCCAACCTTTTTTGCGCCACGGACCAGTTTATGCCCGACAATATTTTCATGGACCGGCCTTTAAGGTGTCGCGGATAAATACAACAAAATAAAACTAGTACCGGTACCGAAAAAAAGAAGATTTATTCATAACACACGTGAAAAGACCCAGGAAAACCGAGTTAACGATCAGAACGATAACAAAATAACGCTGAAAACCGATAAAGACCCTGAAAACTATACATTTCACACCTGAGACTCAACTCTCACGGCCCGGTACCAAACGACTCACGGTCCGAGGCCCGGGGGTTGGGGACCGCTGTGCTAGAGGACCATCGGTGCAACTATAGAGTATAGGGCTTGAATGTCAGGGCCTTGGCTTTATTGAATTTAGTCCCACAAATCTAGCATTTAATAAACGGGGAAACCAGCATAAGTTACAGCAATCTAATAACGTTCAGACTAAGTTTGTGCAGAACTGGCCAGAGACACTGTAAAGGTGAATCAACATCCAAGGGCCACCCCTGCTGGTCATTAACCAGAATGCAGGTTCAAGGAACTTTGCATTTCAGACCCAGAGGTTACCTCTGAACGATCTCATATACTCCAAGATTGCAGGTGACCTTTCAAGGACCAAACATTGATCTTAAGCCCCAGAAATTTTGGTTTGTGTCCCATGTGAAGCTAAAAGCAAATGTGGAACTATTTTAGACTCTCTGAACTCATGTTTTCAGATTTAAAAATATCTGTTTTCACACTTTGGTTAAGTTTTCGCTGTAAAACTATTTCTGGCCTTTAGGATTCTTATGAACTGACTTTACATCAGTGAGAGACGCTGAAAGACTTTTTTAAACGGGTGACATTTCTTAAGATGAATATCAATGTTATTTTGTTCTCATTCAGATTGTGCAATATTACTTAACAGTATGTTATTGAATGTTTGTTTCATTCCCCCATCATACGCTGCTACTCTCTTTTTATTCATTGCACAATACTATGTCACTTTTTATATAAGCACCTGCACTGATTGTTATGTTATTTATTTTACTGGAATAATTATATCATCACTTTGTTTGAGTTGTTTGACATTATATTTGCATTATGCTATTGTATACTACTGTAAATTACTGTATCCTACCATTCTTATTGTATATTATTATATATCTTTATTCCTATGTCTGGTAATTAAGAGAGATTTATGACCTTGTTTATAACCTACAAGCTGCATGAAACACCGAGCAGTCAGTGTGAGATGAGTGTTTGTAGTCCATCAGTGGGACATTGTAGTTTCACCACAGCTGACCCACGTCAGTGACATCCACCGTCGCTTTATTAGGTAGTTTGGTTTCTGGAGTGGAGTCAGACTTCACATTTTTTCTTGACTTCGTGATTTTTTTTCTCCCACTTGGGAAAAGGAAAAGAGATTAGAGATTAGGATTGAATTGCAGCCCACTTCTATACAATAAAATTAAGCTGGTACCTCTGGATAAACTTCCAGTACTAATGAGCTGTGATGGTTCTCTTCTCTCTCCTACACAGTATATGATTGCTCTGCCACTGCATAGCTGCCGTCTGTGGATCTTTCTCATGATGGTGTTTGAGGTGAGATTATTGCACTGGTGGCAGCTGCTGCTGTATGGGGATCCAACTTAATCATTCATGGATGCATTTTATGCCCTTTTATTTAACAGTATTAACAAATGCAAAAAGGCTTTAAATGGAGACATAGATTACACACTGAAATCTTAGTCCTAATAATTAAACCTGATCCACTTTATTGTTTTTGTCCTTCCACGCCTAACACAATCCACTGTGTTATTATAATCGGGGCGTGTCTCGAGCTGACACCATGTCTTCTTCTTGCAGCTCTTGGTCGCAGTATTCCTCCGAAACTGTTTCCAGGGAAACTATGGCAACGGTTTAGTGTGGCTGTTCCTGCTGCTGGGCCCTCCTCTAGCTGTGACCACTTACTTTCACGACCACTACGTCAGCCTCCACGTTAACCGTCAGCATCGCCCGTCACAGTCACCACCAACATCAGAGCGGAGGGTTTTCCTGCAGCTTCACTGACTGAGTGAAGGCAGTCCAGCAGATATTCCTACACTTTTGCATTCATGACTGGGCTGAGAATTCATCTGTGAGGCAAAGCTGCACATGCCTGATGTTTCACTTCAGCAATACATATTATTCTGTGTACACCAAACCTGATTTATGCTACTATGCATTTACATCATGCTGATATTATTGGAATAAATGACTGTTTAAGGTTTCTTTATTTAAATGTGTAGATTCGTGCTTTCTGAATGTGGACAGCAAAGTGAGGTGGTGTAATCAAAGTTGCTGCTAGGACGCCGCCACGTCAACGTGTGATTAAGAGGCCTTCATTTATATAAGTTTACCGAATCACAAGAACCGCCTCTTCTTATGTGAGTGTGCACAGAATCTGAAGCAGAAAGCGAAGTTCAACAGAAAGTTTATAACTTCCATCATGATACTTGTTATCTCCGACTGAGGTTTTAGGTTTCGTCGAGGCAGCTAACACAAAGAAAGACTGGCGCTGTTGAATTTTGTTTGTAGTATACCCCTCTGATCGTTACTTGTTCAGGCTATTGTTTTCAAATAAAGCCATCTGAGTTACTTAGCCTCATCTCCTCTCCTTGTCGTAGATCCTAGATGCATATACCAACATTCCCATCAGGTTCCTCTTCTCTGGAGGTTCTTTTGTGGATTAAAATTTGCCATCTGATAGGAATACAGCCTGTTCAACACTAAAATCACCTGCTCACTTGCCGCCTGCTGCTGAAGGACACAGTTACAAATTTCCACTTGCGCAGATACGTACTGCTCCCGTTAGCTGGTTCCCAAGACCTTTCAAATGGACTTACCATCTGTCATGAATGCAAGTGAAAGCAGGTGGACTCAAAGTGCAAACTTAAACAGTACAGGTTTAAACAGTTTGTTAATCAATCAGATATTTACAGTCGAAGGAGGAGAGTGGGAGTTGGGGTAATGTACAGAAAATAAAATTTTCAAACTTATAATTTTTTATGCACTTTCAAGATATTATTTTCAATTTTGGGAGACGGTAGATGCCAAAAACAGCTGAAGCTGATTTAATTTTGGTAAAAAATCGGGTCATGGTTAAGGTCCCACCAAATGTAAAGAGTACTAAAAGCGTTATATTACCCACAATTTGTTAAGGATCGTCTTCAAACTTCATAACAACATACTAGGCCGTGGGGGACATGAGTACAATGGTTGGCTAAGCATTTGACCTCGAACAAACTTCATATTTTTGCAGTAGGATTAGGGTTTTGTGTCTCCTCCTGGGATTAAACCAGGGATCATTCGGAGCTTAGATAAAGATGTAAACTACATAGAGATACACAGATTTATTAAAAAGTAGGAGCATGCTTTCCTCATTCCATATTTTAATATTTTATTAAAATGTATTTTAATTAAAAAAAATATATATATACATCGCATATATATATATATATATATATATATACATCGCATATATATATATATATATATATATATATATTAAAGGTGATTTAAAGGTGATTTAAGGTAATTGTGTGGGCTGTTTATTATTGTTTACGACCCACAATCCTTTGTGCAATGAGAACGCTAGGTCACGTGATACTGTCACTGAGGCGGAAATGAAAGTTCACTAGCGACAGCGGCGGAGCACAGCTGAAAAAGGTACGTCCAGGATCACACTTAAGCCTAAACTGTTATCGTGTCAATACGTGTACCATGGCATGAGGAGAGCCGTGAGGCTGTGGGTGAGGCTTTACTTGCTGTCAGGTGATTAGAACGGGTTTTATCCGCATGTCCTTTTATAAAATCCCACCAAGAAGCTCGCTGGCTAGCTATTAGCTTCTTTTAGGGAAGCTAGCTGAATTTCGTTGAGTCAAAGCGGAAGTGTGTTGGCTTCCCTTTCGAAATAAATGTGACTAGAGTTCGACTGAAATATTCAGATTCTTAGAGATCAATGTATAAATTGTGAGTCTCTAATACATTTGTGTTTTTCAATAGAAGAAGCTCACCTTCGACAGTTTCTATTTGCTGATAAAATGATTAATTTGCTGTTTTTTGTCTCCGCACTCTCAACGCAAACAAACCCGAACAAAACGAAACAGGAGATTTTATTTTGCAAACGTGACCAGAAGCGTTAGCGTTTTGGCCGGCTCTCGTTGACGCTGATGCATACAAACCTTGATCACCTTCCGCGTTTGTATTATGTGCGCAGCGGCCAAAGGTATTTTATACGGCAGCGATAAAATAGTTTGTCAGGATCATTTAAACCTCTCTTGGTTCTTGAGAAGTTCAGACAGCTCACAGCGGCCAAGAAACGCTGCGCAGCCTCCAGCTTCTTTCACAAGGTTGACGGAGGATGCTGTGCGCTTTTTGTTTTGGTAGCTCTCGTCTGTTTATCTGCAGCCTTGAGACAGACCTCAGGTGGATATTCTGGCAATCCAACACCCGGTTAGTCACTGTGACTCGGACCAGGTCACCTCTGGCTGGGTTTTGTCTTGGTTTCGGTTGCAGTGCCTGCAGCATGTCACCTTCAAAATGAGGGTCCCCTTCGCAGAGCAGTGTTAGAATCGGGGTTTTATTTTTAATTTTAATTCCTTGATGCATATAGTACAGATCAGTATAAGCACACCTTCAGAGCAGAGTCCAGCCTTAATCTGCATTGTATTTGCGGTGCTTTAAATTCAGCAGGGTGCTCTGACTTTGCTCAAGGTGATGTTGTGATAAGTAGTTAGTGTCTTACAAATCACACTGCCAGAGAGTGTACAAAATAGTTCAGACAAGCTCCAACTTGGGGTAGGTAATCTCGCCTATAAATAATATAGTGATTCACCCTTTAATTTCCTGAGTGTTGTTAAAGCCCCTGCAATCTGCATGTACATGAAAACAATCCGGTTTAGTTACAATAGTGGAACACGGTTTGTAATCACACCAGGGTAAGTGATTATTACAGCATCCATGAATTGTGCAAACATAAGCTGTTCATTCATGATGATGATATGAGAGGACTCCTTCCTGTAGCCTGGGTCTGTGGATCTTCCCTCCTGATGTCTGAGTTCATATATACTGTTTAAATACAGCTGAATTCCCAGTGAATGCGCTCTGATTTAGTGTTTCTGGCAGTGTGATGAGAGCGGAGAACAAGTATGCACACTCGTTAACCAGCAAGAGTCTAGATGTCTCACTCTATATTATTTTTGCATGAGTGGGCCTTTTGTATAGTTTTAAAGTGTCTCGCGGCTTCTGCCAGAATATAGTGTCCTACTGATTTCTGTTTGTGGCGTAGAGGGGAATCTGTGTGTGTGTACATGTGCTTACAAAAAGCAGTTTCCCTAATTCTAATTTTTTCAGTACCTTGTCAGAAATAAATAACAAAGTGATAAAATGGGCTGCCTCAATTGAGATTCACCTCCACTATCTTGGACTGGAGCTGGAGACGGCAGGTCCTGTTTGCTCTGTAGGCTTGGTGAGCTGTAGGGTGTAGCTTGTGGTTAAAGTGGCCCTTCAGCAGATCTACCTTTGCCAGGTGGAGTTCAGGAGAGAGCAGCAGACCTGCAGCGAGAGATCCTTTTTGTGGGAACAGCTGAATGGCAGTGAAGTCTGAGCCAGTTAGTGGGGGAAGCGTTATATTAGAAAATACTGAAACAAGTCGGTGTGTATGCTTGGGCGGTCATTAACATGTCTGAGCTGACTGCTGAGTTAAGTATGTGTGACGTCTGTTTTTAAGTGTTTTAATGTGACCATAAAAATAAGATAATAATAAAATAACTAAAGCAATAAGATTTTTGCTGTGTTAAGAGAAGGTGGATATTTGGCTGTGGAAATCAATGAGTCCTGCTTTTGACTTGAATCTAACGCCACGGTTTTTAAAGTAAACATCAGTCGGGCTTATTGGCCTTAATGTTTGCACAGCTGCTTTGAAACAAACTCCATTTGGATGTTTTCTTCCAGATGTTTTGGCATAAATTGTCATGTCTTGAGGAAAAACACCCGTTACTATCACCACCTGGTACCTGTTGCTGTGGGTGGGGGAGCGCCACCTGTATTCTGCTGCTTCTTTGTCCTGTTCATCCCGCGTCTCTCTCTGCTGCTGGTGAATGTAGTGATACGACCTCTCCAGTCATTTAAAAGACTCAGAATTCCCTTCTGCTTGTGGGAGTTTTGTAACTGTGCAGTTATAAGTGATGCGTGATTGCATGTCATGATGTTTTGCCCCGTTGAATTAGGTTAGCCCAGCTCTCTAATGCTGCGAAATGTGCTTAGGCAACGTCACTTATCACTCCCCTGGAGTGAGTGTTTAAGGACTGGAGGTGCAGTGTGGTGGGAGTTTTATGCTTTTCTGTCTGAAGGAGGGGTTATGTTCTGCTGGTGACGTTAAAATAATACGAGACAACTTGCGTTGCTTTCAAGATTGTCGTTCAAGACACTGCACATAAATCAAGCTATGTCATCCACCTCTTGCTCCAGATTTACTATCGAATGCAGTAAAATTCTGCCTCTGTAACCGGTGTGATTCTGCGTTGTGTCTGATAAAAAAGGTAAAAGAAAGAAAGACCTCCAAGTAAATAATTTGCCCACTCCAGCTCCTCTCCCACAGGGGAATTGTAGAAAAGGGTGGCATTTATTTTTACATTAAACATAAAGTATGCATTTACACGTAACATATTTGACATAAGATAAAACAAAAACAACAACATGAAATCCGACATACCTGATCAAAAAGGTAAAAGAAAGAAAGACCTCAAAGTAAATAATTTGCCCACTCCAGCTCCTACGACCAAATACAAACAGTGGGGAAGAGGGTTAGCTCAACCCACCACAACTTCCAAGCTAGCAAGGAGTATATATCCATGCTAGCATTTATGGCGCCTGAAACACATTTATGATACACACATACTACACACTTATAACATCTAACAAAAACAGGCTTAATAATGACAATAATTGAACTAAAATTGCAATCAGAAACATCCAGGTGGCTAAATATGAATTATATGTGTGTTTTAAGGTGTTGGAAAGAAATGACACCCACCTCTCCCACGGGGGAATTGTAGAAAAGGGGAGAGGCAAAAGGGGTACACTGTATTTATAGGGTTGCACCAATAAAGAAGAAGAAAAGAATGAGGAGGGGCTCTAACTGATAATGAACATAACTACAGGCTTGGAGGTCCTAAAAGTCAGGTATAAAAGGAGCAGTTTGGGGGTTTAGAACACATTTTGTGTAATTATAACAATGTGATTTATGACCTTGTTACACCTCCACTATAATATTTTTTGCATAGAAGAGCTGTATCACCCAACACACACCTGATTGGAAGGCAGTGACAGTATATTGTAATATTTTGTGTGTTTGTGATTGTGTTACAGAGCTGTGATGTCATGGCAGCTGCCAGCGTGAGCAGACCTGGCAGTGCCCAGACCACTGAGAAGTCTCAGTTGACCTTGAAAGGTAATTTTCTTTTCTACTTTATTGCTCACACAGACAAAATGTTGATACTGCAAACAGAAGAAGTGTGGTACAGGTACTGTTTTTTTTTTATCTCTTTATCTGGCTATCCCTTCTCCAAGCATAAGACAATATATTATCACCCATAAACATATTTCATAATGTGACTATGTCCTTTCTGTTTGAAGTAGTGCTGTTTTGGTTGTGAAAACATGAATGATGAGCTGTGACCAGCTTTGGAGGGGCCAGTTTAGTGACGCGGGGCTGTACTTGTTGTGCAAACAAATATTTTTTCTAGCTTGCTGACTTGAGAAAAGCAGCGTTGGTCGCTACCTGACATAAACGTTGACTTATAAAGCGAGATAAGGGAGGATTTTCATTCTTAATGTAATGCAGTATTATCTTCTTGCCAGGATTCAGTACAGAGACGAAGAGACGAACTGCAAGATGGCAAAGTTAGGTTCAAAAAATCCCCAACTTCATGTCAGTCCAGGGTTCAGCACAATGTAAACACAAAAGGCAAAAATTTAAACAGAGAAACACTCAAATAAAACCACAAAGAGGAAAAACGTTACCTGGAAAACCGGAGATGTGCCCAGAGGTGTTAACTGCCAGAAGTACAAAGGTGACCTGGCAAGAAAGAAAGGGAAACTGGGGGTTTTACCTGTAGGTGTGTGGGTGTGTAATTCGCTGTTGGAGAAGAGGCGGAAATAGAAATAACTAGAGGTGAAGACAAACAGCTGTTAGAAAATAAAACAGGAAATGAGGGGAACAATCCAGACACCCTCAGGTTTCTCTCCTTTTTAGTTTGTTTGACTGTTTGATAAAATGTAAAGACCAGGATCTGCAAAGTTTACAGTTCACTTAGCTCACACCTTGGTTCGTTGGATGAATTTACCTTGCACTGCAGCATTTTCCCTCCGTGGTTTAAATGAATGAATAATAATTTCGACCCATCCAGGCAGTTATGCAGTCTAACACCTCTCAGCTCCTCAGCTGAACACCTACATCGCAGCTGGTGCGTGCATCAATGTAAATGCCACATCTACTGATGGATTTTCATTTTCACAGATCCGATTTGCAATTGAAAATATCGCATATTTAAAATCCTGATCTGTACTTGCGACAATCAAGGAAAATATAGATGCGGTGCACTTTAACCTGCAGAATGACAGTGATCTGCCACAGATGGTGATGTTTTGTTAGTTTTATGCATTAACCCAGGAGAAACAGAGCCAAATGATGACCTGACACTAGCTTGGAGAATAGAGGAAGCCTTTTGCTTATAGATCATGTTCACTTGAGTGAATTTTATTAATTAATGGAGGAGTCAGGAAACAAAAAAGATTCACTATAAATGGCTGTGATAGACTTTTTATGTTCTTATCTCTAACGACTGAGGCAGCAGGAGGGCTCGCAGCTTCAGCAGAGCTGCAGGGTTTTAATGCGACATTGTCTATGACTTTCAAATTGCACATAAAAGATTTTGATTTGAGGTTTTGGTGGTTTTTCACTGGAGGTTAAGGTGACCAGATGAGTGTGCTACCTACAACACAACCTTGTTTACGACTCCAGACTTTCTGTTTCAGTCTCGGTGCTGAGAGATTTCATTGGTCATGTGTACAGCATAAGTTACCATAGTAACTGTCAATGCAGAGATTTTTTTTAAACATTTTTTTTCTGTGTTAATTTTCAAAAGGTTTAGTTCATGTGTTCGAGACGTCATTCAATGTCGTTTAGTTGAGAACAGTGTCGTACAGTGACTCTAATCCAAGCCTGAGAGTCCTGCTTGGTTTAATCATCCAACACTTGAAATGGTCAAAAGGATGAAAACATCACATTAACAGTATTTCTTACCTTTTAATATGAGTTTGTATCATAGACCTGATATAAGGATATATGACCTGAGCGTTTTGAAGTCTGCATGTTTAGGTTAGTTTGTTTTAGAGCCTGTCGTTAGCAAATTTTAACAAGTGTGTGGAGTTCAGGCATGCATTCATAAACTGTGTAATGCACAAACACACGTGCCTGTTAATAAATATTGAACAAAAGACTGTGTCTCCACCAAGGTTATTATCGTTAACGAAAACTAACGAAATAACGAAAACTAGAAGTGAAAAAACATTTTCGTTAACGGAAATAAAAATAAAAACAAAAAAAGGAAAACTAACTAAAACTGGAATGAGTGTTCACAAAACTAACTAAGATTAACTGAATTTATAGCAAAAATGTGTTTAGTTTTCATTGATGTGTGCGTGTCATACAAGAGTCAAGGGTGAAAATGAAGTTTAGTTTCCAGATTTTTTTCTTGCTGTGTCTCATTATGCCAGCAGGTGGCAGCACGTTAGTCGAGTCGTCTGTGTTGCTGCTCCGTCCACGCGCAGAATCATGTCAGGAAAAGTCGGAAGAAAGCGCCAGAGTCCAATTTGGGATTACTTTGAATATGACTGTGTTTTGGATAAAGCAAGTGTCTTGTAGTGGAAAGAGACAAATTATGAGGGACATTTTTAAAGGGGAAAAAATCCCACAAACCTTAAAGTGCACTTGAAAAGCTCACACAAGAAGGCTAACCTAGCTTAGCTTGAGAAGGTAAGGGAGCACACTCAACCCTCATCCCCAGAAAACAGAAGCTAACCCCAGGCAAGGCAGCGTGATGCATCCCGAGACAACAGGACGGGGATATCTACACAACTGTGTGAGTCAATTACCTTCAAAAAGTTTATCAATTCACTTGAACCAAAATTACGAACACCCGGTGCTGCGAGAGTTAATAGTCTCATTGGGGCCAAGATATACATTTTATAGTTGCCTGGTATCAATGGTTGTTCATCTGCCTTTATTTATTTATTTAGAGAACCCATAGGTGGGAATGTGAGTTGTCTGTCTCTGCGTGTTAGCCCTGCGACAGACAGGCGACCTGTCCAGGGTGCAGTATGGTAGCTGGAATAGCAACGTACCCAAGGATAAGCAGAAGAGAATGACTGATATGATGAAACTGGGATTTTGTTACACTTAATTATTGCAAACACAACTAAAACTATAACTGAAACTAATCAAAACTAAACTGAAACTAAGGATTTTCAAAAAAAATAAAAACTAAACTAGCAAACAATTGGTAAAAACTAATTAAAACTGATATAAAATTGAAAATCTGAAGTCAAAACTAAATAAAAATAAAAACTAATGAAAATTCCAAAACTATTAAAACCCTGGTCTCCACCACTGAGAAAAAGAAAACCCATCCGTAACTCGAACTTTCGAGTTAGCTTTGCTAATGAGAGATATTGTTTTGTCGTTACCTGTAAACAGATGGTGCAAATGCAAACGTAGGCAGTGACAGCGACAGTATGAACAAACTGGCGCCAGGTGTGTGAGCTTTGAATGCCTTCAGTGATAACTGCATGGATGTGGAGTCACTGTGTTCATGTTGAACTGCTGGATAGCCGACGCCTTCTCCTTCTGGATAATAAAGAAATGACGTACCTCTGTAGAGCTTCCTGATTGGCAGATCTGAATCAAAATTTCAAGTCAGGCATAGCATCTTCTGTTTCTTTTTTTACTGATTGAAACTAGTGTCCACGCATCAGCTAACTCCACCTGTATAAATCTTTCTTTGTACTATGCTGTAATATTTTAACATGAAGCTATAAGGTGATTGACTCCCTTTTTGTTTTTGCATGAATCACTTGAGTCTGCTGGGAATAAAATGAATTTTCTTGCACCTTATCTTTAAAGAGACAAAAAAAAGTTCATCAAAGAGTCATAACCACAGGTTTGATCATATGAACACCGACTCTTTATTGACTTTTTATTTACCGATCTGCTCTCAAAGGCTGTCTACCACTCCTCCACCTCTCCCACATCCTCCCACTCTGTTGAAACTTACTTTAGTCCTTCCATTTCTGGCACACCTCCCACCTCCCCGTGTCACTTCCTCCCTGTTTCTAGAGAACTTCACATGAGTCACGATCTGTTATGCCAGATGTTCAGAAGATCTGAGGTCATCAACATGCTGCTGCCAGTGTGGATCTGCTAAGGTCTCACTGCAAAGGAAAAAGGACAGATGGAAACCCCTCTGTCTGTCTTTTTTTTTTTATCTTAATCTGTCACTCCAAAAGTTGATTCTGTTCATCTGGACGTAGCGTTTTCTGGGAGAAACGTTTCGTCACTCATCCAAGTGACTTCTTCAGTCTCAGCTGACTGCAGGTTTCCCCAATCTTATAAACAGTACATTTGCATAATGACGGAAACCAGCCCACTGAAGGAACAATGGGCTGTGAGGTCAGTTCCTTAATCATAATTATGCAAATTCTCATGACCATTGATCAAATGTTTATAAGATTGGGGAAACCTGCAGTCAGCTGAGACTGAAGAAGTCACTTGGATGAGTGACGAAACGTTTCTCCCACAAAATGCTACGTCCAGATGAACAGAATCAACTTTTGGAGATTTATTTTCCTGGATGATTGAGAATGCATCAAGACCTTAATCTGTCACATTCATTCTTTCAGTCGGTAGTCCTGATCAGAGGCACTCTGCGAGACGCTGCTAGTCAGCATGTTCTTCAGTTTGCAATCTTGTGATTTTTGTGATTCAGTGTGAAGAAATCAGCTCCTCTGAGGACCGATACATGCGATAGCAAGAGTCTCAGCAGGCCTGCAAGAATTCCAAGCCTCTGAGCTCGCCAATGTCCGGATGTACACTTTTACCCCACTCCAAATAAAAAATTTTTAAAAAGAGAAAAAAAACATTTGAAATCAGTAAATGCAAAAAGTTTCTTTACTTTCAAATACTCATTCCACCTTAAATGGAGCATAAGTAACCAGTACAATGTTCCCCCAGTGAACTTTGCACTGGTTCCTTGGCTGGATTTTATTGTTTTTATTTTTTTTTTTAAATGAAGGCTTTATTGTGGTCAGTCAATTCTTTTCCCCCAAAATTAAATAAATTAAATACATTTTATTAAATAAATAAAAATTAAATAAATGAAAATGACACTGAAGGTGTTTTTCTTTCTTCCACTAGAGGGCAAAGTTTGTATTTGTCTGATACACTCTGTGTACTTCAAATCCATCCTGAGCAGGCCGTGACACACAGCGTGTAACAAAATACTCACAACAGCCAGTATACATGCAGGAGTGCACACAGGCCAAGGAGTTTCTGTTAGGGTGTTGCAGTACGCTGTAACATTTGTCCAATTTACTGAACCACTTATTTAACTTTTAACTCCAGCACCGCTGAGAACCAGAACGGTAGTGTACACCGCGCTGCTTCACATTGTTTTCTATTCATTATGTAATAATCTCATAAAAATCAGGATTGTTCCAGAATCCTATACGTACACATCGCCTCTTGGCAGTCATCTTAACACTCCTACAAAGACTTATTTGGCCAGTTATTTTGGAAGCATTGCTGCATTAGCGTTAGTTACCATGGTCACCTGGATGAAGAAACTGCATATATACAATCACCAGTCAGTCTGATTTAAAAAGAAGGGTGTTGCCTTGACGATAAAAACGCCACTGCACTCTACAGGAAGGGTCAGAGGCGTCTGTATTTTCTGGGGCTTTTTCTCATCTGTTGGACACGCTCGGGATTTTACATGAGTCTGTTGTGGCTAGTGCCATCCTCTATGCTGTTGCATGCTGGGACAGCAGGCTGAGGGTCACGGATGCTAACAGGCTCAATGAACTGATCCACGAGGGCAGTAACATTGTGGAGATGGAGCTGGACTCCCTTAAGGTGTTGTCGGAGAGGCGGATGTTGTCCAAGAAAAGGACAGTGCTGGACGATCCCGCTCACCCACTGTTGGCGAGTCACAGGAGCTGTTCAGTGAGGCAGATGCATCACCGAACGACACAGGAAGTCATTCCTGCTGTTCAGTTCATCCATCGTAATACAGTGCACACACACTAACGATCTGAACATCCTTTACAGAGGATGTCGGTATAATAAGAAGGTCGTCTTTGTGTCATATTTAGTACTGGAATAATTGTTTATTAGAACTATTATTATAATATTAGAACTATTTGTAAGCTAATTTTGTTACATCTTGTAACTTTGTAATATATTTTGTTATTTAATATAATTTAGGTAGTTGCTGTTCTTGCTGTCTTGGAGTAACTGTGACCATATAATTTCTGCAGGGATTGATAAAGTGTTCTGATGCTGAACTAAAATTCTTTAGTGTGATTAGACGGTCGTTTTCCACATGAGGATCTGATCAGCTCCGACTCTCTTTCTTATCAGAGCTGCAGTCAGTTAAACGTCAATGAAAAAAAGAAATGCTTCTTTTTTGTTAACATTTATTGTCCTTTGTTGCCATAAATTGCTGCACTGCTGGCAGAGGTTTTGTCACAACCACAGATGTGTTCTTCCACTGCGTTACATGCTTTATGCGTGCGTGTGTGTGTTTGCAGTGGTGTCGGCGAAGCCCCAGTCCCCAAAGCTGCCGAACCGGCACTCTCGGCTGAGCTCCTTCGTTGAGGTGACTGCAGACGGCCTCACCAGTGAAACCAAAAAAACAGGCAAACGTAGCGGGCACCTTGAGCTGCAGTGGAACGAAGACCTCACCCTGTGAGTGAGCACCACACCAGCACGTTTTATTGTTAAAACAATTCAACATTAAATTAACTGCATGCATCTGACAGTGTTCGGACCGTACTGCTGTCGTGGTAGTGCTCTAACACAGATAAAATTTAATCGAGATGTTGTAGGTGTTTCCCATCAGCTTATTTAAAACATTTTGTCTGAGGTAGAACTTGCGTACCGTCGCTAAAGACGATGAAGAGCAGGATGCAATAATAAAATGCAGCTGCTGTAAGCAGAAGCATTTGTAGCTGATGTATTTTTCATGCCGTTTTGCAGTAATGTGACGCCACAGAGTCGTCTGGATCTGAAGCTGTGGAGCTGCCACACCCTGAGAAAGGAACTACTGGGCAGCGCAACCATAGACCTGCTGGACACGCTGCGCTCGCACGATGGCAAGAGTAAGAAAAAAACGCACACAAACACCCACACACAGTTTGGAGTCACCATGCATGTCGAGCACAATTTCGCTGTACGTGTTTCTCTACCTTACTCAACAGAGGTTTGTGCATTTTTCCTCGTTGTTTTTTTCCTGGCTATTTAATTTTTTTAAATAAATTTTCTCTATATTGCTTTGAGTAAATGAAATTACCTAAAAATTGCACTTGGGCATTTTTATTACAGCCCTGGTGAATTTCATTGGATGCAAAGTCCAAAGCCTCCTTGGAAGTGTCAGAATTACTCTGATGATATGCAGCGTACCCAAACAGTGTTTGCTTTCGTGTAACCAAAATTATTAGCAGTATAAGGAATTTAAAGTCTGTATACAGGACATACATTCATATACAGAAAGGTTCTGTGTCTTCCAGAGACTTCATTACATCATCATGTAATCCAGCGGTCCCCAACCTTTTTTGCGCCACGGACCGGTTTATGCCCGACAATATTTTCACGGACCGGCCTTTAAGGTGTCGCGGATAAATACAACAAAATAAAACTAGTACCGGTACCAAAAAAAAAGAAAATTTATTCATAACACACGTGAAAAGACCAAGGAAAACAGAGTAAACGATAAAAAACGACAACAAAATAACACTGAAAACCGATAAAAACCCTGAAAACTATACATTTCACACCTGAACCTCAACTCTCGCGGCCCGGTACCAAACAACTCACGGACCGGTACCGGTCCAAGGCCCGGGGGTTGGGGACCGCTGATGTAAGCCACGACCAACCGCTATAAAGGAAATTCAAAAATATTGCTGTAAATACACGACAGACACGGTCAGAGAGAGGCTGCTGAGACTCTGAGACTAAAATGCCGACTCTAAATCCATGTGCAGTAGTTAGATTAGATCAAACAACCTTAAAAATTACACGCAGTGGCCGAGGCCTTGCAAGGAATATATAGAATTTAAATTTTTCTTACTTTTCTTTGTAGCATTTGAAGTTCTGATAGTTACTTGTCAGTTATTTTAATCAGGCTGTTGCAGCTTATCTTAACCCACTTTGACAGAAGCTCACTATACTAATAAAAAATCTTTATCACCAGCAGATTTGGCAAAAAACTGAAAGTACTCAAGCTTACAGAATAAGTTGTTTCTTTTAACGAACGATGTGCTAACTAACACCAAGGGTGCCAGAGCCTTGTTCACATGCTTGTGGTTTTCATCCACTCAGAGGCACTTAGTGAAGTAAGACATGCAGATGTATAACTGGCACAACACCTGAATTTTCTTTTTACTTTCAAAGTAAAAATGTGCATAACTGTTGTTAACAGTGCTGAGACTGAGAGTTTTATTTGATATTCACACTTAAACTGAACAGTAACACTGATTGGATGTCTCAGAGCTCTTCAGTAGCCTCAGTGATGGTGGCACATTGCCAGCTAAGCTTAACTTAACTTTGTTATGAACTCCTCGGAAAAGATTTCAGTGCTCTGTAACTTTTGGCTTGATAGTTACTGCTAAATAACTCCTCTGTAAGCGATTAATATTCTTTACCCTTACATATTTGACTGAGTCAGACAAGTCTAGAGTTATAAGACTGTAATGTAAGTATGTCTAAGATGGTGCCATACGTGATGGATCTTGCTTATCTTGATCTCTTATCCTGTATTGGTTGTTGAGCACTAGGATGCAATGGCCTTAGGCGTCTCCTGCTTGAGCCTGCACATTCAAGCTGCATTGAGTGAACTTCCCTTTGCGACTCATCTTAAAAGATGTACCCACTCTCTAACAAAAATATCAAAGGACACATTATTACAGACATTTTATATCTTATACATGGTCTTCTTAGATGTAATTGAACAAATGAAATGCTTTGTCGTGCTTTCATCTGTACAGATAACTTTGTAAACAATTTTTAGGCAAAGTCTAATTTGCCATTTGTGTTTGAGCGCCTGATAGACACTTGTTTACTGCCTACTTCCCATCCCGGTCTTTATCTTAAGTGTAGATGGTATTAAGCCTTTCTCCTGGAGAGCGTTGTGTGCTTGGCTACATGTTCTGAAGACCTTTTACCGTAAAAAGGATCCTGTGATTATGCACACTTTTCTCTTTTCTTTGGACGTCAGGGTCTTCATGTTGCCAAGCTCCTTATTGTGTCCACCGATGTTCCTGTTAAACTAGTGTTCCTGTTATATCCGATGGATTTATTTTTAAAGTCTGAGGAGTTATACTTGAACTGCAGCTGTGTTTTGGATTCACAGCGACGGCTTCCAGATATGATGGAAGCTCAATGATGAAGAAATGCCACACCTGTCCTTTAAAAAAGGGAGCGGTACATGCTCAAGAGCTTTAATTCTTAAAGCCTGAACCCTTCATCTAATTTAAAATGAAATAAAGCTGCAATATATAACTTTCACTTAAATATCTTAGAGAAACATTTAAAGCAGGATGTTTTTTTCCTTCACCCTTAGCATCCTCCGCTGTCACACCAACTACTCTGCATGTCCTCCTTTCATACATCCATGAACTTCCTCTGAGATCTTTCTCTTTTTCTCCTCATGTCCAAACCATGTTAGTCTTTCCTCTCTAACTGTGAAATGGTTTGAGCATTTAAACCATTTTAAAAAACCCAAAACCAAAAACAAAGTGGATGTGAAAACAAAGCCTCTGAGCCAAGCAGGAAGCTTTGGGCAGATTCAGTGCATACGTGCAGTGTGGAACTTAATCTGGCAGCTAGACGACTTACCTCATGTAAATACTGCAATTAAAAACAACTTTACACACTGGACGTGTGAGGGGATCAGTCACACCTTCTGTATATCTGTTAACATGCAGAATGTTTTCCAAGTGAAACGGGGACGACATCTTTGGAAAACAATGCTTTTGGTATTCGGTGACTTCACGCTGTTTTCCTCTGTTAGAGCAATAACAGAGGATGTCCATTTTCCTTTGTCCCTCTGCCTTCTCAGTCACTCATCCCCTCTTTCTCTGTGTGTCTGTCATTCTTCCACCCTCTAGTGGAGAACGTCCAGCTGAGTCTGGTGCTGCAGACGGAGAACAAAGGCTCGGTTGTAGCAGGAGGCGAGCTCAACGTCTGTCTGGACGGCATGGTTGTTGATCTGGGCTCGCTGCCCAACGGCAGCACGGCAGCAGACAGTGAGTCCTGCCTTTATCTCTCAAACACACGCACGCGCACACATGCACAAGGGTAAAGGTAATCGCACAGAAATGACCTGAAAAGCACATCGCAAAGCATTCACACCACAGATGTGAAGATTTGTCTCACAGCTGCACCGTGCACAATATAAAAATGAAATAACATGCAGCACATTCAAAGAAAGCTCTCAGTCAAACATGTAGAAGAAGCACACAGAAGTGCATGGCAAAGCTTACACCCGTCAGACAGTTTCCCACAGAAGCCCAGACAGCTTATTAGTACAGAATACACCGCAGTATTAAACTTTTTCTCCTCCTCTCCCTCTTTCCCCTTGCTCTTTCTCTTTAATATTTTGTAGCACTGCCAGAAAGCAAACACACACACACAGATATATATCTGTACAGAGAGATGCTTGTGCGTCTCGCCGCCCTGGTAATGAGTGCTGGAAAAAGCCAAAGGGTTCAAAAAAGTCTAAATCGCTTCTTCTTGCCCTCTTTGCTCTCAGGTTAAATACAGTTGCTGTTGACATGTTCTGTAGTGGAGGTTTTTTTGTCATGGTGACACGAGAGCTTGTTGGTACATTGCTTATGTGGTGACACTGTAACAGCCGAATGCTGTTTTAATCTAATGTCGATTGTTCTCTTTTATTTGTATTAGTTTTTAGATGGTCTACTGAGAATCAACAAATAAGTCTAAAGATACCCACATCTGGATAACTTTACAGATGTGGGTGTTGACAGGAATCAGATGAATTGTTGCTTAACAGTCTTACTTTATTAAAAGTACTTTAACCACTGTTTATTAAAAACAGTGGGACTGGAAGCCTTCTATGTTTTGCTGGCCTACTTTGCCTCCTGCTCTATGCTGTGGCTGTACAGTAGCATGCCTTAACATTTTACTGTGTTTAGTCTTACTAAAGACAGCCAAGTAAAAGCTGACATTGTTTTCAGCATTTAAGCGAGATTATTTTTTATTCTCTCTCCCTCTCTCTTTTTAAAAAATGTAAGTGTCCAAAAAGCACCTTTAACCTCAGTTAATTTAACTCTAATTATTTTTAGGGAGGTGATTCAAATTTCAAAGCTTCATAAATACTCTGTTTCCCGAAACCTTGTCTCAGCAACCCACAGTCACTGAGTTCTCTACGCAGCTGCCTAAACCTTTGGAAATTAAAATATTTGTTGGTTCCCACGCAGGAGAAGGCCTTAGGACGATAACAAACGTTTCCAGGGAGCCGTAACCTCATTTCATAGTGCAATTAAAAATAGCAGGAATAGTGAAGGTGAACCTTAAGGTTTGGTAGACTGATGCAACTTTGCATTTGATTTGTCTTTTTAATCCTAGAAACAGTTTATTTGTTTAACTGCAAAAAGATTCAGCTTGAAACTTTAAGATTCAGCAGACAGTGGTGTGATGGTGTTCTGCTATGTAGCAACACTTACACAAAAAACCGAGTAAACCTTTACTGCAGGTTTGAAGCATGAATGTTGTGAATACCCTGAAAATAAATGCTTCAATAACTGAATTGCTTTAAATTATCGAATTGTTTTTAAATTATTGTTGCTTTTTTTATCGGAATTGTTTAAGTATTGTAGACTTTAACCAGCAGACTCCATCCTTTGTCAGTAGATACCCAGGACTGGGCGTAAACTTAGAGGAGATCGTGCTTTTGCTGTAGCAGCTCCAAAACTGTGGAACGAGCTTCCTTTAGAGATTAGACAGGCCAGTTCTTTACCTATTTTTAAGTCACTCTTGAAAGCCCACCTCTTTACCCTGGCCTTTGACATCACGTGAGATGTTGGTTTTTTATTTTTTTTATTTTAGTTGTTTTTAGGTGATTCGATGCTGTTTTATCTTGTTTTTGTTTTAATATAGGGCTGTTTTAATTTTATGTTTTATGTGTTTTATTTATTTATTTAGCTGTTTTCTGTTATTCTATTGTTTTAACTTATTTTCTGTACAGCACTTTGTTCCTGTGCTGGGTATTTTAAAGTGCTTTATAAATAAAATTGGATTGGATTGGAGTAGGTGTGAGTAATCAATAACTAGTTGTTACTGATGTTTTGAACATCCTATACTGTGACATTTTTCACTTATTTCATTAGGAAATACCAGCGTGCATTAAATGGATGTATGTTTTGTAGCGACAGCGAAGGTGTTTGCTCCCTCTTCACATTTTTGCAGTTTTATTAATTATATTAATGTTAGCAGTAATAGCACTGTACCTTTCCATGTCCTGTTATTTCCATGTAAAGTATTTAACCGCTTGTGTTTGTCATGTCTGAAATGCCATAATGTTTCTTTTAATGTTTATATTGATTATATTGTTTATAGTATAATCACCATCAGTCATTCAAGCTGTAATTCCAAGTAACGTCTATCATAGAACCAGGATCATTTTGATAACCTTTTAATGTGTTGACCAGAGGTGTTACACTTATTTTATCTAACAGGCAACACACATGTTTGCTCATGTTCTTTAGTCTTTAAATCTAAAGTGCGTTGTCAAAAGCGGCCATATTCGGCTTTGGCGTAAATTATGGAGAAAAAGTCAGATTTGATGGTAATTTCATGTAGATTTATATGAAGGAAGATTTCATTAGCTAGCCACAAACGATTATTTTGGTAGTCGACTAGTCACCGATTATTTTTGCGATTAGTTGACTAATCAGATCATGCATCCATTGGATGTAAAACGTACAACTTATTGCACCAGCATGCATCTGCTCTTATAAAACTGTTATTAGCTTACAGCTTTAAGTGTTTAAGGTATGTGCTCTCACGGGCTCTAGTTAGCCTAGCCCCCGGCTAGCTATCGAGCTAGTGGGTAACAGACGTCTCCGAAACGTCAGAGCGCTTTTGAAAATATGTGGTGTCTTGATAAACTGAGCAGATATTTGAGGTTTACACAGCTACATTCTCGCCTGAAAATATGTTAAACGTTTATTTTGTGACCCAGAAAGAATAATAAGAGTAATATTAAAACTAACTAGCTGCCGCCATTGTTGGAAACTGAGCAGGGCCGCGCTATGAATTCTGGGACACAGCTTCTTCTTCTTCGGAGGTAGCTGTCATCCTTGTACATGCAGTGCTGCCATCTTCTGTTTCAGTCCGTTATTACACCCTTAAATCCTACAACTTATTCCTGTGTCTTTTGGGATCTAAACAAAGCCTCAAACGACGCGTCGACTATTAAATCAGTCGTCGACGATTTTGATAGTCGACGTAATCGTGACTAGTCGACTAATCATGGCAGCCCTAATTTTGACAAGTAGTTTGGCCTCCTCCTGCCTCCTTTACATGCAGTGATGTGACCTGACCTGGTCTCCTTTGCAGCAGTCAAAGTAAGGTCAGCATTTTACCTCTGATCTACCTCTCATCTCAGTGCTGCTTCAGATATTTCTAAATATTTAGATAATAGAATTTAATTAATCATTTTTTTCACGTATACAAGATATTTTTGCTTGAAATAAGTGAAAAAAATCTGCCGATGGAACAAGTGAAATTTCTTCAGATCCAAGATGCACTAAAATCAAGTTCCCATATCTCACTGAAATGTTACTCTGTAGCTGATTGTGTCTTTTTTCCAGTGCGATGAGATATTTTCAATAGAAATTAGACAAATATACTTGGTAAGATTTTGAGTTTTTGCAGTGTAAACAGCATAGCTTTTCAGGATTCATCCTCACAACACATACGATGAACAGCTGGAGGTGTCTTAGTGTGCAAAGTTGTTTTTTTCCACTTAGAAAAAGAGCTGGTGTTGAAAGTCAGAGAAGCACTGACATGCCTCCATGACTTTGACATGTTTTAACATCCTTCCAGTGGCACAGCAGGCCATGGGTAATGTCATGAAGGCTGTTAAATTGATGTTGTATCACACCTCTGCACCGGATTTTGACAGCTGCTGTCTTAATGTCTTGGAACACAATGCTTCCTGGTGCAAAACACAGTAAAAAGTCTAAAAATTGACCACCACCTCTGCCATTTTCGCACTTTCCAAAGACAAGCAGAGGGCCTGGCCTCCAGGCCGTATATCTGACAAATGAAAGTGTCTGAAAAAGCAGCGGCAGCAGCGGCTACGCTCTTGTTAGTCTCAACAAATTTCCTTTTATTGCCCTTGTGCCAGCTCGCTTCTGCCAAAAACATCTGCGCGCTCTGTCCGCCTTCTGCCGTCACATTCCCGGTGACTCAGGCGTCTTCTCATTAGTAACTGTTATTTTTCACTGAGAGCACTTTGAGGTTTAGAAAGCGCTGGATCAGCAGAAAATATTCTCTGTATTGCTTTTATCTGCTTTAACTGTATAAAGATAACAGTTTTGAAGAATTTGGATAAAATATTTGTTATGCACTGGCTAGCTTCAGGTGTATTATGTCATACCTGATGACAGTTACTGTAAAGTTAGACTAGAGAGTATTTATTCATTTCACCAAAGCCGGTTGTTGTTTTTAGTAGAGAGTTTAGGTGATGTTTAAATAGTGTCCCAGTAGTCTGTCTGTCCGGCCAAGAATAACAAAACAAGAAGACCGTTACACTTAAATCATGATATTAAAAGAATATATGACACTGTGTAACTGTGGCCTCGGTTAATATTTTATCTTCACATTCATGTATTGCTATTCCCAAACCAATATAACACGATTCCATAGTTTGCCAGGAAGGATTTCAAACACTTCACACACTTATTGACTCTCAGTCAACAGAATTTTCCGCTCCCAAGCACTACACTAACATTTTGCCTTCCTTTATGGTTTGGAAGCAAAGACTGGGTCTATGTTTTTTTTAAACAAATACGCTGTTCTTAATCTGCTCTTAAAGCCATAGCGAGGTTCCATGCATCCATCCATCTCCTCTCTCTGTGCAACACACACACAAGGCTTCATAGAGCGCCACACAGAGCCCGCAGTGTATCCTGCTGAATGAACACTGCCAGCAGTGAGGCCTGAGGCCTGCCACAGCATGGGCTGCGTAAATGTGTCTCTTTGTGACTGTTCAGATGTGAAGAGAGGTTAAGAGGAGGTGTGCGAGTGTGTGCATGCTGTTGTAACATATATCTCCCCGAGAGGGACAAGATGGAAAAACAAATCCTGTA
This sequence comes from Neolamprologus multifasciatus, assembly GCF_963576455.1. Classification (NCBI taxonomy): domain Eukaryota; kingdom Metazoa; phylum Chordata; class Actinopteri; order Cichliformes; family Cichlidae; genus Neolamprologus; species Neolamprologus multifasciatus. The sequence continues at coordinate 5,077,983 of NC_140445.1, forward strand.
AATGAGGCTTTTTTTTTTGTGATTAGATAATTGTTTGGATTTAAATGCGCATAAGAATCATACACAGCGTTTTTAAGTTGTAAGGACACAGTCGCAAAAGTCACTGCTGTTTCTCTTTCCATATTTACATGCCAGGACTTCATCACAGTTAGCATCAGATGAATAATTCCACTAAATCAGTGTGGACACAATGAATCTAATAGTTCACGAAAAAAGGAAAAACATTGTCCGCTAATATTTTGTGGACTTATCTGTAATTTTCTGACTTTTAAAAGATAATTAGAATCAATTTCTGGTGTATTATTTGTTCTGGATACAACATCAACCCAGTTTCCAAAAAGGTTGGTGCTCTGTGTAAAATGTGGATCAAAGCAGAATGCAATCATCTGCAAATTCTATAAACTCTGAGTTTAATTGAAAATGGTACAAAAACAGCAATGAAACAATTCATCCATCCTTTTTTTGTTTTCTAACTGCCTCCCCAGTTCAGGGTCGTGGGGTGGGCTGGAGGCTCTCCCAGCATTGATTCGCTCAAAATGCAAACAGTGTGGTTTTTTTTTTTTTTTTTTTTCTCAGCACAGAAAAATAGATGCAGCGATATGTGTTGCAACAAAATGAACAAAAAATAAAACTAAAAAATCAAAGAGATGCAGAGAATCCTGAACGGTGGTCATCTTTGGTGTCCTCGCGTGGAAGTGAAAATCACTGCTCAGGGCGCAGGAAACTGAAAATCATTATCAGACCGCATTGCTTGTTGGCACTTTTTTTTTTTTTTTAACTCGAAATATTTTTATTAAGATATACATACAAAGAAATGGAAACATAAACACTGGTTGCATCGAAGACAGAGCAGAACTCCTCATAGGTAAAGAAAGTTAACAGAACACCAAAACTCGGAGGGCCGATTAATGTTGACAAAAACCTTTCCTTCCAAAGACTTCAAGACTAAGGCTACGTTCACACTGCAGGTCTTGATGCTCAATTCCGATTTTTTGATCAAATCCGATTTTTTTGTCTGCTCGTTCACACTACAAATAAAATGCGACAGCAAACGCGCTCTAGTGTGAACGCTCAAAGCGGCCCGCATGCACAAAAGAAGACGTCACACACAATGCGCTCTGTTTAGACCCAGAGCAAACAGTATTGTTTGACAGATGGCCCTTAATATAAAGACTTCGGACTTCACGTTTCCCAATTTTTGCTTTAAGTTATTTTGTTATTTACATAATAATGTAAATAACCTAATAATTATCCTTATTGCTGTTTTAGAGGAGCGGTGCTTCAAAGGATAGTTGCAGATTTCTGTCAGAATCTGCAGATTATACAGAACAAATAAAATGTTCACGTTTCTCCAACGTTGTCTTCCCAACAGTTTCACTGACATCTACACGGGATGGCCAGGAAGCGTTCACAATGTCTTCTCCGGCGCTGATAATTGGCGTCTGTCTTGTGTCGGTGACGTAAAAGACGGATTCAATGCGACTTGACCGTTCAAACAGCAGTCGCTTTCTGAAACATCGGATATGTATCGGATTCAGTACCACATACGAAAGTGACCCAGATCGGATTTGAAAATATCGGATTTGTGCCGTTCACACTGTCACACCATGATCGGATATGGGTCGCATAGGGTCAAAAATATCGGATTTGATGCGCTTTTGCCTGCAGTGTGAACGTAGCCTAAGACATGACATGAGATCAGCAAGTCACTGAACATAGGTGGGCGGGGCAGCAGCCTTCCACCTCACCAAAAATTTGGCAAGGCAGGACAGATTCAAAACATGTGGGTGAGATTGGCATCATCAGACCCGCACCTATTACAGCGGGGGCCTAAGCCAGGATAAATCTTAGCTAATTTGGGTTTAGGTAAGTGGACTTACGAAATACTTTAAATTGTAATAGGGAGCGCAGAGTGATGTGGAATTTACCAGAGTGAGGACTGAATCCCAAACTTCATCTGACACCCAACTCTTTTCCCCATGTGGATTTGAGGCCTTCAAAGGGAGCTGAAGTTTCACTGCAAAGTTTATTATAGCTTGTTGGCACTTTTGATACTACATGTGTATATGTAAGTTATGGAGCTGCTATCCATCCATCCATCCATCCATCTTCATCCACTTTATCCGAGGCCGGGTCGCGGGGGCAGCAGCCTAAGCAAAGAGGCCCAGACCTCCCTCTCCCCAGCCACCTCCTCCAGCTTATCTGGGGGAACACCAAGGCGTTCCCAGGCCAGCCGAGAGATATAATCTCTCCAGCGTGTCCTGGGTCTGCCCCGGGGCCTCCTCCCGGTGGGACATGCCCGGAACACCTCACCCAGGAGGCGCCCAGGAGGCATCCTTGTCAGATGCCCGAACCACCTCAGCTGGCTCCTTTCGATGTGGAGTAGCAGCGGCTCTACTCTGAGCCCCTCCCGGATGGCCGAACCTCTCATCCTATCTCTAAGGGAGAGGCCAGCCACCCTTCGGAGGAAGCTCATTTTTGCCGCTTGTATCCGCGATCTCGTTCTTTCGGTCACTACCCACAGCTCGTGGCCATAGGTGAGGGTAGGGACGTAGATCGACCAGTAAATTGAGAGCTTCGCTTTTACACTCAGCTCCCTCTTCACCACGACGGACCGATGCAGCGTCTGCATTGCTGCAGCTGCAGCCCCAATCCGTCTGTCGATCTCCGGCTCCCTTCTCCCATCACTCGCGAACAAGACCCCGAGATACTTGAACTCCTCCACTTGGGGCAGGAACTCATCCCCGACCCGGAGTGGGCACTCCACCCTTTTCCGGCTGAGAACCATGGCCTCAGATTTGGAGGTGCTGATCCTCATTCCCGCTGCTTCACACTCGGCTGCGAACCGCTCCAGTGCGAGCTGGAGGCCCTCACCTGATGAAGCCAACAGAACCACATCATCCGCAAAAATCAGAGATGAGATTCTGAGGCCACCAAAGTGAAAGCCCTCCGCCACTTGGCTGCGCCTAGAAATCCTGTCCATAAAAATTACGACAAGTTATGGAGCTGCTATCTAAAGCTAAAAGAAAGTCTTGCTTTTTTCTGCAAAGTCACACTTAAACATATTCGGCACATTTTCCAACAGCATAACTCTAATAAAACAGTTTACTAAACTGCTCTGCAGACCCGTCGTCGATTGAAAACACTTTCTGCATAAAGAACAAGGAGTCTGCAAACTATCCCATAATGCTTTTTTAAACTATCAGCCCATGCTACAAGCGTCCGTCCGTTCCCGTTTGTGCTACAGACAAAATTCAGATTGTTTCCAAAAGAAGAAAAGACAGGCTTTACAGAGATATGTTGTTTGTCACGACAGCACAAAACCTTCACAAGGTACTGTTGGCTGAACACAGGCACAAGAATCAGCTCGGCCTAGATTTTATCACGCGTGCTTCACATGACTGTAACTCCTTAACCATTTTGACCTGCAGAGAAAGTTCAGATGGTTCCTGAAAGGTGAGAATTATTATGTAATTTTACAGCCCAAAATACAAAATAAGTCCAGGCAGTCTGTGTGATATTTGGGTGCAAAAGATTTAACAACGGCACAACCTAAACGCAGTGTTGTCATATTCAAAATAAACAGAAAAAGAAATCGAATATCCAGATCTTTAACAGAGTACTTTGACTTTTTGGATAATCCTTTCATCCAGCAGCTAGAGCGGGCTGCAGAAAGGTTAGTGGGAACATCTCAGGATTGAGTAGTCGTGATACAAAGCCAAGCTTGCATGCTGCTCTTTTGACTTTGATTTTCTCACCAAAGTCTTGGCGTGGAAGCGAGTGAGCGCGTTTATGGAAAAATGTGGAACCATGCTTTAAAGTAAGACCATTTTCTGGATATAAACGAATGAATGCAGTGAAAACGAGGCCCTCATAATGCAGTTAAACAAGCGTGCGTCTGTAATTTGAGCGTGTGTGCAGGTCAAAGGTCGACGTACAACGAAAAGAGCCCTCCACCCCCCAGTTTTCTGTTATCTGCAGCCTCTCCACACACATAATCACCAACATCAGGAGCGCTTTTGTCTAATTTGTTGCAGAGAATTGCGTAATTGAGTCTCATTGCTTGCAGCTCAGTAGTACAATCGCCTTCTGTGATCCTGGAGCAGTGTGCATGGTAGCGAGAGTTGGGGGGGGGTTTCCTCTTCAAGCTTGCAGGGGCAGCGATGACAAAGTTGAATGCAAATCTGTGTGTGTGTGTGTGTGTTTCAGGGGGAGGAGAGGCCTGAAGTGTGCCCTCCAGATCCTGGGTTTCAAGCCGAGGCACTTGACTTTGTGTGTGTTTTTTATGTTCTCCTGAGTGTCGATGCAGATGTGTGGGGGTTTTGTTGTTTTGTTTTGGGGTTTTTGCACTTGTGTGTGAGCGCACATGTGTTTTACATTCTGCAGAGTGTGTGCGCTCAGCCGTATGTGAGCTGCTTGAATATACAAAGTGCATAAAGGTGGGAGTGTGTTACTTCTGGTGATGTCAAGGGGCTCTGTGTTCTTAGTCTGAACGCAGCTCTGTTAGTTTGGGGGTTTGCTCACTTCCCCTGGCAGCTTTTCTGACACACACGCACACACGCACGCATGTGGTGGGCTTCATAAACAAACCCTTATATTTCAACTTTTGGCAAACTTTGTAACTGTCAGATTCGTACATACACACTCCACATACTCACAGCTTCCTATCCCACAGAAGCAGGAGCCACATGTAAACCGCAGCACAGACACCCTCAGATTATCCGACCCACTGACTAACACTGGTCAACACTGGGACGTCACGCTAGACTGTGTTAATTAACTGGTTAAATGTGCCAGAGTTGTGGAACTCATTAAGAGCGTGAGACAGAAATTCAGCCAAAAGTGTCACTGGAAGATGTATATATTGTGGTATAGCATGTATCCACAAGAAAATGCAAAACTATGTGATGTGAAAATCCCAGTCACTGCCCAATGATGTCTATATATGGGGACTGATATTAAAGGGTGGTGTGGCTAAAGTGATTTCATAAATGCTTAGTTAAACACAAACTGCGCATTTTGGGCTGAGATAGATTTTGGTCGCCCGACCACAGATATCGCTAGCCCCGGGACGTCGGGCTAGCGATTTTGCGAGCCCTGTTCCTTGTTATGTAGAGTTTAGGCAGTGTAGGGATTTTAAGACCGATACCAGTACCGATATTTCATGGTTTTAAAAAGCCAATATTTTGCTCATGTCCACAAACCAGATTTCCCAAACATTTGTTTTTGTTAGGGATGCACCGATACCGATACTGGTATCGGGGCCGATACTGTAAAATGTGTGTGTACTCATACTCGTAAAAGTTAACCGATACCATGAACCGATACCAACGTATTTCATTAATCAGAGGGTGGCTTGTCATTTTTGTTGTAGTTTTTTAGATTGGCCACTAGGGGGACATCCTGCGCTAAACAGGCACAGGGTTAGACGAGTGAGACTGGCAGCTCCAGATAAAAAAGAGAAACTGGAGGCTGCTGTAGCTAGGCTAAACAAAATGTCAGCAGTGTGGACCGGAACAGCCAACTTTAACTCAGGTTTTGGAAAAGCGATGAAAAATGTCACGAGAAAATCCACGGGCAGTTAAAATAACAGAGGCTCTGACTCATTTTATCGCTCTGGATGACCAGCCAATGCCGGCCGTGGAAAACATAGGATTGCACCGTCTTCTCAGCATACTCGAGCTGCGATATGAAATTCCCAGCCGCCCACACATCAGAGAGATAATGGTGCCAAAACTTTCTGAAGAGGTAAAGACGAGCAGTGTGTGTGCGATGTCAGTCCTCGGTTTAACGGCGCAGTGGACTGATGATCATCATCAATGCCAAATACTTTTGTTATTTTGTTTGTTTGTTTACAATATGGACACTCTGCAATAATTTAAAAGTTTATTTTATTCTCAAACTTAATTTGTATTTATTTTATTCCAAACAGAAGTGTTTATTTATTATTCTGAAAGCTCGAGACAGTGCCAATAGTTCAGTGATAGTTAAATTACAATGTGGAGACTCTGCAATAATTTAACAGAAGTGCTTATTTTTCACTTGAAATTTTTTTGTGGTCGTTTTTATTAAGATTTTATTTTTTATCGGCAGAGAATAAAATAAAATCTGTCTTTCAATTCATTGCATTTGTGTGTGTGTGTGTGTGTGTGTGTGGTAGAAGTATCGATTTTTGTACTCTGTATCGGCAAGTACTCAGATCCAAGTATCGGTATCGTATCGGTTTGTAAAAATTGGTATCGTTGCATCCCTAGTTTTTGTAGTTACTTAGAAATCCTAATATCACGATACAGGTTAAAAATAAGCTCCATTTGCAATGAAATTTTATGCAATGAAGACCTGTTACGATCATCATTACAAATAACAAATGGCCAGTTGATGACCGTCTCCCCGGTGCTTCATGTAGACCAGGGACATCAAACTTTGATAATTGGGCCTTTGAAGCATGAAACTACATGATAAATGTGTAAAATTACAGAAAAGGTCCCTGTAGTCCTTTGCTAAAAACGTCCTTTAATTATATAATTAAACAAACATACATTTCTGTAGTAAATTGTGGAAAAACTGCAGCTTTTCTGTAATTTTATTGTTTATCTATTATTTAATTGCCTTGGAGTATGATGTGTGGCAAATGAGGATATTGGGGTTGGTGTCTCTATCAATAGGAAAAGCTGTAAAAGACCACAAATACAGTTAAAGGTTTAACTGTGTTTAAGGTCCACTCCTTCATATTTTTAAAGCTGTCCAGTGGGTGAAATTGGAGTCTTTGCTGGGCTGATTCTTGGCCCCGAACCTTATCTTTAATACCTCTGGTGTAGACCCTCATCTAAGTGTTGTCATAATCAGTTCATTTGTCGCCCTGGCCGCAAGTTGTGTGAGTGTGTTCATTTTGTGTTGTTGTTAACATCAGTGAACACCTCTGGGCTTGGCCTAATCGACCTCCTTTATTGCCGTCTTAAATCAAAGGTGTTCTCTTTCACAGGGGCTAATCCGAGTGGACACTGAGGTTAAACAAGTAAGCCAAAGCTTCCAGTCTCTCCATAGCAGCTGTGTGACTGAAATGTGTGCCTTCTGTTATTTTCACTGAAGTTTAGATGTTGAGAAGGCACACCTCAGACAGACACACACCAGAGCAGTAATTGGACCATTACGCGGGATGGGGGATGATGAACTCAGTGAGCGGGCTATGACACAATGGTTTCTCCTCAAGACCACTGTTTATTTTTCTGTATGTCCACCAGGTCTGCTCACAAGAAGCTCTTTCATAGCTCTAAAACAGTGCTCTGTGTGTGTGTGTGCAAGTATGTGAGTCAGTGAGACATTACCTGTTTTCTTTACCTTAGATAGCGGGATATGTAAATGTGTAAACATGGATGCCATATGAGGCTTTCGTGCCCACGGCACAAAGGAAGGTGGTGTGTAAAGGAGAAAGTGAGTGTTAATGAAAAGCGCGTTACAGGCCTGTGGCTTTCAGTCACAGTTGGGACTGTATAGTCACACATTCCCTCACACCGCCAGGACCGCACAGCACAGACTACTCGATACATACAAGCATGAATGGTCTCTATTAAACCGCCAACTGTGCTTCCACCACCACATGTGTCAGGTCTATATGGATCTCATTATTGCTTTATTTGTGCACACAAAGCCTCAGTATGAGCACTTTCTCATTTACTGTACAGCTATGAGATGCGGGGACAAGTAACCACCACAAATTTCATAGTGAGACGATAGAAGACACTGGGACTGATAATGATGATGTTAGGGAAGCTGAACTGAGTTTGCTTCGAGTTTTTTAGCCAGGATTGTCAATACTTGCTTCAAAGTGTGATTTTAAAAAGTTAATTTGTCTGAAATTTTTTCGCCTGTTATCAGCGATGGTAACGAAGTGATAGGAAACATGGATTGTTCGCAAGATGTATCTTCAGAGTCTGTAAAGCGAAGCTAATGTGAAGTGCCTTGATCTTGCATTCTTGATAATGGCCAGCAGGGGGCGACTCAAAGTCTTTCATTTGTGAACAGTGCTTGGCTCTCTTACTGTGTGGTGTAAGTGAACACATCCTGATGGGTTTACGGTCTTATTCACTACTTTTAAGTTTTTATTGAATGCAACATGATGTTTATTCTGCAAACTTTACTCATAAAGGAGAATCACCATGTGGAATCATTCGCTAGATATATATAGTTTACTAGCAACTGAAGTTTTTTTTGTGCAGTTTTTGTATAGTTTTATAATTATTGCGATAATTTCATCCAAAATCCATGCATCTTTTTTTTTTCTGTCCAGATCAAACATCTGAACCATTCAGAGGTTCAGTTGAGTGATTTGCTGCCTGTTAGCACAACTGTCAGTTATAGACTCCTATCCCTGTACAGCCGTTATAAAGAAGAAAAACAATGTTTTAGTACCAGGTTGTAAACCTCTTTATTTAATTGCTGAAAATGGACATTTTCTCATACGAGTCCATGGGGATTGTCTCAAATTTAGAGCCAGCCTCCAGTGGCCATTGGAGGAACTGCAGGTTTTGATGATTATAGTATGTGTTTGCTTCATTTGGGCCCGGCCCTGAGGATTGTCACTTGGTCCAGATTGACAGATGTGAGCCCAGTTCTCACTATAGTGTATTTATTATGGAAAATATAACATTTCTAACTGTATATTTGACATTAATAATAATAATAATGGATTGGATTTATATAGCGCTTTTCAAGGCACCCAAAGCACTTTACAATGCCACTATTCATTCACTCTCACATTCACACACTGGTGGAGGCAAGCTACAGTTGTAGCCACAGCTGCCCTGGGGCAGACTGACAGAAGCGAGGCTGCCATATCGCTGCCATATCGCGCCATCGGCCCCTCTGGCCAACACCAGTAGGCGGTAGGTGAAGTGTCTTGCCCAAGGACACAACGACCAGGACAGAGAGCCCGGGGATCGAACCGCCGACCTTCCGGTTACAGATACGCTTCCCAACCCCCTGAGCCACGGTCGCCCGGGCGACATTTTATGTCTGTGAAGGTTCTCAGTCATCCAGGTCATCATAGTCTGAGAAGCTTGGAAAGAAAAGCATCTGGACTTCTTTAAGTCAGCGGTCCCCAACCTTTTTTGCGCCACGGACCGGTTTATGCCCGACAATATTTTCATGGACCGGCCTTTAAGGTGTCGCGGATAAATACAACAAAATAAAACTAGTACCGGTACCGAAAAAAAGAAAATTTATTCATAACACACGTGAAAAGACCCAGGAAAACAGAGTAAACGATAAAAACAATAACAAAATAACGCTGAAAAACCTATAAAAACCCTGAAAACTATACATTTCACACCTGAGCCTCAACTCTCGCGGCCCGGTACCAAACGACTCACGGACCGGTCCGAGGCCCGGGGGTTGGGGACCGCTGCTTTAAGTTTCCTTGAAGATGTTTCACCTCTCATCCGAGACGTTCTTTCACAGCGGACATAGATGGCTTCTTTTACTCCTCGTTCAAACCATCTGTCTTCTCTGTCCAAAATGTGAACATTGCGTCATCGAAAGAGTGACCTCTGACCTTTAGATGCAGATGGACATTTTACACATTTTGGGAATTTTTTGTTTCCCCTAAAACCAAGTGTAACATTTCCTGCAGATAAACAGTGGTGTCTGAGGTTAAACCTTGCAGAAATATTGCGTGAATTAAATAGTACACTAAATTAATTTCACACGTCCTCATTTTTAGTTTCAGAAACCTTGCACGTGCACTTGTTTGGCCCTGTGACTGTTTAGTGAATAAAACCAAACCTGACTCTACATCCTTCTCTTTTATTTCTTTATTGGACTGCATTGGGTTGCTATAGTAACAGGGCTGTCTACTGCAGGAGACAGAAACAGCCCGAACTGTCACTGTTTTGTCACAAGCTAAAGGAGACTTGACTAATTTTTATCTAGTCAAGGATTCACTGCTGAACTGTTAATGTGCTGGTAGGAGCGTGATGTGGATGTGTCAGTGTGTATGTCTGTCCACTAATGATGTAATCGGTCTTTGTTGCAGAGATACTTCAGTCGGATAGACCCAACCTGAGGAGGACACAGAGCGAGGAGACTCCCAGTACAGCGGGGTCACAGGCCAGGTCAGAAAACGCACAAAAAGACGCACACACAGACGCACACACTGCGACTGTTTAGGATTTGGCTACAGTCCTCAACAATGCTTCAACAATATTTTAAGAATGGAGTAAAACTATGGTTAACATCCAACTCATTGTGCCGTTACACATGTAACGGGGGATTCTGGGAAATCGCTCAGTTCAAGACTGAATCTTTTTCTACCAACATATGTGGTGGTTAGTTGTGGTTTTCTCCACACAAGAAGGGGGATCATTTATCCCCTTCCCAAATTTTTGCGTTTGCGTCACGGTGTAATAATTCCCACCATCTGGCATCTGCATAAAACGGACTTTGGGCTCCTGGATCTGCACAGCTTGCTGTCATCTAGGGGAAATTTGATATTTTATTTTATTATTTTATTAGGGCACGTCGCGGGATATTGTTGTTTTGCTCTCCAGCTCCTGAAGAGCTTGGGGTGACGCAGCAGGGCAGTCGGCCCAAAAGTCTGGGATTTCTTAATTGTCATAACTCCATGACTGTCATAATGAACAGTGACATTTAGGCTTATAAAATCTCCAAATTATAACATGAAATATAACAAGATATACAAAAGGAGGTGCATATACTGTAGCCAGCTTTCATTAGAGCTTCTTTATGAGTTATGTGGGGAATACTGTAGACTGTACTGGCATCTCCTGCGGGATATATTGCATTAGATAAGCTAAAGTTATAGCTTATGTCTAAAAAATTAAATAAAAAAAATAAAAATCAGCTCAATTTTTCTAACAGGCAATAAAACTCCAAAGAGATTCACTTTTCTGGCAGATCAGGCGAGCAAAACATCAAACACAAGTCATGATTATCTCCTGTTGAATAGCTGAACACCAGAATAATAGAGTGTATTTATAAAAGCCATCATTTCAGCATTATTCTGTCTTAATGTTTATTTCCAGAAGTCATATTTTTAAAAGACTTTGTGATTCTTTATAGCCTAACAAACCAAAAATGCCTTAAAAAAAAGGCTTCTTTAATCCCACTGCTTTAGAAAGTCTGCAGATGTTGTGGTGCAGTAAGAACAGGCGTAATTGTGATCAAAATAAATGCAGAAAAGAGAAGAAAAGGGTCGAGTGGAGGAAGCCATTGCCAGCACAGTCGACTGAAGAACTTATGCAGAGTGCCAGCATGTTATCCCCCCCCCCCAAAGTGTGGTTTCAGACGCAGCTCTCACTGGCTAGAATGGTAGCGAGATAATAAATAGTGGAGCAGGCTGCATTTATTTCCAAGCTTTGCTGCGGGAGTGCATGGGGTCAGATGGTATTTCCCTCTAAACACTGTGGGGGGCATTAAGCACAGTTCAGCCAAGAGCCTAAACCGCTGCTGTCATGGCGAGGCAGTCAACATCTCTATACTGCATGTGAAGAGATGCCACCAACAGACAAGATGAGAGGCTTCTTATGCTGTTCTCAAGTGTTCCCATTGCACGAACATGGTCATAAAAACATGCAGACGTGCACACTGCACTGTTAGTTCTTCTCCTTATTGAGCTGCGTAAACAACTGAATCTAGAGATCGCCGTCCAAGCTCGGCCCCAGCATTCCTCGGTCCTGGGGGGGCAAGCCATCGTGCTTTTCTCTTTCTCGTCAGAAAAGCAAAGTTATATTTAGCGTTGGGGAAAATATGATAGTGTTCAGAGAGGAAAAGCAGCTGACACCTCTGCGTGTGTGGTTGAATTGTGAGTCGTCAAAACAAAGGATATAAAAGGACGAGGTGAATAAAGTAAGTGCAGATGTTGATATGTCTTCTTTTCTTTCTCTGTTTTCAGGAGCAACAGGCACTCAGTGGGGGGTTCGCAGGGTGAGTCCCCGGGGGACTCCAGAGGGAGCTCTCTGACAAATGGGGATCTGAGTGAGGAGCAGATCCCCGGATCCGTTGCTCGCCGGCAGTCCTCTAAGAGTCACGGCAGCCCCGGAAACAGCGCAGGTAGCAAAGTCTGCTCGCCTCGCCACGGTGTCACGCACAGTTTAAGAACGCGGGGTTTTTACATTTATGTGGTTACACTGCCGAGGAAGCTTTTAAAAGGGAGCATCCAAGAAAATAACCACGTTACACCACGCCACAGCGAATGGTAGATGTGGCTAAAATAATATTTCAGCTGTTTATTTACAGAAATTTAATCAGCATATATGCTTCGTATGGAAAATGTTTGTAGTGTTTTCGACGAGGATGTTGGTGACACCGAGTTAAACCACAAATGAAGACCCTGGAGTTTAGTTGCTGCTTGTTTAATTGTCTCCATGAACATGTGGTGAAAACTGAAATGACAGAAAATAAACTCCATCTCAACAGGCAGAAGCATGTTTACATCAATAAAGTGCATTACTCTCACTAAAACATTCATGTTAGCAAAATATACATTAATATCCAAAGCTATCTGCATGAACTGTCATATAAAGTAACTTACGGCGTTCCAGCCTGATAATTCGGAGTAGATGGCATTTGATTACATCTCCATACTGCCTTTAGCATGAGGAGCCTGTTTCTCAGCAAAACCGAGTGCTTGACCGGAACCGGAAGTGCTTGACCGGAACCGGAAGTGCCCCGCCAGAACAGGAAATACATTTTAGCGATATTTTCCTTTTAACTAAAACGTATGTAAAGCATGAATTATTCATTTTAACAACACATATTAATTTTTTAATGGCAAATCTTTTTAGAATTATTTATTTCAAACTTATGAACCTATTTATTCAGAGAAATGCCTTAAGGGCAACACAATGTTAAATTACAGTTTCCTGCTTTGTTAATGGATTTTAAGTTTTACTTTGTCACAAATGAGAGAAATTTTGGACTTTAGGTCAGAAAAAGTAGAAACATAAAGGAGATAACAAGAATTTTTCACACTTTCGACCATTTTCTAGATAATACATTTGATAAAAAAAAATTATGAGTATCTAAACATATGTGAGGTTGGTATATTGTAATCTCTCATCAGAGCGTCAAAGGTGTTAAAAGTTTCTCCTGAAACTAAATTGTAAAAAAGTTTTGCAAAAACATTGTTTCCTTCTTTCCCGTACCTACCTCCTAAAAATCAAGTGGATACCATTTTGGAAATAGATCCTTTTGGCAAAAGGAGAATCTCCGTCATATACAAACTGATACAGAGCTTAAGGCCTATTACTTGGGAAAAAACTAAAAATAATTGGGAAAAAGACATTGGGGTGGATTTATCTGATGATGAGTGGAGATCTTGTTTAAATCGTATACATACTTCCTCCCTTTGCATTCGCCATGGTTTAATTCAGTTTAAAATTCTTCATCGTCTTCATTATACAAGAGAGAGGCTTTCAAAATTTTTCCCAGAAGTCGATCCTGCCTGTCCCAGGTGTGGACATAATCCAGCAAATGAGGGCCACATGATGTGGTCTTGTCCGAACCTGGATAATTACTGGGGAAATATATTTAAAGCATTATCTCATATAAGTGCGCAGAACTTAGTGCTTGATTTCCGCATTGGCATTTTTGGAGTTATGCCATCTCAATACAAAACGAGTAAATCTCAGGAAAATGCCATAGCATTTGCTACATTGCTTGCCCGTAGACTTAATCTATTCCACTGGAAGTCTGATGGTGGTGCTTTTCTTTTTACCACTGGAAAAACTTAGATACAGAGTTCTCCCATCACAACAAAAATTCTCTGCGACTTGGAACCCATTTATTGACTATATAAAAACGTATTTTCCAGATGTGTGACATACATTTTTTTGTTTGTTTTGTTTTGTTTCTCTTTACATGAGCCTCGGGTGGGGAGGGAGGGGGGGTTTCTTTTTTTTTTTTCTTTTTTTTTTTTTTTTGTTTGTTTGTTTTTGGGTTTTTTTGTTTGTTTTGTTTTTTTTTGTGTATAATGGCAACGTTTCCATTATGTATTGTGACCATGATTTGTGAAAAAATTTTTTTTTTTAAATAGAAGTTTAAAAAAAAAAAAAATTATGAGGAGATGAGCTGGAGTGAAAATAATCTGTACACATCCAAAAAGTTTTTATCCACTCCTAAATATGTCACATGACAGTTTTAGATATGCGTAGTGTCACAGTTTTGAAAGACGTTCAACACAGTAAACAAAATTATTAAATTAAGCAACTTATCGAAATGATCAGGCTGAAAAATATGCTGAAAGGCTACTGCAGGGGCTTCAGTCAATAACAACATTGTATGTGTGCATCCTTCGGTGATTCTCTCACAGGCAGATAGATTTGTTTTTATTTTGCAGCCTGAGGATCGCCCACTCATTTTGGGGAATTAGAAACACCTTCCAAGTGCAAATGCCAAACTTGAAGCTTGAAATTGTGTTACCGTCTAAAGATTGCCAAACTTAACATTTAATTTAAAGGTCATTGGAAGCGTTTAATGCCTTTATTTGACAGCACTGGTGGAGAGAAAGGAAATGTGGGAAAAGAGAGTAGCTGAGTAATATACAGCAGATGCTTCAGCTACTTGTAATCGACCAATCAACAAAAAACGTTTCTTTGTCTTTCTTGGTCCCAAATCAGCTCTCATGCAACCATCAGTCCACTCACTCTTAAACCGTAATTTCTTAATTGACTGTAAGAACGCATCACATCATCTTCCCAGCTTTTCTTATGCTTCTTGCCGCCCGTGTCTTCTCTCAGATAAGGTTGAGCTGACGTCTAATGGACTGGAGAACAATCGCGGCGTGTCCCTACACACGCCTCCTCCATCTTCCCCTTCGGGCAGGTCTCCGGCTGCCAGCAGCAGCAGCAGTAGCCCCTCTCCTGGTCAGCAGGAAGCCCTGGGTCCAGCTGCCTCAGTGGAGCCCAGCTCCAACACCACCTCTAGCACAGAGCAGGCCAGCAACAGCACCACAGAGCCCACCACAGACTCACTCCCAGCAGGGTAAGAGCCAGTGTGTCCCAGCATCTCATAGTCAGCCTGTAGTTTGAGCAGCAAACTATAAACGATACGAAAGAAACTATAAACGATACGAAAGACTGCCACAGAAACAACGAGAGGAATGTTTATTGTTTAAGAAAATCTTAAACACACACTGCTGTATCTACATGTAAAAATGCTAGCACATTAAATGTTAAAAGTAAGCAGTGATTAATAATCTGTTATTGTGCATAGATAAGCTCTGTATGGATGCTGGAGTAGGCCCGGATATTTCGTGTAAACTGTGAATGCGTCATAAGTATTTAATTGTGAGAAAGTTGAGTCCTCCCATACTAAAACGTTTAATTTCCTTTTCATTCCTCATCCTGTAATAAAATGAAGTCTGCCTTCTATATATATATTTGCTTCTTGTAGCTTACTTCACCTTTTTCAGTTTTATTAGTTTTATTACCAGCACCATATTTGCCTCTGAAACTCTGAGCCCAGTCAAATCTTCCAATAGTTTTGTAAGAATCTGCGTAGTGTGTGTATATTTGCAGTTTCAACCTAAAAGCAGGGATTCATTGATAGTTATCAGATGAATAAGATGACTTCCACCAATATGTCAGAAAATAATATTTTACTGATAGACTAAAACGGTGTTTCCAGGGTGAGTCGTGTGTTTACAGAGGTAGAGGTGAATGATTTTTTTTAGAGAGGATAAAACTTCAGCAACACTTGTTGAGTCAGTGCCCCTAAAAAGTTTAACCCTTTAAAACCGGTCGGAGCGGGCACGCTCTGTTTTGCGTAACTATTTTTAAATCCCGGTAGCTCTGCAACCACGTAAGCTAGCGCAATAATTCCTTTTGCATATGAAACCTGAGGAGTTGTACTTACATCTTATGCCATCAGCTTGTCCTCGGTCACAGTTTCCTTCCACATATAACTTTGCAAAAACTGCATAAAAAGCACTTGCAGCAACAAAAACATAATATTCCAGAAACACGCTTTGCCGATCCGATCAGCTGTTCATAACACTTCCTACGTTGGAATAGACGTCAGCGCGAACTTTTGCATGTCCGCCATTACTTGCCCGAAACCGGAAGTGACGTCATTTTCGCAGAAATGTAGTTGTTTTACCATCAGGGCCTCATGAGTCTATACTGGTGTTTTTAAAAGTTATCTTTGACTTTATGACTTTCTGTGTCGTTTCTGGGATGCTTAGGACTCATATTGCACTGCTGGAAATAGTTTATTTTGATGCATATGCTGCTTTTTTGCAAATTTGCACAATAATATTTATTTTCGTTTTTCCTGCAGTATATAAAAATTGGTGTATTTCAAAAATAAAACTATGAAGACACTCAAAATAAATTTCCTGTGGTGGGAAACTATTTTGTGCAACTTTTTTGTATTTACAGTTTTGAGGGATAAGCCTCTTAAATTTCTCTAACTAGAAATATATGTTAAAAAATCAAAAACGATTTTAAATTTTTTTGTAGTTTATTGCACTTTTTTGCAATTTATGTAATTACTATCCACTTAATGCAGACATATTATTAAAATTTGGGCTATAATGGTTGTATTGATGTATAGCAACTTGAAATGCTCCCAAAAATGGCTCTACAGCATGTAAAAATATAATATAAGCTCTGGCGGACTTGGTTCTATGGCAGGTCTTAAAGGGTTAAGTGTGTGGATGGCCGCAGGTGAGCGACATACATTTAGAGGTTTATTACATTAAGGGACACTCCCTGACTACTTTAAAAACAAAACAAAAAAACCTAAGATGTATTTGGCAGTCTAAGAAAATCTTGGATATCTCGTTGCTGGAATGTATTCGGTGTGATAGTAAATGAATATTTGTGCGTGCTTGTCTCTTCTCTCTTTGTGCAGCTGGGAGCAGAGGGTGTTGCCTCATGGCAGAGTGTACTACGTCGACCACAACACCAAAACCACAACGTGGGAGAGACCACTGCCACCGGGGTGCGCCCGTAGCACTTTTAAATGTGTTTTCTCCATCAGTGCACTGGTTGTTTAGGGTTACGTAAAGTTAGGCTAATGCATGTGTTAACATTCCTTTCTGTAAACTAAAGGGCATTCAGTCATCACCTGTCTGAAAATAACCATTTCCTCTGATATCTGTGGCCACTTTTTTTTTTAGCTTCACCATCTGACAGTAACGTAACTGGGGAAAAGCAGGATCTGTCCTTAAATAACCATTTATGCCAGATTAATGGTCTGACATTTGTGTCTATTTGGCTGCATAGAGAGGAGGATTATGGTAATTACAGAAGATACAGAGGCCCACTTGTGTGCCGTCCTTGCCCAGTGGTAATGACACTTTGCGTAGGTTGAGAGCTGATTGTGTAAAAAGTTGGCTTGTTCGGGAAAAGGAACAACAGCGGAGTTCAGCATGTAGACAAAAAAAACCCGCCGAAGATAAACAAGTGGAGTTCTGTTCCAGGTTGAAATCACGCCGTACTGTTTCTGTTCCAGGCTCGCACGTCAGCATAGGTAGACAATAAAGGTGCAGTTTGATCTCTTTCCCCTGCACCGAACGGTTGAGGACATTAGGTTTAAACTGGACTTGGTTGAAATTCCCTGTGCCACAACGATTTAGGCCGATGCCTAAATCATTCCTGAAACATCAAAGTCAAAATGACAAAAAAAAGAATGTTTTATCAAAGAAAAAAGCAAAACTGGCCAAAAGAGAATGGAGTTTATTATGACTAAACAGCAGTGGAGTGTGTGAGTCAGCAGTGTCGACGATGGAAAAGCAAGCAGAGGTGTCGTGGGACAGAAGGAAATGAGAGACGCTTTATTGTTCTGAGGCCCTTGTGAAGCACATCAGCTGACTGGCTGCTGAAGTTGACAGCGTTCTGTTGAAACGAGCCTAAACAGCCTCTGAGTTGGTGGGAGGGGCATCTGACCCCTGTGAGCTCTGATTGGAGCAATTCCATTGAAGTGAACTTGCCACAAGAATTTCAGTTCTGGGTGGACTGTGACTTTAAAATTAAAGCTGAACATATAAAGTTCCCTCGCAGTCTTGGTTTCTGCCCGATCAAAGCTTCGTGTTTTATTAAGAGCACGTTATATGTTCTCTGGCATAAACACACACATTGCACTGTAACTGTGCTTAACGCTGCAGCTTGATCGTAGCGTTTGTGTGCTGAGGCATCGTAAGGAGAACGCTGTTTCTCCCTCTTCTGGAGTACAGCGTTCTGCCAGAGTTCAGCCCATTTACGACATTTTTACTTGGAGTGAGTATTGATTGATTTTCAGAGCGTTTGACTGGGTGACAGAGAGAAAGAGAGGCTGTTTTTAGGAAAAGGTTGCCCCCCCAAACCTCCACCTCCATCTCAGATTTTCCATACAAGGAACGAGAGCGTGGGGGCCCAGAGAACAAAAGTCCTTTCTTCATGCCACATGTACTTCCATCCACCACTGTGCTGGCAGATGGCCGTTGTGGCCCTTCAGAGGATCAATTAGCAAGCTAATACCGCGCTAACGCTCCAGATGTACACATCAGGAGCTGTTTAGAGGATGAAGGGGGTGGGGTAGTTAGGCAATAGTGTTTTTTAAAGAAAGCAATCCATAGCCAGACTGAAGAGAGCTTCTCACATCGTTCTTCATCATATCATTTGCAGGGTTTGTGAGCAGGAACACGTCACAAGCTCAAAGATTTCTTTAGACCAAACAGACTAAACTGAAAAGCTTTTGTTTATATCCAGTATAGCATTTCAAAACATCAAATGATTACATCTTGACTAAAATGGTTAGAGTTAAGAAGAAGTACAGCATGCCAGACCAAAGTGTAGCCGTGATTTCCACTTTAAAAAGTCAGTCTGAAAAACTTAACAAAGCCTTAAGCAGTAGTCAGATCTGTGGCTGTGTTACTGAGCAACAGTATTTGTTCTTTGATGCTAAACAAACCAGAGTTCAGATTGAAGCTATCATGACCGAGCCCGGCCTGAAGCTTTAATCCCATTCTGCCCTCCACGGGAAACCTGTGTGAGATTACCTTTTCTGTCCTGTTTTTTGACTATCCACTGTTTGTTGGTTAACGATACACCTAAAGGTATAAATTCCTGCATTTTAATTCTGTTCAGTTTACTTCTTTTGAATTAAATTGTATTTATAATGTACAAAATCACAACAACAGTCATCTTAAAGTGCTACATCCCCCTATAAGCAAGCGCTTGGCGACAATGGGAAAGAAAAACTCTCTTTTAGAAGAAACCTTCAGCAGGGAGGGGCGGCCGTCTGTTGTGACCGTTTGGGGGTGAGGTGAGGAAGAAGGAACGAAGCCACGCTGTGGAAGAGAGACAGATTATTAATAATAACTAATGATTCAATACAAAGAGGTATATAAACACATTGTGAGTGAAGAAGAAACACAGTGCATCATGGGAAGCCCCCAGTAGCTTAGACGTATTTTGGCATAACTAAGGGAGGATTCAGGGGTCACCTGGTCCAGCCCTAACTATATGCTTTATCAAAATGTAAACTTTGAAGCCTAATCTTAAAAGTAGAGAGGGTGTCTGTCTTCCAGATCTATACTGGAAGCTGGTTCTCCAGATGTCTGTTTTTAAATATCCTAAAAATCACAAGTAAGCCTGCAGTCTGAGAGCAAAGTGCTCTAATTGATTGATACGGTGCTATAAGGTCTTTGAGATATGACGCAGCCTGATTAGTCATCACCTCAATTTGGTTCTGGATTTAACAGGGAGCCAATGAAGAGAATCTAATATGGGAGAAATAAGGTCTCTCTTAACTTTAAGTTTTAAAACTTAAAACTATTAAGATACTCTGGAGAAATTATGACTAAAGAGGATATTCTAGACTTGCTTTAAAGGCCAGATGAGATACATAATCTCTGCAGTGTGTTCACAAAAAAACTTCCAAAAGAGGATGCATCAAAACTAGTTCATGCATTTATTACTTCCAGGCTGGACGACTGCAATTCATTATTATCAGGATGTCCAAAAAACTCACTGAAAAGCCTTCAGCTAATCCAAAATGCTGCAGCAAGAGTTTTGGCTTCCCTTCATTGGCTTCCTGTTAAATCCAGAATTGAATTCAAAATCCTGCTCCTCACATACAAGGTCTTAAATAATCAGGCCCCATCTTATCTTAATGACCTTGTAGTACCATATCACCCTATTAGAGCACTTCGCTCTCGCTCTGCAGGCCTACTTGTTGTTCCTAGAGTATTTAAAAGTAGAATGGGAGGCAGAGCCTTCAGTTTTCAGGCCCCTCTTCTGTGGAACCAGCTTCCAGTTTGGATTCAGGAGACAGACACTATCTCTACTTTCAAGATTAGGCTTCAAACTTTCCTTTTTGCTAAAGCATATAGTTAGGGCTGGACCAGGTGACCCTGAATCCTCCCTTAGTTATGCTGCAATAGACGTAGACCGCCGGGGGATTCCCATGATGCATTGAGTTTTTCTTTTCCAGTCACTTTTCTCACTCACTATGTATTAACAGACCTCTCTGCATTGAATCATATCTGTTATTAACCTCTGTCTCTCTTCCACAGCATGTCTTTATCCTGTCTTCCTTCTCTCACCCCAACCAATCACAGCAGATGGCCCCGCCCCTCCCTGAGCCTGGTTCTGCCGGAGGTTTCTTCCTGTTAAAAGGGAGTTTTTCCTTCCCACTGTCGCCAAAGTGCTGCTCATAGGGGGTCATATGATTGTTGGGTTTTTCTCTGTATCATGAAGCGCCTTGAGGCGACTTTTGTTGTGATTTGGCGCTATATAAATAAAATTGAATTGAATTGAAATCAAGGTGGCATCCCAGTCCCATCCCAATGCCTGAACCACCAGCTTTGGCCTTTTGATATAAGGAGCAGCGGCTCCAGGCTGTCTGCACTCCTCACACTAACTCTGAGTCCACTCTATAGAAGAAATCATCTCAGCCGCTTGAAGATGCAACTAACTCCATTTTTACTATTTTTTCCCACCAATAATTCAGCAGTTTAAGTAACTCAAGCACAGACAGGAGACAGAGCTAATAAGTGTTGCTTTTGATCGACACAGTTCTAAATAATGATTGAACTGTTCAAACGAAGCTCAACACTGTACTGTATGATCTGAACATGGTGATGGGACTGTAGTCTTCCAAGAAATAGTAGATGGTTAATGACATGGTACCATAACTGGTACAGAGCGTCAGAGACAGATAGCCCAACAGAAGAGAGACTCAGACGGGCCTCTGTGGGCTCTGGGATTTTCCTCGGCTCCAGTAAATAACAAGCCAGCGCTAATATCAGAGAGGGGGCAGAGTTTTCTTGTGCATTTTAAAGAAAGCTCAGAGGCATCGTGGTCAGACAGACTGTCCCTCCACCAAATAACTCGCTGTGTTTGCAGTCATCCGTGTTACTGAAGTGTCCTTGAGAAAGAGACTTCTCTGCCGGGGCTGTCACATGATCCTCCTGGTTTGTCTGTGTTTACATTCATGCACTGCGTCACCCATTAGTATCATATAAAATATCATATCAAGTTCTTAGAGAGCTCAGCAGTGTTGGGAGTGTTATTAACCCTCTGGTCTCTATCTGGCCATTTTTGGCCACTTTCTTTATTCGGTTTTCAACCATTTTTGTTCTGTTAATGCAAATGGAATGAAACTTTCCAAAGGTGTGCATTTTTTAAAATTTTTTTAATTTTCAACATTTCAACTTAATAATGTCAATAATATTCACTATACACCAATTTGTTCCTGTTTTACTGATCGTGGCCATTTTTGGCCAATTGAAACCCATTATAACCACCTTTTTTGATTCCTTGTTACTGGCAGTACTATAGCATGCAATTTAGGTAAAATTGCTTTCATTCTAAACTCAACACATGAAAATTGTAGTTTTTCATTTTTTCTACCACATGACATCCTTGGCCCATTTTCTGCCAAGCAAGCAATTTCATGTAATATTCTTGGTTTCCACTAGGTGGGGTTGATGGGTTACCACACTCCAATGGACCAATATAATGAAACAATTTTGACATAGGTTTGGTCTTAAGGATCTGATAGTTTGTGTTTGTGCATGACATTGCAGCACAAACATGTATTTGCAAGATAGACTGGAATAAATAATGACGCATCAAACATTACATAGGCTGCAGTGAATTCCTGTGGATGCAGGATATTGAGCTTTGAGGTTCCCAGTCAAACTTAGCTTTGAAGCACATGTGAAAAGCACTTTTACTCTTGTATTTTTCATAAAAAGAGACCATACCCAAAATATTAACTCTAGAAACAAAAACAAAAACAAAAAAAACCCCAATCACAGGACATTTTGCACAGTTCAAACCTGCAGCTGCAGCGCAAACAACAACAAACACTGTTTGTAAACGTGTCCTGGAGTTTATGCAGGTGCAGACGTTGCTACTGCTGTAAGTCAACCTAACAGCTTCCAGACCATTTATTCTGGCAATATGGCAAGAAGGTGGGAGTGTCCCCCCCACCCCAAGAGGGACAAAGGGACCCCCTGATGATCCTCTAATCGCCTGAGCCAAGGTGTGAAACTGGGTGTGAACTCTGGCTGATTGGGAACCACACCCAGTTCAAAGCGTATAATATCTAAATTTGAATTATATTTTGGTTTTCATGACTAGGACTGGTGCTAATTTAAAAAATCAAGTCAATGAAAGTAGAAAAATGTTTTAATATATATGAATTTTATAGTATTTTGAAAACGTAAACATGGGTGGCCATTTTTGGCCACGAACAAAATGAGAGGGATTTTTTGTTTTTCTGTCACAGCACAAAAAACCAAAGATACATAAAACTCATTGATACTTTTAATTATTGCTATGCATCTAACCTCCATCATGGTTAGAAAATAAATCAGTTTGCATGTATTATTTAGGAAAAAAATGGGGATTTTATGCTTTTATCCCTTTATCCCTTTATCCCTTTGTAAATCATTAAAATTATGTAATTTAACTGGTATTTAAAGGGTTAAAAGTCTGGATTTGAATTAAATTTTGGTCTTGATGAACAGCACTGATACTAATCTAAAACATCAAGTCAATGAAAGTAGAAAAATGTTTTAATATATATGAATTTTATAGTATTTTGAAAACGTAAACATGGGTGGCCATTTTTGGCCACGAACAAAATGAGAGGTTTTTTTTGTTTTTCTGTCACAGCACAAAAAACCAAAGATACATAAAACTCATTGATACTTTTAATTATTGCTATGCATCTAACCTCCATCATGGTTAGAAAATAAATCAGTTTGCATGTATTATTTAGGAAAAAAATGGGGATTTTATGCTTTTATCCCTTTATCCCTTTATCCCTTTGTAAATCATTAAAATTATGTAATTTAACTGGTATTTAAAGGGTTAAAAGTCTGGATTTGAATTAAATTTTGGTCTTGATGAACAGCACTGATACTAATCTAAAACATCAAGTCAATGAAAGTAGAAAAATGTTTTAATATATATGAATTTTATAGTATTTTGAAAACGTAAACATGGGTGGCCATTTTTGGCCACGAACAAAATTAGAGGGATTTTTTTTTTTTTTTTCTGTCACTGCACAAAAAACCAAAGATACATAAAACTCATTGATACTTTTAATTATTGCTATGCATCTAACCTCCATCATGGTTAGAAAATAAATCAGTTTGCATGTATTATTTAGGAAAAAAATGGGGATTTTATGCTTTTATCCCTTTGTAAATCATTAAAATTATGTAATTTAACTGTGATTTAAAGGGTTAAAAGTCAGGATTTGAATTAAATTTTGGTCTTGATGAACAGCGCTGATACTAATCTAAAAAAATCATGTCAAAAAAAGGGGAACTTTTTCTTAATATATATGAATTTTATAGCATTTTGTAAATGTAAACAGGGGGTGGCCATTTTTGGAAGTTTTTATGTTTTTCTGTCACTGCACAAAAAAACAAAGATGCATAAAACTCATTGATACTTTTAATTATTGTTATACATCTAACCTCCACCATGGTTAGAAAGTAAATCAGATGGCATGTTTTATTTGGAAAAAAATTGGGGTTTTGTGATTTTTTTCCATTTATGAGTTCCTAGGATTATTTGATTTAACTGGTATTTAAAGGGTTTAAAATTATGAATTTGAATGAAATTTTGGTCTTGATGAACAGCACTGGTACTAATCTAAAAAATCATGTCAAAAAAAGTGGAAATTTTTCTTAATATATATGAATTTTATAGCATTTTGTAAATGTAAACAGGGGGTGGCCATTTTTGGCCACGAACAAGCTGAGAGGAAGTTTTTATGTTTTTCTGTCACTGCACAAAAAAACAAAGATGTATAAAAGTCATTGATACTGTTAATTATTGCTATGCATCTAACCTCCATCATGGTTAGAAAGTAAATCAGATGGCATGTTTTATTTGGAAAAAAATTGGGGTTTTGTGATTTTTTCCATTTATGAGTTCCTAGGATTATTTGATTTAACTGGTATTTAAAGGGTTAAAATTATGAATTTGAATGAAATTTTGGTCTTGATGAACAGCACTGGTACTAATCTAAAAAATCATGTCAAAAAAAGTGGAAATTTTTCTTAATATATATGAATTTTATAGCATTTTGTAAATGTAAACAGGGGGTGGCCATTTTTGGCCACGAACAAGCTGAGAGGAAGTTTTTATGTTTTTCTGTCACTGCACAAAAAAACAAAGATGTATAAAAGTCATTGATACTGTTAATTATTGCTATGCATCTAACCTCCATCATGGTTAGAAAGTAAATCAGATGGCATGTTTTATTTGGAAAAAAATTGGGGTTTTGTGATTTTTTCCATTTATGAGTTCCTAGGATTATGTGATCTAACTGGTATTTAAAGGGTTAAAATTATGAATTTGAATGAAATTTTGATTTTCATGAACAGCACTGGTACTAATCTAAAAAATCATGTCAAAAAAAGTGGGAATTTTTCTTAATATATATGAATTTTATAGCATTTTGTAAACGTAAACAAGGGGTGGCCATTTTTGGCCACGAACAAGCTGAAAGGGTAGTGATTTTTAACAAGGCCAGAGGGTTAAATATTATATATGTAATAGTAATTTATCTAATTAAATTATTGGATCGCTTACTTTCATTGTAATTGTTACCATTTTTTAGTTACTAACTTTTGAACATAGGGCTGCTGTCTGGCTATTAGAACTAAAAAGCCCGACTTAAAAAATAATTTGAACTGTACTTTTTCCCCCATCATTAACAATTTAACAAGTAGATGAAAAATTATTATTTCTGGCATTAAAACGAATTATTTCCACTTACCTTGATCTAACTATGCATGTTACTTTTCAAGAAGATTGTTTGTCCTGAGAAATGTGTAATGTGTGTCTTTGTCCTAAGATGCAACCAAGTCCAGGATCTTCTGTTGCATATCTTTTATTTTCTTCCATCTCACTGTGAGCTTGTTCTGCTGGGCACTAAAGGTTAAAATACCCAACAGATGAAAATTATTACCATAAATATGCAGGCATCCAATAAAACATGATGCAGCAAGTAAACTCTTAGCCTCGGTTGGTAAACTAAATCTTCCATGCAGTTCTTCTCCTGCACCCTGAATGTGAGTTTGCATACATGCTTCAGTGCAACAAAACTGAGCCTGTTTGGAGAGTTTGGAGCGAGTGGTCCTGGACTTTAGACAAACTGAAAGGCAGCGGCTCCAGTCATACTGATTCTGTGTGAGCCAGCTACACTGCTTGTATTATGCTGATTTCAATCAGTCGTTAAGTAGCAGTTGTGCTGTTCTCCAAATATATGAAAGGTAAAAAGAAAAAACGTAGCAAGACAAGAGTGGAGGTGTGGTGCTGCTGTGCACGATTATTTATTTTCTCTCTGAGGCTGTCTGTGTGCATTTGGATTTTTTTTAAGCTGGTCTGTATCTGCAGTGAGTGTTTTTAGCCTTCGGAAGTCGATGCTGTTTTCTCTTTACCAAATTCTGTTGAACTTAAGTCAGAGATACAAGAATAGCAGCAGAGCAGCAGTCGGTCCTGGTGTGTTGGGGAGGGGGGCTTTGTTCGTGTGTTTGTCCTCTGTGGGTCTATTCTTTGTGTGTTTGTCTTTAAGTAGACTGTCACTATCTCAGTCCAAGTCCAGACCTCCTGTCTCAGGGGAAGAATAGCATGTACATAAACAACTGAGCACTCGCATGAAGGACATGGTTAGTCTCAGTCAGAAACCTGACAATACTCCATTGTTTTTACTCATCATGCGTAACGCCAGGCGTCGGCTTCAGGAGAATAAACGACTTGATATTTCAGGCTAAGCTAAAGTGATAACGTACTAAAACAAAATTCAGCTAGCTTCAGTCTCTGTCTCTTACAGCTGATTTTTAGGTGATTTACTGGAGCATTAATCCAAAGCAAGATTGAGACTTTGGAATAATCTTAAAAACATCCTTAAAAAGGAAGCATGAAACAGTTTTCCATCGGAAACATTCCTTATGCCTCCCTCTTTTCCTTTCCTGAATCCTACTCTCTATCTGCCTCCTCGCTGTGTTTTCCTTCCTTTTCTCGTCTGTTTCTCTTTCCTCGTCTCCATAAATAAGTACCGTTGCTATCAGCAGCTTTTCGATGCAACCACCCACTCTTGAAGCGATTAATAAAATCTTGTTGAAAGGCACAGCGCCCGTCGCTGCCCCGACTAACCCTTTCTGCGTCCCCCCCTTGCAGCTGGGAGAAACGAGTGGACCAGCGGGGCAGGTTCTACTATGTGGACCACAACACCAGAACCACCACGTGGCAGAGGCCTACAGCCGAGTCTGTGCGAAACTACCAGCAGTGGCAGAGCCAGCGCAGCCAGCTGCAGGGCGCCATGCACCAGTTCAGCCAGCGCTTCCTCTACCAGGTACCACAGGGTTTTAGTGGTTTCCAGCATGCAGTACACTGGCCTTTAAAGAGTTCGGTCAAAGATGTTTTTGAATACTTTAAAAATGTTGGAACTATGGATGCACCAATACCGATACTGGTATCGGGTATGGGGGCCGATACTGTAAAATGTGTGTGTACTCATACTCGTAAAAATTAACCGATACCATGAACCGATACTAACTTATTTCATTAATCAGAGGGTGGCTTGTCATTTCTGTTGTAGTTTTTTAGATTGGCCACTAGGGGGACATCCCACACTAAACAGGCACAGGGTTAGACGAGTGAGACTGGCGGCTCCAGATAAAAAAGTGTTTATTTATTATTCTGAAAGCTCAAGACAGTGCCAATAGTTCAGTGATATTTTGTAAAATTACAAAGAGACTCTGCAATAATTTAACAGAAGTGCTTATTTTTCACTTGAAAATTTTTTGTGGTCATTTTTTTTAAGATTTTATTTTTTATCGGCAGCGAATAAAATAAAACCTGTCTTCCAATTCATTGCATTTGTGTGTGGTAGAAGTATCGGTTTTTGTACTCTGTATC
This sequence comes from Neolamprologus multifasciatus, assembly GCF_963576455.1. Lineage (NCBI taxonomy): Eukaryota > Metazoa > Chordata > Actinopteri > Cichliformes > Cichlidae > Neolamprologus > Neolamprologus multifasciatus. The sequence continues at coordinate 5,105,375 of NC_140445.1, forward strand.
GGCAAGTACTCAGATCCAAGTATCGGTATCGTATCGGTTTGAAAAAAAATTGGTATCGTTGCATCCCTAGTTGGAACAATTGGAAAATAACCCCACTAGTAGCATATATCCATTTAAGCTACAGTGTTGCAGTTGAGAACAAATAACCTTGGTGGTTAAAGCCCTTAAATGTTTACAACAGACTCTTGTTGTCTCTCTGATGCATAAACCTATGTGGTGACAGCATTTCCAGATAACGCCAAGCATCTACTTACATATTCTGGGTTATTTTTCTGGCAGTGTTGGTCAATGCTTTGAGCCAAACCATAAACGTGTGTCTGTCCATGAATCTATCTCAACAGCTGATCATCTGATCGCCTTTAAACTTGCTGGTTAAACTGTTTAGGACTTAAACGAAGTGCAGTGGTGAGCGGTTCTCATGTTTTGGCTAAAAGGTTTTTTCCTGCAATGAGTGTCCACGGGGCAGGGTCCACACGCACACAGAGTTTACCGTATTCCCAGATTTCATAACCCTAAATTTACACAGTATTTAGGGCTTTGCAGGCATGTGTAGATACATATCCCCTTTTTAAACCTGGAACTTTATTATTTCTTATTATGTGAATTGTTGCAACTAAAGATACCCAGGGTTAGAATAATCCTTTAATTGTCCCACAAGGGGAAATTTGGTTGTAACAGCAGCCAAAAAGACAAATATACTACAAACAGTACACAGGACACGGAACAGAAACATACACAATTTTTCTTACATATTTACATTAAGGACAATGGTTACTATAAACAGAGAGGACTGTACAGTTATTAAATTAAATAAAAATAATTACAAGTAAGAGGCAAACCAGGTTGTAGTGCGAATTGGTTAATTAACTAACTTATTGTCTGTGAAGGTTCTCAGTCATCCAGGTCATCGTAGTCAAAGGAGCTTGCAAAGAAAAGCGTCTGGACTTCTTTAAGTTACTTGAAGACGTTTCACCTCTCATCCGAGAGGCTTCTTCAGTTCTAAGGTCAAATGGTGGAGAGTCCCAGATATAACCCTAGTGGGAGTGTCCCCCCACAGAGGGACAAAAGGACCCCCTGATGATCCTCTAATCGCCTGAGCCAAGGTGTGGAACTGGGTGTGGGTCCCAATCAGCCAGAGTTTCGGGTGAGTTCATTGTGAAACCTGGCCCCACCTTATCATGTGAATTCCTGAGGTCAGATGGCCCAGGGTGTGAGTGGGCGTTAAGGCGTCTGGGAAGGGATCTCAAAACTGGATTATAGATGGCAGAGAGTTGGTGTCGTAAACCACCGCCTCTGTTCAAAGATGGTCGCTCACAGTGGACATAGATGGCTTCTTTCACTCCTCTTTCAAACCATCTGTCCTCTCTGTCCAAAATGTGAACATTGGCATCCTCGAAAGAGTGTCCTTTATCCTTAAGATGCAGATGGACAGCTGAGACTCTCCACCATTTGACCTTAGAACTGAAGAAGCCTCTCGGATGAGAGGTGAAACGTCTTCAAGTAACTTAGAGAAGTCCAGACGCTTTTCTTTGCAAGCTCCTTTGACTACGATGACCTGGATGACTGAGAACCTTCACAGACATATTGCCGTACATTTTGGGAGGAACACCCTTCAACTGGTGCGGGAGTATGAAAGGGAATCAAGGAAACTAGCGGATTATAGGAACCATCTCCGTTTCAACCTAAGATGCAGACAAACCAGAGTTGTTCCTAAGAGCCTGCGCCTTGGATCCACTGTCAGGGGATACAGAGCAGACTTGATTCTACAGAGAGCGCAAAATCACCTTTTAAGTGAAAGGATAAGACAGGTCCATTTCACTATAGATGCCCTCCAGATCAAGATCAGCCAGACTCTGCAGGAACTGGAAACACTTCTACCCTCTCCAATCTTAGAAGAGGTTTACAAGTTTGTGGACAAGGCTCAGCGGGCCCAACACTCGAAAGGAAAAGAAAGACAACGCAGGAAATTTCACACCTTGCTTTCAAAAACACACACTCCTCATTCTGAATCTGAACCTACACAACCCATAGAAGAAAACACACCTGAAGACAGTCAGGAGAAATGGGTTAAGAACTTTTCAGACAGGAATCTCACTGAACCTGAAAAGAGAGTATTAGCCAAAGGTCTCAATTTTGCCATTTCTCCACAACAGTTGCCCATAGTGGACCTCATCACAGCCACAGAATCTGCCATTCGGATTAATAAATTATCACAGACAGAAGCAGAGCAAATCAGGATGAAAGTCTCAGCCACCCTCTCCAGTGCCAAAGTCCCTCCGTCCAACCTCACAATACAGGAAAAGAAGGCCGTCGCTTCCCTGAGCAAAGACCACAACATCACTGTTTTACCAGCTGATAAGGGAAGATGCACCGTGGTCCTAAACACTACAGATTACCATACAAAGATCACTACTCTCCTCAGTGACAACAATACCTACGAAGCCTTAAAGCGAGACCCCACAAGCAGCTACAAAAAGAAAGTTATAGCTTACCTTCAAGACTTTGAAAAGGACAAAATCATTGACCGCCTTACTTATCACCGCCTTTACCCAGGGGATGCCATACCCTGCATTTACGGACTTCCAAAAATCCACAAGGAAGCTGTCCCACTCAGACCCATAGTCAGTAGCATAAACTCAGCCACTTATAACATTGCAAAACACCTTGCTACCATCCTTGCTCCTCTCGTGGGGAACACCCCACACCACATCAAGAACTCCACCGACTTCACTGACAAGGTCCAGAAACTTACCCTGGATCCAGATGAAACCATGGTGTCCTTTGATGTAGTCTCTCTCTTCACTTGCATACCCACCACGGAGGCAGTGGAGACTGTCAGAAAACGACTACAAGAAGACAACTCCTTGGAGGACAGGACCAACTGCACACCCGATCAGATTTGCACACTGTTAGACCTCTGCCTCACCACCACATATTTCAAATACAACGAAGGCTATTACAGACAAAAACATGGCTGTGCCATGGGCTCCCCCGTGTCACCTATTGTAGCCAACCTTTACATGGAGGAAGTGGAAAGGAAGGCTCTTGGCTCTTTCAAAGGAAGAGTACCCAGCCACTGGTACAGATATGTAGACGACACCTGGGTCAAAATCAAGACACAAGAAGTGGAATCCTTCACTGCGCACATCAACGCTGTGGATAAAAACATCAAGTTCACCAGGGAAGACACAAAGGACGACTGTTTGCCTTTCCTGGACTGCGCTGTGCACATTGAAGAGAATGGCAACCTCAACATCGAAGTTTACCGGAAGCCCGCACACACGGACCAGTACCTCCTGTTTGACTCCCATCACCCTCTGGAACACAAACTTGGAGTAATTAGGACCCTACACCACCGGGCAGAACATGTTCCCTCTAAGCCTGAAGGGAAAAAGAAGGAACACACACATGTAAAGGAAGCACTCAAAACGTGCGGCTATCCTAAATGGGCGTTTTTAAAGTCAGCAAAGAGGCACAGAAAAGAAGATCAGACACCAGCGAGGGAGGATAAGAAGGACAGACGCAACAACATTGTCATCCCCTATGTAGCCGGTGTATCAGAGAAACTCAGGAGGGTTTTCTCCAAGCATGACATCCCGGTGTGCTTCAGACCCAGCAACACACTCAGACAAAAACTGGTTCACCCGAAAGACAAAACGCCAAAACACAGACTTAACAATGTGGTGTATGCCGTACAGTGCAGCGAGGAATGCCCAGACCTCTACATTGGAGAGACCAAACAGCCACTTCACAAGCACATGGCACAACACAGAAGAGCCACCTCCACAGGACAAGACTCAGCTGTCCATCTGCATCTTAAGGTCAAAGGTCACTCTTTCGAGGATGCCAATGTTCACATTTTGGACAGAGAGGACAGATGGTTTGAAAGAGGAGTGAAAGAAGCCATCTATGTCCACTGTGAGCGGCCATCTTTGAACAGAGGCGGTGGTTTACGACACCAACTCTCTGCCATCTATAATCCAGTTTTGAGATCCCTTCCCAGACGCCTTAACGCCCACTCACACCCTGGGCCATCTGACCTCAGGAATTCACATGATAAGGTGGGGCCAGGTTTCACAATGAACTCACCCGAAACCCTGGCTGATTGGGACCCACACCCAGTTTCACACCTTGGCTCAGGCGATTAGAGGATCATCAGGGGGTCCTTTTGTCCCTCTGTGGGGGGACACTCCCACTAGGTTTATATCTGGGACTCTCCACCATTTGACCTTAGAACTGAAGAAGCCTCTCGGATGAGAGGTGAAACGTCTTCAAGTAACTTAAAGAAGTCCAGACGCTTTTCTTTGCAAGCTCCTTTGATAACTAACTTATTGCAGTTACAGCATTGATGTAAACATCTATGTTTGTTGGGAGCAGTTCAGATTGTACAGTCTGACAGCTGCAGGGAGGAAGGACCTGCGGAAACGCTCCTTCGTGCATCTAGGATGCAGCAGTCTGTCACTGAAGCAGCTCTGCAGTTCAGCAACATCTACATGCATGGGGTGGGAGACTGACCATCAGAGATGTTATTTTGGCCAGAGTCCTTCTGTCTCCCACCACCTGCACTGGGTCCAGGGTGCATCCCAGAACAGAGCTGGCCTTCCCGATGAGTTTATCCAACCTCTTCCTCTCAGCTGCCGATAAACTGCTGCTCCAACATACAACACTGTAAAAAATGACAGATGCCACCACAGAGTCATAGAAGGTCTTTAAAAGCGCTCGCTGGACTCCAAATGACCTTAGCCGCCTCAGCAGGTTAAATTCTTTATGAACATGCACTACACTAGTGAGGTTGCAAAAATCTCTGGGTCTCTTCCACAGTGCGTTTTCCCCTCGCTGAGCCCGATTCTTCCTGTTAAAAGGGAGTTTTTTCTTCCCGCTGTTGCTGAGTGCAAAATCCAAGGAGGTCATTTGGTTATTAGAGTTTTCTCTGTTTCATTGTAGGGCCTTTACTTTACAGCATAAACCACCTTGAGGCAAATGCTGTTGTAAATTTGCATTATATAAATACAACTGAAATGAATTGGAAAGTGGCTATAAATCGGTCAAGTGCTGAGACGAGAGGGAACGCGGTACTGTATCTTGGTATGTCTGAATAAAGCTATAAGGAGCATTAATGTAATAGCCACCTAGTCTCGGGAAAGCTCTCTTTGTGTCATTTAGACACAGCTATCCTCCCCCATTCTGGCAGGTTTGAAATAGAGGAAAATAAAGTTGGTTAAAAACACCAGACTTTTGAGGCTGAAGATTCCATGTTTTGGAAAAGCCGTCCTTCATTTAGCCTGAGAAGACGGTGAAATTCTTGAATTTGGCACAAAACGTTTGCTTTGTTTAGATTTGGACATCACTGTCACGCAGCCACCACGAGACTAATGTCTGTATGATTTGAGTAAGTCGAGCAGTCCGAAGGCGTCGTCTGCGGGGGGTTAGAGATGATATTTGAGACTTGTTTATAGTATTTTTCCAGCGCAGCCAGTTGATGTTTGGCCGCGCTTCTGACAATCACAATCTTCTCCATGAAGCAGCCAAGGTCAGATTGCAGCCAGACAGTAAAAACTTATGGGGCTAAAACAACAGAGCCTTTTCAATGGACCATTAGTAAAAAAACGCCTTAAAACTCTTACAGGCTTCTATAAAAACACCCCGCCCTGCACTCCCCGTGCTGGTGTTTCAGTTTTTATGAAATCTGTGTTCGTCTCAGTCTTTCTGTTTTACTCTGTCTGCTTGTGGCGGCTTATTTTATATGCTTCCAGCTGCCTGATTCCTTTGTCGTGTTTGTCGTCTTTGAAACAACCTTCACTTGTTTTTTATCAGCTCGTCCTTTTGCTCCAGTCCTTTTTTAAATGCTCTCATCATCTTTCAGCTCTTTTATCCATCAGTGAGTCCCTCCCTTTTTACACTTGTTTCACTCATTGTTGATTTCACGATGGACAGTATCTGTTTGACATGATCTGAGTTTGAACTTGAAGGCAAAACATTTAATGGAAAACACTGTCAAAGTTAGCTTTGGTCTTCATTGTTAACACACGTTAATTACTTTGGACTGCTGCAGTTGTTAGGGATGCATTGATGTGTTACGTTGATCAGATCACTCTGAAATCTCCAAAAAGAATGGCACGATCTCCTTATTTGACTTTTATACATAGCATAGACCAGAGGTGGGCAATTCCAGGTCCCGAGGGCCGGTGTCCTGCAGGTTTTAGATCTCACCTTGGGTCAACACACCTGAATCACATGATTAGTTTGTTACCAGGCCTCTGGAGAACTGCAGGAGCTAACTTAGCCATTTAAATCAGCTGTGTTGGTTCAAGGACACATCTAAAACCTGCAGGGACACCGGCCCTCAAGGCCTGGAGTTGCCCACTCCTGGCATAGACGAAGCAACAGCAAACAGTAGGTAGGTTGGAGATACTTTCCAGCTGCTGCGTCAGCAGTTTTTCTTTGTTTCTATGTTTGCAAAGGTTTTCAACTAAACTGAAAACAGCAGCCAAGTGAACCTGCACGATTGATCATCTCAAAATTGATCCTTCATCTGTCGGCTTCTTACGATTACATAGCACAATGTTGTTATCAGGTGTGCACTCGGAATGAGAGCAGAGAGAGGAGAAATTAGCATGATCATACATTACAGCCTGTGTAGTAATACTGAGCTGAAATGAGAGAAGTGCTTATAAAGAAGGCGAATTATTGTTTATTTGGTCCTGTTCTCAGGTGCTAATTTAATTTTAATTTAATTCATTTAACACTGATATTGGATTGATGTTCTCTCTCAGCAGACATGCATAGACAGGGTGTCCGTATCAAATGGAAACAGTCCTCTTTTGATTACATCACCAGTCTTTCCTTTTATTTGACTTTTTTTCACATTCTCATATAAGATGAAAGCTTTATCAGTGTTTGTTATCTCGATCTGATACTGAATGCTGTCAGATTTATTCTCCACAATCCTGTTACAATGGTGGATGGCTGTATTATACATGATCAAAGTCTATGTGAAAGTAGTCCCTTTGTCTGAAAGCCGTGACTTTAGAAAGAGGATATCCCTAAGACAGATGAGGACCAAATTTTTTAATTATTTTTTTTTAAACAGAGCAGTGGATTTTAACATACCGTTTCTAAATATCTTGTTTTTCTTTAGAAACCATACATTATTAATTTTTTTTTTTTAAACGTATGTTTATTTGTTTTTCAACAGTATCAACACCAACATAAAATGAACGTATGGCAGTCATTAAAATAATAATAATAATAATAATAATAATAATAGTAATATTAATAGTAATAACGATAATTGAAGTGTTAATCCTAAAAGATTCCAAATAAATGCATAGTTAAATAAATTAAGATAGCAAACCATACAAATAAATACAATTAAAAAATAAATAAATAAATAAAAAAAAAAAATAAAAAAATAACCATACATTATTTAAATTTGCACACAACAACAGAATTATTTTGGGAGAAAACAAAAATGACCAGGATTATTAGACATTTTTTTGATTGATTGATTGATTGAATCTTTATTTTGAACATGTTGAAAAAGTACAACAACATAGAATTAAAAGAGACAAATGAACAAAGCAAAACAAAAGGAAAACGAGCAACCACAACTACAACTACACAACTACATTTTTATTGAACCACAGCACAAATCACTGCTGTCCAATGATGTGCTTTGCCTTTGTCATGCTCAAAGCTTGTAAAATCAAGTTAAAGCCTGACACCTATTTTACACACAGTATAAAAACCTTTGAGCTGTCACTCGAGCACATCCTGCCATAAACAAAACAGGCGGCGTGTGTAAGACTACAACAAACGACTTCAAGCTGTTATCCAGCAAAGAGCATACACATCTGACTATTTAGCATCAGGGAGGCTAATAATTTAGTTTAATTTGATCAATTTAGTTTTTTTGATTTTGTGAAATAATTGTATTTTTATGTAAAATAAAGTAAAATAATGAAAGCAGTGTTTGGAAAAGCTACGTTAAAAATCTCTTGCTCTGTTTAACCCTTTAAGACCTACCATAGAACCAAGTCCGCCAGAGCTTATATTATATTTTTACATGCTGTGGAGCCATTTTTGGGAGCATTTCAAGTTGCTATACATCAATACAACCATTATAACCCAGATTTTAATAATATGTCTGCATTAAGTGCATAGTAATTACATAAATTGCAAAAAAGTGCAATAAACTACAAAAAAATGTAAAATCGTTTGTGTTTTTTTAACATATATTTCTAGTTAGAGAAATTTAAGAGGCTTATCCCTCAAAACTGTAAATACAAAAAAGTTGCACAAAATAGTTTCCCACCACAGGAAATTTATTTTAAGTGTCTTCATAGTTTTATTTTTGAAATACACCAATTTTTATATACTGCAGGAAAAACGAAAATAAATATTATAATGCAAATTTGCAAAAAAGCAGCATATGCATCAAAATAAACTATTTCCAGCAGTGCAATATGAGTCCTAAGCATCCCAGAAACGACACAGAAAGTCATAAAGTCAAACATAACTTTTAAAAACACCAGTATAGGCTCATGAGGCCTTGATGGTAAAAAAAAAAAAACTACATTTCCGCGAAAATGACGTCACTTCCGGTTTCGGGCAGGTCATGGTGGACATGCGATAGTTCACGCTAACGTCTAATCCAATGTAGGAAGTGTTACAAACAGCTGATCGGATCGGCAAAGCGTGTTTCTGGAATATTATGTTTTTGTTGCTGCAAGCGCTTTTTATGCAGTTTTTGCAAAGCTATATGTGGAAGGAAACTGTGACCGAGGACAAGCTGATGGCATAAGATGTAAGTACAACTCCTCCGGTTTCATATGCAAAAAAAATTATTGCGCTAGCTCACGTGGTTGCAGAGCTACCGGGATTTAAAAATAGTTACGCAAAACAGAGCGTGCCCGCTCTGACCGGCTTTAAAGGGTTAACAGTACTTGGGAAATCAAATTTTCATACAGGGGGTAATAGTTTTGTCATCTGTATCAGTTGTAGCTATGGGGACAGAAGCCCCACCCACCTGTTCTTAATACTTTTTAATTGCGAGGGACGGCCAATCAGAAGAAAGGGTTAAAGGGAGGGGGAAATGCAGCTAGAATAGTTTGAAGCTCCAGTGTACGATAAATGAACATTATCAAAGATTATTATCTGCCCAGGTAGAGTTCAAGAATAAATATATAAAGGAGGAAATGAGCAGTGTTGTTCACGCAAACTAGTGAATTTAAAGGTGGATTCGTGGTCTGCTGATTATTTGATGGCGTCTGCGTCACCTGTTATCTTCAGCACAGACGTCCTCTTCGTCTTAGCTAATCAGTGCAACAGTGCAGTGTTTTGGCTTTTTAATTTATTTTATTTAATTTTCCTAATAAACCTCAAATCCACTTTTTCTCCCTGACCTTTGTCTTGTTGTGACATTTGAATTCCCCAGCAAAGCGTATGTCTGTGTCAACACGATCAGCATCTTCAACGAGGCATCGTCTGAGAACAGACCCCACTTCTTCACCCGAGCTTGGCCCCGATACTCGATGATGTGAAGAATATTTTCAATCGGGTCCTTGAGCAGACTAAGCAGAGGCTGACTAACGGCCAACTTAGCCCATATGTAAACATTTCCAGTGATGTCAGATTGTATAAGTAACGTAAAAAATAGTTGAACAAACAAAAACAACGTTATAAGCGGCGTCACTATTCATTCAGGTTTTTAACGTCCGCACAGAAAGGTTCAGTTCGAGCTGGAAACTTTTCTTTCCACGCCCCTCCCTTCCTCCCTCTCTCCTTCCGAGTGTGTGAGAAAACCCAAGAGTCAGGTCTGCCCTCCGTGTTGATAGTACACCGCTCTGTCTTGGAATGCCCACACTGCTGATAGCAGCGACTATTTATGGTCCCACTGTGTGTGAACAAGGAACACACACACAAACTCTTCATAGTTTTCCTGTGAACACAGCCACATGTTCTGCTGCCTGGCTCACACTCTCACCATGACTCCCCCAAAGGTTTCTTCCATTTTTTCCTCCCAATTACAGTTTTTTTTGTTTGTGGTGGAACTTTACTGGTAAACCTGTAAAGTCCTATTAGTCAAGTTTGCAATATTGGTGATGATATTGTGATATGGGGCTATATGACCTTGTCATGCAGTCATGTGCTCCTCTGTGTGTTGGTGCAGATGTGTTCACAGGGCTGTAATGTTGAGGTCAGGTGCCACATTTCTCCTCTGAAGCACATGACAACTAAAGAGAGCCAAGGGGCCAGTCGCCCTCTTAAATGGACCATGCCGCTGCAATGAGGTTGTGCACGCACACTCAAAAACATGGACTGTCTAAAGCTCCATAAACACAGGAGTGTTGTAAAGGAGTTGGACACTCGAGTACTGAAACTTTTCAGCTGCTTACTGATGGTTTTGTGTGGCTGCCTTTTTTTGTTTTTGTTTTTAGAGTGGGAAGGGAGACAATTTTGTTGGTAGTGACTATAGGACACTTTGAACAGAATGCTTGAGATTTGAAGGTTAGCTGCTTTTGTGGTATCTGCCACTTGGGCACTTTTTAGCATCACATTACTGCACAGTATTGTGCAAAAGTGTTGAGAACATGGAAAATAGGTACAACGATTTAACATCTGCAAACATACATACTTAGACTTAGACTTGGATCCTCCTGCGCCGATCGGGCGACAAGAGCACGCCATCGAACTCGGTCTATCGCGGCAGTTGTTGCTTCATCCCACGACAGTTCGACTGAACATAAATCTTCAAGGAAAGTCCTCCATGTTATTTTAGGTCTTCCTCGCCGTCTCTTTCCATTCTTCGGGTTCCACAGAACCGCGACACGGACAGGTCTCGGGTCCGGTAGCCGAAGGATGTGACCGGCAAATCTGAACCGACGCTTGGTGACTTGGACATGGAGCGGCTCTACTCCCGCACGGCGATATACTTCTTCATTGGTAAATGGTAAATGGTAAATGGCCTGTATTTGTATAGCGCTTTACTAGTCCCTAAGGACCCCAAAGCGCTTTACACAACCTGTCATCCACACATTCACACACTGGTGATGGCAGCTACATTGTAGCCACAGCCACCCTGGGGCGCACTGACAGAGGCGAGGCTGCCGGACACTGGCGCCACCGGGCCCTCTGACCACCACCAGTAGGCAACGGGTGAAGTGTCTTGCCCAAAGACACAACAACCGAGACTGTCCAAGCTGGGGCTCGAACCGGCAACCTTCCGATTACAAGGCAAACTCCCAACTCTTGAGCCACGATCGGTAACGCGATCCCGATATGTGATCTTGAGCAGCCGTCGAAGACAACGTTGTTGGAAGACGTCAAGATGGCGGTCGATCTTTGCAGTTGATTTCCAAGTCTCCGCTGCATACAGTGCCGTCGGTATAACGATGGTCTTCAGGAGCCGCAACTTGGTTGATAAAGGCAGTACAGTGGTCATCCATATAGGTCGTAATCGTTGAAAGGCTGCCCATGCTTTCACAATTCTGCACTTAACGTCATGCTCCACGTCCCCGTCACTGCTAAAAGTGCAACCCAGGTACATGAACCTGTCCACCTCTTCTAGCTGCTGCTGCTGCTGCTTCACAGTAACCGCTGTGTTTGATGGTGTAGCGTAACCAACTCGCATAATCTTCGACTTCTCACCGCTGCAAACATACATGGAGCTACAATATATATGTGTGAAAAAGAAAGCCTGTACAACTGTAACAAGTTTCAAAGTCAATATTTGGTGTGACTAGGGATGGGTATCGTTTAGGTTTTATCTGATACCAGTACCAAACCGGTACTTTTGAAACGGTGCCGGTGCTTAAACGGTGCTCAAACCGGTGCTTAAAGAATGGAGAACACAAAATTGGTCCAAAAACCTCTCATGTTCAGCTGTTTTTCTGTAAAAAGATAACAATGTTAGCCTTTTCTGCAGCTATGGGGCATATATGGTATCACTCTTGGCTGGAAGCAGTGCTTAAACAATGGAAAAAACACAAACTTTATCCAAAAACCTCTCATGTTTAGCTGTTTTCCACTTGTTCTTTGGTCATTTTAGCCTTTTTGGCCAGGGTGAAGGGAGTATCTGACATCAAACAAGAAGACAGCCGCATGTAGCTATGATGATGTTTGCTAGTTCACCTTACATGCATTAATGTAATAACGTGGTTAGCCTACTCAATGTAAATTACACACGAACAACATTAAGCTACTCACGCAGAGAAGAACGGCTGCTGCTGCATCATCATCCTCATCATTTCTGCTACACTGGCAGGGCTAGGGGCCAGGACTCTCCTCTTCGGGTTTTTGGGGGATGTTGCAAACTCGGGGTCCGATAACAGGCACCACACCCGCAGTAGATGTGCACGGTGTGAGGTCTCGCAGCGAGCTATCAAATACGGCGCATTTCTCGGCTTTAAAAAAAAAAACGCTATGCGTCGCCAGGTGTTTCATCGGATTTAAGGTGTTACCTCCTTTGAGTGTCACAGTATCAGCTTAAAACACTTGTTGCAGGCTGCTGAGTTTGCATCTTTTGCTGTGAAGTACAGCCAGACTTTGACCGCTTCGCCTTGGGCATTTTTAATCTGTAGCTCTGCTCTAAAAGAACGTACGCACCTGGACCCGCCTACTATCCTCGGAAACGTAAAATGATTGGCTAGAATCCAAAGTGTATGACATCTCAGGGAAAAAAAAGCACCGAAATAAAGCACCGAAATGTGCGCTGCTTTTTGGTCTGGTTACTACCGTTTATGTCAGAACCGGTGCCACACCGGTACCCATCCCTAGGTGTGACCCTCTTTATCCTTGAACAGTCTGACCTTTCTGAGGCATCTTTCTTCTAATTTCTTGAAGTAGTCTTCAGGAATAGTGCTCCAAGGTTCTTGAAGGACATTGAAATTTCTTATTTGGATGTTTGCTGACTTTTTTTCTTATATTCTCTGTGAGCATGATCCCACACTGCTTCAGTAACATTGAGATCCGGGCTCTGGGGAGGCCAGCCCATGACTGAGTGTGCCACTGTGTGTCTTTCTACCGAGGTTTGCTTTAACAGCATTGACAGTGTGTTTGGGATTATTTTCATGCTATAAAGTGAAGGTGATATTAATCTGAAGCTTTTCTAAATGATATAGCATGGCAGGTCAAAATCTGACTGTACCTTTCTGTGTTCACAATTCCACCAATTTTCACAACATCTCCAACACCGCTGGGTTAAACGCAGCCCCAATCCATGATACTGATCTTTACAGATGTTTTTGAACACACGGAAGAAATCAGATGTCACTGTCCCCACATGCCTGGGCAGCGCAGTTCTGTAGTAGAAGAGTTGACGAGGAAGCGGTCCAACAGCTTTTAAACTTTCAGTTTTCAGTGAGATCTTAACATCGTTCAAACGGCAAAAAGTTTTGACTCGGTGGTACAAGAGGATTCATCCCAACCAAGTTTGCCCCAAGAGTCTGCAACAAATACAAAAAGATATTTTAAAAAATAGCTTTGTCAGTTTTTTAACTCGAATGTGAATATTTTGTGCACTTTTTGTTATCGCGTGACTGTTAAAAAAAAGACTGTATATCTCTTTGAGCAGATTTTACCTTCGTGATATTTTAGCCACAAAGCAGTTAGGAGGGAAAATAACTGTCACATTAATGTGGAATGAAAATAATGATTGCAGCTGCAGTCCTCGCAGCGATAGAAGTTCCAAATGTGTGTTTGGCGAGTAATTGCTGCTCGTTAGAAGCCCCAGTGAGAGTAGGCTCGCAGTCATTAACTGCTGTTTTCCGGCCCTCCCCCATTTCTGCCTTTCCTTTTTATTTACCTCTACCCTTTCCTTTAACCCCTCCCCAATCTTTCTGTCGCCTCTCCAGAATCCCCCAATCTCCCGTTTCCCTCTCCAAAATCCCCGTTTTCTGCTTCGCCTCAAAAATATCTGTAGTTTTATCTCGACTCGTTTCAGATAACCTCCCCCTTTCTTACCCTCTTCATTCTCAGCTCTCACATCACTCATTCACTCGCTCCCCCTCACCTTCCTTCAGAGGCCTTCCTCCCTCCCTCGTTTCCCCCTTGCCCTCTAACTTTTGGCCCTTTCTGGCTGCAACAAGGACTCTTTAAGAGCTTTACCTGAATCAGCCCTGTGTTTTATCACTTGAACAGAAAACTCACACAGTCCACATGACTGGATGTGACGTCGACTTCTGTTTACACTCAGTTCGTCACAGAGCACTTTTATAACAGGAAAGGAACAATGAACAGAGCCTATAAAACTGCACTCATGCTGGTCTTTATATCATTGTGAATTTATTCATGGAAATTAGAAGATTTAAACCAATTAGGAACTTACTGTGTGCTGTCAAATCGAGTCTTTAAGCCCTCATGGCAGTTTTCATAAGAGCTAGTGCTGTATCCTTTCAATTTCCAAAGACATTTTGGCCAATAATCTCGTTCAGAAAAAGAAGCTTGACAACATTGTTTAGAACTAGTAATAAAAAAGTAGGGGTGCAACGATACACAAAATTCACGGTTCGGTTCGGTTTGATATTTTTTTGATACAAGAAAATGTTCATGCTTTTTTAATTTTTCATTTATTAAAATTCTAAATATATATTTTAACTCAAAAGTACAGTTTTTAAATTTAATGTTGCTGAAACAACAAAGTAATAAAAAATATATATCTGATCGAGAAATCCCTCATCTTTGGAAAAGAGAGTTTATTACAGAGAAATGTCTCTTTCCAAAATAAAAGCTATACTATACGCTTCTTCTGGGCTATATTCTCAGCAGCATATTAAACATATCAGGTCCCCATAAGGAGAATCATGTGCTAACGGCTGTCTAAATGACTCGGGTAAAGTTTGTAGCATGCGTGCTTGTTGTTTTTGTCTGCTTCCACTTGTCTTTGCACTAGGATGATGTCGGAGTAAATGTGCAGTCATATTTGTTGTGTTCCCACTAGTGCTGTCAGCGTTAATCTCGTAGAAATGAGGTTAACGCCACAACACGGCAAATCTCCGTTAACGAGCTACCGCGGATCGCCCCGGGCGTGGGGCTGGACGGCCAACACGTTAACGAGCTAACTGCGCTAACGCACTAGTTCCCACCCATGTAATTGAGCATTGCGTGGCACATCCGACATACTGTTTTACTTTAGTCCATGACGCGCTTACCTTCAGGGTCATACGTCACATGAAGACCAAAATAGTTCCAAACGCCAGATCTGAATGAGGGTGGGGGAGGTTCAATTTGCCATGTTGCAACAAGAGCTTAGCTTCTGTCTCGCTAGCTTGCCCTGCGCTCAGTGAATCTGCGTTCGACTACTCCGCCTAGGCTGCACTGTCGAGCACAGATCCACTGAGCGCTCAACACAGACAGCACCGTCAGAAGGAAAGTTGATAAAATAAATTCAAAATTTTGTATTGTTTGATACATATGCGTACCGAACCGAAAGCACTGTATCGAACGGTTCAATGTCGATACGAGTATTGTTGCACCCCTAATAAAAAGTAATAAAGTAATTCAGAAAAAGAAAAAAAAGAAAGAAAGAAGAAAAAGAAGCTTGACAACATTGTTTAGAACTAGTAATAAAAAGTAATAAAGTAATGCACTTCTTCACTTCTTCACATCACTTGTTCATCAGCAACAGTGTTTCACTTTCAAGCAGAAACGTTCTTGTTTTGCTGCTTTCCTTCATCATTTGTGAAGTTAACGTGTGGTTGTAGACTTGACTAGACAACACAAATAGATGTGACATTATAGTAGGTTAGTGTGTAATATGCTTCATAATTTTGGGAATTTAAGTCAAGTTAAAAGTCAATTAATTGAGAAAATCATTCAAATATTTTTTGGGAAAATTGAAAATAATTAGTTTCCACACTATGTACACCATTTAAAATCACAGAGTGACAACAACGTGTTACCTATAATAACGACGACACCTCAAGTCAGCCCTACATGTCTGCCACACATCACAGTATCAGTTTATTATTGTAGGGTCTTTACCATACAATATATAGTGCCTTGAGACAACTGGTGCTGTGATTTGGTGCGATAAGAATCGAGCTGAATTGAACTGAAGACTGCCCTTCAGAAGGAAAAAAGCAGCAAGTAAGTATATGTTTGTCCATTTTTGGCTGCTTCACGGGGCAGTAGCAGTTTAAGCTACCTAAACTACCAGACCTCCCTGTCCCTAGCCACCTTCTTCAGCTCTTCTTCAGGGGCACCACTGTCCCAAGCCTGGGTCCTGGCTCTACTCTGAGGTCTTCTATTTGGTCATACCCAAAACACCTTAATTTGCTCTTTTCCATGTGGAGGAGTAGAACCTCTACTGTGAACCTCTGAGAATCCCTCCATGAATCACGCCTTTATCGTGTTAAAGGAGCTTTGGTGATGCCAGCAGGTGTCACTTTGCTCCTGGTAGCGTCTCCCAAGGCAGATTGGTCCCGGGTGAGGGGCTGGCCTAAGGTTGATTTAGAGTCAAAGTGACCTCTGAAGCAATGGACCATGTTTATCAGAGGCCTACCCTGGATCCAGGCGTGGGGCAGGTGCTGGTTGGCGAGCCTCTGGGGCCTTCAGCCTGAATGAGCCACATAGGCCAGCCCTCCCGTGGATTGTTCAGCCGCAGTGTGGATCAGGAGGTAGTGAAAGGCAGAGGGCTTAAAACCGTCTCCTGGGACATGTTTCACATGTCTTTGTTTATTTGTTTGTTTATAATTCCATTTTAATCGGTTATTAAGGTTTCCTGATGAGCTTTCCCTCGCTGTCTCCCAGTGAAGGAGCAGTGAGTGTGGTCAGAGTCATAGAGTCTGAAAAATATCAATATCCAGCAGTAGGTTATTGATAACATGGCAGTTTAGCCCCATTATTACACCTAACCAAGTCAGTCAAGTTCAGTTGTAGTTCTTCAAATGTTGTAGTTCTTTTTAAGCATTTTAACTTCACTGTCAGATGTTCTTTGGCATATTGTTAATACATCACATAACACAGAAAATGACATTATAATCAATCCGAAAATCTTTCAGTACATCAAGAAAAAGAGTGGTTAATCATCACTTTTAGTTTAAGGTTGTAAAAGTATCTTTAAAAATCTCATATAGGTGTGCAGCTGTAAAGTCACACAGCACAATTATGGACAATAATGAGCCATTAATATGTTTGAATGTGTTAGTTTCAAAGACCCACACAGATAAAGTGTTGACTGGCTCATGAACTCCCTGACCTCAGATTTTCCCGTCTCCAGCTGTGCACACACCATCCTCTCTGCTCTCTGCAGATGTGGAAAGCAAGCAACAAGTCCTCTTTGCAACCAAAATGTGACGAAGGATTTCACAGTGCAAAAGCATTTCAGTTTTGTTTTGTTTTTCGTTTTTTTTTTAAACTTGCCTCTGAAGTGTTAAAAGCAACCAGCTGAAATTGCCATTTTCACCTGTGGTGCCTGGCCTTGAACGAGGCCTTTGTGGCGTATTTCTTCCAGGTCCATAATACCCAACCTTTATTTCACACATTTGTGCCAGCACGCCGCTTTTCCCTCGCTTCCTCTCCCCTCCCTTGTTTTCTCAGCCTCCTTTTCTTTTCTTCCCTCCAGCCTCACTGCGTCTGGAAGCTGCTGAAGAGCTGAATGGTCAGAGCCAAGATGAAGTCATCATGTCTTTATATCATTATATTCTCCTTTTACCTTTTTTAGTCACAGAAAACCCATAAGGGTGGGGCGCCGGGGCATAGATTGGCTGTCGATGGGAACAACACACACACCCTTTAACCCTGCTATGTGCCCACTCTTGCTCCTCCAGCAGGCCCAGTCCTTTCCATCCCAGTTCCCTCACTGTTTCCATGACAGAGCTTCTTTAAATGGGCACAGTCACATTTTTTGGAGGGAGGGGGACGGGATGGTGTTTAGGTGATGCTGACATTCGGTGGATAGTACTCCACTTTATGGTTACTCAGGAAATAATCATTGCTTGTGTGGTGCAGTATGTCTATGTGGAAAAAAATCTTTGAAGGTTCACCAGCTTTCATTTGGAAAATGCTGGTTTGCCACCTTCCCTTCATAGCCAACAGAAGACAACAAAGACTACCTGTGCTGTCTAAACCCGCCCCTTAATAAACCAGTGCTCAGCCTGTTTTGTAAGAGTGTAAATTAGGTTATTTATTGCAGCTACAACTGTCCAGTTGCAGGTTTTTGAGGAATTCAATTCAATTCAATTTTATTTATATAGCGCCAAATCACAACAAAAGTCACCTCAAGGTGCTTCACAGATGCAGAGAAAAACCCAACAATCATATGACCCCCTATGAGCAGCACTTTGGCGACAGTGGGAAGGAAAAACTCCCTTTTAACAGGAAGAAACCTCCGGCAGAACCAGGCTCAGGGAGGGGCGGGGCCATCTGCTGCGACCGGTTGGGGTGAGAGAAGGAAGACAAGGTGCTGCTCATCCAAACATGAATGAGTGATTTGAATCATTTGACACAGGAAACCAAAGACATAATGCAATATCATGTTTGAGTTGAGAGGTTTCGTGTTAGAAATAGGCGAGGCTCCACATTTAATCCGGTTTGATTTGCACTTGGCGGCAGCAGGAAGAAAAAACTCCCTTTTAACAGGAAGAACCTCCGACAGGAGCAGACTCAGGGAGGGGCGGGGCCATCTGCTGCGACCGGTTGAAGTTCAGGGAACTGAGACAAAAGACACTATTATAATCACTAAACTTAGTGGTTGAATCCAAACAATCCAAATCATTGATAGTTTGTCCCCTTTATAACTATTGTGTGCTGGGCAGTGTTGGTCAAGTTACTTGAAAAAAGTAATCAGTAACTAATTACTGATTACTTCCCCAAAAAAGTAATCCCGTTACTTTACTGATTACTTATTTTCTAAAGTAATTAATTACTTAGTTACTTAGTTACTTTCTAAAAACACGATTTACAACCTGAATAGGTGATAAAGTGATAGATCTGTCAGCCCAATTCTACTTTTTCTGCATAATCCATCATACAAAATGTAATCAAATGGAAAAGTCTCTTTTTAAAACTTGTTTTATTAGTTTTAATCTTTTAACTTTATGCAAAAGTGTAATTATATGCAACATTCTCTGACTGGAAGAAATTTGTTTAATATTTAAACCTATTTTCTGCACGATCCAGCAGATAAAATATATATATATATATATAATTATTTGTGTTTACACTCACTCTTTCAAATAGATGCAAGTAAAACACAGCAGAAAATAAATAAATTCAAAGACTAGCGGTCCTTTTGCTCTATTTTCACCTGTAAAGCAGGAGTGGGGTAGGCGGAGGTTTACCCTGGTGCAGGTGTGCCGCAGCGGTCAGTGGAAGGATACGGCAGTTTCTCTGTGAGTTTCCCATTACGTGGTAGTGCACTGGGTGCTTGCTTGGAAGTTTAGGGGTTTTTTTTCGCTGTAAAAAGAAGTTTTCTTCCCACGCACAACGGACACTAATGTTTTTGTCACTTTTTATGGAATCAAACTCAAAATAAGGTCAGTACTTCCACGCTTTAAACGCTGCACGCTCATACTCTCTCTGCACTCGATATATGATCCACTGTTGATCTGCACACAGCTGTTGTCACGAACGTCGCACTCGCTTACGTCACTGTCATGAGACATTCTCGCAAAAAAATCACGGTTTTAGTAACGCAGTAACGCAGCGTTCCTACGGGAAAGTAACAGTAATCTAATTACCATTTTTGCAATAGTAATCCCTTACTTTACTCGTTACTTGAAAAAAGTAATCGGATTACAGTAACACGTTACTGCCCATCTCTGGTGCTGGGATGATGTAAAGTTAGTGGTGTGGCGGCTGTAATTAACTGGTGGGCTGCCCAACTGCAATAATTGGAACTGGAGCAGTTGTTTAGGTGGCTTGCTAGTTGGCACAGACCTTAAAGAGGTTTGTGCTTCTGTTTTTGTGGTAGTTCATTTATTAGCACCCACACAGTTAACTTAGAATCATGCAAATGCAACAACTTCTGGCTCCAAAGGAGCAAACAAAATGCTAACATTAAGGCTTCAACCTGAATAAAGTCGCCGCGTCCATCTTTTATATACAGTCCCTGGTTTGTGTGTCATCTCTCCACACATGTTGGAGCAGAAACACAAAGTGTTTTTACCCAAAATATGACAGTGGACCACTGCACATACTCATGTCCTCAGCAACACACACAGCAAGTTTGGCAGAGTGTCGATCAGCTGTCCAATCAGAAAGGTCGTGAATCCGCCTAAAAGTTTTTCTAATTGATTTCAGGGGTTTCTCCCAAGCGGAGCTTTTTATGGCTAAATAGCAGCGTTTTTATTTACAGCAGCACCACAACATGTTGTCATGAGAATGAGGAGCACTCTGCTTGGTGGTGCAGGGAATGTTGTTGAAGCTGCTTGCGACACACCTAAATCGTCCCTTTTGATAAAAATCTTCTGCTAACTCCTAACAAGCATCTTTTCAGCTGCTTTTCCACTCGTGCTAATATATTCCTGTATGTTTGTGTGTGTGTGTGTGTGTGTGTGTGTGTGTGTGTGTGTGTGTGTGTGTGTGTGTGTGTGTGTTCCCCCATAAGAACATACACTGACTGACTGTTTGCCATGGACAAACTTTCCACACCATGGCGCACACATGTTGTTTTTTTTTTCATTTTCAGTGTGTATGTGTGTGTGAGTACAGGCTGAGTAAACCCCACAGTGGTTTCCAGGCCCAGGGTGAATAAAGGTGCCTTTTGTCAGGCGTGGGGTGGGTGGGGGCCAGGGAGGTGGGTGGTGTCCAGTCTGGAACAAGCATGAATGTTCCCTCAGTTCCCTCAGACATCGCACTTCCCTGCCTACTTTCACAGCAGCGCTAGAAGAGAGCGAGAGAAAGGAGGCGGTGGTGGAGGAGGAGGAGGACCTCTGGGTGGGGTAGGGAGGAGGTGAGCGGGAAGCTGGTGGGGGGGTGGGGCTTGCATCCAGCCAGTGAGCTCATTGGAACAGCGTTGTTGTTTTATCCTCCTACCGAGCGTGTAGTTTTTGGAAGGCATACGAGCCGCCGGCCGGCCAGCTCTCTCAGTCGCCCCTCAGTGCTGAGGCAGAGAGGAGCTACCCCACGACCCCGTCCTCCTCCACCTTTTCTCCCCATAACCCACACATACACCCTCACTTAGCCACAGATATCGCTGAGGGAGGGAGGTCGAGCAGAGACTCGGTCGCGACGGTTAGGAGCACCTGTATGAGTTTTTCTCCGTTTTTCTTCACCCACCTGAGCTCTGATTGGTTTATTCACGACATGTTGTGTGTTTTTGTTTTCCACGACTTTTTTGCGATGGTGCCGACGAGGACCGAGAGAAAACCGGAGCAAAAGCAAGCTATGAGAGGAGACACTTAAAGGTGTCCTAACCGGATTTGTTTTCTCTCTGTGTTCCCCCCCTCAGCCATCCGGTGCTCCGGTGGAAAATGACCCGCTGGGCCCGCTGCCTCCTGGATGGGGTGAGTTTATCGCACGCACACATGCACACACTTCTGCGACTGTTAACAAACTCCAGGCAAAGACGAGAATATTCTAAAATCGTCTCCAGGTGTGGTAGATTTACAGCCTGTTTGAAAAGATCGATTCTGCCTCCCTCACCGGTCCTGCAGGTAGGTTTGGCGACACTCAAACTACCTGACGCGAACCTTCGATTTAACGGTTCAAAATGCGCTTTCCTTATGTGCCTGCAGCTGTTAGGTGGAGGTGTTGGAAAACAGTTGCTGCACGGTGAAATTTTCCCTCCCTTTTACAGATCTCCAAGCACATTTTTGGAGATTTTAAACCTTTCTTCTGGTTCTGTGGCTATTACATTTGTCCTGAAACACCGAGCTGTGAGCCAGCCAACTGTTAATTGATTGATAAATCCCTCCACTGATGGTGATTTTCATTCAAGTGTAGAAAAGCTGGATAAAGTGTCTCATGGTTTCTTTTCAGCGCTCTACTCATTTATCACTGTACGCTTTCCTTTTGCTCCGAAATCCGCAAATTACAGAGGGCTGCGTTATTGATGGGGCTCTTCATCATCCACCGCTGCCCCAAAAGAGCAATGTAACCAGAGCCACGGCGAATCGTTTCCCGCACATTCATTCATAAACGAACGCTGCTGGCGGCTCCCGGTCCGCCAACATTTTCACAGACTTCATCACAGCCGTGATGAAGTCTCTCCAAAAATAAAAAATAAAAAAATCCCCCCGCTTTCTGCCCGTGATGCCTTTTCAACATGTTGCGGTACCTCAAAACCTCAATTACATCGCTGGCTCTGATTTGCTTCTCGGTGCGCTTTTTTGTTTTTTTCTCATCTGCGGTTTCTCTGATTTGAAAAAGAGAAAGATGGGAGATGGAGGAGAAAAGAAGGGAAAGTGGCAAGTGGGGTGGTTATAGTAAAGTGGGGGGTGGAGTGAGTAGGAGTTGCAATGCGAGCACTACTGTTTCTGAACCCTCCACACACTCCTGTTAATGAGAAAAAGATGTCAGACCAGCGGCGGGAGGAGGAGGATGGGGCACCAGTGTACACTCTCTGCTGTATGTCTGTGGTCACTCTGACACACACACACACACACACACACACATATTTTGCTTTACCCCGGTGAGGTATTTGGATCACGCCACAGCGAAATGCCACAAAGACTCGCTGCTTTTCTCTCATAGCGGCGAGATTTTTTTCTTCTTCTCCTCTCGGTCAGGTGATCCCTCTGATCCCGTCGAGCGTGGAGTTTTCCAAGAACCTCCGAGCCCACTGAGCATGCTCCTTCTGCCCCATTTGTCTCCACAGAGAAGCGTCAGGACAATGGCAGGGTGTATTTCGTCAACCACAACACGCGGACGACGCAGTGGGATGATCCTCGGACCCAAGGGTGAGACAGCGAGCTGGAAAATATCTGTGTGCGCGTGCATGCGTTGGCCTGCTTGTTAGGTGGCGTGCCGCTTTGGGTGTTTGCTCATACTCAAGACGTGGTAGTCATGCACAGTTTAGTATGACAACACAGTGACTCATCTACATTATGATATAAACACGAGTAGAGTATTATCCCCGAGAGGAACATTTATTTCACAGCCTGACATAAGCCTCACATTATGTTGGACACAGGTCTGATGCGCCGTCGCTCATCTCGCTCACTTTCCTGATTTTCCTCTCGTCTCACCCACGCTAGTTGACCCGCTGACATTTCAGAGTTTGAGCCTTCTTTGCATCTTCTTCTGGAGATGCAGTTGCTCTCTTCAGTGTGTTAGATAAACCTTTGTTGCCATTCTAGATCTTTTCTAGAATCCTAAAAGCATGATTTTCTTCTTGTAAATGATTCATTTTTTTAGCATGCAGCCAACTGATTATTTTCCCCTTACCCTTTTATAGAGTCTTTGATTCAAATTTTCAGGCTAGCCAATACACGCTCAGCAAAAACACGTTAAAAAGACCCTCTGACGTTTACGAAAAGGTGAAAAGTTGCGTTCTTCTTCTTAATTTTCATCCAAATTGGTTTGAAAAGTGAAAAACGCTGTTCCTCCTCTGCATTTCTGCAAATTCCTTGGACAACAGACAGATTTAAAAGCAGGCACTTCTTAGTAAGTAAGTAAAGTTTATTTATATAGCACTTTTTAAGACTATTACAAAGCTGTATTAGCATCGTCACCTCTTACTGTGAGGTGGTGATGCCACTGTGTTAGCCTAGCATCCGGGAGCACGATAGAAAGGAAACAGATTCACAGGTAGATCAGGGCGACTGCTATGAAATTTATTGTGATAAAAAATATAGAGCATGTAAGAAAAAAAAGTGGTGATAATGCGCTGGAGTGCACATCACATGCAGTGCACCATTTATACATATTTAATTTTAAATTATCATGTTTTCCGTCAGTAATGTTGCACTCCTTAAAAAGTGTGTGTGTGTCTGTGTGTAAAGTTGAAACCATTTCACAACTAAATAAAAGATCAATCAAATATCGTATTGAACAAATATAAAAATACACTTTGCATTTTTTAAACACGGGGTGCTAAACTTTAACTTAAACACAACCTTGACCGTGACAAAAGTTTCGAGTTTTAGACCTCGGATCAACACAGAGTTGCTCAGTAGGTTTAAATAGAGAGTCTAAAGCAGGGGTGTCAAACTCAAATATACGCAGTGGGCCAAAATTCAAAACTGGAACAAAGTCGCGGGCTAACATTAATATTTATTGAAAAAAAAATCTTCCTCCAGATATAAGAATGAATCTTTTCTTATGGACTCAAATAGGTTTCGCTGGAAAACTGAATATGGAACAAGCAAAGCTCAATACTAAACAATATATATGTTAGCTGTATAATACCAGTAGGCCAGCTCTAATAGTAATTTGGTATGGCTTCGCGGGCCAAATGTAATTAGGCTGCGGGCCAAATTTGGTCCGCGGGCCAGAGTTTGACACCTATGGTCTAAAGCATCAGGGAAAGAAAACTGCTTTTCACCTTCAAGCCAAACATGCTGCTTCTGTGTCCTCTAAGCGTTCTTGTGGTTTGAAGCCACCTGAATAATCAAACCTACCATTGCCACGCTCATAGGAGGTAAACTCCACCGTGGCACGCCGGCGCAGGCTTTCTGGTTTTAGCACGAGTTGGCAGGGGAAGGTATGTCAGTTTCATCCCCCGAGACGGGGCCCCTCGAGCCGGGACCGCGCTCACTGCCCTCTCCCCTGTTGCAGGATGATCAAGGAGCACCCCCTGCCCCCGGGCTGGGAGATGAAGTACACCGCCGAGGGAGTCCGATATTTCGTGGACCACAACTCGCGCACCACCACCTTTAAAGACCCTCGACCTGGGTTTGAGTCAGGGTAAATATTCTCTCAGCCCTTTCCTCCCAAAGCTGTCACAGGCCGAGGCAAAGACTTCCTAATTAAAGGATCATTCGACACTTTCTCCAAAACATTTAAGTGATTTTTGCCTCGGCCTGACATAAGTGCATTGAAAATATTAAGTCACACAAGCCGCTCGTTTGGTGAAAACCTGAAAATAATCTTTTTTTCTAAACTCCCATCATCTTTGCTGTTCCTTTTGATCCATTACCTTTCCTTTCTCTCCTGTTTTGAGTATTTCTTTGAGTCAGAGAGAATCAGTGTCACAGAAAACTCACACACACACACACTGCTCTTCCCCTCAGCCTGTGAGTGTTTGCTTTGCCTTGAAGCAGTCTCAAATCCCCGAATGTGCAGATGTGCGACAACACATCCACTGCAGACTGCGCTGGCATCTGTGTGGGTGTTTGTGCTTTTCTGTGTTTCTGCATGCAAGTGTGTATTTGCTTGTGTGGTCAGTGCTGAAGACGCGTGTGTGTGCGCATCGGCGAGCTGCTTTTCATGCAGATATTTGCACGTATTTTTAGGCTGCTATTTCACAGAGGCCTCCTTCACTGTTTTCTTACACTGGATCCTGCAGGAGTGTGCGTCCGCGGCCGGCGCTCTGCTGCTGCGGTCGCCATTTCCTAACCCAAACCGAGATGTGCCTGGCAGCTCGGCAAGCACAGACCCGACGCATTAGAGGCCTCCTTCTTCTTCACTCCCCCCCAAATCATCTGTCTAACTCTACTTCTGCTTCTCAGCCTCTGTGCTGCTGACAAGGCAGATATCCAGTGTGTGTGTGTGTGTGTGTGTGTGTGCGTGCGCATACAGTGGGTTGGTGGAGCTTATACTAACACAGCTGCGGGGCCAGGCTCACCTCAGACACTCGAGGGCTGTAGAGCTGATGCAAATGAAGTATTCCTCAAAAGAGGACGCCAAGTTTCTGTTGGTCAGCTGACCTTTAGAGTTCTGTTGAAACTTGTAAAATCGACCAACTTTCTCTGTTTTCTGTGTGTCTGTGTGTGTGCGCGTACAGGTCACGGCAGGGCGGTTCACCAGGCGCTTACGACCGCAGCTTCAGGTGGAAATACCACCAGTTCCGTTTCCTGTGCCATGTAAGTGTTAAATAGAGTCTGTAGCCACAATAAAACTCCCCACTTTGCTCACCTTGATTATTGCAGTCTGGATCTGTTCACCCAGAGAAGGAAAAAAAAAGCATAATTCACTTTAAGACTGGAAAAGTGTGGGCAAAAAATATATTTTCAGTTTTCTGGACGACTTGGTTTTCAGGCAGTTATTTCCTCTCTACATAAACTCAAGACAAAACATTTTCTTTATTAAAACTTTACCTTTCCTCACGAGCTACAGCAGTATAGAGCCAAACTAGAGAGAAACTCTATCGTTTTACACATCACAAGCATTATTGCATAGACCGATAAGACTGATTGGGAGTTGAAGGCTACATCCGCTTGTGCACATTCTAAAACTGTAGAAAGAAAACCTGTGAGATCCTGATAATAAGGGAAAAATGTCAGTTTGTGTCGTTAGAGTGCTGCCACTTTCAGTCATTACCGTCATAGAAGCGCAGCTGCAAGCCTTTAAACAGGAGAACAGAGTGCACGTTCAGAATTACAGAGTATTTCAAAAAAGATTTTTTTGGTTTTAGCCTCATATGAAATCTTCGAGTCTTCGACGTTCTTAACGCAAAGTTGGACTTTCAGGAGGCTTTTATTTTGTAGTAGACACGACTTTAGGAGCATTCACATGTTAGCGGCATGTGAACCAAACCAAACTGATTGGCAAGCGCTTTATATCTGTCAAGTGACATTTCCGCTGTGACTGAACTCAGGCTAAGCTAAGCCACATGATGTCATTGTGGTTACGGGGAGGTCTTAGAGGGGGAGGCATCCATGGATCCACAGAGAGCTTCCGTCTCAAAAAAAGAGAAAATCTCAGGTTGCATATGTAGGCATCGTTAGCAGTTTGTTTATACTTATGGTGTCTGGAAAAATCGTATTACTAGCTTCTATTTAAGCCCTCTGGATGAACTGGAGTTAGTTGGTATCCTCCAGCATCAAGCTCTTCCCATCTGTCCTGTCAGTCTTCATTTAATCTCAGTGTTCTGATTCATACTCAAGAAGATTTGATGAAGATGCCATAGCTTTATTTTAAATGTATTTACCATTTTGTTCTTCACTTTTTGCCGCTTTTTATCCTCCGTATGCTTCACACCCAGCAGCCTGAGACTAAAAAGAGAAACATCAGTAATGAGATGGTTCAGATCAAGCAGTGACGTGCTCTGTAAACTCTGTACCTGTTTTAAATGCTGACACGTGTGAATTGTAGAAAGGGATTAGGATTGGGATTACAGAAATGTCCCGAGGTTTTCTTCTCGCCTTGATGGTGGTGTTCTGTTTTTCTTCTTGTAATGTGCAGTCTAATGCCTTACCCAGCCACGTGAAGATCTCCGTGTCCAGACAGACGCTGTTTGAAGACTCGTTTCAGCAGGTCAGAGACGGATGAAACACACTTGTTATTTTGCTTTGTTCTTCTAGTTTACATAATGGTAACATTTACAACTACATCTTATCTTATCTCTGCTTTGCATTGGTGCTTTATGTTATATAGGAAAACACTGTGATAAGGAATAATAAATAATACTTTTTTGAGGGCTTTTAATTTGAAAGAGTTTCTTGTATCAGGAGAATCATTTAGTTACTTTAGAAGCGAGTCTAGGAATGGCTGAAAGTGAGGCCACTTCTTGGACACCGTCAACGTCTAAATAACGCGCTTTGTCATCAGATCATGAACGTGAAGCCATACGATCTTCGCCGCCGGCTCTACATCATTATGAGAGGGGAGGAGGGGCTGGACTACGGTGGCATCGCCAGGTGAGAGCAGCCTAAAATTCTTTCCCGCAGCTTCTCTTTACATCTTCAAATTCTGTCATTTTATATGGGTTTGTTAAGCTTGTTGTGTAATCCAGGGGTTTTTAACGTTGGCGATGGCGTATTTCATCTGTTCCTGCTGCTTCTCAATCTTTGCACCAGCTTCCTGTTGGGTAAAAAACCAACGGAAAAACCAGTGTTTTCAAAACTTGCGATTCTCTGAAAATCTTTGTTTTCTGCATTGTTCTTCCCGCAGCTTCATTGTTTTATTTTAAAAATTGTCCTCTGCAATCTTTTTGTAAGTAAAGTGAGAAAAAAATTTGTTTTTGAGCATCGTTACAGTTTCCATCCCGACCTGATGGTGGTAGCGTTTGCACCGTTATGATGCCTAAACCTAGACACAGTGATACCGATGTGTCTTTCCAGCCTGTAGATGCAGTAACACAATGGTCGCAGATTTTAATCTGTTGTTTTTGTCTGAAATTGTTACAGCAACATCATTTTGATATAAAACTGCCTTTTCTGCCCTTTAGAAGTGCAGACGTGTGTGATAGCGTTGGGTTACATGTTGCTCTCTCTCTCACCCTCTCACAACATTGCTGTCCTCCTCCATCTCTCCATCCGTCCATCACACGTGTCCATGCTGCCCGCTGCGTCTGCTGTCACTCAGGTCTTCCTCTCTGTACATGTTGTTATTTTTCCTCATTTTGTTCTCTTTGGTTTTGCATTGTGTCTCTGTCTCCGGTGTCACGTCAGTGGTTTTACCCTATGGTAGGTGACATCATGCTGTTCTACCACAGGGTAGAACCACGGACGGGATGTTGGGAGGTGTCTGCGTCCGTCAGTCCATACACCCTCCTCCCTAATATTCCCAAAGGGGAGAGGGCAGGGGCCTTGGGAGTGCTTGGTTCTGGTGCTGCAGCTGGTGGAGGGGCCCTCATTCTCTCTAACGTGCATCCTTCCACAGTCTGTTTGTGTCTTTTTATTTAGTTCTACCTGGCTGTATTTATCCTAAATGTTCTATGTTTTGTCTCCATGTAATTCATGTGTCCGATTTGGCTTGTAGGATGTGTTTATAACTATAAATGTACTTTCTATTCCCATCTAAACCACCTCAGAGTCATAAGAAAAAAAAAAATTTCAGCTAAAAGAATTGATTTAGATTAATAAGTGCGAGCGAGATCCATTATCAGAAATGAACATCATGTTAACGATCAGCAGAATAAACAGAATTAAACCTTATTTGGTCTTCTATTTGATTTACACGAGGCATCGATGAGCTTAAAGAAATCATCGTGTCTACAGGACATCAATATTAAGCCAGTGGACTTTATGTTTGGCAGTAATTTTAGACTTGAGCTTGGCAACACCTTGTAATTGGTTCCTGTCTTTCTGACAAGAAGATTAAAAGCAGCAAATGAGTGAAAAATGAAGACGCTGGAAGTTTAGGATGATAAATGTCGTAATTATATGCTGCCAATGGAAAAAAGCACCTCGTTCTCGTGTGGGAGAAATGCTTTTTCATTTTCCTGCTTTTCTTATAAACTCCCTGTGATCATGTGCTCTTCTGTTGACTGTACAGCTAGTATAGAATGTGTTTTGGGTTTTTTTTTTAAATAAAATTATAGTTTTGAGGTGTTCAATTTCAGTGTTGTATGTTACTGTTAGGTCCCTGCAGGATGACAGCCTCGTGTCTTCCTCTCGTGCATTCACGTCCTCTTCTCTTCTTCCACAGGGAGTGGTTCTTCCTGCTGTCCCACGAAGTCCTGAATCCCATGTACTGCCTGTTTGAGTATGCTGGCAAGAACAACTACTGTCTGCAGATCAACCCGGCATCCTCCATAAACCCCGACCACCTCACGTACTTTCGCTTCATCGGTCGCTTCATCGCTATGGTGAGCTGTATTGAAATCGCACCAAAAAACAGTTCTTTTGTTACATCTGAGCCAATTTTTCTCTTGATCGCCACAAACGGCAACATTGTATCCAGATGTGTTTCTTTCTCAGTTTAGTAAACTGAAGCGACGCTCACGTTGGGAAAGCCAAAATGCAGATGTGATGTAGTCGAGACATTCCTCTATCGTGTTGCGATCATAGTAATATTGTTACTTTAGCAGCAAAAATAATTAGAAAATGGATTTCACCGCACGTATGTAGGCTTTGTGTGTTTAACTAACCTTTGTGATTAGAGGACTGCGTTTCTAATCTTTGGTTAGCTAGTTTTGTCACTGTTTAAACAGATATCACATATTTTGGATTTTTCCTGAAAGTGCGTCACATAAAAGTCACTCCACAGGCCGTCAGCCGCGACCGAGGAAGTCGGGAAAGCTCTCGCTCAGAGCAGGTTTCGTTTTGAAGTAGTTTGAAGCATTCATGCACGGCATTCTGGGGTCAACTCAAAAAAATTTGTAGGTCCCAAAGCCGACAGCCTCCACCTTCCCCTCCATCTGCTACCCCACCCCTCACCCACACCATGACTTCACTGCCGCACCCAGCCCACACCCGGCAGCTGCCTATATTTAGCTTAACTGCACATTGCTGACTTTCCTCACAAAGATCGTTGTCTCTACCCACTTGCAGCTCCCAAAGCCTCTCTGACTTTATTTCTCGTGTCTTTTCCTTACCTGCTTTGCTCTCACGTCGGTCACCCTCTGCTCTGCCTCCACAGATGCGGTGGGTCAGCAGGACAGGATAGTCTGTGACTGAGTCAGTGAGCGTCTGTGTTGTTCTTGGCTCATCGTAGCTCTGAACTCTCACAGGGTTTTTAACATTAAACAGCTCCGTCTGACTGAGTGTGCTCTCTCTGAAAACACACACAAAGGAAAGATTAAGATGTGGTTTGGAGCCGTTTGTGGTCGCTGCACATGTTTACGTCCACGTCTGAGTCTTAATGATTTGCGTTGTTCTTGTGGCTGCAGAAATAAAAGCCCCATTCATTTTTTCTGCAAGCGCGATTGGCTGTTAAAGCGTTTCTAACACTTGAATGAGCTCAAAACGGCCCCCGTGTGAATCATCAGCACGGCGCGCGTCCGAGATGAAAATATGTGCAATTTGTCGGCCGTTAATTTGAAACATGTGCACCCAGAGTCCATAAAAAAACACTAATATCGCAGAATTACAGCAGGCCAAAAATAACCTCCCTCCGTCTCTGCTTTATTACATCCAGGAACTCAAACTTGATGTATCATCAGCCTAACCCAATTACATTTTATGAAATGTGAGCGGTGAACACCAGGTGGCGTCTCTTATTGTGGTTTCTAATGTAATAAATCCTCCCTGCAGGCTTTGTATCATGGAAAGTTCATCGACACCGGCTTCACGCTGCCTTTCTACAAGCGAATGCTGGACAAGAAACCCACTCTCAAAGACCTGGAGTCCATAGACCCGGAGTTTTATAACTCCATCATGTGGGTCAAGTAAGTAATGCAGTTATGATTCCTCTGAATCTGTGCGTTCTGGCCACATTATGCTCACAAGGGTAGAGGTTGGCATGTGAGGTAGTGTTTTAACTACTAAAAGAAATGAACAATAGGAGTCCAGGTGAATAGGTCATACTAAGCTAGTTATATCCAAACAACAGAAACCTGGATGCAGGAAGTCTGAAAGTCTGCCTCACAAACCATATTGATATATCAAGTAATTGTTAAATGACTTTTAGTTGACAAAGCAGCTGAAAGCTTAGCTGATAAGACTCTGAGATGCTGCTCTGTTGCATGTGCTGCTGACAGTGCTGATCAAAAACAGTGGAGTAGGAGCGCCCTCAGCTGGACAGACTATAAAATTTATCAGACCACCGCCTAATGTGAGGTTTTACTCTAAATTAGGGATGTCGAGGTCATTTTACGTCGAGGGCCACATACAGCCCACTTTGATCTGAAGTTGACTGAACAAGTGAAACTCTGTCAGTGTCCCTGAGATGTCTTAATATAAGATTAGGAAGTGCAATTTCAACAATACGCCTCAGTTTCTCTACACGATAAATGTGTAAAATTACAGAAAAGGTTCTGGCAGCTGCCCAGCCTGTCGCGTGTCTGTAAAACATGAAGTTTTTGTTGATTCACAGCCACTTTTATTTCATTTTATTAAGAGAACCCTAACCCCTACCCTAACTGTATATCTCAGATTTCTGTATCGTTTTTTTATTTCATATTTATATCCTGTTCATAGCATGTACATAGCTTGTACTCACTACAGCCTGTACATACTTCGAATACTTCATACCGTGTACATTATAACATACCATAATAGACCCATTTCTGTAATATACTTACATATCTACATTATTGCTTATATATATTGTAATATATCTATATCACTAAAGCACTTCTGGATGGATGCAAACTGCATTTCGTTGCCCTGTACCTGTGCATGTGCAATGACAATAAAGTTGAATTCTATTCTATTCTATTCTATACATTTCTAAACATGGTGAACAGAAGCATGTTTATCTGTTGCTACTTTGAGTGATAATGACTATCAGCAGGAAAATACAGGTAAAAAATTTGGGCCAAATTGCAGTTTTTGCCAGGCCAATTTTGGCCTCCGGGCCTTATGTTTGACACCCCTTCTCTAAATTAACAGTATTAGTAAATACATAAACATTTTTTAATATTTCTGATATTTTATATATAAACTGTCACATAAAGGAGTTGGTGTCTCAGTTTGTTCCAAGAAGGCTGCTGGGTTTAGGTCAGTCTTGCAGGCGGCACAGAGAGGACGAGATGCCAATGTTTTTAGTTTCATTATGTGTGCGTCTGTGTTTTCAGAGAGAACAACCTGGAGGAGTGCGGTGTGGAGCTCTATTTTGCACAGGACATGGAGATCCTCGGGAAGGTTTCCACTCACCAGCTGAAGGACGACGGGGAGAACGAGCTGGTCACCGAGGAGAACAAGGAGGAGTACATCAGGTCAGTAAGCAGAAATGGGGACAGTTGGGCTGATGAAGATGGATGAGCGTAGGAGAAACAAGGTCTGCGGTGGAGAGCAAACCATAAAAAGCAGCCTTTCTTTGTTCACGCAGCCTGCTGACAGACTGGAGGTTCACCCGCGGGGTGGAGGAGCAAACCAAAGCCTTCCTGGACGGCTTCAACGAGGTGGTGCCTCTGGAGTGGCTTCGCTACTTTGACGAGAAGGAGCTGGAGGTGAGGAAGACTTGTATTTATTGGTATTTAGGCTTAAAATGTCATGAATCCAGCTGTTAGCAGCTCGTTTTACTTGTGTGCGTCTCCCAGCAAAAATCACACCACGTGAAAACGATGCTTCGTGTTTTGCCTGATCGCACCATAGTACCACTCATTTGCGCCCCAGGGTTCCTCTGAGGATTTAAAGTCACACGGATCAGGATCCCAGTGACACTCATGTTTTTGTGAATTCAGTGAAAGCCTGAGGCAGTTTAATCTCACACCATGTACTCAAATAAAGTTATTTGAGTGTAAATGTCTCAACCTTTTACCCCGTTAGCTTTTCTTTGAGGGATGGACCTCCCTGCACCCTTATTGAGCTTTTTGACACCTCAGTAGAGATCAGTAAAGACGTGGTGTGACGACCATCAGAATAGTTTCCTGGGTTTTCCCCAATCATAGCTCTAGTGAGTAGGGATGCACCGATACCGATACTGGTATCGGGTATCGGGGCTCATACTCGTAAAAGTTAACCGATACCATGAACCGATACTAACTTATTTCATTAATCAGAGGGTGGCTTGTCATTTCTGTTGTAGTTTTTTAGATTGGCCACTAGGGGGACATCCCACGCTAAACAGGCACAGGGTTAGGCGAGTGAGATTGGCAGCTCCAGATAAAAAAAGAGAAACTGGAGGCTGCTGTAGCTAGGCTAAACAAAATGTCAGCAGTGTGGACCGGAACAGCCAACTTTAACTCAGGTTTTGGAAAAGCGATGAAAAATGTCAAGAGAAAATCCACGGGCAGTTAAAATAACAGAGGCTCTGACTCATTTTATCGCTCTGGGTGACCAGCCAATGCCGGCCGTGGAAAACATAGGATTGCACCGTCTTCTCAGCATACTCGAGCCGCGATATGAAATTCCCAACCGCCCATACATCAGGAAGATAATGGTGCCAAAACTTTCTGAAGAGGTAAAGATGTCAGTCCTTGGTTTAAGTGGACTGATGATCCACGGGCAGATGAGGAGTTTGTTCGTCAATGCCAAATACTTTTGTTATTTTGTTTGTTTATAATATGGACACTCTGCAACAATTTAAAAGTTTACTTTATTCTCAAACCTAATTTGTATTTATTTTATTCCAAACAGAAGTGTTTATTTATTATTCTGAAAGCTCGAGACAGTGCCAATAGTTCAGTGATATTTTGTTAAATTACAATGTGGAGACTCTGCAATAATTTAACAGAAGTGCTTATTTTTCACTTGAAATTTTTTTGTGGTCATTTTTATTAAGATTTTATTTTTTATCGGCAGAGAATAAAATAAAACCTGTCTTCCAATTCATTGCATTTGTGTGTGTGGTAGAAGTATCGGTTTTTGTACTCTGTATCGGCAAGTACTCAGATCCAAGTATCGGTATCGTATCTGTTTGTAAAAATTGGTATCGTTGCATCCCTACTAGTGAGCTGTATAAAGAAAAAGAGTTCATGAGCCAAGAGAAAAAACCCCAAAACAAGCTGGTGGGGGGTAAGCTTGGACTTTCTTTTTTTTTTTTTTGGAAAAGTCTGAAATCTCATCCGACTTGAGCTGCAGGAGCCCCGTTTATCAGGAGGAAATTTGAGAATTTGGGCTGTAATCAGTAAAGTCTTATAAAGGACGTCGGGGTTCTGTACCACCACATGCAAAAATGTCTCTGAGCACAGAGTGAAGTCACATATGAGTAGTTTAAACTCTAAATTTTAAAGTAACTCAGTCTTTGTCCTTTTTGCAGCTGATGCTTTGTGGGATGCAGGAGATCGATTTGGCTGACTGGCAGAAGAACACCATCTACAGACATTACACCAAGAACAGCAAGCAGATCCACTGGTTCTGGCAGGTATGGGCCGGGAAACACACACACCTGCCACGCTGATGCTCCTAGGAAAGCGCTGACCTGAGCGTTTTTTCTGCAGGTGGTGAAAGAGATGGACAATGAGAAGAGAATCCGTCTGCTTCAGTTTGTAACAGGAACCTGTCGGCTGCCCGTCGGAGGCTTCTCCGAGCTCATAGGTACCGACTGCGTTTACAGGGATAGGAGCGTCCTGGTTATGAGGATTCTCCTGGTTTTAATACTGTTGTAAATAGATCTCTGCCTCAAAGATGTTAGTAAAGCTGGTATCTTTGTTGCATGGAGGGATTGAGCAGACAAGTGCTGAAAACAAAAGCTTTTCCATGCTGCTCTGGGAGCTGGAAATCCCAGAGCATTTTCATAAGATATGAAAATTACTCACTTTCTTAATCATCTTCGGTTTGAGTTTCTGCTATGCGAGTCGGCAGCATTCAGCTTCCTGTTCAGGGTTTGACTTTTGTTTGTGTGTGTGTCCTGCAGGAAGTAATGGTCCCCAGAAGTTCTGCATAGACAAAGTGGGGAAGGAGACTTGGCTTCCAAGAAGCCACACATGGTAAGATGCTGCTTCATGTTCTGCTTCTCCGAATCATCCATTTATTCATCGTCTCCTGCTGATCTTATTTAGGGTCAAGGGGGCGGAGCCTGTTCAAGCTGTTATAGGGTAAAAAGCAAGGTGTTTATTGAAGCGCTCCTCTGAAAAACTTAAAAATAGCCTAAGACTAGCAAGGTTACAAACGAGAAGGACAGCTTTACAAACCTCACAGCGGATCACCTGCCTCCATCACCCTATCCCAACATCTGTCACATCAGCCCCTGCATGTCCTCTTTCCCTCCCACCTGGCAGCTTCCTCTTCCACATCCTGTCTTCAGTATATCCACTATCCATCCTCTGCACTCGTCTCTCTAACTTTGTCTCAGCCTGAGCTTTTCCTCTGATGTACTCGTTTCTAATCCCGTCCACTTAGCTCACTCCCAATGAAATTCTGAACATATTCAGCTCGGCCTCCTGTTCTTTTGTCATCATAGCAGCTCTCGCAACGATCTTATGAACCTATCCTTCTGTCATAAATCACCCGACACCCATCTCCACCCTGCCTGCACTTTCTCTCTACTTAACCCTTTAAAACCGGTCGGAGCGGGCACGCTCTTTTTTGCGTAACTACTTTTAAATCCCGGTAGCTCTGCAACCACGTGAGCTAGCGCAATAATTTTTTTTGCATATGAAACCAGAGGAGTTGTACTTACATCTTATGCCATCAGCTTGTCCTCGGTCACAGTTTCCTTCCACATATAGCTTTGCAAAAACTGTATAAAAAGCACTTGCAGCAACAAAAACATAATATTCCAGAAACACGCTTTGCCGATCCGATCAGCTGTTCGTAACACTTCCTACGTTAGAATAGACGTCAGCGTGAACTTTCGCATGCCCGCCATGACCTGCCCGAAACCGAAAGTGACGTCATTTTTGCGGAAATGTAATTGTTTTACCATCAGGGCCTCATGAGCCTATACTGGTGTTTTTAAAAGTTATGTTTGACTTTATGACTTTCTGTGTCGTTTCTGGGATGCTTAGGACTCATATTGCACTGCTGGAAATAGTTTATTTTGATGCATATGCTGCTTTTTTGCAAATTTGCATTATAATATTTATTTTCGTTTTTCCTGCAGTGTATAAAAATTGGTGTATTTCAAAAATAAAACTATGAAGACACTCAAAATAAATTTCCTGTTAGAAACTATTTTGTGCAACTTTTTTGTATTTACAGTTTTGAGGGATAAGCCTCTTAAATTTCTCTAACTAGAAATATATGTTAAAAAAACAAAAACGATTTTCAATTTTTTTGTAGTTTATTGCACTTTTTTGCAAGTTATGTAATTACTATGCACTTAATGCAGACATATTATTAAAATCTGGGTTATAATGGTTGTATTGATGTATATCAGCTTGAAATGCTCCCAAAAATGGCTCCACAGCATGTAAAAATATAATATAAGCTCTGGCGGACTTGGTTCTATGGTAGGTCTTAAAGGGTTAAATCACTTTCCTTAGATTACAGAGTCTTTTCACAGTGCAGAGAGCTGCCGCGCTGAGGCTAAAATGAATGTACAAAAAGACATCTGATAGACAGATCAGCAGATTTAACTAAACGTCTTAAAGTGGACTCATTTCACTCGACTTCCAGCTCCAGGTTTTTATTCTGGGACTTACTAGAGCAGCTTTGCATAATTTCGAATCCTTCTTCATGTTGTAGATGGTCTCTGTGCAGAGAGGTCATCGTCTGTCTGAAACGAGCAGCTATTCCTGATTAATTCACTTTTTTAAAGTCACACAGCATTCAGAACCTCACTGACAAGAGTCACATTTTTTATGCATGTTTTACCATCTCGGGACCGCCCCTCTGTCACCTTCACCTCCTGGATTAGTATCAGGAGAAGATGCTTGTATCTTAGTGGTAACGCTTCTGCTACATTTCGAAGGGAATTCTGGTTTTAAAGGAGAAAGAAAAAGACAGTTGAAATTTAAGGATGTGGACTAATTTCAGCTCAAAATCCACATGATCTAAAATGAATTAAAGCCACTGAGCAGGGCAGGTCGGATTAAAACTGTCCCTACAGGGGGGAAAATAAAAATCAGGATTTCACTTCCTCTGTTTGAGCTGTGAGCGGCCTGGGAGCGTTTAAAAAATAGATAAATGTCACCCTGATGTTCCATCTGTGAATCCACGCTGAGGTGTAACTCTGTCTCCTCCTCAGCTTCAATCGTCTGGATCTGCCTCCCTACCGAAGCCTGGAACAGCTCAGAGAGAAGCTCCTGTTCGCCATCGAGGAGACGGAGGGATTTGGACAGGAGTGAGGCGAGGCGAGGAGGCAGAGACGGACGACACTTAAATCGACGAATCGTTTTTTGTTATTGGTCTTATTTTGCGTTTGTTTGTTCATCACAGGGCTGAAGAGTCACCTGTCAGCTAAACAAGCCCTCACCTGGGCGAGGATCATGTTAGCGAGCTGAATCATGGGATCAGGCTTGAGGCACAGAAACACAGACGAGTGAATGCTTACGTGTGTGTGGGTGTGTGTGTGGTTGCTCATGTTAATGCCATTGTGTATTTGCATATAAATGGTGTGTATGTGTGTGGATTAAACAGGATGACCACTCCCCCCCCCTTACTCACCGCTTAGAACCGCACCAAACCCAGACGACATGATAGTTGTAATGTCAGCAGCGACTCACAGCGACAGCACAGCTACCCGCAAATGCAGTATAACATATCTACCAGAGAGACGTACATTTTAAGCATATTAAAGCAGCGAGACGGCAGCGTGTGAGAGGAAGCTGTTATCGTGAACTAGCACGCCTCTGTTACAGAGGTCAGAGAGATGAGATGCGATTTTATTTTTTATTTTTTCTGTTAATTGTGAAATTCAGTCGATTTCTCCTGTATATAACTCAAATAAATGAGATTTCAGTCATAAGATGTTTGGGTGAGGCTTTCTTTTTAAAATGCTTAATCCAGTGTGAGTGACGTAGGTTCGGCGTTAATTGGTTTACTGTGCCGTGCAAACAATTCGAGCCACACTTTGTTTCTTTATTATCAGACTTTCTTTTTTAAAGTGCTCTTGAGCAAACGTTCTGAAGGTTTTTCACAGCTTTTCTTTGGACACTGGCGGCTTTTTCACTTGAACCTGATCATTTCTTTGGTTTGTTAAGCTACTTGACACCGAACTCTGAGTCATTCAAGAATAAAAAAGCACCTAACTCAACCAGTACCAGACAACTTGGCAAAGAAACATTTTAAATGGCATCTTTAGGCACTTTGGTACTAGGAGCATGTCGCAAAGACACGTAATTTGTTCCCATTTCTTTTGTTGAATTTATGAAAAATATCAACAATAACACAGTTTGACAAACACAAGCAAACCTCCCACACTATCAGTCATGGAGTGGCCTCTCCAGAGCTCGGATCTCAATATTATTGAAGCAGTGTGAGATCATTCTGACAGAGGACGAACAAAAAGGCAGCCGACTTTCAAACAGGAACTTTAAATGTCCTTCAAGGAGCTCAGAGAGACACTCGTGAAGAGTGCTTAAAGAAATAACATGAAAGCAGCCTCACAGTTCAATCTATGGTGAAGTGTAAAGGTGGTCATCCCAAATATTGACTTTCAGGCTCCTTAGAATTGTACAGAATTGTACTGTTTTTGCCTTATATACTGTATTTCCAGTTGTAAATATGTTTGCACCCATGAGGGGCGGCTCGAGACTTTTGCACAGAAATTACATAATGACTTACAATCATTAAAGTGTATATAACTGCTTTACAGAGGAAAATTCAAATGATGATGGAGGTTAGCAATGTCCAGATGTCAGATTTGAACTTCACAATAACAATACTGTACTGTTGAAGAAAGACGAAATGATAACCTTACTCAAAATGTATTTTTATGTGTGGTTTATGATTAATTACCCAAAATAGAATATTTATAAAAACATGCTTTACATAGAAAAATTCACCATGTCACAATTGCTGTCGTGATTGCCATCATTACTGTTTAAAAAAATAATCAGCGATATTATTGAAATGTTTAGGGAAAATTTAAAAAAACGAACCATCTCTGTAGCTTTGTTTGTGGTTTTTGTTTTTAAAAAATCGAATAATAAAAATAATATTTTAAAGGTGTTTTACACTGATTCTCAAGGTTAGCGGTGTCACCTTTTTACTGACAAGTTTCCTGAGACGACTTGAGGAATGTTGACATGTGTTATTTCACTGTTTTTGTAGGGGGGATTACACTCTGCCTGGGCCCCCCAATTAGAGCTCAGCCCGAAGCAGTTTGAGGTTTGGCCGACTGGGTCACAATAATTGAAAATGCATGTTTGGATGTAACCATGCACACAAACTTTGAGTGAATCTTCACTCTCAGTCTCCCATTGGCCGTCCAGTTTGCGGCTCTGGGCACAACAGATTATGTCTACAGCGGTGGAAAGAATAAATTTAGTGAGTACGCTGGAGAGGTTTACTTAATCAGCCCACTGGACACAGGCAAGAGGTAAGGATGAGGTGGTTTGGTGATGTGCAGAAGAGGGTTGGTGGATGTATTGACATAGGGTGCTGAAGAGAGGACTTTTATTGTGAAAGTACCTCTTCCTTTGCTGGGCCCGGAAGTAACTTCTTCTCGTTCTCATTCGCCGGAAGTGCACCGGAGTTGGTCGCAGTTCTAAATGAAAATGCTACCTTTGTAGTGTTCGGATGACACCGGGACATTAACGGTGAATTTAATCATATCTGAAATGCCTACTGGTGCTCACACCCGCCTTCCCCGTCGTTTTAATGTGGTGAGCGCGGATGAAGTCGCTAAGTTGTGCTACGAGCGTTTCAGTCAGCTTCCCCGCAGAGGGAAGCCTGAGCCGGGCAGAGAGTGGACCCTGCTGGCCGCTGTGCTCCAGATCACCCGCGGAGCTGACTCTCATTCAGGTTGTTCGGCAGGATGGACCAGTCCACTGTTCTAAAACCCCAGTTTCATTCATTTTTTCCCCATTTCTACCAAACGTCACTGCTAAAAATACATTTAAAGTTTTCTGAAGATGGGAAAAAGGCTTTAAATTGTTCTAAATTATGTCCATAATGTATATTTCAGCGGACCTGTAGACACTGATATGAAAATGCGTAAAACAGTGAGATATTTTTCTTTTTCCATCACAGTTGCTATGGAGGTTGTTTCCCTGGGAACTGGGACCAAATGTATTGGACAGACCGCCATGAGTCCCACAGGTGTGTGCAGATGGAAGTTGTGTGTCTCAGATGCTGAAGGTGTCGATTGTGCAAACCAAATTTTGTTTTCCTTTTTAATTCAGGTGATGTGCTTAACGACAGCCACGCAGAGGTCATTGCCAGGAGGGGATGTATCAGGTGCGTGTATGAACCCACCTGTGTCACTGCAGGCTGTTTGACTGTGCTGATCGCTTTATGTATATGTATGCGTTTTTATTTGTAGGTACCTGATCCAGGAGCTGCACGGGGCTGTGAGCGGTCGGGGCAGCTCTGTGTTTTGTGCAGCAGATGAGCGAGGAAAGTGGAAGCTTCGGCCCAGAGTTTCCTTCCTCCTTTTTACCAGCCACACTCCCTGTGAGTGTCAGCACACAGGACAGCGACAATAACGAGTACAGTTACACAGAGCAGAAAGTAGATGGAAAGAAATCAAACCAGATCTGTGTTGCTCTCACACAGAGAGTGGCTAGGTTATCAGCTGTAGTTACTGTGAGTTAATGTGAGGTAGTTTGGTAACTTAACCAGTTTAGATTTATTCTGTTTTTTGATTATATGACCCATTCTAGCAGAGTGTAATGAAGGATAACATGTAATAACCCCTGTTTCTGCCAGAGATGCAAACAAATAGCCTTAAAAGTCTTTCAGCTCTTGAGCTTTGATGCAGAGTTGATATGGCAACAGTTAAATATTCACCACTAATATCCGCTTATTAAGCAGTAAACCTAATTATTAGTCAGCAGCGGCATTGACAGAGGATTTCTAAAAATCACCCCGTAGTTCTTCAGTTAAGACACCTGAGTTAGAAAACACAAACACTGCAGTTGCCTTTACTCGCGAGGGCAGTCATGGACGCACGATCTGCTACCTGCGTCTCATCACTGTCTGCGTTCTTTATTTATACTTGTCTCTATGTCTGTGTGTGTGTGTGTGTGTGCGTGTGCAAATAGCTTCTTATTCTAAGAACTCTGAGCTGAGGTTCCCCTTTTTCTAATTCTGTATGTTCTTACAGAAAGAGGAAGCTATTAGTTGTTTATCACACTTTTGTGTGATAAACAACTAAGTCTCTGTTTTATGGTGCCGTTAGTTCTCTCCACTAACCCTGCACTTTGTGGGTGATAAGCACAATGGTTTCTTATGCTGAATCCTAGTGCTTCAGAGACTTTACTGATCACATCATTGACAAAATGTGTCCCATTATCTGATCTTATCAGAGTAGGGATGCCATATGTTGGGATGAAATGATTACATAGACATTTTGCAACTGAGATTGCATCTGCTTTTTTCACTGGATAAATCTCTGGCCATTTTGAGAATACGTCTATAATCACTAGAGCGTATTCTGAGCCTTGACTTTCACTTAATTCAATAAAGTCCATATGAATGGTGTGAAATGGATGAGGTGGTGTGGGGAAATGTCCCCTTTTTGGCCTTAGATTTCCCTGTGAATTGTGTTTTTGACAGAATTGTGTTTTTTGATCCTATAGATGCAACACTACATTCTCACTTAAGGCATTTTAGATAATTTCTATTTTTTCAAAGAATTCACACATCTTACATATTTCAAACTTTTAAGTTAGAAAAAACTTTGCATTGCTCACAGCTCTAAAACTAGGCATTTGTAAATCATATGCCTAATCACTATGTGTCACTGTGATCCACAAGCATGGTCACAAATTTGTTTCCAAACCAACAAAACAAACAAACAAAAACAAAAAACAAATTGCTGATGGCATGAACGCTTTACACACATGAGTCTAGACACAAAAGAAAAAAGAAAAAGCTGCTGCCAGAAACAAAGCAGAAGTGTGAGGAAAAAAACTGAGCTCACAGACATGTGTGAGCTTTTAATAGCATGCAGCTTCTGCTCTAAAAAACAAATAAATAAAAACAAAAAGAAAATGTGTAACTTGCTCATCAGCTTAGTAGTGTCCACATATTTAATTCAGCTTCTCAATCCTGTAGCTTTAGCTGTTGTTAGCCGATAAATAATAAAGATGCATTTCTGATAAGGATCGTTAATGTTTAACTCTCCAACCTCTTTATGGTAAAAATTAATTCCATGAGATGATGAATAATTGAGGACTTGACATGATTATTCTTGTTTGTGAAGGAAGTCAGTCCAGCCTTTTCATGCAGAGAACAGGGATCATTTGCGCTATAACTGAGACCGGCGCAGTTCTGTGGGAACAAAGAGAGAAAGTAATTCTCAAATCATCGTCGCTCACCTGCTTAATCATCTCTGATTTACACGAAACTTTTATGGTCCAAAATTTGGACACGTGTAATGATTGCTGTGACATTTCAGCTTTATATATCAAAAACTTCACAATATATATATATAGTTTTTAAACTGTAGCACTATATACACATAAACAGAAAAAAAGTACAAATATACAATCTGGTGTAAGAAGACAAAAGTAAATATGTAAATAAATAGTGTCTTTTCTATATACAGTTCGGTTTATTGCACATAGAATTTAGTATTGCACAGTAGTTTATAGAGGAAAATGGGAAAAACGTTGCGGCAAAACGTTGAGAAAGCATCGAGTTTTTTAAATGGACTGACAATGAGGTGGAGTTGTTGCTGCGAGGAACGCAAAAGTACAAAGTTGCAAAAGCGAGTGAGAATTAAAGAATTTGAAGAAAAGCTCTCTGCAGCATGTACAAACTGATATTAAGCTTTAATAGGGCTGTCAAAACTGAGAGCAAACAAAACAACTGCTGTATAACGCCCTCCGCTATCTTTGTTTAATTGGCCACATGACTCTAACATGCGCCATCGTTTTCGAAAGTCTCAGTTTTCGCTGTCCACGCTGCGACACGTAAGCACCGCTTTCAAATTATGTGTTTTCGAGAGCGAGAACGCCGTCTCAGTGTGGACGGGAGGCCAAAACGGAGAGAAAATTTTCAAACTAAAGCGCATTAGTGTGGACGTAGCCTTACACTGTAGTATTTGTTAGCTGTGAGGCGTTTGCAGGCGCTTTCTTTTTTGTTGCCTTTCAGACTATATGCATTCTACCTTTAACCATACCTTTATCTGTCTTGGCTTTAATCATGCAGAAGTATGCCCTCATGCCATTTGTTTGTCCGATCTGAAACCAGGTGGCGACGCCTCCATCATCCCCATGACTGACAGCCAGCCTCAGCCCTGCCCTCCTGTCACATCAGTAAAGAGCCTTGAACAGACTGATGGAGGAGGAGACCTGAAAAGGAAAGCAGAGGAATCCGGCGAGGAGCGAATCTCTAAGCAGCCTCATCTGGAGGAGACGGCAGAGACAAAGGAAGAGGACAGAGGAGACACAGAAAAGTGTGGATCGCTGAACTTTAACAAAACATCGGAAACATCCTCACAAACCAGCAGCTCTGCAGTCTTGGCTCAAACTGATGGCGCTGGCCTGCGTCATCAGGTCTCAGACATTCACAGGACAGGAGCCAAGTGTGTACCGGGTGGCCCAGCTGACCCTCTGCAGCCTGGGGTGGGGTATCACAGTCCGGGCGTTCTCCGGGTAAAGCCCGGCAGAGGAGAGCCAACTCTCTCCCTCTCCTGCAGCGACAAGATGGCCCGCTGGGGGGTGCTGGGCTTCCAGGGTGCACTGCTGTCCCATTACCTACAGGAGGCGCTGTACTTCAGCACCGTGGTGGTGGGAAAGTGTCCATATGACCAAGAAGTCATGCAGAGAGCTTTGGTCACAAGGTAATGCTGAACCGGCTGCTTTATATTTTTATTAGTCATGCGCTGTGAAGACTTCACCTAAACAGATACAGAGCCAGTAATCACTCTTACGAGTCGTGATAATAATAAACACCAAATAGAGATATTGAAGATTTATGAAACAGTTCCAGTCATGACCAGCATGTCAAGGATCCTCCTTGATGTAAAACAACGTTAGGTTCAATTAGAGAGAGCTAAATGCAGCAGATATTAATGAAAGTGAAACGAGTGCAATGACTTCGTAGTTCAGTTTGATTTCTACCTGTTTGCAAACAGTTGACTTTCAGTTAACGAAGACACGTCCTCTCCAACAACTCCTGAGAAAAAAAACTGCTAAATGGTGATCTTAATTCTTCAGCTACACTATTTTGCCAACTATCTAAATCATTGAATTCAGGTGTTCTAGTCACTACATGTGGCCTTCAGATTAGCTCAAGAACAGTTTGTAGAGAGCTTCATGGAGTGGGTATCTATGGTGGAGTAGCTGCATCCAAGCCTTACGTCACCAAGTGCAATGCAAAGCATGAGGCCACTGGACTCTAGAACAGTGTTGCATGTTCATGCTACCCTGTCTGTGAATGCAACAGACAAGCAGTGTTGGTCAAGTTACTTGAAAAAGTAATCAGTAACTAATTACTGATTACTTACCCCAAAAAGTAATCCCGTTACTTTACTGATTACTTATTTTCAGAAGTAATTAATTACTTAGTTACTTAGTTACTTTTTTAAAACACGATTTACAACCTGAATAGGTGATAAGGCGATAGATCTT
This sequence comes from Neolamprologus multifasciatus, assembly GCF_963576455.1. Classification (NCBI taxonomy): domain Eukaryota; kingdom Metazoa; phylum Chordata; class Actinopteri; order Cichliformes; family Cichlidae; genus Neolamprologus; species Neolamprologus multifasciatus. Next base: position 5,150,316 of record NC_140445.1, read on the forward strand.
TCAGCCCAATTCTACTTTTTCTGCATAATCATCATACAAAATGTAATCAAATGAAAAAGTCTCTTTTTAAAACTTGTTTTATTAGTTTTAATCTTTTAACTTTATGCATCAAGCAAAAATGTAATTATATGCAACATTCTCTGACTGGAAGAAATTAGTTTAATATTTAAACCTATTTTCTGCACATTCCAGCACATAATTTTTTTTTGTGTGTGTTTACACTCACTCTTTCAAATAGATGCAAGTAAAACACAGCAGAAAATAAATAAAGTCAAAGACTAGCGGTCCTGTTGCTCTATTTTCACCTGTAAAGCAGGAGTGGGGTAGGCGGAGGTTTACCCTGGTGCAGGTGTGCCGCAGCGGTCAGTGGAAGAATCCTCGAGTTTCTCTGTGAGTTTCCCATTACGTCGTAGCTACTCGGTGTTTGCTTGGAAGTTTAGGGGTTTTTTTCGCTGTAAAAAGAAGTTTTCTTCCCACGCACAACGGACACTAATGTTTTTGTCACTTTTTATGGAATCAAACTCAAAGTAAGGTCAGTACTTCCACGCTTTAAACGCTGCACGCTCATACTCTCTCTGCACTCGATATATGATCCATTGTTGATCTGCACACAGCTGTTGCCACAAATGTCGCACTCGCTTACGTCACTGTCATGAGACATTCTTGGAAAAAAATCACGGTTTTAGTAACGCAGTAACGCAGCGTTCCTACGGGAAAGTAACGGTAATCTAATTACCGTTTTTGCAATAGTAATCCCTTACTTTACTCGTTACTTGAAAAAAGTAATCGGATTACAGTAACGCGTTACTGCCCATCTCTGCAGACAAGTCTGGGTTTGGCGGTTGCCAGGACAACGGTAACCTGTCTGACTGAATTGTGCAATGTGTAAAGTTTGGTGGAGGGCGGCGGTTATGGTGTGGAGTTGTTCTGGAGGAATTGGGCTCGGCCCCTGAACGCCTCAGCACACCAAGACTGTTCCTGTTTGGGGATGGCCTCTTCCTTCTCCAACACGGCTGCGCACCAATGCACAAAGCAAGGTGCGTAGAGACATGGATGAGCTAGTTTGGTGTGGAAGAACTTGACTGGCCTGCACAGAATCCTGACCTCAGCCTGACAGAACCCCTTTGGAGCGAATTAGAGTGGAGACCGTGAGCGAAGCCTTGTTGTTTTAAGCAGAAGAGACGAGCTGTTCATCCCTTTGTCTCCTGGGAGACGAGCCTTACAGAAGATTGGATCAAAGAGTTCACATTTGGAAATTCCCACCGAGTCACAGAGGAATCAACTGTTGACTTACAGTTTGTTTGATTTTATTTTTTTGCATTTTTTGCATTTTTCTCTACTCCTTTTGTCATGTTTGATTATAAATTGAAGAGGATTTGGATTTCTGTTGTTTTCCTGCTAGATTACAGCTTCCAAAGAATTCCACTGATGTCCTGCAGCTGATAACTTTGAGCAGATTTGGATTTGCCCTGTATTCCTCTGGGATTATTTATGTCAACACAAAACACAACACAAGAGATAAGTGCATCGTCTCACCTGGATGTGCTCATTATTTGGTCAATCTCTCTCAAAATCAAACAAAACCAGCACTAGCTTAGAGAAGTTCATTGGATACGTATGATTCAAGAGTAGGGATGGGTACCGGTTCTGACATAAACGGTAGTAACCAGACCGAAAAGCAGCGCACATTTCGGTGCTTTATTTCGGTGCTTTTTTTTTCCTGAGCTGTGATACACTTTGAATTCTAGCCAATCATTTTACCTTTCCGAGGATAGTAGGCGGGTCCAGGTACGTACGTTCTTTTAGAGCAGAGCTACAGATTAAAAATGCCCAAGGCGAAGCGGTCAAAAGTCTGGCTGTACTTCACAGCAAAAGATGCAAACTCAGCAGCCTGCAACAAGTGCTTTAAGCTGATACTGTCAAAGGAGGTAACACCTCAAATCCGATGAAACACCTGGTGACGCATAGCGTTTTTTTAAAAGCCGAGAAATGCGCCGTATTTGATATCTTGGTGCGAGACCTCACACCGAGCACATCTACTGCGGGTGTGGTGCCTGTTATCTGACCTGGAGTTAGCAACATCCCCCAAAAACCCGAAGAGGAGAGTCCTGGCCCCTAGCCCTGCCAGTGTAGCAGAAATGATGAGGATGATGATGCAGCAGCAGCCGTTCTTCTCTGCCTGAGTAGCTTAATGTTGTTCGTGTGTAATTACGTTGAGTAGGCTAACCACGTTATTACATTAATGCATGTAAGGTGAACTAGCAAACATCATCATAGCTACATGCGGCTGTCTTCTTGTTTGATGGCAGATACTCCCTTCACCCTGGACAAAAAGGCTAAAATGACCAAAGAAAAAGTGGAAAACAGCTGAACATGAGAGGTTTTTGGACAAAGTTTGTGTTTTTTCCATTGTTTAAGCACTGCTTCCAGCCAAGAGTGATACCATATATGCCCCATAGCTGCAGAAAAGGCTAACATTGTTATCTTTTTACAAAAAACAGCTGAACATGAGAGGTTTTTGGACCAATTTTGTGTTCTCCATTCTTTAAGCACCGTTTAAGAACCGGCACCGTTTCAAAAGTACCGGTTTGGCACCGGTATCGGATAAAACCTAAACGATACCCATCCCTATTCAAGAGATTTTTTTGGCTCTAGTTCGCTCCTGCTAAATTGCTTTGGTAAAACATCCTGCATTCAAAAAGTCTAAAATGTGGTGTTAGGTAATAAATATATAATCTTAAATGCTTATATGCTGATTATTATTGGTTTATATAAGAGAGGCCCAGACTTCAGTGTAAAACTAGGTTACAGGCTGACCAGAAACTGCATGTTTTTTGTAGAATATGAGGAACCGACAGAGTGAGACTAAGCCTAGACAGGTTGCCCTGGCAACAGACCTTAGAAAGGGGAAGTTATTGCAAGCTGCACAGGAAGTTTTAGTGCACAGGCATATTAATAAATCAGACACAGAAAAGAGGAACTGAATAGAAGACGTTTTGTGTGTAATGAAACTGTGTGTGACGTATGTGACGTCGAGAGGTACATAAATAACCTGGCTTCCTGTTTTCTGCTTGAGACTGGCTGATGTGAGCAGGCGTTTCTGTGTGTGCTCAGTCTCCATATCCCGGGATATGTAAGATTAAAGATCATTTTTTAAAGTAAAAGACCACTTTTGAGCCGTGTCTTTTTGGCCCTAAGAACCAAAAGAACCGTTTTTAACAGTGGACACTTCCTTTTTAACCTTGTGTGAAACCTCAAAGGTAAAAACCTGCATTTAATTAGAACGTCACTCAGTGGGTTCTTACATGTTACTTTAACCTTAAAAACGAACAGATCCTTGGGGCTTAATTTTCCAAGCTACTGCTTTTAAACCAGTCAGTTACCAAGTACACAGATTTAGAGGAGAGCTGCTGGTAATGGGTGTGGCTGAAGAGGAAGCGGGCTTAGCCACCCCGGCAAGCACGCCTTCAGGATCAGCATCCGGAGGGCTGAGTACCAGTTTGAGCTGGGTGAGTCTCCTCCCTGGATCATCTAAGCTGTGTTTGCCTACTGGGTAATGCTCATGGGATTCAGAGATTAGGACTTTTAAACAGAGCCAGTTCCAGACCTTCCTGTATTTGGGATTCCTGGTCAAAAATTCCCACTAACACACTCCTACTCCGAAATGTTGAAGCTGGTATAGTTGCAAAGGGTGGACCAGCATCATATTAAGCACCATGGATTAAGAATGGGATGTCACTCAAGTTCATATGCACGTTAAAGCAGACGAGCAAATACTTAAGACAGCATCGTGTTCTTGTTGCAGTGTGTATGTTGGACAGGGACCAACTGGTGCTGGTTTAAAAACCACTTCCTTGGGCCGTAAAACCAGCATATCTTTCCTTTATCTGCCTCCTGACAGCCTAACATCTGTAATCGGGCTAAGTGGTTACATCAAGGTAGCTGTCAGTTTGTGTGATTATCACTTATTCACACAGACAATGAACTCTGCATTTTGACGCCTCAGTATGCAACAATAAAGAACTGCTTTGATATCACTTTAATCATGTGGGAATTTTCTAGTGGAATACCTGCAGCACTGCAGGTGTTAGTCAGTGAAGAGTCTTCATCAAATCAGACCACACTCGATTAAATGCAGTGCTTCTGTGCTGTCAGGTGCGCCTGTGTATCGGACCTCCCTGCCGGTTTCGCCGTACGTCCACCCGAGCTGCTCAAGGCCACGTTGGAGTTTCCTTTCAGCCAAGCCCCAACTGAGCTCCAGCACCAGGCCGGCCAGGGCCGCATCTCCCCCTGCGGGGCAGGTAGGACTTTAACTGAAGTTAAAATAATTGTGAATGAGAAGAAATGTTTTGAATAAATACTCGTTTCCTGTCCGTTTACAGCTTTCACATTCAGAGCTTTCAGAAAAATTCTGCAAATTATTTGTAAGTGCCAAAAAACTAGATGTCAACACTTGACATCAACCATCCACTATCCCTAATATAGTCATCTCGAAGAAGCCACACCCAATCAGGAAATTTGGCTTAAAGACAGGGGGAAGGGAACTAAAACGGCTTGCTTTAGTGGAGGAACTGAGCATGAGATAAGAAAGGATTTCAGATCAAGAGTATCTGCTCAGTTTTTTTTATTAATAATAATAATAATAATGTATACGTTATTGATCCATCCATCCATCCACTTCCGCTTATCCTTTTCAGGGTCGCGGGGGGCGCTGGAGCCTATCCCAGCTGTCATAGGGCGAGAGGCGGGGTACACCCTGGACAGGTCGCCAGTCTGTCGCAGGGCCAACACACAGGGACAGACAACCATTCGCGCTCACTTTCATTCACACATTCACACCTAGTGGCAATTTGGATTTTTCCAATTAACCTATCCCCACAAGCTGCATGTCTTTGGACGGTGGGAGGAAGCCGGAGTACCTGGAGAGAACCGACGCAAGCACGGGGAGACTTTATTGATCCCTGTGGGAAAATTCCTCTCTGCATTTAACCCATTAAAGTTTGAATTATGTTTAAACTGCTCCAGCACTGAGTCTGCAATCTCGGTGTGTGTCTGAGGTTTGCTCCCTGTGTTTCAGCCATCAGCTGGTGTAATGTAACAGAGCAGCCACTAGATGTCACCGCTAACGGCTACAAACACGGAGTCACCAAGAAGGCCCTGGGAACAGCAAAAGCCAGGTCGAACCCATCCACTGTCATCATACATGAGTACCATGTGAGTTTGCTGTGTTCTCAAACATCCCGGCGTGCTTCTCTGATTTCAGGTCTCTTCTGTGCAAATCAGAGCTTTTTCATTCCTTCTTGTCTTTGGTGTCGGCCACCGATCCCTCGGCTCTCCCCGACTCTCTCAGGTAACAAACAATCGGCTCTTTCAGAAACTCACTGCAGCTTTTGAAAACGCTCCGACGAGAGCTGCAATATTTGAAGAACAGTGCAGCTTCTCTCACTTTGCGCAACTCTCATTCACATAAAACAACGCGCACCAATCAATAAGGAAATGTTCACATCGCTGTGAAATGTTCATTACTGGAAATCATGTTATGCAATCTGACTGTTACGCTCGTATTAAACAGGTGGGGTTGGGTTGAATTCCTCAGTCTTAGATTTCCAGCCTGCTGTGGGTTAAAAATGTTGCGTGTGCACTTTTTCAGACTTGTGTGCTTTGCTGCTGCTGATTGTCTTCATGTTTACTGATCACTTTATGAAGTTATCAGGTGATTTTTGATTTTTCGCATTAAGGCTTCATCAAGCAGTGACCTTTAACTTGCACTGGAGCAAGTTTGTAATCGAGTCTGAAGTGACTGAGCTCAGAGTTAGCACCTTCTCCAACATGCACCAGGTTAGGTGGAGAAGGGTGCTGTGTTCTGTTCCTTACCTCACTTTTGGCCATGAGTTCTGGGTAGCGGCTGGACTTCTGCAGGCTCTCCTTTAGAGATGAGCTGAGGATGTGGTGTCCAGCTGTGAGGGATCAAAGGGCCAATCCAGGACATGCTGGAGGTACTGTTTCTCTCGGCTGGTGTATGGCACGCCTTTGTTCTGCTCTCATTTTGTTACCTGTTAAACTATGGATAAAACCACCACCGTGGTTCAATCATACCAGGCTGTTGCCAAATAAAGGACTGTCCAAGGCTGCTGCACTTTCATGTTGCACTCGACAGGAATCTGTAAGATTTTTTATGTGAAAATTGGTCCTTGCAGTTGAATCCCTGGCTGTGTACTTATATTAAGTCTGTCACACGGCTACTTTGTTTGCATCGTCTTTGTTTTTGGAGATCCTGTCGCATAGTGTGCTGTGCTACATTTATGTGGAAGACTGGCTTCAGGATGACAGTAGATCTCCTGAAAGTGAATCTGATGACTAACAATGGAGGACAAAGGTCCTTGTGTTTGTCAGAAAACCTGATACGGCCCACGCACAACAGACGTATTGTAAACACTCACACTCGGCTCGGCACAGTGACAGGACTTAATGACAAAGGTACGTCTGAGGAGGAGAAACGGCAGACGAAGGAGGAAGTTGCAGCTGAGGGAAATCATTTACTACAGTGGCTCAAGTAACCACGGTAACCAGCAGATATTTGAGCAATCTGTTTCTCCTATCTAACACACAGTAATCCACTTTCTCCCTTTGAATGATGTATCTTGAATCTTTATTACAGAACTTAACTTCAGCTCATTTTACGTGCTAACAGGTTGTAGCAGCCAATGGTTTTTTTTGTACTTCTGTAGTGGTTTAAAAGTAACTTAGAGTAATAAGAGTCCAAGATTTTTGCTTCTTGCGTTACATCGAGGATTTTCTTTTCTTACATGTGTCCAGGAAAGCAGAGCTGCAGACCTACTGGGACTACAAGCAGGCCTCCCAGTCGTACCAGCAGGCCTGGCAGCAGCTGCGCAGTCAGGCATTCCCTCTGTGGCCGCGCAGTGACAGAAACCTCCTCCTCTTCCACTGAAAACTCACTCTCGACAGGCTCGATGACAAAGCAGCTTTGTTGTAGGAGAAGCTCAGAGGTCAAGGGTCGCCCAAACTCGGATTTCAAACATGCTGCAGAGAACAGAAAGGATCGCGGCACCCTTTTAATGAAAGGACAAGCTCGGCTTCTTTAATTTGCGCTGTCTTTTTCCTCTCTTCCTGTGTGCGTGTTGGCTCAGCTGGTCTGCAGCGCAGGTTTGCCTCAGCGGGACGCTCCGCGCTGTCACGCTGTTTGAAACTGTTGGTAATGCAGCACGCACGATGGCTTATTTTCACAGTGCACGTCGTGGCTCCAGCTGTTCTTAAAAACGCACAGCCATGTATACCTGCACAGGAAAACACAGCCTCCAGTTTGAATGCGTCCTGCACTAAAAACATGAAGATACTCCTGAAGAAATTTGGAATCAAATGAATTGCATTAGTTGGTTTATCAGGTTGAACTGGCAAACTGGGAAAAGCTTTCTAATATCATCGTAAGGAAACGACCAGCAGTTACTTTCTGGCAGTGGTTTGAACCCTGCAAAAACGTTTTGGCACCAGTTTGTTAACTCGGCCTGTGTAGGACACATTGTTGTGGAGAAAAAGGTAAAGCTGCACATTTCTGCACAAACTGGTCGTTCATTCAGGACCACGGTGCAGGGACAGAGGATCAGTTCAGTTGGTGATGTGGCTCAGCTGATTCCTGCTATTTCCTCTCTGCTAATGACAAACAGCACATGGCGGCTTATGTCCAGGATGCCTTCAATTTTCTCATTCTCATTCTTCAGCGATTTTGAGCAGTTTTCCTCACATCCATCGTAGAGATGTAGAGAACTGGGCTGCAGACATCTGCTTACATCAAGTGCAAACTCGCCTGTAGCTCAGGGAAAAAACCACAGGTCGTGGCATATGGCTGCCTCTCCCTGCACCTGGTTTCTTCCTGGTAAAAGGGGGTTTTTCCTTCCCACTGTCACCAAGTGCTTGCTCATAGAAAGCTGTGTGTTTTCTCTGTATTATTATAGAGTCTTTACCTTTCAATATAAAGCACCTCATTGTGTTTTGTGTGCTGTATTAATAAAATTGAATTAAATTCTTTATATTGTTTTTTTAAATATATGGATAGTTGCATAAATAAATCTGAAGTTAATGCAAGTTTTCAGTTGTTTTTTTTCCCTTTGCATGAGGGGATTCATTGTAGTTCTTTTCCATTAGAGAGAAATCTGATGTTTCCAGGACTGCGCAATTCAATAATCAGATGAATAAAAGCACTACATGTCAAGGGAAAACAATATCAATTATATTTTAGATTCAAGAGAATCTTTTAACAGCTTCATAATTTTAGTCTGTGAGCGTTGGACTAATACAGAAGTTTTGTATTTGAAGTACTGATTCAGCCCAGGAGGTCTGATTAAACAGACCTTACAGGAAAACTGAACCAGGGGCAAACACTCACTTCTTTAGACACACTTTGACCCCCTTTGCCTTCAGAGGTGCCTTAATTCTGTGTGGCATTAATTCGACAAGGAAACATTTCCTGAAGAAAACCACCCACAGTCACTTGAATCACCCATTCTGATGCCCAGTTTGAACTTCAACGGGTCATCTTGACCCTAAATGCACAGTTTCTGCCACGTGAGTGGCTGATTAAACCAGTAAATGTATTTTGCAGTATTTAGACTTTAAAGGGTCCATGGCCACGGCCGACTTCGATATCACTGAACCTGAAGAACATATGAATATCTGTCACAGATAATGTGGCACACGGTATTTGACAAATATTAGGATAATTTATTTATAAACTCTGACTCATTAGATTAATGATCACTTCTGTGTATCTATGTGTGAATCTATTCCACTGTGATGTTTCCCAGTTGGAGCTTCGACTTCCAGAGATGCTCCAAAGGATTTCAAGAGAATAACTCATGTTATCAGCAAAGACTATGGATTTATTAGAAAGACCAGGGGCTTGAGGGAAATAAATGAGGTGATGCATTTTAAGAGCAACAGTATTTAAAACTGTCCCCTTTAAAAACAAGTGAGCTTGAACTCCGCTGTAAAGGCGTTGGATTGAAAACTTCATGCTTTTCCAGTAGATTAAGTCTGAAAGGTGAGAGCTAATGAAGTTAATCTATGTTGATGCATTATAAGACATAAAGTATAAAAAAAACTAGGAAATGTCAGCTTTTGCTGCATGGAGCATTTTTGTTTTACATCTCATTACAAGCCTGTCAACAGGATCAGTGCTCATCATTAAATCTCCAGGTTTTTATTAAAGTGGACGATTCTGCCTTTATTTGTGCGCCTCTTCCTCGGACCCCCTTACATGATCATGTAGTGTTTATGTGTATGATGCATCAAAAATAGGGACACAGCTGTGAAACTACAGTGCAACCACCAAGTCAAAGACCACACTGTAAATTTTCCATTCGTTTTTATTGGTCAGGTCGTCCAGCTACCTTCCCTTTATCAGATATCTAAAATTTATTTATGTCTTTAAGATATGTTTTATATTCATACAACACTGATGAAATAAGAATTACCAATGCATATTACACAACATCAGACAGTGAACCAGCTTTGTGGAGCGCAGACATGAAAACTGCAACGAGGTCAAATGATGGGTGGAAACCAGCACCAGAAACTACAGGTGCACTCGTGTCCAAATTCATGGGCTGCATCCTCCTGAGGCTGCATTTGTAGACCGATTACGTCACAGCGACGCGCCGAAGGCTGTCCAAATTCATAGACAACTCCGAATGCAGCCGACAAATGCGTCCTCCTTTTCCCCGAATTTGAAGGATGGGTCGGGTGTGTCCTTCTTAGCCCACCATATCCCAGAATTCATAGCGCGGCCCAGCCAAGCTCCAGTTTCCGGCAATGGCGGCCGCTACTAAGTTTTAAAATTACTCTTATTAATCTTTCTGGGCCACAAAATAAACTTTAAACATATTTTCAGGCGAGAATGTGGGTTAGCTCGTTGATAATTAAAAATGAACACAAAAAACGGAGAAAGATTTCGGGTCCATTTTCGATTTTCGTGCCGTGGCGCAGACAACCGGAAATACTCTGAATTAAGGGCGGGAGTAGATCGAGTCTGTCACTACCCGATCCGTACCGGAAACCCGATCGGTACCCCGCATGCGCGAAAGGTGTCTACTTCCGGTCGAAGCGTTTTACGATAGTTACGGGTCAGAGTATCTGTTAAAATGTTAAGAATAATAAGTATCTCTTAAAATGTTTGCAATAATGAAGCATTTCAGTACAATGTAGACAAAAACGAAAAATAAAAAGATAGTTACGGATCAGGACTCCCCGATCCTTACTGCGCATGTGCAAAGTCGGACCGTACAAATCGGGTCTACCCGATCCGTACCGCGCATGTGCAGAGGTTTTCTTCTTCTTCTGTTTGTTTAATGGCAGTGTACTCCCCAGTGTACGAGGATACCGCCACCTGTTGACTGAGCGAAAGAACCCTATTGTAAACTGAATTAGCGTCATTACAAACGTGTGTTAAATTTGATTTAGTGATAATCGAGTGTGTTTATGCTTGTCTGTGTGGAGAGGATTGATTGGAATAGTGATGATGATGTCCGCTATCACTGTTAATTGTCAGTAAACACTTCATCTGGCTGCTGAATCTTCACGTGAAACATTGCTAAATCAATATTATTAAGTCTGTAATTAGGCGCCATTCTTCTTATTTTACGGCGCTGTTGTTCAATCGGGGAACGCTCTCTGTTGAGGAGAAAAGCATGAATTTGTTTGTATACGGATTATCCATTGTTTAAATATCCCGGGCAGTCAAAAAGGAGGCAGAGCTGTTGAGAAATGCTAGGAGCTAACTGGGCGCTAACCGTATCATTCAAATATATTGAGTGTCGCAATGTTGGCAAAGAGAGGAAGTGACGTAAGATTTGCGCATGCGGGGTACCGATCGGGTTTCCGGTACGGATCGGGTAGTGACACGTCCAATTCCATAGCCGTTTACTTCCGGCCTACCCGACCTCCTGAGGACCCGGCCCACGTAGACCGCGAAGGCCGGGTCCTCAGGAGGATGCAGCCCATGAATTTGGACACGAGTAGCCTCAGAGTTATCCATAGACGCTCCGCAGTGGACGGACAGGCGTAACTTTCAGGTGTGCAAAATGAAGCCAGTGCGAGTCTTAAACCTGCCAGCAGGAGGCATCTCCTCCGGCCAGAAGTCTGTGTGTATGAGGTCTAGAAACATCATCCTTTGGCTCCATTGGTCTTTGAATTTGTTAAACTTTTTAAATACAAGTTTATTATCTCAGTTACAAGCTTGAAGTCATATTGAATGCAACGTGAGAGCTGAGAGATCAGGCTGTGAATGCTTTGCAGAAAAACAACACTTTACTTGAAGTTAATGACAAAGCACGGCGCATTATTTCTAAACGCAGGTTTCGCTCCAGCCATGTTTGCGAGCCTAAATAAAGCTAAAAATAGAGTGGGACCTCCGTGTTTATTAACCCGATAGTTCTCCCGTTGTTTTAAAATTCATATTTAAATCTCATGACACGTTCAGAAAAGATTCTGTTGAATTGTAAGTTTTTCAATCACTTTATGGTGGTTTTTTTGTGACATTTTTCAGTTTTTAATGCTGGTTTTTTTTTTATATCCTTGCCCCTATAAATATAGTTTTACTTACTTAATTACTTTTTTTAAGTAAAGACCTGAATACATCCTTCAGCCCTGGTTTTAAGTGTGTTTTCTGAGTAGCCAAGAAGTTTCCGTTTTAATGACGATTTCATCCTTTCGGCTCTTTACTGTCCATTTTTTTGAGCTCCCTAAAGTGAAACGGTGCAATGCACTGAAGTGTAAATCCCAGTTATCACAGCTCATTAATAACACAAAAGACACAGCAGGACTCGCGCAAAACAATTTAATTACAGATCTGTGAATATTCAATTCCCAGTCACATTTCATGAGGAATGAGGTTTCCCAGAAATAAAAATCGCAAATAAATAGCGAGCTCTTTATTATTGTGGTTAATGAGCCCATAATTCAATGTTAAACAGGATTTAAACATAAACGTTCACACGAGTTTAATACAATTCAAATAGCTTTACTTTTTAATTAAATGTCACACAAGGACTCGACTGCACCCCAAGACACAGGTAGCAAAAATAAAACACTGAATGCTAAAATTTAAATATTGGATTAGAAAAAGAAAAAAGAAAGAAGTTCACCCACAGCTGTGAACTGCAGTCACCTCCCGGCCGCTCGTGCTTGCGCACGCTGGCTAAGACGGTAACGCGACACTCCGGTCATCCATGCTGCACGGTGACAGACCAGCACATGTGCAAATCTGAGTGTGCAGTGACAACAAAGTTGGCAGGAACATGAAACTCTCAGTGCTAAATATACACCGCATAGCTGAGTTGCTCACACTGTGGTTTGACTTGTACCATTACATCATTTATATTTAGCTGAACTCATTCACAGGTTTTTATGAATCAGGGGGAATCAGAAGACTGTTGGAATATTTTATTAGTGCTGTCAGTGTAATATTCAGCCTTAAAGTACGCAGCCTCAACGATCCTCAAGGGTACTTAAAGACCGCTGAGGCCGGAAGTGCGAGGCGTGTGAAATGAGACGGTCTAGCCTCCGTCGCGCTGCCCAAGTTGCCTAGCAACCGTGATACTAACAGCTGGAAATGTTTCATACAGCTTCGTTTGACAGAAATGAAGGAGAAAATCTTTTGTTCATTTGTTTGTTTGTTTCTACATGAGCTTTGATCATTCTCTGTAAGATTAAGCTCAGCTATTGAACGGCGTATATTTTAAAGTAAAGGCTTTAAAACCAAGTTAGTACAAACGTCACTAATGTCACATAACTTTGCCGACATGTGGCCAACAGTAATGTTTTAATGTTCTTCATTAGTAAACATTTGCACATAAATAAGTGCCATAATATTCAGTACTTACTTAAAGTTTACTCTTCGGGCGCCGTTTTTTTTCGGCAAAGTTATCCACACCCAACGCCGCGCTATGCATTCTGGGATATGTTGGGCCACGAAGTCTACACCGCCACGTCCTTAAACTTCAGGGAAATTAAGGACGCATTTGAGGGCTGGATTTCGAGCAGCCTTCGAATTGGGACAGCCTTCGTCGCGTCGCGGTGACGTAATCGGCCTTAAAATGCGGCCTTTAAGGCTGCAGACCCTGAATTGGGATACAGCCCCAGTCTTAATGTGATAACTTTTGAACCGGATGTTGTTGTCCGAAGGAGGCCCCGTTAAGTGACTAGTTGTCAGAGCGACAGTATTCAATAAAGCAAGATAAAGACCGTGCTTTATGTCCTGATTTAATTCAGAGTGCTCAGCCTAATTCAGTAACAAGGTGGGCACATAACAATGAGTTTGAACAGAAATGTTACATTTTTAAAAGTTCAGTGAATTAATAATAATAAATAACGAGGCTTCGGTTGTTTGTGTCTCTAAATTGAGGAAATATTCATTAAGGTTTTATTAATTATAAGGTTCTGTCATTAATTGTATTATGTTTATATGTTAATTTTTTTTTCTGACGGTATTTTAAAACTTCAAGTAAAGTGTTGGATTTTTTGAAGCAGTTCAATGAATTCGTGTTTATCCAGCACAACATCCTGTGCAGAGAGACTCGGTAACATCCCGAGGAGTGGCGCCGGCTAACATTCACGTGCTTATGATCAACCTTCAAGCCTATCCTGGGCCTTCTACAGCGTATCTTTTGACTTGTGGTGAACATTTCATACATGATATGATGAGCAATACAAAGAATGCGGGTAAGTATTCTAGTCACAGGATTACTGCGTCTCTTTCTCACGTCCACTGAACATAAATATCTGTGACAACAAATAAAATGGAGCATAACTGTGTCACATAATGATTGGTTTGTGCATGTGTGTGTGTGTGTTTTTATTAACAGTGCCAGGATGATGAATGGTATCTGAAGTGGCTTTAATGTACATGACTGTTATTCAGATTCGCGGCAGTGTTAAAGATAATTCTCTCAGTAAATGGCCTTGAAACGGAGATCATGATAAAGTTAAGCGTTTTTTTTGTTTGTTTGTTTGTTTTTTACATCATCCAAGCATCTGGGGAAAAAAGTTTGTTTATTGTAGCAAACTCGCATCATAAATGAGCAGATTTGTATCAAAAGCTGATCAGAAATGCGAGTGCCAAATGTGTAGGTGCGTTACCTGTGTAACACATGTAAAGGCCAATTTCTGAAGCACTATGCACCAGTATATGTTAAGCCCTAATGTGTCGGTGTGTTTGGGGTTTTGTGTGTGTGTGTGTGTGTGTGCAAGCGTGTGAGAGAGAAACTAGTAATCAGTTATGCATTAACCCTGTGCTGTATAAAAGGCCTTGTAACCAAAGGTGTTTTCTCCGCTGTAGGCCACGTACAGAAAGCCGTCCTCGTCCTTCTCCTTGTCGTACAGCTGGCCCATCGTCAGACTGAAACACAGTAAAAACCGAATAGTTAGATGATGCACAAAACAGAGTCAGACATGTCTACAGATTCAACACCATTGCATTACTGCGCCGAGTGTTTATGCCACCTTCATCTTTTTGTTTTGAGAGGTCATGAGTGTGAGCTTCTGAATGACATGCTGGAAGACGGCTGTCGGATATCCTGGTTTCTGACTCTAATCATGACCATAATTATTAAATCAACTTTATGTTTTACTCAGTATCATTTCAAACTACTTTGAGTTAGCCCACTAAGTAATCAGGAACGTGAAGTCGCAGAGTAAAGAACCTCAGGAGTCGCCCCCTGCTGGCAATTAAAACAAATGCATATTGTGGAATAGATTCACTTTTAGGCCAACACCGTAAAAAAAAGGCCTGGCAACAAACACATTACACCGACAGAAACTCCTCGGCCATGGAAACTCGTATCATTAAGCTCCTGGTGCACAGTTAATGTGCTGATGCCACAGGACTGAAATTCAATGAGACTGAAAACCGGATTCAGAAGCTGAGCCTGAGGTGTGGCCCAGTATGTGCATTCTTTATATACAGTGCACAGATATATCAAAATCCTTCTTGAAGCAACTGTCACCACTCTATAGCGACCTTGGTAATTCCACCCAGCAGTTACTTGGGCAGCTCCACCCTTTAAATGGAGGAACAGATATAAAAGTAATTTGAAACTGTAATCTAAGTACCAGGATTTAACTGCATGTACTGAGCTTTTGTAGACACGAGTTGATATGTGATGTTAACTTGTCTGTGGTTTTGGGCGTTTGACAATCATTCTAGCAAATGTCCCTCCTCAGGGTTCATACGGGAGATCTGTGGATAGACCCACTGCCCACCCAAAAGGGCAAACCTGCTATGGGCTAGCCTAGTTTAACCCTCAAGGCCCAGATCGTGGTTTTCTGTGGGGAACCAATGATGGGTTTGCCTGCAGAAAACCTGCGCTTTTCACACTGTTCAAAGTAAAACTGCAAAAGCAGAACTGCACACCGTGTGCCTTTAAAGTAAAAGTTAGCTGCAGCGTTTGCTTTAAAGGTGAGAACTGTGTCGATTTTACAACAACAACAACTAGTGATTACTGAGAATTACCTGGGACATCTGCCAACCAGTCTAGCATTACACGTTTCCCTAGCAACCAGTGGTTATGTCATGTCAAATATGACAAAGACTTGAGCAATGTTAAGCCCTACTGTGTCTAAATTTCATTAGACTCACTGTCAAATCTGCTAAAAACGACAGGCCGTCTGTATAATAGCTTCAATGGGAGCGTGAGGTTGAGAGGTCATGAACATGAACATTCCTCACAACAGCTGATTTACGTGTGGAATAAATTCCTCATAAAAAATTATTCTAAACGCAGCTGATGAGCTGCAAAACAGAAAATCATATATTTGTTAGGGGTCAGCGCTGAAATAGATCCACTTCAGTGATTGTACATCAAACTCCAGGAGCGTTTCACACCAACACTGGCCCAGAATACATTAAATTCCTTAATAAATGTTTCTGATTTACTGGTTGTAAAATCAGGGCCTGGTGTAGCTCCACAGCCTCACGTCAGCACTCACTGTGACACAAATACCCAACAACAACATGCTGTTGTAGGCGGTTCACAAAGAAAGCAAGGACACTTGGTAAGAAATACATCCCTTTGAGCCAGACTGAAGCCAGACCATCTACTCTTTCTTACATTTGGTGTTTTGTATTTAATGCTTAATGTTTTTTTTTATTTGCAAATGTTTGAGTTTTAAAAATAAAAAAGAGCCGCAAGTGGTTCTTCCTTCTGGTTCCATTTATCAAAGCTGTGGACTGTAGGAGCTGTGCTGCTGAAACATCTTTGACATCCTCTTGCTAAACAACTACTTGGAGCAACCACATCAGTAGAGACGATGCCAAAAAACGTTGTCCCGGAGCCAGTCTTTTTTGTGGAACTGGTTCTAGATTTGACTCCAGCATTATTGCTTTGTTAGTGAAGAGGTAGCATACGTCTTCCTGTTAACAGGGAGTTTGTCCTCCCCACTTTTGTCAAGTGCTTCCTGATAGGGGACCTTGTGATTGCTGGGGTTTCTTTCTAATAATTCAGGGTCTTAACCTCACAATATGAAGCACAATGAAGTGACCTTTGTTAGAAATTGGTGCTATATAAGTAAAACCAGATTTAATTGAATAAACTACGAATAGATGAGAGACTTTCACGCTGCCTTATGAAAGAAAGTACAGGAGCATAAAGACCATAAAACAGCTTCTTCCCATCGACCATCAGAAAACTGCTGATCCCTGTGTAATATCTACCTTAAGTGCAAAGCACTATAGTAAAAATAATATATGGTGGAGAGTGATGTGTCATGATTTATAAGACGAATCATCGTGAACATAATTCAATGACCACTAACAGTTACGATGGACAATAACACTTCCACGTTAAGTTGCGCTGATGAACTGAATTATTTAACATTAGCTTCACCACTACGTGAGCTACCTGGATATTCGTTGCCTCTCTGAAAGGACTGTGACAGCGAGCTCTGTCTGTCTTCAGTTTTCAGGCCCCTCTTCTGTGGAACCAGCTTCCAGTTTGGATTCAGGAGACAGACACTATCTCTACTTTTAAGATTAGGCTTAAAACTTTCCTTTTTGCTAAAGCATATAGTTAGGGCTGGACCAGGTGACCCTGAATCCTCCCTTAGTTATGCTGCAATAGACGTAGACCGCCGGGGGATTCCCATGATGCATTGAGTTTTTCTTTTCCAGTCACCTTTCTCACTCACTATGTATTAACAGACCTCTCTGCATTGAATCATATCTGTTATTAATCTCTGTCTCTCTTTCACAGCATGTCTTTATCCTGTCTTCCTTCTCTCACCCCAACCAATCACAGCAGATGGCCCCGCCCCTCCCTGAGCCTGGTTCTGCCGGAGGTTTCTTCCTGTTAAAAGGGAGTTTTTCCTTCCCACTGTCGCCAAAGTGCTGCTCATAGGGGGTCATTTGATTGTTGGGTTTTTCTCTGTATCTATGAAGCGCCTTGAGGCGACTTTTATTGTGATTTGGCGCTATATAAATAAAATTGAATTGAATTGAATTGAATTGTCTGGGTCAATTTGAGGAATTTACATACACATTACCTCCTCTCTTCATTTCTTGTGCTTTTTCATGGTCTTTTATGGTTGATGGTGTAGCCACAGAAGAGAATTTTCTTCGAATACATACAGTATCACTGTTTTTAGTATTTACAGCTGTTTAGTGCCGGTAGGACATGTGACCCAAGGGCAACTAAACACAGGACAGCAAAGTGTCCAAAGAGAAGCAGTGTTTACACAGACATGACTTCTTTCTGGTGAATGGGAGCAACGCACAGAACTCAGAGGAGAGAAACAAAGTATCGACGCTATCGCACTAGTATCGCTCCAATACCGATACCAGCGCTTAGGGATGGGTATTGATAAGATTTTCACGATTCCGATTCCATTTTCGATTCTGTTTAACGATTCGATTCTTTATCGATTCTTTTTAAAAAAGGAGAACACTAAGGTTGAATAGCTTAGAACTTTGTTTTATATCTTCTCTTTGAACAAGATAGAAATTTAGGAGTAACATGGCCTTACAAACCCAACAGTGAGATCTTAAGAGATCCACAGCCTATGGCTCTTCAATGGGGTGTCACAGGGTCCCCAGGAAAAAAAATTGTAAATGTAAAATAATAAAATAAATATTCTTCTGTAGCAATAACAAAGTATAACATCAATTATTCTGTAGCAATTACACAAGAATATCCAATAATGTCCCTGCCTACAATTAAACACATTCACTTACCGAAAATCATCTGCTGTGGCAAATGGGTGCAAACCTTTTACCACAAACTGAGTCACTGCTCGGTGACATTCGTCTATCCTGGCCTGAAAGGAGATGCTACCGGTAGACTGCAGCGAGAACTGCCAGCATCTGAGCCAGACTCTGTCTGTCTCATCATGGTCACCTAAATGCACAGTAATGGCAGGTTTTGTAATAAGGCAGATCGCGCTAACATAATCTGCACTGTTAGTTGATTATTTACCTGCCGCATTAACGGGAGAGGACGTGCAAACGTTACCGCTGCTGCTGGGTTGAGATTCACGAGTCCGGAGCGGAATTAAAAACACGACATTCATTTAAGGTCATCGTGTGTTTTGTGAGCAAATGCTTTTGTATATTTGTAGTGTTTCCTCCCTTAAATGAAATATCTACTTTGCAAGTATTGCAAGTTGCCCTGTTGTCATCCATTCTTGTAAAGTATAACCAAACTTTTGAGCGTTTGAGCCGCTTAGGCGCCGTGTTTCCTGCCAGGTAAATGACGCTCCGCAACGTGGTGACGTCATTCGGGGCGACTGGAATCGATAAGGGAATCGTTTGCAAAAATGGCAAACAATTCCAAGGAATTGAAACAGTGGGAACCGGTTCTCAACAAGAACCGGTTTTCGATACCCATCCCTACCAGCGCTGGTATCGATACTACCGATATTTGGATCGAGCCACCCTTGACGCCACCACACCTTCTATAATATTCACCTACCTCTATTATTTCCATCTATTCCACTGTTTACCCATACCATTGATAAAGCTGCTAACATTAGGATTAACCTCTATGTACTTGGTGTTTTTAATTATGATGATATATTACTCTTTTATTCTTGTTCATGTTTGTCTGTATACACCAAGTTCAGCTGTGCTTCCAGTTTCTTTGTTTACTTAACCTTACAACAACCATGAAGCTTAAGAAATACTTCTACATACGATCCTGCTCATCAGTTACACAAGATGAACGGTTAAACACATTTTAGGTAACACACAGTGTGCACATTGCAGCTTTGATAACGTCAGGCTGTTGATCCAGGGTAAAATGTGGCTAACAGGTTTTAAGCATATTTATTTTTATATATTTATTGCAGAAATTTTGCTGTAACTATGTAATGAATTCTGGTGATATGGCCAAAAACCACTAAACTCAAATCAGTTCATTCTTGGTTCCCAGGAGACATCTGAGTGAGGAGAACAGATGCTAAAAAAATCAACGTAACTCACATTTCTTTCTTAAGTACAATTCGTGCAATTCAAAGTAAATATTAACAATATACAGCATAAATATTTATTTCAAAGGTATTGTTTAACTCGAAAAAAGTTCAAATCGTCTAACACATTTACATTCAATAAAATTATTGAGAAGAATGTGTTGGCTTTTTTGGTCTCTGTGGTGCACGCTCATGAGTTTGGCCTTTAAATTTAGTAACTTGCTGCAGAACGCAGCGCACTCTCACCTGGACTGGGGGACCGTTTTGTCAACGAAGAGGAAGATGGCTTTCTCTGAAGGCAGCTGGATGCGTTTCCTGATGATCCACATGAACTGGGCCACAGTGATGTCAGAGGGCACCAGGTACTTCCTCTTATCTATGTCCACTATCTGAGAGCCAGAAACCTTCTCCACTATCACCTGGAGTGCACACATTAACAGACAAATGCATTCTTACACACTGTGGTCATGCTGTGTGTGGGCCACAAATCTCCCAATACTGTAGCAAACACCTGCACTCCCTATCTGAAAGCTTCTGGATGACCATTAAGCTTAGCCTTACAATAATGTCTGTGAGTGAAGTTGTAAGAACATGTGTCACCAGTAAGCCCTCAGCAGCAAGGTACTTGTAAGGTTTTAAGGTGTGTCACAATCCACGCATGTTTTTATTGCATTTGCAATTTTCACTGGCTGAATGCAACACCAAACCATCACAGAGCCATAACTGTGGCCCATCCCAGCTGCCATAGTGCGAGAGGTAGAGTGTGCCCAGGCTGTGACGCACAACATCTTTAAAGAATTCAGATAAAGGAGGGAAAATCCCACTGCACAAGGGACAAGGCTGAAAACTAATTTTAAATTTTGATCTCTGGGGTCCTCGTGTTCTACTGCATTAGAGACGGACATGACTCTCTATAGTAATCACTGCATGGGCTTAGGAATACATTAGTAAACCATGGTCAATGGAAAAAAATAGACAAACTGAACAGATAGGCACTCTGCTGGGGCCTAACTTAATTAAGACAGACTGAGGAGAAATGGAAAGTTGTCCTGTGGTCATTTTCTGCCCGGATAGGCAGAAGAAAATGGATGGTGGTCTGGTCAATCAGAATCTCAAATTCTTTATGGAAACCATGAATGTTGCATCCTCCAGGCTAAAGATGAGAGGGACGGGCCTACAGTTCTGCTTATTTAAACAATGTTAGAGGATTGCACATTTACCCAATCCTGATGTGAATTTAGCAGGTTTTGGGTAACTGCCCTCCCCCACAACTCACCGGTACTCTGTCAGGATATTTGTTGCGTATTTTGGCTGACTCCACACATCGGTGCTCTGAAGGAGAGACAGGAAACAAACAGGAAGTCAGAGATTAAAGGGCTGAGCGAGGCCTCTTGGGATTCCTCTGGCCTTTCAAGCCAAGGCTAGTCAGATCTATCGGCTCAAATGCACATTCAAGCACAGCATTAAGGTTGACTGCAGTTTACGCAGACAGAGCGGCGGATGCCTTCTAACATCAACTCACAGTGCGATCATGTGTGTTAAAGTAGACACTTAAAGGCATTACTGTCACAGATCAGTAGTAAGTCACATCAGCAGCTTTTATTAAGTGATTATTATATCAGGAGGAGGAAAGAGCATCTATTGGAGGAAAGAGTGCGTGCAGCAGGGAAAACGATGAACAGAGGTCAGAGAGGATGAGGTGATGGGTGAGAAGATGTGTGCTTCATTTAGGTGCACACTTTCATTAGCCCAGTTAAGAGGCCTACTTTTGCTGTGTGTTTCTTTAAAAAGGAACCTCGAGGTTATCTGAAGAGAGTATGGAGACAGAGGCTGAGGAGCAAAGCCGTTCCAGCAATCTAAATTTGGAGAGAACTTTACACCAAACTCAGTTCCAAATTCTGGCACATTATTAATAAACATAATAACACTTACACTGTTTGTGTTAGGTGTTACCAGCTCTGAATCACTGAGGAAGCCCTCTTCAGGACCCATTTAAGTTATAAGGCCTAGTTAAATAGACCCTGGAGGGGGTTACCCAGCAGCAGCAACACAAAAAGTTGTAGCCCTACTGCATACAGCCGAATTTGCCACAACAATCCCTGACAGCCCTTAATCATGTTATTACCACAGGGTTTTAAGTAGTGATTACATATAGGCAAAGCAACATTAAATTGTGGGATTTTTAAATGCACTTTGGTTAAGAACATGCATGCAGTGGAAAAACACATTTCAGGGTAGGATTGATTGGATGCATCAGGGATATTGAAAGGTGAGCCGGATTTTGACAGCGGTCATAACACTTGCAAGAATAATCTTAGCATTAGTTGCTAGCCATGCAGCATCAGCCATCATGGATTTATATGCTGAGGCAAGCAATACATTTCTACACCTATATGGGATGAGATGGCAACAATGGATGCGGAGAGAAAGACAGAACGGAGGGTGCGTGACATGACAAGATCTCTCGTTTCATAACAATCCAAACCCCTTTACCGAGGGAATGGTCCTCTTTAAACATCCATTTCATCTTTGCTGGATCCCCGCACTGACGCGTGACGGCAGGGTCGAAAGGCGGGCTTCTGAATCTGCGGATAATGTCCAAAAATCCAGACAAAAGCGGTCAAAACAAAACGTCAACAACCCCGCTGAGCCAGGAGCTTTCAGCTGTCCGTCTATCAGGGAGGTGACGTCACTGTCTGACACAGGGGAGGTGCTGATGGTTTTGGTGCTGCCTTCAAGTGCTCTCAGTCCAGCTACGAATGGCAGGGTGTCAACCATAAGGTCCGGGGGCTATCTTCGGCCGGGCAAAGAGTGTAATCAGGCACATTGGGGGGTTTTGGAAAATGTGAAAGATGACAAATATTGGACTTTTAACTGTATTTTCATACCTTTTACAGCTTTTCCCACCTCATAGCCCTTCATAACAAAGTAATTAAGTAACAAATAAGCAATTAAATGATGCTCTACTAGAGCAATTTATTGATTTGCAAAAAGTCCACAGACAAAAAATAAAATAAAAGATTAACAACTAAAACTTTCTGTTATATAATTACAGAACAGTCTGGGCAATGAGATAGCAGAATTGCTTCTCTAATTTTACACATGTATTTTTTTTTACAATATAAGCCCAGAATCATTAAGGCTGGTGTTACTTTTTCACTAACTACAGTAAAAAAAAAAAAAAACGTTATCATGTAGAAAAACCGATTTGGACTTTAAATGTGCAGTTAAACCTCTGGTCAATGACAATAAACAGAGTTTCACTCATCTGGCCCACTTAAGATCAAAGTGGTCTGCATGTGGGCCACAATGTAAAATGAATTTGACATCGGTGTTAATGCATAATGAACCCATCCAACCATCCATAATAATAATAATAATAATAATAATAATAATAATAATAATAAACACAAAATTATCTTTAATGATTATTTATTTTCTATTGTGTACAATTATATATTATGTAGCAATTAATGTCTTATTTTAAGATGAAAACTACCACACAGAATTTCATTATGTGACGTCATAGTGAAAAATAAATAATATTTAGATTGGCATGTAAAGGGAAAATGCAAAATGAACAGAAAGTGATAGAAAAAACCCAACAGACACGTGTTTGCAGACATACCCAACTGAAAACATAGGCAAATACAGGAAGTGGCCTGAAACGGGTGCAAATTGACAAGATGCAAAATGACCAAGGCACAAAGTAAGAGACACAAAACTGCCTCAAAGAGAAACTAAAAAATAATCAGAGACCCCCCTATCCTCAAAAAGATTGAAAAAAAAAACCTCTGCTAAGGGTGCTCCTCACCGTGCTGGTATCGCGTGAATGCAGCACAAACGCGAACACTGGCAGCCATGGTAACCGCCAGACGCTAAGCTAGGAAGGAACATGGCGCGGTACTTGGTGCTAACATAAATAGCATGTTAATTCACTGTGTTTTTGACCAGTGCCCTACTAGAGTCACTTCATTACGGAAGCGGTTAGATGACTAAGGGATAATTTGTGCTTGCTTAGCATTTTATTGTCGGTTTGCCCACGCTGATCCTCCGAGGGCTTTCCGTCGGTTTAGCATCTTTGCTATCTGGAAGACTGAGCTGTTTATACCTCCAGCACACTTATGGCTTTCTATGAGGTGTACTCTCACCCGGCTTTGATTCGGTACAAAACGAGCGTGTGCACGAAAGCCACGTTGTTCCTGGTTGTGGTTCTGTGCCTCACCTACATCCCGCCTCTGCTGGTTGCTTACAGGAGCCAAGGTACATTTACGGTCCAGAAACTCTACATGCGCTCTAAAAACTACACCCTTTAACAGCCACACATGCCACGCTAATAGAAGCAAAATATTTGTTTGCACGTCACTCGTGGAAAAACACCCGGGTTGCGCCACGCCATGGAATTTTCATAAATAATAATGTTAGCTGGTAAAGCAAAATCCAGTGGCACTTCCTCTATTCTCCCAAGTCTGCTAGGTATCAAAGCATGGGACAAGCCACGAAGTTTTAAATTACATTTATAAAACTCCCGATTGAAGCTTTTATACACCTATTAAGATTCATTTTGCACTATCAGACTTCATTTATCTCTGTCAGGAATCACAGGCTCCCTGTTTCTCTTATTGCTCTCGTATGACTGTGAAACATATGTTAAAACGCTTAATTCATGTCTGCTTTAAACAGAAAACACATAGAAAGCATTGTACGTGGTTGTTTGATTGCATCACAGGTTCTAATTATTTTCACGTTTATTATTACAACTGATAAACGAGTGGTTGGTGGTGTCCATGTGTAAAATGACAACAGAGTTGAAAACAGAAGCCTTCAGTGACATCATCAAGCTGCTTCTGTTTTCTAAATGAGAATCATTTAAGAAAGGAAATTTAGTATTATCTTCACTGACTTTGAATACAGCATGGTTGTTGGAGCCAGACCGGCTGATTTGAGTCTTTCAGAAACTGCTGATTTACCGGAATTTACTGGGATTTCCCCACACAAATATCTCAGCTCCAGTCTCTTGACCTCCAAGGAGTGGTCCCGCAATTTATTTATTTATTTCAAATGGGTGTTAGTCTGATTTATTTTGCATATGTTTGTAATTGCTCCTTGTTCTCATACTTGTTTTTAATTTTAGGTTTTTGGATAAAAAGGAGCACTTATGAGGAACAGCCAGTTGTGAGATTCCAGTATCAGACTCTGCTTGTTGCAGCAACCAGTACTGGGGGAGAATATGTCGCCTGGAGTACCTTCCCCCAACTTAACAACATGCTAGGAGCCAACCTCCGGATTCCTGCTGTCACTGTAAGAATGTGTTCACAACACCCCACTCAAATCAGCACGATGCTTAAGTTCTCTGGTAACAAACTACAGCAGAATCGATCCTGTTTTAATAGAAGACATGATGTTTAAGTAATGAACTAAAGCACTGTGTTCACAGTTGATTTTTTTGAGCAGATGACTGGATTGGATTAGATGAGATTAGACAGGTGATTAGAGTTTATGCTGAAATCAGAATTTAGAAGTAAGAAACTTGGCCGTGGTGTAAGCTTCATTTTCGTGCTCATTCTGTGTATTTGTGAATGGTGCTTGTGACCAAAGTGGCTGTTAGTGAGTGCATCAGTGTTTTTCATCAGTAGGACCCAAGCAGCAACTTATGGGGCTGAGAAATGAAGTTAAGGCCAAAACATGCAGTTCCACTGATTCCCTTTTGGGGCCTTCTCAAAGAGTAAGGGAGTCTCCATACACTCCCATTTAGTGCTGTGGGGAGTTTTTGTCAATGTCACAAGGTTACTGTTGAATTTCATTTATGTGGCTGAGCCGTTAGCTTGCTTTGAATTAGGAGGCAGCTTTGTTAAGGCGAGTGTGTCCAGTGAAGCAATGTTTTTCAGGTGGGCCAGTTAAATGTAAATTTTGCTCGTTTATCTCAGGATGGTGGTGCATGAGATGCAGCTTCTTGTTCTTGTTTTTAGTAATTATTACATTTATTTAATGCAATATCAATATTTGGTGTCCCCATGTTGATACAAAACTGCCTCACAAAATCAGTCACTATAGAATAGCTGCATATTTTGGCATTTATGTATTGGTTTAATATTTTTCAGCTCCAATACGAACTTGTAATAAATGTACAAAAACATTAGGTAAGTCTGCATTGTACTGAAAGGCCTCACGTGGCAATTACTTTGATTTTCTTATTCCATACAATAATTAATGATTTCACTGTGTGTGATATATTAGAAATGTCAATTATGTTATTTTTCCTTGTAGTCCAGTTGCTCAGTGAGCAGTTTGAGTTTACTGTCATTGAAAAGCTGGAAAACGTATTAAGTAACAAGCCCTGGTTTAAAAAAGTGTCCGTTCCTGCATAATAAACATCATGTTTGTTACTGTTTATACTGAACAGTGGACAGATATGATTTTATTTACTTTTAATAACAGTAGAGTCTGCTTTCTTCTTCTGTGACTGCACTTTGCAGGTGAGAGAAGAGGACCAGAACCAGGATGGGAAACTGGACCTCCTGGTCTTTCAGCTGCAGCTTCCTCTGAAACCCAATGAGCAGGTGTACAGCATTCAGCTGCTGCTCACCTTCAGCTACCAGCTCTTTGTATGTATCCCACAGCATTACCCACTCGCACAGACACTCCATGAATCTGTTAAGCTAGTTAGTGCAAATTAAAGGTTGCACATTGGGCCATAAATAACACGGTTCACCACTAAAGATGCTCCAAAAAGGCACCAACAGCAATAAGATGGCCAAGAGGTCCACGTTACTGACTTTAGATAGTTTAGGTTTGACCTTTCCTCTGTAGGACACACCTTTTAATCAGACAAGGCTTTCTGCTAACTTTAAACCTGAGAAGGAGCCATAAAAAGTTTATTTCTTTCACTTACGAAACTAATAATAATAATAAAACTTGTGAGGTAATGGTGGGGCTGGAACTAAGAGGCACAGATCACCATGTGATTTTTATCAGTTTTAATAGCTTTGGGGGATTTTTTAAAAGCCTTTTAAGCAGTTTTAAATGTCAATATTTCTCTCACTCTGCCTGCTAAAAATAGAATTAAAGCTGCAAGCAGCGATGAGAGGGCCCCCGCACCCTGGCTTATATCCAGGTGCGCTGCGGTTGAGCCATGCTGGACACCTATGCCCACTAGGTGGCGATGGAGAATACCATCTAATGATCTCTGAAGCATATCAGACGTTAGCTGTGTCCCAATTCAGGGTCTGCACGCTTGAAGTACGCATTTTAAGTACGGTTACGTCACCGCCAGGCGACGACGGCTGTCCCAATTCGAAGTGTACTTCAAATGCATACTCCGAATGCGCCGTCGATTTCCCCAAATATCAAGCGTGGTCCGGTGCTTCAACCGCACGCTTTGTGGTCCCATATATCCCACAATTCATAGCGCGGCGGTGGGTGTGGATAATTTTGCCACAAAATACGGCAGAAGGGAGCGGCCAAGAGTGAACTGTCAAAAGTAAGTACTGAATATTATGTCACTTATTTATGTGCGAATGTTTAATAACGAAGAACATTAAAACATTGCTGTTGGCCACATGTCGGCAAAGTTATGTGACATTAGTGATGTTTGTACTTCCAGCGTTAACTTGGTTTTAAAGCCTCTACTTCTAAATATACATATAGTCGACCTCAATCTTACAGAGAATCTGATGATTTTATGGATAATTAAAGTCAGTCATATATCCACAAACACAACAAGCTGAAAGTCAGTATATATATATATATATATATATATATGTATATATATATATATATATATATATATATCATAATAATCTGACAATACTATAATATTGGCCATATTATATTTACATTACCATAGTGAGTTGACTTTAGTCTCATGAACAACATTAACTAATTATTATTTACTAGCTAATCTTAAATAACTGTTCAGTACAGAAATGAAGCCCAACAATCATGTTTTACAGTCCTGTGGTCTCAGCCTCAGATACTCAACTAATCAAAGTGATGTCATGACAAAAATGAATGACCAACAAAACAATTTTCTCCTTCATTTCTGTCAAACAAAGCTGTATGTAACGTGTCTTGCGGTTAGTATCATGGTTGCTAGGCAACCTGAACAGCGCGACGAAGCATATACCGTCCCATTTCACACGCCTCTCACTTCCGCACTTCTCGTACTTATAGTACGTACCGTACGTAGTGCGCGTAGTGCGCGTACTTCAAGCGTGCAGACCCTGAAATGGGACACAGCGGTTGAAGCACAAGTGAAGACAGGAAATAACCTACTGTGTATTTTCTGTCTCCACTAGGTGGCGCCATAAGTGTGACCTAATATTGGCACACAGATGTCTCTAGACTCGCATCGAGGCTGTGAAGTTTGGGACATACTGGACGATGTTTAGCTGAGATTTGACAATATCGTGTCCTGTGGCGAATGAGTGAAAATTAGCGTGCCGCCAGGACCACGCCTTTTCGTGAAAATTCAAAAGCTTCGCAATTTAACATCACTGAAGCCTTTAGATTGTACTCACCAAAGCTCATGTAGATCTGATAAAAACCCTGGGAGGAGTTAGCTAACGTACGAGGCCTGAAAATGGACGAAATTGCTGCAAAATTCCACTTTAAATTAAAAATGGCTGACTTCCTGTTAGGTTTAGGTCAATGGGCCCCTGGACGTTTTGTTTGTTTCATGTTATGCATGTTTACCAAATTTGACTCATGTAGCTCAGCTATGTGTCTGTAGTACTTCTTAATAGCCAGCATCGGTGGCGCTCTAGAGCCATTTTGAAACGCTAAATTGGTGAAATATGTCAATTTTATGTAAATTTTCAGCAGATCTGAGGCGTATGCACAATTTCACGAGTTTTTGAGCCTCAAATAGGCGATTCATTTGCCTGAATATTGATAAACAACAGAGCAGATACAATAACTTCACACTTTTAGTGCTCGGGCCCCAATTATTACATGTGTAAACACATTTTTCCAGACAGTTAATAAATGTTACCTGTTTAATAACAGGTATTTCAAAGTGCTGTAAATAATAAAATGTGGCCTTCGGTGTGACAGCACCACAGCAGGGCCTTTAGGACAGTCTACGGCTGGTGGTTCAGCTAAAGCAGAGCGTAATATTTGTTGTTGTTGTTGTTTTCCCAGCGGATGTCCACCGTGGTGATGCAGAGTCTGGCATACATGCAGCACTCCTCTTCTGTCCCCGGAGCTAAGCTGTTCATCAGCGGAGACCTGAGGCTGCAGCAGAGAACGCCTTTGCCTCACAGGGGGCTCTACAATATTTATAATGTAAGAGGACACGGGATCACCACCTTTTTCTCTCGCTACACCCTTTAGAGTAGATGAGTGCTTTGCTGCCACATTCTGAGCCTGGAGCGGAGCAGAAAGGCACTTTTAAGATCTGATATCCAAAAGGTTCGTGCTTCAGTGGTTAGTGTCATTGTCGTATGCATGTGTTTGGTTTGCTAACAATGTTTGCTAATGTTAAATTAAACACACCAACCACATCCCAAGTGTCGTGCTTTACAAGAAGGGTCATTCACAGCAGAACAGTAGCTTCTTATCTTTTCTGTCTTCTGTAAAGGCGTGTGTTTGTTAAGCACTCACTACCACTGTAACAGCCCACTGAACGTGCTTTTAAACTGGGTGTATACATGATGGTGTCAGAGAAGCACCTGCCCAAATTTGCATCCATATGGTGTCATTTTTTAGAATATGTGTGACTTAGACATCCACAGCAAATGTAACTCCACATAAAACAAAACAAATCTGCATAAAATACTCCTGAAGTATTTATCTAAAGTTTACTTCAATATCAGAGTAATTCAGCTAGTGATTTTAGCCATCGCAATAACCCCGTATAAAAATATATTTGCAGTACACCATGCATGTTTGCTGTGTCAGTGTTAATACACACTGTGGGGGATGATTATACGTTAATGTGCTATGTTTTCTCTTCCTCCACGTTGATGCTAAGGTGTCGGTGATCGATGGCTCCAGCCCTTTTGCGAGCACGTATGACCTCGAGAACATAATCAGGAGCTACCAGAACAGAAACTGTGAGTTGACAAAGGCGCTGCTCTTGTTCGGTTTGATGTAAATTTAGTCAAATTTTGCAAATGTGTATTTTTTTTTCCTGCCACAGTGACCACAGTGCTGTCCTGCCCAATCCCCGTGTGGACTATAGGACGAGCTGCTGCTGCTCCCTTTGAGCTTAAAGCTGAAATCCGCTACCCTGTGGAGGTCATCAGATATCCTTTTGATAAATACATTAAAATGGACATGTTT
The DNA here is from genome assembly GCF_963576455.1 of Neolamprologus multifasciatus. Taxonomy (NCBI): domain Eukaryota; kingdom Metazoa; phylum Chordata; class Actinopteri; order Cichliformes; family Cichlidae; genus Neolamprologus; species Neolamprologus multifasciatus. Next base: position 5,180,067 of record NC_140445.1, read on the forward strand.
GTTTTCACATAGCGTAACCTTCAAAAAAATATATCTTTGAATACTTTCTATGGATAAGGTTTATTTAAGGTGGGACGCTACAGGCAAAGCATGTTTTTTTTCATGCACTGCTCAATTTTGAGCTTCCGAGGTATTTTATATAGTCTTGTCAGTCCTCTGACAGGCTTTTGAGATGGTAATACAAAGGAAATGTCCAGAACACACACTGAGATGCTCGTTTTACACCTCTGGTGATGCACATGTATGTAAATTACTGTCATTTTCCAATACAAAGCTTTAACAGTTGTTTTATTACACTCCGACATACTCATCATTTGCATACACCAGCGTTCCCTGTTTTATTCCTGCCTGTATCGTGATGATTTGCATGGTCTTTTTGGCTTTAGAATATGAATTTCATTGTGTATTTTCTGATACATGAAGCGATAAAGAGAGATCTCAAACACTACCTCTATAAAAACCTTGAACTCATTTGGGGGCGATCCTTCATTTGGACATTTTTGAAACCTCGTAATGTAAAAAATAATTATAAATAATTTAAGTAAACATTCTGTCAGTATATGTTAGCTCCATGTCTCCAGAAGCCCAGAAACATTTCATAATAAAAAAGAGGTTTATGAGTAAACTTTATCTCATGTAAGTAGACTTTTATTGGACATGTTTTCCATAGCAGTGCTGTACATGCATAAAACTGGAAAACATTAACTTATATCAGAAGTCATGACATGAAAGTTAGTCATTCGAGGTAAAGGGAGGCTGTAGCAACAAACCTCTGAATGTTTATTCTCTGGAAAATCTAATATTATTTCCTCTTTACTCAATCAGGCGTCACATAGCTTTGTTGTTCAAAGCACTGTAAAATAATTCTGCAAAATCACTGCGTCAGAAAAAGTAAGTAAAATGAATGTGGTGAGTTAGAATAACATGCAGGAGCTTAATTAACTAAGTGCTTTAATTTAGTTGGTAATTCAGCTCCTTTTGCATGATGTTAACATTTTATGTCAGGAGACTGGGATGTGATTTTCTTTGTCCCATTCCGTGCTTTACTTATTCACATGCTAAACTTTGCTATGAGGCTTTGGGTGAAAGAAAAGTCAGTTAAAATTCAGAAACTTGTAAAACATGAGTACAGAAAATTTAGAGCACGGATGTTAAACTCATTAAAGTGACTTAAGTGACTTTAAAAAAAAAAATCATTAAACTGACTTAAGTGACTTAAAAATCATTAAAGTGACTTAAGTAATTTAAAGAACTTTTTTGTCATTGTAGTTATACAACAAAATTTGTTTGTTAGCTCACAGAGGCCAGCAGCAAAAAAACAAGAAACAGCATAGTAACATAATACAGTCACATTATACAGTGGGCCACATACAGCCCACGCTCCGACGTTAAGTGGGCCAGAGGTGTTAGACTCCCCTTTCTGTCACTGTACAGAGGTTTAACTGCACATTTAATCCTGGAGATGTCTTAATATAAGAATAAGAAGTGCAATTACAACATTACATTTACGTCATTTTTCTGCACAGTAGAGAAACAGATGTGTAAAAGTTAAAAGAAAAAGTTCTGGTAGTTCATTGTTCTAACATGTAATTATCCTGAAAAAAAAATTCTGTCATTTAATTGTTTGTGTATTTTATTTAATTCATTTGGTGTATTAAATGTCCAAATGCTGTCCAAAGACATGCAACTTGTGGGGATAGGTTAATTGGATAATCCAAATTGCCACTAGGTGTGAATGTGCGAGTGAAAGTGAGTGCGAATGGTTGTCTGTCTCTGTGTGTTGGCCCTGCGACAGACTGGCGACCTGTCCAGGGTGTACCCTGCCTCTCGCCCTATGACAGCTGGGATAGGCTCCAGCGCCCCCCGCGACCCTGAAAAGGATAAGCGGAAGTGGATGGATGGATGGCATTTGGTGTAGTGTGAATGACCTTAAAAAAGGTCATTGGTAGTAGCAGAAGCTGTAAACTGTGCCAAAATACAGTTAAAAATTAAAAATGTGTGCCGTTGCATTCACATCTGCCAAAGTAGTCCAGAGGCCCATACTGGAGTCTTTGTTGGGCTGATTCTGATTCTAATGTTTGACACCCCTGATTTTGGGGTGTGGTGTCTAAATTTTGTCATTGTTTCTGCCTTGACTTCTCCCTCCACCTATCGCCCCGGCTTCTGGGAAACCATCAAATTTGCCTGGATTCAATATGTCAGCATCCTCCTCATCTTCCTCTGGGTCTTTGAACGCATCCAGAGATTCGTTTTCCAGAACCAGGTTCTGACAACTGTCCCAGTCCCAGTGGGAAAACCCCACATGTCATGATGGTAGTGCTTCGACCTCCTTATTCAGCCTGCCCACAATCTTCTTTTTCCTTGTTCCTCTTTAAACTTCCTGCTGCTGTTGCCTCGCGTGTGTTAACTCAGGTTTACAGTTAGCAGTAAGTGCTGCCCCATCATCGTCCAGAAAACCTGCTTTGGTGATCTGAAACGCATTCACACATTAGGACCAGGCAGCATCCTCGTAACACCAGTACAACCAGTCACACTGCTGCACATTATATTTTAAAACTGCTTTGATATTTGCTAGAAAGCAGAATCAGTCTGTCTTTTGTTGCACGCAGGAACTTAAAACACAAAAAGTAGTGTCTGAAAGGTTAGACTCATTCAAGGTTCCTTCCTTTGTGCAGAGACAACAGTGCACGTAGTGCTGATTGACCTGTGCTGGCACAACTCAACAGCTGCCTCTATGCGATAAAGCGCACTGAAGGTGTACGACTCACAGATGTCCTGTTATCTCGAACATCCGTGGGCGTGGCAGTGTTAAAAACAAACTGTCTGTTGAAGTTAGGAGTTTGGAGATATTTTTTGTGAGAAACGGAGTTTCTGTATGAATGAAATCCCATGTAGCAAATCTTGAAGATTTTCAAATTTTATTTCTTTTTTCTTTACCACCTGAGGAGCAATGGAGCAACCTCCTCTAATAAAGCTGAATAGTTGTTTCTCTGAAAAGTGGATCTTTTTCTTTCTGCTGCTGTTTTCTAGCAACTGTTTAGGAGATATGAGAAGAGTTTGTGCTATCGTGTGAGTGTATGTGGCAGAATCAGCCTTTTGTGTTGTGGCATAATGGATAATAAATATTTTTTACAGTTTTAACTATGTGTGTCTGCTTTAACCATAACATGTGTGTGATGATTTCCTAAGAAATGAAAACTAAAACCTGTTTTTTTTTAAGTATTCAGACTTTTTCTATTGTTTTTTTTAATGTTTTGTGACTTTTTCACGAAGCCATAACCCCAAATCACAACAATATTCATCTTAAGACACTTTATATCATAGGGTTAATAACCAATGATCTAATTGTGAAAGCACTTCAAAGGAGTTCACAACAACTGAGCTAATGGAGGCCTGCCAGTAACCAGAGATCATTAATGTGCAATCCTAGCATGCGAAATACCAGAAGGAACTAAGTGTGAGAAAATGAGATAATGTTAATCATGAGGTTCAAAAGAATTAATGGTTAACCGATCCTATCATCAGAATATTTAGGCAGAGCAAATAGCCAACACAGCTCGAACTGGCTGAAGGATGATTCTCTCCATGTCTTGGAGTTGTCCAGTCAGGACACAGCCCTAATCCTCAAGATTAGGACAGAAGAATTTTTCTTTGTGTGTTAGGAAGCATTCCTGGTGGTGCACAAACCAGTTTCTCATTAACATTTACTCTTGGAAATAAAAAGGTGACAAGCATTTCATGTTTTATTACACATGTCCTTTAAGCTTTGGTGCTTGGAGGAGGAGGAGGAGCAGTGTGTGTGTTGCTGGTTGGCTTGACCGATGTTTTTGTAGCAGTCCAAGCTCCTCTGTGTCTTTCCCCTTTTGGCCATTCAGGGCTTTGCACAAACAGCAGATGTTTTTATTCAGTGTGCGTACAACATGGACAGCCAGCAGGCTGTGAGCAGAGTGGTTTAGAATGGCCAACTTCACTTTCAAGCCTTTTAACATGTCACCAAGTTCTTACTGTTAATTGCAAAATTCATGAAACACCCCCCATTTCTTTATTTGTTGATAAGAAAATGGGAAATTGGAGCAGCGATTTATTGATACATCTGCAAACATACATGGAAATACAGATTATGAGGCAAAAATAGAGTCTGTATAAATCTAAGTTTGAAAATCAATATTTAGTATGACAACTTTTTAAACCAATCATATAGATCAGGAGTGTCAAACTCAAATACACAGTGGGCCAAAATTCAAAACTGGATCAAAGTCGCGGGCTAACATTAATATTCATTGAAAAAAAATCTTCTTCCAAATATAATAAGGAATCTTTTCTTATGGACTCAAACAAGTTTAGCTGAAAAACTGAATATGGAACAAGCAAATCTTAATGCTAAACAATATATATAACTTATATAAACGTATATATAACTTAATATTGCACACATGCAAAATCGAAATTCCAATTAAATAACACATCAGTGGAATTCATTTCTTAAATAAAAATTGTATTTGCAGCCTTTTGAATTAAATTTGATCATTTTATCATTTATCAAATTTTCATCATATTCTCTCACCTGTCCAGAAAGCTCCTGTTTTCTGCCTTTCTTTTTGCCATTTTGGGATAGGTAGCATGGCAGTATTTGCATGGTTGCTATGAATATGGTCAACAGAGGAGAGGGTGCTAATGGGTCCTGTCATGACTGACGCGCCAAAACACCAACAGAGCATTCTGGGAATTGTAGTATTAGCAATACGTGAACTGTATAATACTGGCAGGCCAGCTCTAATAGTAATTTTGTATGGCTTTGCGGGCCAAATGTAATTAGGATACGGGCCAAATTTGGCCCGCGGGCCAGAGTTTGACACCTATGATATAGATAGTTTGGCTTCTTGACAGCATTGAGAGAATTCAATTCAATTCAATTTTATTTATATAGCGCCAAATCACAACAAAAGTCGCCTCAAGGCGCTTCATAGATACAGAGAAAAACCCAACAATCATATGACCCTCTATGAGCAAACACTTTGGCGACAGTGGGAAGGAAAAACTCCCTTTTAACAGGAAGAAACCTCCGGAAGAACCAGGCTCAGGGAGGGGCGGGGCCATCTGCTGCGACCGGTTGGGAAGAGAGAAGGAAGACAGGATAAAAGACATGCTGTGGAAGAGAGACAGAGGTTAATAACAGATATGATTCAATGCAGAGAAGTCTTCCTGATCAGGCTTCAGTAAACAGTAGATGAATTGGATCAATTGACCTCTGATTACCTCTGTCTCTGATGTCTGTTACCCCCATTTTTTTAAGGACAACATTTTCAGATAACCCTCGTGCACTTGTCCAGGTTCCTTAAAACTTTTAATGATACAGGTGCAGAAACACCGTTTCATGTCCATCAAACTGTGTTATTTTGGGCATTTTTCATATAAAAGGCAACAAATGATGTTTTCTGAGATACACTGCTAGTAACAAAATGCCTAAAGATACAATTTAAAATTGGTTCTTTGCTAAGTTGTCTGTTATGTGTAGTAACCACACTGGTTTCTACACACACTGATTTCTACACACTGGAAACCACGCTGGTTTCCACACATCAAGAGACTGAGCTAGGAGGCTTTTGATGGTTGAATGATTTACAGATTGGTGTTCAGTGGATTTAAAAAAAAAAAGTATTTCCTGAATGCTTAAGAACACTTTTACACATTACAAGAAAATCTGGCCCATTGGAAAGAAAATACGCAGAAACAAAGGGTGGCTCGAGACATTTGCACAGTACTGCATCTTTCACACTGTTAGCAGGCTCTGTTACTTCATTTTGACTTTGGGTGTATAGCCTGCACTCTCTTCCTCCCTGTGACTCATCCTCCAGGGAGAAGTTTTTTAATGTGTGTGCATGTGTGTTTGTGTGGTTCTGTGCCTGTACCAGAGCATTAGCTCATTGAAACCGATCAGTCAAAGTTTGTGCTGGACGAAACGATTTAGTAACGCCCAAGCAGCTCAGCGACTTCATCTCAGAAAGATCACGTCTTAACCGTTCTGTCGTTCTTAGTCTAGGTGAGTATTGAACGCAACAAGACGTTGGCCCACTCACACACCACCCAAGCAAGAACACCAACAACAATATCTTTTTAAAGTGCTAAGCAGCCATTTATTTTCTTCAGCAGTGGGCAGTGCCAAAAATAACAAACAAAACTCCCTAATGGTCCCTACGCTTTCCTACACAAAATGAAAACCAAACAAAAGACAATTCACATACCTAACCTTCTAAATGAAAAACAGGAGAAAACTTAATCAACAAAAATGGCTTCTCAGATACTAACACCAGACACACACACACAGGGTTATACTTGCAAATCACTGGGCACAGACACTCTACACAGCAACGAATCAAAAACACACGCTCTTTGTTGGATGGTGGAGGTTAGGAGAGAGGGAACCAGGTGGCTTTCATCCAGTAGTTAAGTACTGGAGGTGATTAGCCAATCATCCAATCCAAGGACAGGAAGAGACTCCACCCAACTACTCAGCAGGCACGCCCAGGTGTCCACCTCCTAAGAGAGAAAAGGGAAAAACCCCACAGCCATCCTCTGGTGGGAGGAGTCACACATAAAACAAACACTGACAACATTGGATCATAACAGCAGGTACTACCTTTTATTTGTTCTCAAGGTCAGATTATCTGAACATATAAAGTCTTGGCTCACTTCCTGTTGATGTCATTATGTTTATCATAAATGTGCTGCATGCTCTTAACCAAGAAAAGAAAAGGTGTTTTATTATCAACTAAACTTTACCCAAGGGACACAGAAAGGACACGCTGCTGCTATATTTGGTTAATGTTTCATATGGATTCATTCACAACACCACAAACATAAAGAATATTATACCTGACGATCAAAGAGGCCACATTCCTAACTTAAAGCCTTAAAAAAATCAAATGGGTGCGTTTTTCTGACTAGGATGCCTGTTTAGGTCCCAGAAGAGGGTAGCTTAACTGGACTGCTGTCCTCACAGCCTCACAATTTTTGCTTTTTATTATTTCATTCATTATGCTGATGATTTGTGACTTTCTATGCACCGACAAAGTACAGGAACATATTTAAAGGAAGACGTTAGCAAAGAAAAGTGGGATAGTCAAGGAGATGAAGAAAGTTGGCAGGAGTGCTGAGAGGGAAGGTGTAAGGCAAAGAGAGAGGGTGCCAAAGGATAAAGGCTTATGGGCATTGCATGTGAGGCTGGGCACTAAGGAAAGGACTCGGCACAGACACTGAGCTGGAAAGGATGTGTACTGAGTTAGGGTGGTTTAGGATAGAGATCATAAGTAAGTAAGTAAGTAAAATTTATTTATATAGCGCTTTTCACAGATAAAAATCACAAAGTGCTTTACAACACAGGAAATGGGAATATAAAAACAATATAACAGTAAATAAAACAATGTAAAACAATAAAACTATAAAAACAGCATAAGAAGAAATGAATCAAAAGCTTTTCTAAATAAAAATGTCTTCAGCTGTTTCTTAAAAGAATCAATGGAGTCCGTGCAGCGAAGAGACACCACAACCGTGGTGCCACAGTCTGAAAGGCCCGATCACCACGAGTTTTAAAACGAGTGCGCGGTACCACCAGCAGTCTCTGATCTAATGACCTTAAAGCCCGAGAAGATGTATGTGGTTTCAGCAGGTCAGATAAATATTGAGGAGCCTGACCGTGTAGGGCCCTAAAGGTTAGAACTGAAAATGAAACCTAAAATTTACAGGCAACCAGTGAAGGGAGGCCAAGACTGGAGTGATATGTGATCTTCTCTTGCTGCCTGCTGCAGCATTCTGCACTGTCTGAAGACGATTTAAGGCTGATTTGTTAAAACAAGTAAAAAGGCGATCTCGTCCTTTCGGTCACTACCCACAGCTCGTGGCCATAGGTGAGGGTAGGGACGTAGATCGACCGGTAAATTGAGAGCTTCGCTTTTACACTCAGCTCCCTCTTCACCATGACGGACCGGTGCAGCGTCCGCATTACTGCAGCTGCAGCCCCAATCCATCTGTCGATCTCCGGCTCCCTTCTCCCATCACTCGTGAACAAGACCCCGAGATACTTGAACTCCTCCACTTGGGGCAGGAACTCATCCCCGACCCGGAGTGGACACTCCACCCTTTTCCGGCTGAGAACCATGGCCTCAGATTTGGAGGTGCTGATCCTCATTCCCGCTGCTTCACACTCGGCTGCGAACCGCTCCAGTGCGAGCTGGAGGCCCTCACCCGATGAAGCCAACAGAACCACATCATCCGCAAAGATCAGAGATGAGATTCTGAGGCCACCGAAGTGAAAGCCCTCCGCCACTTGGCTGCGCCTAGAAATCCTGTCCATAAAAATTATGAACAGAACCGGTGACAAAGGGCAGCCCTGGCAGAGCCCATCACCCACCAGGAACGAGTCCGACTTATTGCCGGCAATGCGAACCAAGCTCTTGCAACGGTTGTATAGGGATCGAATGGCCCGTAGCAATGGGCCAGACACCCCATACTCCCGCAACACCTCCCACAGGACACCCCGAGGGACACGGTCGAATGCCTTCTCCAAGTCCACAAAACACATGTAGACTGGTTGGGCAAACTCCCATGCACCCTCAAGTATCCTCGAGAGGATGAAGAGCTGGTCCAGTGTTCCGCGACCAGGACAAAAACCGCATTGTTCCTCCTGTATCAGAGGTTCGACTAGCGGACGAACTCTCCTTTCCAGCACCCTGGCATAGACTTTCCCGGGGAGGCTGAGGAGTGTGATCCCCCTGTAGGTGGAACACACCCTTCTTAAAGATGGGGACCACCATCCCGGTCTGCCAATCCACGGGTACTGCCCCTGATCTCCACGCAACATTGCAGAGGCGTGTCAACCAGGACAGCCCTACAACGTCCAGAGGCTTCAGGAACTCGGGGCGGACCTCATCAACACCAGGGGCTCTGCCTGAAAGGACGAGATCGCGGATACAAGCGGCGGAAATGAGCTTCCTCCGAAGGGTGGCTGGCCTCTCCCTTAGAGATAGGGTGAGAAGTTCGGCCATCCGGGAGGGGCTCAGAGTAGAGCCGCTGCTGCTCCACATTGAAAGGAGCCAGCTGAGGTGGTTCGGGCATCTGACGAGGATGCCTCCTGGGTGAGGTGTTCCAGGCATGTCCCACCGGGAGGAGGCCCCGGGGCAGACCCAGGACACGCTGGAGAGATTATATCTCTCGGCTGGCCTGGGAACGCCTTGGTGTTCCCCCGGACGAGCTGGAGGAGGTGGCTGGGGAGAGGGAGGTCTGGGCCTCTTTGCTTAGGCTGCTGCCCCCGCGACCCGGCCCCGGATAAAGCGGAGGAAGATGGATGGATGGAAGTAAAAAGGCCATTACAATAGTCTAAACGAGAAGAAATAAAAGCATGAATAATCATCTCAAGTTCAAGCTTTGATACCATTAGTCTGAGTTTAGAGATATTCCGTAAATGATAAAAACAGTTTCGGACCAGCTGCACGAGCGACATCGAGCTGTCAAATACGACACCGAGATTTCTAAGGCTTGATTTTACATAAGGGTCTAAGAAGCTGATATGCTGCCTGATTTCTGGGACCATGTGGTCTGGAGCAATAATTAGAGTTTTTCTGTTTTATTAGAGTTTAGTTGGAAGAAATTGTCATTTAACCATTTGTTGATTTCTGTCAGGCAATTACTTAAATTAGACAATAATGTACTAACAAGTGAAGAGAGTGTGCTGAGAAGATGGAAGGAGTACTTTGAGGAGCTAATGAATGATGAAAATGAGAAAGAGAGGAGGATGGATGGAGGAAAGTGAGTCAGGAAGTGCAGATTTCACATATTGGTGGTTCAGATGGCATGTCTGTGAAATATGAAGATCTTTAGGAGAGATGGCTTCTTTTAAACAGATTGATTAACATAATTTTGGTCAGAGGATTCCTGAAGAATAGAGAAATCCAATTTCAAGTTCAAGGGTGACGTGCAGAGCTGCAGTAACTATGGAGAGATAGGGGTAGAGTCCCAAGAGAGGAACTGCGGTGCTGCATGAGGAAGTCAAGACTGACAGAGAAGTCTGTAAGGACGGACCTGTAGGAAGAAAACGCACAAGTGTTGAGGCATGCAGTAGGAGTGACAGCTGGATTCAAGGTCGGGGTGGAAGTACATCAGGGATCGGCTGTGAGCATCTTCTTGTTTGGAGTGGTGATGGACAAAGTAAATTTAAAATACCTGGGATCGACCAGCCAAAGCAGCAGACAGTGCACACAAGCGGCGATGAAGAGTGTTGGGTGATTTGTAACAGAAGAGGTGGTAGTGGGAGCTGGTATGAGGTAGGGGTTGGAGACAGTGGTACTAACACAAAGACAGGAGTGGAGCTGAAGATGTTAAGATGGGAGTGATCGGGAGGGACAAGATTAGAAATGAGCACATCAGAAGGAAAGTTCAGGTTGAATGCTTTGGAGACAAAGTAAGTGAGGCTGGGATGGTTTGCACATGTGCAGGAGAGGAATAGCTGATTGGGCAAATGATGTTAAGTATGGAGCTGCCAGGTCAGAAAAAAAGCGGGAAATTCGAAAGCAGGTTAATGGATGTAATGAAGGAGGATGTGTAAGGGTTGGTATGAGAGAGGAGGATCGTAGCGCTAGATTGAGATAGAGGCAGATGGTCCAGAATGGCGACCCCTTTGGGAGAAGCTGAAATTAAGAAGTTTTGTTTCTGCCTTAACTTTAATTTAATCTGTAATTTCTGGCTTTGTGCTTCAATATTGCAATCTGTTTGCTTTTTATAAAGAGTCAACATAAATAAAGTAGTACCTTAGTGTTTATACAACCCTGTTAAATGCAATCTGTTTCCATGGGCGTATGTGCAGCATCTTGTGGAAATCTCACCAATAGATGTTGAAATTATTAAGGATGGGCCAACAGGTCCATTCACAAAACAGGGTCTTAGACCATTGTTTTTTGGGGAATGCAGTGACAAAGTAACAAAGAGCCATATAACCAATAACAGTGCTGGCTCACTTCAAACTGGAAGTCTCCTATTTGAATGAAAGAGCACTCTTTTTAACACCTTATTGCAACTTTTACAACTAATTCCACATCATTGCCCAAAGTCTCTCCTCCGCCTCCATCCAGCTCTTACTGGTCACCAAAAAGCTCTTCTTTCAGCTGCAGAGAGAAGGAAAACAGGATATGAGTCTGGGTCTTACAGGAAACAGGTGCATCCCTTGTTTGCATCTCTTTTTCAGTGTTTCATTGCTTTTCCCCAAGTTCCACTTTATTTTGCTCTAGAGACAGAGCATCAACATACAGATTTCTAATTCTTCATCCCAATGAAAACAATCCCAAAATAATCTCAAAGTTTTATGAAAACACTTTCAGCTATTAAAGTTTTATTATAATCAAGAAGAGAACATGCAGCAAATTTTGCTTATTTTTCACATTTTTGCTTATTTTTTAAAAATTATTTTTATGTTATTACCATTTTTGCCAGAGCAGCAAAGTAAGAACTTCTGCTTCACTAAATGCAACAAGAAAGGAAGACACTGTGACAGCTGGCATAGTGTGAGAGGCCTATGACCGGTTGCCAGTGTGCTGCAGGGCTTGCAAAGAGAGACAGACAACCATTCACTCCTAAGGCCAGTATAAAGCAACCAACTGACCTAACCAACACACATGTCTCTGGGAGGACGAATGAGAACCTGGAGAAAATTTCATGCAAAAAAATTCATGCATGCACAGGGAGAATGTGCAGAGTCATAAAGGTCCCCAGCCTGGAGTCAAACCTGGAACCCTTTTTTGTGCAGTACCATTAAGGTACCAAGCAAGTTATTTTCATTATCAAAAGGAGGAAGTGGGGAATTAAAAATCAAAATCATTTGAAATGTGCAAATTTGCTAGGATTTTCACTTTCTGTCTTGGTGATTTTTGTCATTATTTATGCTGTTAAAGTGGCGGATGTTCATGTTAAACATAACCATCAGACTGCTTTAAACAATCAGTTTCAGACAGTTTTTGTTGAAAGGGAGTAATGAGCTGAACATGTACTAAAGTACCAAATCTGAGGAATCTACCTGGTTGGTTGGCAACAGGCAGGGTTTGAAGATAAGCTCAATTTAGAAAGCAAACAAACAAAAGAACAAAAATGCAGGCATGTTTGTTTTTTTACAAAGTATTGTATTTCTGTTCACACATGTGTGCAGTGTTGGTTTAGCATAACGATTATGATCGACTCAGTGCTTTTATTTGGTTGACTTCCATTTGCAAACATTTCTGTCTTCTCAGGGTTTCTGAAAGGTTATGTAAGAATGAATCTTGTTAATGGATTCTTACTGCAATGGAAATATCGCTGTATTGTATACAGCTAACTCTGTGTTGCAAAAAAGCACACCAGAGACCTGTATTTGCGAGCAGGATATGGACTTAGTGAGGTTAATTTGGGTTAAACTCTGGTTTTCAGTGTTCCAAAGGTACTTCACTCTCTGCCATGGTAACTTTGACCTAAATCTTGCCAATAATTTTCTTTTCATATGAACATGCCCTTAGCTCATAGGGTGACTGGAAAATTCTACTAGTAGTTCTACACAAGCCCAGGGGAAGAAGAGGTCGGTTTGTGAGTCTGGAGGTGTGGGACAATCCAGATATTTGCCCGAAAAAGAAAACACAGAATTTTCCATCATTTCACAAAAACGAATAAAAAATCTGAAACATGTTACTCAAGACAGTTAAAAACAATTAATTCCAGGAATGCATATCAAAATATAGGCTCACCAACAGTAGATTTCTTAAATATCAGCAAATGATGAACAGCATGGAGAAAAGATTGAATCCCTGGCAACTGAACTCAGAAATGCCCACACAGGTAACAGAATTTTTAAATTGTTGAACCCCTAAATTATTAGCAACTTAAAGAAAGTCTAGTCACCTTCATTCCAAACTCCTTAGGCTATTTATAGAAATAATGATGGACGTGAATAAATAAACAGATTAAAAAAAAAACACAAACAAGAGAAGCATATAGACAATTTATGGAGCTCATCTTGGAAAAACAAATATGTTTGGCACAATAATGCAAACATCCGAATCAGATTAGCTAATGACAAGTCAACTATATTGCTATAGTAAATATTAACATAGCTCTACATGTTGAATTACTATTAAGTCCAAGTTAAGAGACATATATGTCATGTTAAGTTGTGTGTGGCAGGCAGAGTTGCAAACTTCTATGCAGACTCACAGCAAATTACTGTAAATTCCAGTTACAGCAACTTTCATGTAAATGCAAGTGAGGCAGGATATTTTTTACTGCAAATGTATTTACAGTAATGTAAATACTTTTGGCTGGCAATAGCATACTGGCATTCATTTGCCAGCAACCTGTGTGCTGTCCTCAGTGTTTTCCATACTTCCAGAAAAACGATGCACAGTATTTTCTACAGTATTCATTTCTTGTTTTACACGATATTATCACAATGTGGGCAATCAAAACAATATCTGAAACATAACTTTACCCCACCAAGTAGCAATGGCACAGTATACATTAAAAGTGATTCAGAAACTGTAGCTTAAGATAAAGCACAGAATCAGTGACATCTTTACTGGTCCCTGAATAGGACACGCAAAGAATTCACAAAAGCTCAGTGATCCGAACCTGTAAAATCGATGTACCTGCAAAACAAAAGGATGGTGCAACAAGCACAGATGCTGGACGAAACAGATGCTGCTTTACTGTGTCGTGGTCCTGAGTCTGCCGACTCAGTGTTTTGTGTTTCTTTATGCTTTTGTTTATCCTGAGTATGTATTCTGTCATGATTTAGTTAGTTCAGTGTCTTGTCTGGTTCTGTGTCTGAGTTTCCTGTTTTATTCTGAAGGTCCCCGTCTCGTGTGAGTGTGTTCAGTATGTTTCCCCTGTCCTGTCAGCTCTGACTTCTTCCAGGTGTGTTGCCCTCCTGTCTGTCATCCCCTGATTACTGCTGTGTGTATTTAAGGCCTGTGTGTTCTCCTGCCTGTTGCCGGTGTTGTGCCAAAGTAGGTATCCCCGACAGAATTTGTTTCCCCTGTGCTGGGAGCACCAAGAAGTACTGATGTTTTCATTTTGTGAAAAAGTGAAAAATTAGTATCATTACATTACCATTCAGTTTGAGGGTTACAACATTATATAATTATATATTTATTGCTCACGGGTATCAGATGGGATTATTTTAACAAACCATTAACGTTTTGGCTGATAACTATTTTTATATTTTTATTCTCCTATAACTTTACTATATAAAGAGCTAAATCCTCCAAAGTTTCAGGAGTAATGCGTCATAATAAGAAGTGTTTGTGAACGAAAAATCAGCAATGTGGGATACTGTTTGTCCGTGATTTACACAGGGGGAACAAATTGTGGCAGGATCAGCCTGATATTATTTGTATCCCACTATAACTTCGTTGTATAAAGAGCTAACATCTCAAAAATGTCAGGAGTAGTTAGTCATTATAAGAAGTGTTTGTAAACTAAAAATCAACAATGCGGGATACTGTTTGTCCGTGATTTGGACAGTCCAGCGTGTGCTCCCGACGCAGGGGAAACAAATTCTGTCGGGGATACCTAGTTTGGCACGACACCTGTTCGTCTGTGTTCCCCAGTGTCCTGTTCCTCGTCTGCATCTCTCTGCCTTTCTCCACGTTTCTTATGTTCTCAGGTTTGTTATTTAGTTTTTCCACTTTAGGTTTCTTTAGTTCCCTGTCATCCCTCACTGCCTGTTTGCCACTACACCACCCTGTAAATAAACATCACTCGAATCATCAGTCATTGCCTGCATTTTGGGTCCTCCTTAACCTCCAACACCACACGGCTCGCCTCGGCAGCTGTGACATACTGGCTATTAAAATTGCTTTGGTTCTCCTATTATCGACTGATTAAACCAATGACTGTAGAAAATACATTTAGACAGTCATTGGATTGAACTATATCAACGTTTACTTTAAGGCACAATGCTCAACGACACCTTGGTTAAGTCCCTTATCGAAACGAAGGATGGACACTTGAAAGTGAAGCCTGCTAGAAAAGTTATGATAAGGGGCCCTTGCAGACAGTGAGACATTGTAATGAAAACTTAAAACCCCCACATTAATGCAGTGTTTGGAGATTCAGTAGAGTTCAGCAGTTTCGTGCTTCTGCAGCCACGATGATAACCAGCACAATTGGGGAGGACACTGAGCCGATAAGCCAGTGCAGAGGAGGAGCCCTCATTTATCTTTGAAAGTAAAGAGAGGCTACCCGTCAGTTTGTGCAGCTAGTTTTAAAGCTTGACTGTACTGAAAATAACAAAACAAATAGTATGGAAATGATCTGAGGATGATGTCAACTTTCCTCACGCGTCCTCGAGTTTATTGATCCAGTGTCTCTCCTGTTTGCAAAGTTATTTTTGAATAGAAAAGTGACTTGAAAGTGTGTATTTGCCAAAAACTGGACAAATGGACATCTGTTTTTGGTCTACATCTTTTGATTTATTCAAGCTACCGTAATAAGCCCTAAAGTGAGCTCAAACGGGGACATCTGTGCCTTTCCAATGATACCTCATGTCCAGTTAGGCAGGACATCACAAAAAACGTTAAACTAGAAGATACTTGTTTGTTGTTTCTCAGGAGAATATGTGAAATATATGTCAAATGTATCCCTCGTGAAGGATATCAAATGATCTTGAGCCACAAACAACTTTGTCATAAGGTAGAAGCAGCAACCAGTTTTTTTTTGGCACGGACCTTATGTTCTTTATTTACTCCGTTAAAATAAATCTCGTTCACATTAAAAATGTCTTTTTAAAGAGTAACCTGGCCAAGAGGACAGCACAAATATAACAATATAAAACATAACAATAGTTCTGTAAACATGTTTTAAGTGGCCAAAAAAGATCGGATTGGTTAAAGTGTAAGTACAATAAACACAGTTATAAAGGTAGTGGCTGCATTGCAGCTGGTAACGGAGATAAAACACTGGGACTGGACCACAGGGCAGTTAACATCTGTAGCCTGCTGCACCACACACAAGAATAAATGTTGGGAAGGATGTCTGCCATCGATGCGCGGTAAATGTCGCCTTTATAACTGTTCCGTTACACCCATCCACCCACCTTCCACCACCCTCCTATCTCTGTGACCAGCAGCCCCCGCCCAGCCCTCTGCCAGCCCGTCAGCCCTGCACTGCCACCGGCCACGTCTCAAAACTGCGCCTTGTGCACGGCCACTGCAAGAAAGTTCTCCGAGCAGCTGGTGACCGAGGGCGGAGGAGAGGAGAGTTCAGAGGACTGTGGACGGGCTCCGTTGTCAAACAGCGCGACCGACAACAAAATAAAAGGTGAGACTTTTTTCTTTCTCTTTTGTGGAATAAGAGGTTAAAAAAAAAGACGAATAAACTACAACCCGCTCGCTTCTCTACGGTTACGACCCTCTTTTCTGCCCATCTTGGCGATTCTTTTACAACCACGTCAATAAATTCGTCTTTAAAACCGAGCAACGCAAAAATGTAACGAAACTCCAAAGATCAGTATCCGTGACCACCCAGGTAGGCGCAGGGGACTCCATTACCCCCCGTTTATCCCCTCAGAGTTAGTTTGGTCTGCGCCGTTACACAGTCTTCTGTAATGTGATTACAAGTGCCAGCTACAAGCCTCTAAACCCGTTTTTATTCTGTACAATATTTACCAGATTCCACGGGGTTCATTTGAAGACAGTGAATTAATGAAGTAATTAAAAGCTGCCAATTTTCATGTCACGTTTGTGCTTCACATATAGACATTAAACGGGCCAAACTGAGCAGCAGTTTAAAATGTGAGACTCTATCTGTCGTACAGATGAATATATAGCTAATTTCTTTTCAAAAACATCAGGTGTAAAGCTATTAAATTTTTCACACTGCCTTTCATTTAAAATTTTTCTCTTCCCCCCAATTTTGAAACAGAATTTGACATAATGTTTATAGATATATAAAAGAAAGAATTGGGTACACCTGAGGCTCAGTGTTTGAACTAACTGCAAACTCTGACAGGGTTATAGAGGTAATATGAGGAAGCCTGCTCTGCTCAAGTGCCCGTGTCAATCATCCTTAAATGTGGGCATTCCTCTATAGCGTTTCCAGTTGATAAGGTTACTTCAGCTGATCTGCAAACACACAAATCGCTATTCAATGGAAGTGATAACAATGACAATAGTAAGTGGATTAAGAGCACTTTGTGATAGTGACAGTGGAGAAATCCACAGCAAAAATATAAAGTTACCAAATAATGTCTGAAAAAAAAAGATGCATCCCAGCTGACTGGTGCATGGGTGCACTGACCATCACTTATGTGTGCTTTCGTATTAGTGTTAAACTGGTTAAATATTCAAAGGGAGTGGAGATAAAAGACAAAGCAGTATGGATTACACAAAAGGGTGAATCAGTAACGGCCAAAAACAAAGCAAACCAAGGACACTGGCTTTGTTATTGCGTTGTTCGTACTCTAAAGGAAACTACAATTTAATTTTTGAGAAACACATCAAGGGACTGTGACATCTGAGGAAATACTGGATGTGTCTATGAGTGTGTCAGGTTATGAGAAGAAGTCATAATGTCAAAGGTGTTTCTGACGGAGGATAGCTGAGAGACTATGTTTCTATATAAGCACATGCTTAAGGAACATTTACAATGTGAGGTTTGCAGAAAAGAAACAAATTTTATGAGCTGATTTATTTATTTATATTACAAAATATCATTGAAATGGAGTAGGCAGACGTATACACTTATTCGTCCCTACCCCCTCAAATTTTACCTCTCGTTGATTTCATTTTCTTTTAGCCTTAAATTAAACAAACAACATATGAAGCAAAAGTAAAACAAAGACAAATCAAAACAAACAAACAAATAAACAAGCCCCACCACTGTTCATATAAATAAGGACTGAGTGGTTTGCAGATTCACAAATGATGAGACAAACAAACTAAAACACTGTTACGAACAACATCACCGCCCTGGGTTAACCCTGTTTTCTTCATTCTTATATTTGTTAAAAATCAGTTTTTTATATTTCACTTTAAACTGGTTTATGTTTTTACTTTCTTTAATTTCTTCTGTTAGATTTAACTCCTGCTGTTGAGATAGACATTTTTAAAAGTTGTTCTAACCTTTTGTATTTTAAAATTCCATTTCCCTCTTAAGTTATACCCACCTTCTTTTTACAGATTTCTTTTGCAAGCATTTTATTTCTTACTTTATATCTTATTTGAATTTATTGGTGGTTGCTGAATATCAGCATTTATAAAAGCTGATAAATGTAAATACAAAAAGAAAGAAGAGGTGGAAAAAACACACATGAATCGTGTTTTCAGTGTCAATGTTTGTTTCAGGTCTGCTTACAGAAGAAAACGACCAGGTCTTTACTGCACCCTGCTGTCAGAGTAGGGGAAGGAGACTGGTGAAATGAGGGATTATTTTAATATTAACCAAGATTATCAACACTTTATGTTACAGTGAGTTTAGTAAAAGCCTCCCAACATGTGTTAAAGCAAACAAAGCGAGAGAGAAACCAACAAACTGTTGTTGGAGATTTTCAGTTGAGTCCCCCCACTTGACAACAGTTTGATAGGCAGTGAAAGCCACTGCAAATATGTAAAGCGGTTGATGCAGTTTGCTTGGAATACCTCCTGACTGCTGAACCTGTGCTGCCAGCTTCCTCCATGCTATATTAGCTGTGCTGTGCAGGAGCAACGCCTCTGCTATGTAGAGTTATAAATGCAGAGCAACAATGAACTGAACAGGACTGAACCTGTGTCCAGTATCAGATTGTGCATCCATAGAAGGTGAACGCAGAGTTTCATGAGAGAAAACCCCCATAAAATATCAAAATATACATTTTTGAAAGTACAAACAGGGACAACGGGCACTCTTCACAGTTTTTAACATTTTAGCTGTTTGCACTTAAGAAGTTTACTCTTTTCCACGATTGGCTGATGGGCCAACACAGCACAAGAGCACCCACAAACTCTCCTTCTCCTGGGAACAAACTAGGGATCTTTTGCTTGTTTGGCCAATGTGTGAACAACTACGTCAAAACTGAGCAAATGTTTATTTTTACTTTTCAGAAACGAGTACGGTTCAGTTTCACAAAGACTACAGAGTATGTGATAGGCCAGCTTGAAAGGCTCATTGATTTTGTTTATACACATATCGGCTCAAATCTTTTGTCATATTTTTAAGAAGCTTTTTAGAGTTGGATCTGTACACTTACAAGATACAGCGTGGTCTAAAGAGCTCTTATATGCGTTCCATTACCAACTACAAACATCAGAAAGTACAATTAAAGGCCACCTTCAGGCAGACTTCATGAACAAAGTGAGTGATTTAGTTTAAGTGGATGGTTGAGCAGGTTTGGCTGACTCTGTGGTTTATTTATCCACTGATCAAGCAGCTGCAAGACACCCCGAAACAACCCTGAGAGCCTGTGTTCTTTCATGCACGCAGAGCTGAGCGGGACGAGCAGCGAGTGTTTCCGAGTAGCCGCTTTCTCAGAACTGATAATCACAAGGAAAGGTTGCAGCTGGCGCAGCTCACTATGCAGGTGCAATAATGTATGCTTCTTAGCAGACGAATATCTTGATCTCTTCGGTGTAGTTCACGGTTGCCAGCGCTGTTCTCCTCACAAAGACAGCAAAGTGTTTCCTGCACTTGGACTCACCACGTCTCAAACAGAAAGAGACGCATCTGTTCCCAGACTCAGTCTCACTGCAAACAAACAGTGCGCGAGCAGCTGCACGCAAGGCGTCGCACAATGTCTGCACACAAGACGCTGCAGATCCATGTTTACACAAGGTGCGTGTGTTTAATATCACACGGTCATAAATTATATAAATCCAGATGAAGATTGGGGTATTAAAAGCATTTACCTTTTGTTTACCTCTCCATTGTTCAGTGTGCTGTCTAATCTGTTCAAGACATAAACAGGAGAGAAAGTCTTAACATGTCAGCACCTTCATGAGTGATTAAATCTAAGAGGCGGGGTAATACCTCATGTCAAGTATGTTCTTCATGCAACCTGATCAGGGCCCTGCATTCAGATCAATTTAAAGGCTGCGTGTGCAGGTTAGTTAGTGCTAGGGAACTGTGGCAACGTTTACAGTAATGAACCGTGCTGAACTTTTGCTCAACTGTGAGGTTCACATGGTTTTCAGATATACATTTGAGACTGTCAAAACATGTCAAATGTCTGCTCAAAAGTGTTTTAGCCACTTACTTTAGGCAAGGCAAGTTTATTTGTATAGCACAATTCAACAACAAGGTGATTCAAAGTGCTTTACAGAGACATTAGAAACAAAAACAAATAAAAAGCATGATTTAAAATTGATTAAAACAAGCAAACAAACTAACTAATTAACAAACAAACAAAACAGTATATAAAATCAAAACAGATAAAATCAGAACAGTAGATAAAATCAGTAGTTAAAATGTAAGTTTTGAAATTTAAGCTTAAGTGCGGATTTGGTGCTTTATTCAAATGCAGCTGAGAACAGGTGAGTCTTCAACCTGGATTTAAATAAACTGAGTGTTTCAGCTGATCTGAGGCTTTCTGGGAGTTTGTTCCAGATATAAGGAGCATAAAAGCTGAATGCAGCTTCTCCGTGTCTGGTTCTGACTCTGGGAACTGATAAAAAACTGGATCCAGATGACCTGAGGGATCTGGAAGGTTCATACTGGGTCAGGAGGTCACTGATGTATTTTGGTCCTAAACCATTCAGAGCTTTATAGAGCAGCATCAGAACTTTAAAGTCTATCCTCTGACGGACAGGCAGCCAGTGTAAAGACCTCAGAGCTGGAGTGATGTGATCCACTTGTTTGGTCTTAGTGAGGACTCGAGCAGCAGAGTTCTGAATGAGCTGTAGTTGTCTGACTGATTTTTTGGGTAGACCTGTAAAGATGCTGTTACAGTAATCAAGCCTACTAAAGATGAATGCATGGACTAGTTTTTCCAGGTCCTGTTGAGACATCAGATCTTTTATCCTTGATATATTCTTGAGGTGATAGTAAGCTGATTTTGTTATTGTCTTAATGTGTTTTTCTAAGTTTAGGTCTGCATCCATCACTACACCCAAATTTCTCGCCTGGTTTGTGGTTTTTAGGTGTATAGATTGAAGTTCTCTGGTGACCTGTAATCGTTAGCACTTGTACTGAGCATGCATGTCTATTACAAAGAACCAGAAGCAGTCAACCATCAAGCTCAGACTTTTTCCACGCTCATCATTGACTTTGCCCAGATTTGGGTGAACAAAAGTGCATCTTCAGTGACATTTTGCACTCGTTAGCTGATTTGATTTTAGCAAAATTCTCTGCTCTGTGATTCCAAAGTAAATTTTGGACTAATGCTTCCCAGGCTACTGATTCACTTGGCTCCGGTTTCCTTTCAAACTCATCGTCAAGTATCAGTTCACAGATTTTAGAACCAACAAAAAGACCTTTATTAACTTTAGGCTTACTTTTCTGCACAGCACACTTACTTACTTAAATTTTATAATGAGTCGCTGTTTCTGTCCAGTCATCCTAGCTGTCCAATACTTGGAACATAACTAAAAAAAACAGGAACTTGCGAGATGAAAACAGATTTAAAATCAGTAAATGAAATTTGTCAAAGCACAGGTGAAAGAATCCCACCAGCACAATGCCAGTGTCATTTAGCATCTCTTATATGGAATCATATTTATAAACTTCATTTGACTAGTGCCCTGGTCAGCTGATTCACCTCCCTGCAAACAAAACAGTTCCACTGAAGTCACAGTACAAAAGAATTTGACAATTTTGAGATGAATCTTTTTTCCCACTGCGCCATCACACCTGATCTGCTCCACCAACACACTTGTAGCTTCATATTAGTTTCTGTGATCCCAAACTTAAGACAGATTGCCATCACTCCTTTAATTGTGGGTTGAGAAATTCATCTCCAGTATAAATGTTCTTTATATTTCTAACAGAAATGATGTTGATCTCGGGCGGCATTCGAGACAGTCCACATTCTGCAGGCTTGTCCCTGTTTATCCACTGTGTCTGTGACACTGCAGACTCATGTTAGCATTTCAAATTAAAGGGCAGATTTTTGCATGTGATGGATCCATGTCACCTTATGTCTGAGTGCACAGTGCTTGCTGTTTTCAGCAGTTAAATATCATTTAACAGCATCTTTGTTGGATGATCTGATATCCTCGTGTTGGTGTTGTTCCCAGATCATCATGAAAATGTTGTTCCAGGTTCAACATTGCAAGTGACCAATCACATTATTGTGACGTTATTCTTTTGCGCACCAACCCATTCGTGCATTTATGAAATTCCAATGTTGCAAGGACAATATCAATTCTGCTTAGCGTTTATTAAAGGGTTAGGGTCCGTTGATCGGCGGACAAAGGCGGTTTCTCGCAGCTTAAGTACAGTTTTTTGTTTTACGCCGGTTTTTCCCGAAGTCGCAAAAGTATGACATCACAACATTCTGATTGGTCACTTGCAATGTTGATCCTGGAACAACCTTTAGTATGATGATCTGGGAACAACACCAACACGAGGATATCAGATCGTGCATCTTTGTTAGTGAGGGTTGAAAGCCTATCGGGATTTTCTTTTTTTTGACGATTCAGCACTTCAGTCTTACAGTGCTAAATTGTGCAGCGTCACCTCGGGGAAAGTTTCCACTTTTCCAGCTGAGCAGCCTGTTGAAATTTAAGAAAGTACAAAGTGATCTGAAACTTGACACTACCTGGCATTATTGCCTCTACATCAGATCTGCGCCCACATGCAAGTATGTGGAAGCGCATTACAGTTGTCCTGGTTTAAGCAAGACATTCATCCAGATATTTTAGTATTTAGTGATAGCTCAGTTAGAACATAATACAATAAAATCCTGCCTTTCAGTACAAGTGAGTAAATATAGTTTGAAAGATTTCTTTTGCCAGTTGTCACAAGTTGTTAATTTTTAAGATTATTTTTCTGCATTTATCTGAGAGTTTAAGAGGAAGGTAACTCAACAGGTAAGGGGTTCTTATAGGGAAAGGATCAGCAGCTAACAAGACTGTAACTTTCTCAGGTTTCATCTTCTGTTATTAGCTAAATGTCGAGCTTAGCGTGTGTTTTTCGGTGGATGAATAAGTGCTTGTCTGAAAATATTCGAGGATTGAATCTTTGACTGATACTTTCATGCACCAGGGGGGGCTGGAGCCTATCCCAGCTGTCATAGGGTTGAGAGGTAGGGCATACCCTGGAATCTGAAAGAGGGCTGACACAGAGAGACACACAGCAGTTCATACCTATGGGAAATTTGGAATCACTAATTAATAATTAACTAATTAAATACTAATTCCCACTAACTTTGGACTGTGTGAGGAAGCCAGAGTACCCAGAGAAAACTCACACAAACATTGAGAAAATATGCAAACTCCACACAGAAAGGCCCCAGATAGACGAGTCAAACTCAGGCCCTTCTATCTGTGAGTAGCAGGTGGCTAAATGCCCCGACACCTGATAGTTTCAATAAATGAAACAGATTTTTTAAATATATCACCAAATCCCAGCAACAATCACCTCGAGGCAATTTGTATGTAAGGTAATGACTCTACATTGATACAGAGGGAAATTCCCAACAATCAGATGACCCAGAGAAACAGAGAGAGCAGGAATACAGTGGCGTGATTAATACCTGTGTAAAGTTTCAGAGTATGTTTTTTTTGAAAGAAGGAAGTTATAATTTAAGGGGTTTTTGTAACTTCAAAACAATGAAGGTACGTACTACAAGAAAAGGCTTTTGTGTTTCTGTTCATGGAGTGAAACTATGGAACAGTCTGAATATGGAATTAAAGTAATGTCCAAAGATAAAACTGTTCAAATAGAGTTATAAAAATATGATCTTCTCGAACTATAAAGAAAAGGAAAATATTTAAATTAAGTGAATGTCTCTATTTAAAAAACAACAACAAAACAAGTCATGATGTGATATTATAGTATATCAGAAATCTGTTCACTGTTTTTATTACAAATTATATCAGTAAGGAAGCTGACTAAATATTAACTGATAATTTATGGCAAAGGGGTGGGATTAAATAAGTTTACTTCTTCCCTTTCAACATGTAAATTAATAATTTTTTTTGTATGTAATTTGTACAGTATTTTTTTCTTTCTTATTTTCTTTTCTAAATGTACTTGTATATTGTTCACATGTTGAAATAAATTACCAATCAATCAATCAATCAATCAATCAATCAATCAATCAAAGTTTCAGTGGTTAATGTGATGTTTAGGTCTGATTTTTTCACCATGTTCAAAATCAGCCCATGTGATTCAAAATGTTTATGAAGGGTGGTTCACATCAGTTACCAACTAACTAGGTAATTATTGCCACACTAGGATTTCACTATCACTGTTTCACTATCTCGAGGGTCTAAAGTTGATTAGCTCGTGTCCCATCTTATGGCATACTACCATGATTTGCTTTATCATCAGGGATCTTGCTCTTCTTCCTTCTTCCTGGACTTGGTCATCAGGTGACAGCATTCCTGTCATAAGCCGCCGGTGAGGTGACACGCCTCACATGTTAGCAAGTTGCATAACATTGGAACATTAGGGGAGAGATCAGAGTTTTGTATAGGGTTGGTTTAAAAGTATCTAAAAAGTATCAATAGAAAGTATCGCATTTAAAAGTGGCCAAAAGTTATAACTTTACTAAAACCATCTCATGTGCAATGAAGTAACAATAAAACTGGTCCCTTTATTTTCTATGAAAACACATTTAATGTAAATGAACTTTTTTTTTTTTTCAATCCTTAAAAATGTACACTGAACAGCTACATAAAGGCCGCTTGCTACAGTGGCATGATGCAGGAAAAATTGCGTGGCGTGATGCATAGAGTTTGCATTGATATTTTGATGTAACATTGCATAAAGAGTTTTTTCAGCGAAGCCGTGCCAGTGTTTGCAGTTTTCTCTCTGCACTAACCCAAGCTCTCTCTGCATTTCAAACCAGCATGAAGTTCTCCTGCAGCAGCGAGGGACACAAAGTCCAACAAATGTCTCAAAATCCACCAATTAAGATGCAATCATGCTTCTAACTTGTTCTCTGGATGACAGCTTTGCTTGTAAATGTCACTGAATTCTCAGCACAGTCTTTGTTTTTAACATATTTAGTCCAGTGGAAATGCTTCAAAGATTTCAAGATAGAAAAACAGGCAGGAAAAAGCACAAAAGTCATTTCCATATTCTGTCTGGTCTCTCATATATGAAAATTAATCTTGTATATGAAGATTGCCCTGCAAAATTGGTTAAAATTGGTTGGTGGCACGGTGGTTAGCACTGTTGCCGCACAGCAAGAAGGTCCTGAGTTCAATTCCACCATCAGGCCAGGGTCTTTCTGTGTGGAGTTTGCATGTTCTCCCCGTGTTTGCGTGGGTTCCCTCCGGGTACTCCAGCTTCCTCCCACCGTCCAAAGCTACATGCAGCTACATGCAGCTTGTGGGCATAATCCAAATTGCCACTAGGTGTGAATGTGAGTGCGAATCGTTGTCTGTCCCTGTGTGTTGGCCCTGCGACAGACTGGCGACCTGTCTAGGGTGTACCCCGCCTCTCGCCCTATGACAGCTGGGATAGGCTCCAGCGCCCCCCGCGACCCTGAAAAGGATAAGCGGAAATGGATGGATGAATAAAAAGCAAGCAGAATGGGAGGTGGTTCTTTGGAATTCAATTGATTTTGTAATGGAAACTCCGAGTCGCTTAAAATAGACTGTGATGATGCATGTATGCTCGTGCGTATGTGTAGAAAGAATGAGGTAAAAATGCACTGAGGTAATTACAAACACAGAAGTACAACAGGAAAAATTTGCAAGAGCATTTTACAATCTTATCTGCTTATCTGTTTTATCTGTACTGAAAATGAGAGTGCGAACATGAATGGGTAAAAATAAACCTGAAAAGGTAATGAATGGATTCAAATACCTTTTCACAGTTTTTGCTGAGATTGTGCCGGAAGGTCTGACTGTGCTGTGTGCAGTACGTGACTTTGTCAGGTACAGTCAGTGCATGATGTGTTCCAAGTGTGAGGAGTGTATCTATCAAATAAACCTATCTTTGGTTTATTAGCTGTCAGTACACTTAATAATATTAGCAACGCATTATTTACAAAGTCAGATGTAAACATTATACGGGCTATAATAGATAGAAGCTAGTGACTTAGTCTGACTGGCTGAGTGTCATTTGAAT
The DNA here is from genome assembly GCF_963576455.1 of Neolamprologus multifasciatus. Lineage (NCBI taxonomy): Eukaryota > Metazoa > Chordata > Actinopteri > Cichliformes > Cichlidae > Neolamprologus > Neolamprologus multifasciatus. Next base: position 5,206,287 of record NC_140445.1, read on the forward strand.
CATTTTAAATTGTTGAAACTTGCTCAGCTTGTAATTTGACGCGCTGACATTAGCCATAATCTTTGCAGACATCTCTATAAAATGTCTAGGGTGAGAGTTTAGATGAAAACAAAACTGTAATAGAATAAGAACGCAATGAATTTCTAAGTAGTGCTCTTAAAGGATATTGCTCCACTTCTTTGACCTGAGTTCACTCTGCACTTGTTTATTGTTAGGTTCTTCATCCATTTCTTTACTCAGGGCTTATGGGCTTAAAGCTCATTAAATCATCATTTCAGTATCTCAGATTATGTTTTGTCAGACACATGATAAAAGTATTTAAAATTTACTTAAACCATATTTACAAACTCATTACTTGGTTGGGACTTATTTCAGCGCGTGTGGTGTGGCAGGGAGGCGATCACATTGTTGCACTGCTGGGGTGCCACGTCAGGCCAGTCACACACATGATGTTTTTGAGCTGTGGGCAGGTGCCATGTCATGTTGGAAAAGGGAAGCAGCTTGTCCATAAAGCTTGTCAGGAGATATAAGCATGAAGTGTTCACACATCTCCTGGGAAATGCTGTGCTGGCTCTGGACTCGATGAAACACAGCAGACCAACCACCACCAACATAGAGGACATAGTATCTCAAACCATTCAAAAACCTTGACTCCTGTACCTAGGCGCTATGAGCCTGAAATGAAATACAAAAATCTTTGTACAGGATGTCGATGATCATTTGGGTAACCGTTGCATCTGCAGTTGTCCCCATGATTGTGGTTTTAGTGCCGTTCTCACTCCCGAGGCGTAACATGGCGACGTTTTGTCACGTCCCGCGGCGTTCCTTAGGAACGCGAAAGGAGACTTTCGGCGTTCTAATGGTACGCGGCGGGTTATGGCTGAAATCCAGTGCAATGACGCTCCCGCGGTAATCAACGTTCCAGCCCTGTATTCCAGCCCTAAACCTAACCTTATCCCTAGCCCTAACTATAACCTTTTTCCTCACCTTAAACAGGACTTAAATGATGTTAAATAGCGTGTTTCTAAGCTATTTGAAGGAAAAGAGCGAACATGTGTAGATTGAGTCCATACGGTTCTCACATTTCCTCATTTTTTTCCGAGGTCGTCATTTAGGAATGTGGTGGGTAGCCGAAAACGTAATATGTCGACGATTTGTCACCTAGCGTAAAATGTTACGCTTTGGGAGTCAGAACGTGTTGGAAATACACACCATTCATATGCAAATTTTGAATTAAATATGCTAACACTTTGAGATAATAGATTTCTGATTTTCATGAGCCATAAGCCATAATCATCAAAATTAAAACACTTTAAAATACTTCCACTATACATGTAACTTTTTTTTTTTTTTAGCATTTAAAGCTGCACAAGGCCTCATTTACTGGAGCAAGTATGACTAGTTTCTAAGTAAAATTAATCGAATTTATTTATTATTTGAGCTTTTCATCAGATAAAAAAACTGATAACAAAAGTCATATTTTCTTAATCAATATTGTGTCACTATTAATGTCCCAAAGTCAGCTAATTTATAAGAGCGTATGGGCTGTCTCTTCTTGACGCATGCTTGATAATGATTTGCAAGAGATTTTGAGTGCTGCATAAACATGATTGTCAAATCTTGAATATGAATTTCTCTCTCTGTGTCTGTCTTGCTTTTTAATGCAGCAAAGATAAACACCTCAACACAGGACCAAAGAGAGGATTCAAACAAAGGTCGACTGTCTGACAGCAGCTCACAGCCCACGATGCCGCGCTACAGAGTGAACTGCAGCACCATGATGTTTCTGGTGATTTTACAGGGGGCAGGAGTAGTGCTGTTCTTTAGCTGGTACGCCCAACTCAGCCCCTGTGACCCACAACCCTCCAACGCCAAAGTCCACGTTCTGCTGCTGTCCTCGTGGAGATCAGGCTCATCTTTCATGGGCCAGGTGTTCAGTCAGCACCCGTCTGTCTTCTATCTTATGGAGCCCGGTTGGCACGTGTGGACCAAGCTGCAGAAAAACGGTGCAAGGGCGCTTCGAATGGCAGTGAGGGATCTCTTACGGAGCGTGTTCCAGTGTGACTTCTCAGTGATGGAGTCCTACCTTCCAGAGAACCACAATGTGTCGTCTTTGTTTATGTGGAGTCACAGTCGAGCTCTGTGCTCACCACCAATCTGTTCTCTTACGCCGCGTAATGAGTTCAGCAACCAGACTCTGTGCCTAGAGAAATGTGGTGCTGAGGGACTGCAGAGGGTAGAGCAGGCGTGTGACTCTTACTCTCACGTGGTGTACAAAGATGTGCGGCTCTTTGAACTCGAATCACTTTATCCACTTTTGCAGGACTCGAACTTAGATCTCCGCATCATCCACCTGGTCCGAGACCCACGGGCAGTTGTGCGGTCTAGGGAAGAGTCAGCCAAGGCCTTTGTGAGTGATAACGCAATCGTCTTGGAACAGAAACGCATTAAGGAAGCAGAGGTACAGTATCAGGTCATGCAGGAGATTTGTCGCAGCCATGTGCGTATCAACGAGAGGGCCGTCCTGAAGCCCCCTCCGTTTCTAAAAGGCCGCTACAAATTGGTTCGCTACGAGGACATGGCACGCAATCCACTCGAGGAGATCAATGCCATGTATGAGTTTGTAGGTCTGGAGATGACCACACAGCTGGCCACATGGATCTACAAGGTGACCCACGGAAAAGGCAAAGGCTCTATTAAAGAGGCCTTCAAGATCACGTCGAGGAGCGCTACCAACGTCTCCCAGGCTTGGCGCACCATGCTGCCACACAGCAAGGTCAGACGAATCCAGGAAGTGTGTAAAGGGGCCATGTCGTTGCTCGGGTACAGGACGGTGAACAGTGAAAAGGAACAGAAGAAGCTTGACATAGATCTCCTGGTGCCACGGGAACCCTATCAGTTCAGCTGGTTGCCTGATAAAACACAGCACCCTAACAACAATTAGAAGTGGAATGACAAAGACTTGTTAAAACAGGAATAAAAACAGACTTTTTAAAGAATGGACTACTCAAAGGACCGGATAAAGGTACCACGCTGCCCTGGTTCTCCTGGTTTGGGGGCCGAAGTGGGGACACCAATAATACCAATACTGAAACCATAAACTCCGGGGTAAACCAAGGTCTAAAGCAAGAAATCAAACTAATCAAAGGTCTGCTGTTGGTGTCAGCTGCTGTCAGGGGATGTATGGAGACACAGTTTTTGAAGTGGCCAGTTGACAGTGGGGGCCAATCAGCAGATGCCATTTTGAAGCCAGCCCAAAACAGCTCACCCAATCAGACAAGGGACATGTATAGTCTCTTAAAGGCACAGACCACACACAAAAACAGTCCACAGACTCACTGACAAAATAATTTATGACAAAACGATGTAACATAACCAACCTGATTTATGATGTGCCACATTAAACACACAGATGGCCGTTGCATGCCACATTGTTTTAAGCATATGCATCAAACCATTGTCTCCTGAAGGCTTGATTCATGATGATGATGATGCTATTTGATGCTTTCTAGTGGCCACTCTTGCTCTTCAAATCCCTTATGTGCACCTCAAGGACAACCAAGACGTATAGAACAAATAAATACAAGTGTTTCTTATGCAAAGTCCTTTATGGTGCAACACGATGCACAAATACTGACCAGCCTCCAAGTATCACCAGCACCTGATGTGTTAACGCACTAACAGCACTTAGAACTGAAGGGCTACTCATTTGGCCCCTCACATACTTTTCTCATGCTGATAGTGTGAGAAAAGTTAAGAAGCTGCAGAGAGCCGTGAGAAAATGCATTAGCACAATGAAACGCACCTACTCTCTCATAGCGATGTGCATGTTATTAATACGGTACAGCCAGGAAACTCACTAACTGGACTCAAGCTTAATTCATCCTGCAGTAAAAAGTAATGGGCGGGAATCACCAGACACCCTGCAGTATAAAAAAACAGGTATTCACAAAAAAATCATGTTTTTTTGCTCCAAAATGAGTCAAGCACGCCGAGGCTGTTACTAAAACCTGCCATAAATGTTGCCTTAAGATGGAGTCAGTCTGCTGTTAGTCTGCAAATGAATGTCTGACACATCAAGATATATTGATGTAACTGACAAAAGTCTCACAGCATGGGATAGATTATCTGTTCCTTCTCAGACCAGCTCTCAGCTCAGAACTAACGCCGTTATTTTGCATCCTGGCTCCATTTAAATGCCTGAGAATTTAAACATAATTTTTTTGCTCCCACTTGAAACTCCTCAGTGATGAAGGATCTTAACAGCACAGACGCTTCCACAGTGTATTGTAGCTATGAAGGTATACATTCATGAAGGAGTGGAATTAACATGTTTACTTAAACTGGATAAAAGTGTCGTTATTTACATTTGTTTACGGGATCTGTCTGTTTTATTGATTAATACTTGATTACACTGAAATGTCTTTTAATGAGTAGCAAATGTTAAATCACGTTGATTTGTATCTTTGCAGTAAGAGAAAAAGGATAAATGAACTACTTTTAATCGTGTTTAGGGTGCTTTGTAGTAAAAAATGTACATTAATTTTTTTTTAATGCATAAAAAATTGTCAAAGGTTTTTTTTTTAAAGATGGACTTCAGCTATAACTTGGTGTGAGTTTTGTGTTTCATATATGATTTAGTGTTCTGATTGAAACAATATCTTCACTTGTACATTTTTGGAAACTTGCTATGAAGTACAGAAGTGTTTTACATCATGGAGTAAAATACATAACAAAATATTGTTTATTTGAGATGATATGTACTCTGATTTAAAGTTTATTTCATCAATGGGAGCTTTAAATGGGTTATTCTACTCATTAAAAACACTGGTTAGAATCTCTTTTGCACTGGTTTGGGTCTCTTTTCCATAAGCAAAGATAAAATCTTAAATACACAGACTCAAGATCTCAAAAGGAAACTAGTGCTCTCCACTTTGAAGGGATGGGCGGTCCAGCAAGCTCAAAGCAGAGCAAAGAGTAGTGGAAAAATTAGAGGCATGTTTTGACGTGAAACTGAACATGCGTTGGAGAATACCACCACTAATCATGTGACCATAGAGCCCTGTACTAGGAAGCATGTTCTCAGCAGAGTAAAGAATAAAAATAGTACCGTTCAATTCAATTCAATTTTATTTATATAGCGCCAAATCACAACAAAAGTCGCCTCAAGGCGCTTCATGAGACAGAGAAAAACCCAACAATCATATGACCCCCTATGAGCAGCACTTTGGCGACAGTGGGAAGGAAAAACTCCCTTTTAACAGGAAGAAACCTCCGGCAGAACCAGGCTCAGGGAGGGGCGGGGCCATCTGCTGCGACCAGTTGGGGTGAGAGAAGGAAGACAGGATAAAGACATGCTGTGGAAGAGAGACAGAGGTTAATAACAGATACGATTCAATACAGAGAGGTCTGTTAATACATAGTGAGTGAGAAAGGTGACTGGAAAGGAAAAACTCAATGCATCATGGGAATCCCCGGCAGCCTACGTCTATTGCAGCATAACTAAGGGAGGATTCAGGGTCACCTGGTCCAGCCCTAACTATATGCTTTAGCAAAAAGGAAAGTTTTAAGTCTAATCTTAAAAGTAGAGATAGTGTCTGTCTCCTGAATCCAAACTGGAAGCTGGTTCAACAGAAGAGGGGCCTGAAAACTGAAGGCTCTCCCTCCCATTCTACTTTTAAATACTCTAGGAACAACAAGTAGGCCTGCAGAGCGGGAGCGAAGTGCTCTAATAGGGTGATATGGTACTACAAGGTCATTAAGATAAGATGGGGCCTGATTATTTAAGACCTTGTATGTGAGGAGCAGGATTTTGAATAGAATTCTGGATTTAACAGGAAGCCAAAACAGGAGAAATATGCTCTCTCTTTCTAGTCCCTGTCAGGACTCTTGCTGCAGCATTTTGGATTAACTGAAGGCTTTTCAGTGAGTTTTTTGGACATCCTGATAATAATGAATTGCAGTAGTCCAGCCTGGAAGTAATAAATGCATGAACTAGTTTTTCAGCGTCACTCTGAGACAGGATATTTCTAACTTTAGAGATGTTGCGCAAATGGAAGAAAGCAGTCTTACATATACATAAACAACATAGTTAAAATAAAAGGTCACAGGCGCACACTGTCAGGGCCTAACATTTACTGTGAGATGCAAAAATGTACATATGGGTTACTCTGTTTCAAAACAGCCAACGTTCAGAACATTTGCTGTTCGACTGTCTCTGTTTTACGTTCATGGTAGAAAATGTGAACTGGCTGTTTAAAATATTAAAAACAATTTCAAGCTGTCCTGGAAAGTTGCATATTTGAGCACAAATAATTAAAATAACTTTCTTATTTATTTAATATTTCACTACAATACAAAATTAAGGATATAGAATACAAAAAAATGGCATTTATTGTAAATAAAATGCCATTTTCATTCACTTTCATGTTGATTCTAGTAACCATGGCAGGTTATCTTTGACAGTCTTTGAGATATTCATGTTCAATCATTGTGGAAGATTTCACTATGCAAAAAAGGCCTGAAAGCGGCTCAAAAGACCCTTGAAAAACATATGGATCTGAGAGTATTTGATATTGCAAGATTGTGTAAGAGAATGCTAGTTGAATAAATGTACATTTGACCATATTGTTGTTCACATAGGAATCTGGTTTAACACAAGAACAACTGACAGGAGTCAGCAAAAGGTCACCTGTCACTGGTGGGTAGGGTTGCCAACCGTCCCTTAAAAAACAGAATCGTCCCGTATTTAGAAACAAAAGTACACGTCCCGTATTGAGCTAATAAGGGACGCACTTTGTCCCGTAATACAGTGAGAATCAAAAGTAGTCTATAAGTTTTAATGTAATTAACGCTTTGTTTGAAAACATAATTCCCAGCCCCGCCCCTGCTTTGTGACCAATGAGCTGACAGCACACTTATGACAATTCGAGTATGACAATTCAGATTACCGCTCATCTCATTGGTTGAGGAAAGGTCGCTTGCGGAGAAAATACCGGAAGACAACAGATGACCACAACAAAAAGCATGGCCAACAGGGAAACAAACGCCGACACTGCGGTGCAAGTCTCAGACGACAGTACACCTGAAGCTGGGCAAACACTGCGATTTTCAAACTGCACGATTGGCTCGCATGGGTTATAAGTTCGTAGGTCACGATGCAGGTCTCACACTATACCGCCCGATGCTCTGATGCGACCTGAGTCACACTGTGCCTCCATAAAATGAAGGTTATAACAGAAAATCTGTCGCTCGCTCTCCCTCTTTGTCTTTCACTCACACAGACACACACCACCATCAACTTTGCTAAATTACTAATGACAAACATGATCAGGCAGCTGTGATTGAGCAGCAATGTAAATCCAACTATTTTCACGGTTGTTGTGGTCGTGATAATTTGGTGATGCCACATCGAAAAGGCTCGGATGAGCTTTCCAAAGTTCTACAAGTTGTGCCTCCATCGCTTGAGTCCAGATCACACGCTGCACAGCCGTGCTGCTCCGTCTTTTTCACCGACGTTTACGTGTTTGCGCGTGAGCAGTGTGAGCGGCTGCGGTGACACCCTCACGAGCGATTGATGATCGGGAGCTGGTCGTGAGGTGTTAATCGCTTCTCGTTACCCCACGTATACTACACGATGCACGATGAAGGCCAAAATCGGGCCGATCACCAAATTGGTCGCACGACTCAAAAATCGGCTCAAAATGGGCCAAAAATCGCACAGTGTGAGCCAGGCATTAGACCAGCAATGTTTGTTCCTCTCAGAGAAAGAAAAAAAGGCTGCAAAAGTGCAGGGAAGAATGGGAAAAGGAAAACACCTGGCTGGAAAAGTGCACGATAACACCTATAAAGCGCACTGCACTGTGTGCCGGTGTTGTGCCAAAGTAGGTATCCCCGACAGAATTTGTTTCCCCTGTGCTGGGAGCACGCAAGAAGTACTGATGTTTTCATTTTGTGAAGTTACATTACCATTCAGTTTGAGGGTTACAACAGAAAATTATATATTTATTGCTCACGGGTGTCAGGTGGGATTATTTTAATAAACCATTAACATTTTGGCTGATAACTATTTTTATTCTCCTGTAACTTTACTATATAAAGAGCTAAATCCTCCAAAGTTTCAGGAGTAATGCGTCATAATAAGAAGTGTTTGTGAACGAAAAATCTGCAATGTGGGATACTGTTTGTCCGTGATTTACACGGGGGGAACAAATTGTGGCAGGATCAGCCTGATATTATTTGTATCCCACTATAACTTCGTTGTATAAAGAGCTAACATCTCAAAAATGTCAGGAGTAGTTAGTCATTATAAGAAGTGTTTGTAAACTAAAAATCAACAATGTGGGATACTGTTTGTCCGTGATTTGGACAGTCCAGCGTGTGCTCCCGACGCAGGGGAAACAAATTCTGTCGGGGATACCTAGTTTGGCACGACACCGGCGCACTTTTTCCATAGGCGTGCTTCTAATGGTGGGCACATGAAGAACATGAGGGGCGTGAAAGCTCGGGGAACCCTTAACCAATTTTTGTCTACCAGGCCACGGCAGAACCAGATATGGTAAACACTGGTTTGTTTGTTTTTAAACCCTCTGGTTAAGGTTAAAATGGGCATGTGCAGCGCTATGTGGCCAGAAGTGTGATAATATAATTTATTTTGTGTAATAAACAACTGCAAGGATAGATGATTACAACAAATAGATGAGTAATACATAAAAGTAATACATAGATGAATAATGATGATGAGTTATGATGCGTAATCATGGGAACAAGTGGGTTTACAAACGGGAGCAAAAGCTGAAATAATGCCTCTGCTGAAGCCAATTGCACTAAATGCACTAAATGTGCACTGTTACAAGAATATTTTTCTTTCTATTGTTTTCTATTAATTTATATAATTTTAAGTTAAGCAGGACAGAGTTCTTTTAAAGAAAGATTTACTTTTATTCTCAAAAGTTAAGCATGACAGGCTTCTGTTTAAGAAAGAGACCTGTTTTATTGTGTTAATGTTGTCATTTTGAGCTAAAAATAAATGGCTAAATGATTTTTGTTTCCCATGTGTTGATATCACAAAGAATACGCATCTACTTAAATCAAATTCAAGTCAAATGGTTAAAAAAAATAATTTCACACACAAAAAAAGAGCTAAAAAATTCACCACACTGGGAAGGGTGAAGACAACTGGGTCGCCCGGCCCTGGCCACGAGGTGTCCCTTAATTATTTCTCAGGGAGTTGGCAACCCTACTGGTGGGTGTCTTTTTGGGTTTTTAACACTTTGCCTGGAAACAGGTGTAACAGGTATATTCTGGCATGGTGACGCATATGACCTGCTGACCTGCTAAAGAAAGTGGAGTTGCATACAGTCTCACAGAGAATGGTTTCCTGAAGTGTTCTGAAACACTCTATGGCAGCAGGGTTTAAGTCTGAGGAAGAAGGAGCTCTGCTACCTCGGTAGTGTGGAGTGGAGCGAGTGCAATCGTTTGTCCATCATTCAGTGGCGCTCATCAACTCAAACCTCCAGATTCTTGCAAAAAAATGGTTCCAGCTTCGTTGATCCTGCTGATGCTGTCCACAAAGTATTGAATGGATTTTGAAATTTGTTTCCATACCCTACCATCAGGGCAACACTTCACACTTTCATTTCACAACTTGATAACACAATGTCCTTACAAAACAGTTTTCATTGTCCTATAGCCTGAAATCTTACATCAAGCATCCTTACCAGGGGCGTCAAACGTCTGGCCCCCAATACCATTAAGCTCCTTTTCCATTAGTACCTACTTGGACTGACCCACCACGACTTGACTCGGATCCATTGGTTTTCCATTACAATCGAGTGCCACCTAATGTGTGTGGTCTTCGTCATAGCAACGCTGACGAGGGTCCTGTGACATAATTAGTATGTGACATGAATGCTACAACAAAGGTGGATGTCGAGGCAACGATGTAACTGTTGCTCGGTCTGTGGTTTTGTGTGAGACTGGATGAACAGAGCATTGTTTTTGTAGCCATTTTCCTCGTTGCTGGATTTCAGAAATAGCAGCTTTGATTTTTGTGAATAACCCATTGAGTGATGCCACTGACCAGCCAATTGGTGGCGCGCACTCTGGGTATGATGTCATATTTTAGTACCTGCTTGAATTGCTTGGAACCCCAGCTGAGCAGGTACTATTCTGCTGTTATATATAACCAGTGTTGGGAAGGTTATTTTTAAAATGTATTCCATTACAGAATACAGATTACATGCCCCAAAATGTATTCTGTAACGTATTCCGTTACGTTACTCAATGAGAGTAACGTATTCTGAATACTTTGGATTACTTAATATATTATCATGCTGTTTACAACTACATGAATGTACTATTGCTGTGATTTATTACTGTTACTGAAGGTCCGCGACTCCGAACCGTAGTAAAGGGACCTCTGGCTAATACGGTGGGTTCTGTGTCGGCTACGAAAACTAGCTTTACTTTGTTGTCTGGGTCAAGTTTTCTTGCGAGAGACAGAGAGAGGCGTTGAAAGGCTGCTCCAACGGAACTTATTGTTTTTGGAGGAAAACACGAACACGGTGTACAGTCGAGTCTTAATAGCTTACTTACAACTGGGCTCGTCAGGCTCTCTTCTCGGCTTTAGTGGTTATTATTATATTTACATGCTTCCAGCTCCCGTTTTTGCTCGATGACAGCTCGTACTTTTCCTTTTTCTCCCTCCCTCGCTCACAGACACATAACGGGTATGGCAGTCCATTCTCCCTGCAGCACGGACTACACTGCCCATGATGCTACATTCTTTAGAGCTATACCTGTAGCATTCTGCCTATTAGCTTAGCACAACAACAACAAAAAGGCCTCTCTCACCCAGGAAACACGCAGAGAGAGAGAGAGCGTCGCCCTGTAACCATGGCAACCGTAACGCTGCCGCCTGGAACAACAGAACGTAGCTGTCAAACAAAACCCAAACAGTCCTGACCCGCGACAATATGAAACAGGGAAGTACCGCCGTGTAATCCATTTATTTCAACAAAGTAACTTTATTCTAAATACCACCTTTTTAAACGGTAACTGTAACGGAATACAGTTACTCATATTTTGTATTTTAAATACGTAACGGCGGTACATGTATTCCGTTACTCCCCAACACTGTATATAACTGGTCTGCAAGATAATTTCATATGTCAGCTATAAATGACCCGTCGGTATTTGCATGTAACTGGCCCACATGATATGCCCATGGAAGTAAAGTCCCACATGGATTCTCAGCAGGGCTGAAGATTCGGCTCCCACATACAGTTCAGTATTGAATATTACATAAAATAAACTCCATAAAAAGTGTCTTTGAATGGCAGATATGCGGAAATGTGTTCATTTCGCAAAGAGCCATGGCTTAGTGTCTGAGAGTCTAAATGAGTCTCACGGGCCTGAAAGTGCACTAGAAGCCAATTATAATTACAATTTATAATTCTTAACTTTGATCTGATGCTCACCACAAACAGGCACCAGCAGAAATTTTGGACTTTGGACAGCAAATTTCAGGACAATTATGACATAATCTTTCAGAAAACGAGCTTAAAAATACCAAGTCACTTAAAATATTAATTGACTCTCCGTCAAGTTTCTGTAAACTGATTCTGAGAATCAACTTTGCTGCCCTTTGAAATCAGTGGAGGATAACAGCACTGTGGTTGCAGATAAGTATTTCTAATAATCGCCAAACTGCCTATAATTATTATTTTTTATTATTTTAATTATTTGGACTTTTGCAGAACGATACCTAGACTACCTAGACCTTTGTCATATCAGACAAAGATAAGCAGATGTTGATAAGTCAGCATATCTGCTTGTAAAATAGCTGAAATAATTAAGTGATTATCAAAACATGCATTGTCCACCAATCATCCCTCTTGATAAAAGACAGCACATTAAATGTTGTTACAGAAAGTATAACTAGTATAATGGGAAGCTTCAGAAAGTCAGGGGTGTTGAGTGTTTTAGTGTGTGCGGGTTGCAAAAGCCTGTCAAATCCTCTCTTACAGTGACACACAGCTTGTTCTGCTACATGCTCTTGTTTGGTGAAGTACCACAAACTTGGACAGTCTTTCCAGTTTTGCAATTTTGACGTGAGCTCATGCTTTAATGAATGACTTCTTTGTAGCTGCACACACGTATGATGGATATTTCCCAAACTCTGATTTCGACAGACTTACGCGCTCTAAGAATCGGTGTCATGCTATCACGACTGCTGCAGATGCACTAGATACTGACCTTGGTTCTTACTGCAGTAAGCCTTGATGTGGGTATTTACGTTTTCGTGATCAGACTGTATGACAGAACTGTTTGGCTGTTATATACTCACATATATAACACTTTTTTTTCGATTATTGAATATTTGTTATTTTTGAATACTGTTCATCTGTATATAGTGCTGCATAACTATGGACTTCACTCTTCTTTCTTTCTAACATGTCTGCGCAGAGTAGGAGATGCTCTGTGTATACCATTGTACATGTTTATAGTGACAATAAAAAGCATTCTATTCTATTCTATTCACTCTGCAATAGGTCAAGGCTGCTGGCAGATTTCCATGACGCATTGTTTCTTCACTCACCTTTTTCACTCGCTGCGTGTTTTTACGCCTCTCTTTACGCATTTAATCATTGGTTATTCACCTCTGCCTCTCTTTCACCCTGTCTTTGTCCTGTTTTCATCCACTCACCCCCAACGGCAGTAAGTGGCATTTTTGCTTGTCTAGTTCATAAGGTCTGCTGCGGACCTCGGAGAAAATAATAATCATCGCTTATAAGAACTCACAAATGTCACGAGTTCCTTAAGGGAAATTGCCAGAATTCTCGGAATGGACATGAACGTATAAAGAAATGGGAAAAAAAGGAATATATATATATATATATATATATATATATATATATATATATATATATATACACAGTGGGGCAAAAAAGTATTTAGTCAGCCACCGATTGTGCAAGTTCCCCCACTTAAAATGATGACAGAGGTCAGTAATTTGCACCAGAGGTACACTTCAACTGTGAGAGACAGAATGTGAAAAAAAAATCCATGAATTCACATGGTAGGATTTGTAAAGAATTTATTCGTAAATCAGGGTGGAAAATAAGTATTTGGTCACCTCAAACAAGGAAAATCCCTGGCTCTCACAGACCTGTAATGTCTTCTGTAAGAAGCTTTTCTGTCCCCCACTCGTTACCTGTATGAATGGCACCTGTTTGACCTCATCATCTGTATAAAAGACACCTGTCCACAGCCTCAACCAGTCAGACTCCAAACTCCGCCATGGCCAAGACCAAAGAGCTTTCGAAGGACACCAGGAAAAGAATTGTAGACCTGCACCAGACTGGGAAGAGTGAATCTACAATAGGCAAGCAGCTTGGTGTGAAAAAATCAACTGTGGGAGCAATCATCAGAAAATGGAAGACATACAAGACCACTGATAATCTCCCTCGATCTGGGGCTCCACGCAAGATCTCATCCCGTGGGGTCAAAATGATCATGAGAACGGTGAGCAAAGATCCCAGAACCACACGGGGGGACCTGGTGAATGACCTGCAGAGAGCTGGGACCAAAGTAACAAAGGTCACCATCAGTAACACACTACAACGGCAGGGAATCAAATCCCGCAGTGCCAGACGTGTTCCGCTGCTGAAGCCAGTGCATGTCCAGGCCCGTCTGAAGTTTGCCAGAGAGCACATGGATGATACAGCAGAGGATTGGGAGAATGTCATGTGGTCAGATGAAACCAAAGTAGAACTTTTTGGTATAAACTCAACTCGTCGTGTTTGGAGGAAGAAGAATACTGAGTTGCATCCCAAGAACACCATACCTACTGTGAAGCATGGGGGTGGAAACATCATGCTATGGGGCTGTTTTTCTGCCAAGGGGACAGGACGACTGATCCGTGTTAAGGACAGAATGAATGGGGCCAAGTATCGTGAGATTTTGAGCCAAAACCTCCTTCCATCAGTGAGAACTTTGAAGATGAAACGAGGCTGGGTCTTCCAACATGACAATTGTCCAAAACACACCGCCCGGGCAACAAAGGAGTGGCTCCGTAAGAAGCATTTGAAAGTCCTGGAGTGGCCTAGCCAGTCTCCAGACCTCAACCCCATAGAAAATCTGTGGCGGGAGTTGAAAGTCCGTGTTGCTCGGCGACAGCCCCAAAACATCACTGCTCTTGAGAAGATCTGCATGGAGGAATGGGCCAAAATACCAGCTACTGTGTGTGCAAACCTGGTAAAGACCTATAGTAAACGTTTGACCTCTGTTATTGCCAACAAAGGTTATGCTACAAAGTATTGAGTTGTATTTTTGTTATTGACCAAATACTTATTTTCCACCCTGATTTACGAATAAATTCTTTACAAATCCTACCATGTGAATTCATGGATTTTTTTTTTCACATTCTGTCTCTCACAGTTGAAGTGTACCTCTGGTGCAAATTACTGACCTCTGTCATCATTTTAAGTGGGGGAACTTGCACAATCGGTGGCTGACTAAATACTTTTTTGCCCCACTGTATATATATATATTAATAATATAAATATAAAAGGATAAGTATATTTACCTTTGAAAAAACATTACCATAACAAAAAGAGGAAAATCAACAGGGAAAAGCCCGAACATATTGTTTGTTTTTTGTTTGTTTGTTTTGTTTTATTGTGGCTGCTACGTTTGCATGTCCAATGTCTTGTTTTGCGTGTGTGTGTGTGTGTTTATGTGTAATGGCTTTACTCATATTGTTAAATAGTCTTCAACGAACAGGATTCACAATGTGGTTATATATAAAATAAAGACATTGTCTGTTCTTTATCTTTATGACTTGTAGCCTATCTTTATGATATTGTACCTACAATATAATCAATCCAGCCCTTTAGGCCAGTTAAAATATCTTTTTAACTCTTGATAACTCTTGAGCATATATAAAAGTTGCTGTGTTAAAAACTGATGAGGCTTCTACCTTGTGACAGCCAGAATGTTGTTTGTAGCTCAAGATGAATTGATATCATTCAAACATCCTCCCCCACCTGACCTGTTATGCCGGATGGTGACGACAGCATCGGCTGTGCCAGTCCTCTGCCAGACTCTGTGCATGCAAGACTCCGCCCAAAAACTCTGCTTTTTACACGCCCGGGTACTAAAGAAAATAATTATCCGAGCAGCAGCATTTGACAGAGGAAGCGGAGGAGGAGAGGAGAGCTCCCCTGGGATACTCAAAGGACTGTGGACACGCTCTGTTCTGTGATGCTACAGTAGATTCTACAGCCCAGAATACTGGATAATCTTTAATTCCAACTGGGTAGCAGACCTTTGTGGTAAAACCGCGCGCGCGCACACACACACACACACACACACACACACACACACAGTGTTGGGAAGGTTACTTTTAAAATGTATTCCATTACAGATTACAGAATACATGCCCCAAAATGTATTCTGTAACGTATTCCGTTACGTTACTCAATGAGAGTAACGTATTCTGAATACTTTGGATTACTTAATATATTATCATGCTGTTTACAACTACATGAATGTACTATTGCTGTGATTTATTACTGTTACTGAAGGTCCGCGGCTCCGAACCGTAGTAAAGGGACCTCTGGCTAATACGGTGGGTTCTGTGTCGGGGTCGTAGCCGAAAACTAGCTTTACTTTGTTGTCTGGGTCAAGTTTTCTTGCTAGAGACAGAGAGAGGCGTTGAAAGGCTGCTCCAAAGGAACTTTATTGTTTTTGGAGGAAAACACGAACACGGTGTACAGTCGAGTCTTAATAGCTTACTTACAACTGGGCTTGTCAGGCACTCTTCTTGGCTGCAGTGGTTATTATTATATTTACATGCTTCCAGCTCCCGTTTTTGCTCAATGACAGCTCGTACTTTTCCTTTTTCTCCCTCCCTCGCTCACAGACACATAACGTGTATGACAGTCCATTCTCCCTGCAGCACGGACTACACTGCCCATGATGCTACATTCTTTAGAGCTATGCCTGTAGCATTCTGCCTATTAGCTTAGCACAACAACAACAACAGGCGCTCTCTCACCCAGGAAACACGCAGAGAGAGAGAGAGCGTCACCCTGTAACCATGGCAACCGCAACGCCGCCGCCTGGAACAACAGAACGTAGCTGTCAAACAAAACCCAAACAGGCCTGACCCGCCACAATATGAAACAGGGAAGTACCGCCGTGTAATCCATTTATTTCAACAAAGTAACTGTATTCTAAATACCACCTTTTTAAACGGTAACTGTAACGGAATACAGTTACTCATATTTTGTATTTTAAATATGTAACGGCGGTACATGTATTCCGTTACTCCCCAACACTGCACACACACACACACACACACACACACACACACACACACACACACACAGAGACAAACAAGGGAAACAGAAGCACAGAAGAAGTATGCAAGATTTTTGAAGCTAAAATTCTGTGCTGACCTAAGATGAAATGACCCTTACAAAAATAATCACTGGTTTGCCGTTTCGGTTTAGTTTCTCCACCATAAACAAAATTGTATCATGTGATTTAAAATGTTTAAGAAGGTGGTTCACAACCAGTGGCATGCCAGGTTTTCCAGCAAAGACAGGATTTGCAAACAAATTGGTATTTTATAAACAAAAAAATATTTATATTATTTGTGTATTTTTTATGCAGCAAAAGAGACACAGCTTAAGACAAGATTGAAGAGAGAAGAATTCACACAAAGCACCACTGACTTGACAGCAGCTCACAGCCATAATGTTGCACTTCAGAGTGAACCGCAACACCACGAAGTTCCTAGTGATCCTATATGGGGCAGCATTGTTGCTGGTCAGCGGCTGGTACATGCACCTCAGCCTCTATGACCCGCAACCCTCCAATGACAAAGTCCACGTTCTATTGTTGTCATCATGGCGATCAGGCTCATCCTTCATGGGCCAGGTATTCAGTCAGCACCCGTCTGTCTTCTATCTTATGGAGCCTGGCTGGCATGTGTGGACCCAGCTGAGGCAAAATGGTGCACGGGCACTTCGAATGGCCTTGAGGGATCTCTTACGGAGCCTTTTCCAGTGTGACTTCTCAGTGATGGAGTCCTACCTTCCGGAGAACCAGAAAGAGTTGTTTATGTGGAGTCAGAGTCGAGCTCTGTGCTCATCCCCAGCCTGTCCTCTCATGCCACGTAATCAGCTCAGCAACAAGACACACTGCCAGCAGAATTGTAAACCTCGGGACCTGAAGATTGTAGAGCAGGTGTGTGGCTTTTACTCTCATGTGGTGTACAAGGAAGTGCGCATCTTTGAGCTAGAATCCCTCTACCCACTATTGCTGGACCCAAACTTAAATCTCCGCATCATCCACCTGGTCCGAGACCCACGGGGAGTGATGCGGTCTAAGGAAGAGGTAGCTAGATACTTAGTGAGTGATAACGCGATCGTCTTGGAGCAGAAACCCATCAATGAAGCAGAGGTACAGTATCAGGTCATGCAGGAGATCTGTCGAAGCCACTTGCGTATCAATAAGAGGGCGGTCCTGAAGCCTCCTCCGTTTCTAAAAGGCCGCTACAAACTGGTTCGCTACGAGGATGTGACGCGCAACCCACTCAAGGAGATCAAATCCTTGTATCAGTTTGTAGGTCTGGAGATGACCACACAGCTGGCCACATGGATCTACCAGGTGACCCACGGAAAAGGCAAAGGCTCTATTAAAGAGGCCTTTGACATCACATCGCGAAGCGCCACTGACATCTCTCAGGCTTGGCGCATCATGCTGCCACACAACACGGTCAAACGAGTACAGGAAGTGTGTGAAGAGGCCATGTCTTATCTCGGGTACAGGACGGTAAACAGTGAAATAGAGCAGAAGAGTCTCTACGTAGATCTGCTGGTACCACAAGAACAGCTCAGCTGGTCACCTGATAAAACACAGCATGTGGACAACAGTTACAACAAGAATGACAAAGACTTTCTGACAGATGGACTGCACAAAAAACGACATTAGGGTACGACTGTTAAAAACAGAGAACACTGTCATAATGTCCATTTTTAAAGCGCGGACACTGTGGTAAGACTGAAATGTGAAAAGGCAGCACAGTATTCTGCTAATGTACATTTAGTGTTTGCATGGCACGATCACATGACTTTTCCTGAAGTGTCTCTATAAGTAGACAAAACTTATAGTTATTTATTTATTCATTGCTGCAAAAAGAGATTGTAAAGTACACCAACACTGTCTCCAAAACCTGCCATAAATGCTGCTCGTCTGATATCAGTCTGAAAACAAATGAGTCAAGTTGACAGTTATACATCTTTTAATACAGCAACCAAATATCAAATATCTCTTGCTGTCTGCACAGACAGAATAACATCACATATAAACATCATAGAACATTTAATCTGTGATGATAAATTTAGCTTTTTCTGGTAGAAAATGTGATTTCTTTAAGATTTTAATCATCTCCATCCCCAAATCTGGACATATTTTCAGAAAATGAACAAACTCAGTTAAATAATAATAATAATAATAATGATGGATTGCATTTATATAGCGCTTTTCAGGGCCCTCAAAGCGCTTTACAATACCACTATTCATTCACTCTCATACACTGGTGGAGGCAGCTACAGTTTGTAGCCACAGCTGCCCTGGGGCAGACTGACAGAGGCGAGGCTGCCATATCGCGCCATCGGCCCCTCTGGCCAACACCAGTAGGTGGTAGGTGAAGTGTCTTGCCCACGGACACAACGACCGAGACTGTCCGAGCCGGGGCTCGAACCGGCAACCTTCCAATTACAAGACGAACTCCCAACTCTTAAGCCACGATCTCCCCCAAAAGAACTCCACTTGAGGACTTTGCAAAATTAACACGACACATGGAGCCAAAAGGGAGAATAATAACAAGTTACACTCAATTTATCTCCATACAAAAAAAAAAAAAAAAATCATATTTATGTTATAATGGGCATTGGTGCAGCTTCTCAGGTCATCTGCTATCTGAAACTATTTGCTTTCATGGGAACTTCTTATGATTCTCTGTTGCTTGCAAACAGAAGGCTTGAACAGCGGTGGGTGGGGCTTCTGTAGAAATGGTCGAATGAAACTTTACTGTATTTTGTTTTGTTTAATTTATCTACTTTTATTTTGTAAATAACAGTGGTGCCCATAAACCTTTAATGGCGTCACATATATTTTCAATTACTTCGACAGAATGTGTGTGATATACTTGATTCATCTGGTTAATTAGCAGCTTTCATCTGTAGGGGAAACGGCGGAGGCCAGCATCCAAACACTCGGGAGGAAAGGGATTTCTCCTTTTCCCAAAATGACACATCAAACCTTCTAGATGTGACTGACTAAAGTCTCCCAGCATGGGTTACATTATCTTCCCCTTCTCAGGCCATCTCTAAGCTGTTAATGCTGTTATTTAAGAGCAGAGAATTTAAACATCATTTTGCTGCCACTTGAAACTCCTCAATGACGAAGTCAGATCTCAACAGCACAGACGCTTCCGCTGTGCATCGTAGCCATGAATATGTTCAGATGTTTATTTAAACTCCATAAAAGTGCTCAGCGTCTTTATTTATGTTTGTTAATGAGTTAATTTTATTCATTAATATTTGATTACATTGAAATGACTTGAATGAGTAGCAAATGTTAAATCATGTTGATTTATCTCTTCAGAGTAAGAGAAAGGGGGTAAATTAACTACTAT
Organism: Neolamprologus multifasciatus; assembly: GCF_963576455.1. Lineage (NCBI taxonomy): Eukaryota > Metazoa > Chordata > Actinopteri > Cichliformes > Cichlidae > Neolamprologus > Neolamprologus multifasciatus. The sequence continues at coordinate 5,226,001 of NC_140445.1, forward strand.
TAATTGTGTTTAGGGTGATATCTGGGAAAATGTTGATAGTGATTTTTTTGAGCACATGAAAAATTGCCAAACGCTTACATTAAAGATGGACTTCTGAATTAAACAATATCTTCACTTGTACACTTTTGGAAATTTGCTATATTTTGCAATATTTTACATGATAAGCACTCAAATTTGAGGTTTATTCAATCAATGGGAACTTTAAATGGCTCATTCTACTCATTAAAACACTGGTTTTGAATCTCTTTTGCACTGCTTTGGGTCTCTTTTGTATCAGCAGAGTTGAGGTTTTAAATACGCACACATAAGATCACAGCAAGGAACAAGTGCTCTTCATTTCAGAGAGACTTAAATGGGCAGGCAGTTCAGGAAGCTCACAGTACACTGAAAAAAAGGCCAAGCTGGATTTACTTGATTCATTTACTTGGACATTGGTTTCACACAAATGTTTTGCTTTGGCAGAAACTTAAACAACTGAGTTAAATCAACACAAATTTTCATATTCAATAAACCTGTGCATCAAAACATGTTTAGATGAAGTAAGTTGAGCTCTTGGAATATTTTAATCCTTCACAATTTTGTCATTTTATTTCAACACTATTCAATAACTTTTACCCCAATACTACTTGGTCACTTAAATACTACATGTTGTCTTCATATTACATACGGTTCAACAAAGTGTAGATCCTGGTTACCGTAAAAATTGAATGGGTCTACAGCAACTACCATCCTCCTATCTTTATCCTGGTTGCAGGGGGGCTGGGAAATAACCCTGAAGTGATAGGTTACGAGGCAGGGTACACCCTGGATAGCTCACCAGTAGGGATGGGTACCGGTGTCCGGTGCCATGATGGCACCGGTTCTGACATAAACGGTAGTAACCAGACCGAAAAGCAGCGCACATTTCGGTGCTTTATTTCGGTGCTTTTTTTCCCCTAAGCTGTGATACATTTTGTATTCTAGCCAATCATTTTACGTTTCCGAGGATAGTAGGCGGGTCGAGGTACGTACGTTCTTTTAGAGCAGAGCTACAGATTAAAAATGCCCAAGGCGAAGCGGTCAAAAGTCTGGCTGCAAACTCAGAAGCCTGCAACAAGTGCTTTAAGCTGATACTGTCAAAGGAGGTAACACCTCAAATCCGATGAAACACCTGGTGACGCATAGCGGTTTTTTTTAAAGCCGAGAAATGCGCCGTATTTGATAGCTTGCTGCGAGACCTCACACCGAGCACATCTACTGCGGGTGTGGTGCCTGTTATCGGACCCGGAGCCCTGCGTGAGTAACTTCATGTTGTTCGTGTGTAATTTACGTTGAGTAGGCTAACCACATTAAATTAATGCATGTAAGGTGAACTAGCAAACACCGTCGTAGTTACATGCGGCTGTCTTCTTGTTTGATGGCAGATACTCCCTTCACCCTGGCCAAAAAGGCTAAAATGACCAAAGAACAAGTGGAAAGCCAAGAGTGATACCATATATGCCCTATAGCTGCAGAAAAGGCTAACATTGTTTGTTTTTTTTTTTTTTTTACAAAAAAACAGCTAAACATGAGAGGTTTTTGGACCAATTTTGTGTTCTCCATTCTTTAAGCACCGGTTTGAGCACCGTTTAAGCACCGGCACCATTTCAAAAGTATCGGTTTGGCACCGGCATCGGATAAAACCTAAACGATACCCATCCCTACTCACCAGTCTATCACATAGAAACAAACAACCATTTGCACTTACATTCACCAGTTAACCCTAACTCTAATAACTGCGTGACTTTTAATTGTGGGAGGAAACCAGAAAACCCAGAGAAACCACTGCAAACTAACCAGAACGTAGATTTGAACCCAGGACCTTCTTACTGTGAAGCAACAGCACCAACCACCATGCTAACAAGCTATGATTTCCTGTCTTTGATGCAGAATTTCTTTGTTTTTGTCCTTCACAGGTTAATCCACAATAATTAGCAATAGCATGCACGTGGTGTGTGTGTAGTTGTCTGCCTCTTTTAACTCCAGTGATTTTCCTGCAGTTTGAAATCTCATGCGATCTTGGGAATTTTATGAGTTCAGCAACTAACCACTCTTACTAGATTGTATCATGTCATCTCAACAAGAACAAATTAAGTTGTTGAATTTCGTACAGATCCTTCATGATTTAATTACGTTCATAGAAACACGAAATTATTGTGTTCAAATTACAAGTTAGACTTTTTTAATGTAACAACCACCCAATTTACTTTTTCGGTATACCAGAAAAGGTAGAGGTGGCTGCTCGACTTGACTGAGATGGATGCCTACCTGCTCTAATTAAATGGGTTGAAGAAATTACATAATAGTCATGCTGTGAGTGACACAATTCAACAAAGCATCGACGACAAAGGGCTACGCACTATATTGCGCGAAGTGGAAGATATTTTGATTGACCGTCCCATTACATTAATTGATGATCGCAACAATTATCCCACTTATGCCAAATCATTCTTTTACTGAAAGGAAAACCAGTTCTCCCACCAGGAGTTTTCAAAAGGATTGAGCAATATCTAAGAAGATAGAAACAAATTCAATAATTGGCCCACCTCTTCTGGAAAAGATGGACTTGAGAATATTTGCCATTGTTGCAAGAAAGGCAAGAATGGAACAAAGAAAGAAAAAGCCTTTCATCTGGAGTTGATGTTGCGTAGTTCATCCCAAAGCACCACGTTGTTCCCACATTCCTTTGAAAAGGTGTATCCTGACAAAGGAGGACTCGTTAGATCTGGGGGTCTAAAAAACTAAGACAAGGATCATTGAAAGGCTCTTGACCAAAATTCGCCACCTTTTTGAAGCCAATACAAATTACGATGATTAATTTGCAAAAGGTTTCGTTCTTTCTTCGTTAAGCATTTGTTGCCTTTGTAATTATTGAGGTAATGGCTCTTTTTTTTGTGAAATGTGAAATTGTTATGTGCTCTGCCAAAGAACAATTAGGGGCCAGTGTGTTAGAGCCATTTCATGTTTTTGGTGTTATTGCAACTTGTCAGCACAAGAGGGAGTAGTAACGCTACTTGCCACTTTATCATGACAGACTTTTCTGTAGACAGGTTTGCGGCTTTTGACGTCACTTGTCATATTTCCTCATATGTGTCACACACTGCAGCAAAATATGGCTCATCTATTAATCCTTACCGTGACAAAAGAAAAACAAATTTAATGGAGTTACAGAAATATAGAAATATGAATGCTTGTCTTAGAAAGACAGTACTTGTCATATACTGTAAAATCTATGTATATCTGTAGTAAGTTGTCCAAAGTGGGTGTTTCTAACATATGTAGGATACAGTTACATGCACAAGTGTTTAGACAGTGACATAATTATTGTAATTTTACTTCTGTACGCCATCACTATGGATTTTAAATTAAAGAATCCACTTGTGATTGAAACACAGACTTTCAGATAAAGGTGTTTAACAAAAGTATTGCATTAACTGATTCTGAATTTCAGCAACTTTTAACCTACATTCTCAGAGTTTCAAAAGTAATGATACAAAGTATCAATCAAGTGAAAACAAAGAAGGTTTGGATTGAATAAATATGTTTCTATTATCAGGGGTGGCTGAAGCGCTGTAGCTCAGGACATAGCGCATGTTATCTACTGATTAGAACGTTGGCGGTTTGTTTGCTGGCTGCCCTTGGTCAAGATGCTTCCCATACTGAAGAGTGAAACAACTGAACACAAGGCAGTTATTAGTATAGAATAAATGTCAGTCAGTTCAGCGACTCACTGTGAGAGAATGAGGTTTACTGTAGAGTAATGTGTGCTATTATTAGTTATCTGGGAAGGTTTTTCCACTGCAGTAAAATATCTTTCTATACTGTGTGAAAGACTTGAAACACATGTCTGTGATTCCATATCTGAGCTTTTTGTTTCTATTTCACTTTGTAAGATGAATCAGTCAGAAACTGTTCGTGACTATTGGCAGCAATAAATAATGACATGCACTCCTGTGTATTTTAGTCTATTGTTAGGAACCTTGTTGACTTCACATTTTAAGGGGGTGATAAGCTTTTATAATCAAAGGATAATTTGCATTGTAGTACCATCCACTGGCTGAGTCACTAATAAGTATATCATCTTGTCATCCTTCCTCATCTTTGTTAGCTCGATATTCAGTGAAAGTAAGGAAGAACCTGGAAGAGTTGTTTAGTTTTGGAATACAATGAAACTACTTTTTTAATACTCATTGGACTGTAAATGCAACAGAAATAATCTTTCCTAACACACAGCAAAAAAACAAAACAAAAAAAAACTAAACAAACAAACTTGGAAATACCATGCAAGGGATTTCCTTTCACCGGTTCTGTTCATAATTTTTATGGACAGGATTTCTAGGCGCAGCCAAGTGGCGGAGGGCTTTTGCTTTGGTGGCCTCAGGATCTCATCTCTGATCTCTGATGATGTGGTTCTGTTGGCTTCATCGGGTGAGGGCCTCCAGCTCGCACTGGAGCGGTTCGCAGCCGAGTGTGACGCAGCGGGAATGAGGATCAGCACCTCCAAATCTGAGGCCATGGTTCTCAGCCGGAAAAGGGTGGAGTGCCCACTCCGGGTCGGGGATGAGGTCCTGCCCCAAGTGGAGGAGTTCAAGTATCTCGGGGTCTTGTTCGCGAGTGATGGGAGAAGGGAGCCGGAGATCGACAGACGGATTGGGGCTGCAGCTGCAGTAATGCGGACGCTGCACCGGTCCGTCGTGGTGAAGAGGGAGCTGAGTGTAAAAGCGAAGCTCTCAATTTACCGGTCGATCTACGTCCCTACCCTCACCTATGGCCACGAGCTGTGGGTAGTGACCGAAAGAACGAGATCGCGGATACAAGCGGCGGAAATGAGCTTCCTCCGAAGGGTGGCTGGCATCTCCCTTAGAGATAGGGTGAGAAGTTCGGCCATCCGGGAGGGGCTCAGAGTAGAGCCGCTGCTGCTCCACATCGAAAGGAGCCAGCTGAGGTGGTTCGGGAATCTGGTAAGGATGCCCCTTGGGCGCCTCCTGGGTGAGGTGTTCCAGGCATGTCCCACCGGGAGGAGGCCCCGGGGCAGACCCAGGACACGCTGGAGAGATTATATCTCTCGGCTGGCCTGGGAACGCCTTGGTGTTCCCCCGGATGAGCTGGAGGAGGTGGCTGGGGAGAGGGAGGTCTGGGCCTCTTTGCTTAGGCTGCTGCCCCCGCGACCCGGCCCCGGATAAAGCGGATGAAGATGGATGGATGGATGGGATTTCCTTTCTGTCTTTTCTTTTACCCATTTTTTCTGTTTGAGCAGTTTACTGATGTTACACCATAAATAATAGTAATAATAACACACACAAAATTAAAAAGTAGCGCTTTTTGAAGGAAAAAAGCGCTACTATTTAGACTTGTGTCTAAATAATGTGCCAAATTACTGTAATCATAAACCACCTACACAGAAAAATAGTACAGCCACCACAGCACAGCAAACTAACCTGTTTATTCAGCACTGAACCGGTTTTCCTGCCACCTCGGAATATCACAAGCAACTATAAAGCTCAGTTTGTTTTGCAGGGTGTTTAACAAAAGGGAAAAAAACACAACTGCATATCATACAGATCAAATATCTGATTTACAAAATGAGCAACTGATGTGTAATATTTAACTTTACAGTTTATTTAATGCTCTTGAGCAGTCCTTACCTTTAAATACAACCTGTCTTGTTCCTCTCCTGTTACATGGAGTAGAAGGTAGCCGAGAGATATTTGTGCAGAAATGTGGGAAGTAAAAAGTTGGTACAAGTAAAGTATAGATACCTGGAAATTCTGCTTAAGTACAGTAATGGAGTATTTGCCCTTTGTTATTCCCCACCTCTGGCTTTGGCCTCTCTATGGGCGGTATTCCGGCACGGACAGTGAGAAATACATGTTGTTTTTCTTGAGCTCGTTGGTCTGTATGTATGAATTTGCTGAAAAGTGTTCCAAAGGCTTTTTAAAAGTGTATTTTATTTTTACGAGCTCATCAAAAGCTTATTAACAAAGAATGTTTCATTTGAGTGGAGTGAAAACATTTGACTGAAGGACATTTTCCTTCAAAAACTATTGTGGATTGTTTTATAAAGTTTAACAAAATATGAATTCTTTTCATCAAACTCTTGAATTTGGATATCATTTCCAAAAATTCACTAATTCAGATATTTCCCACCTGTAGTGACGCATCAAAACTTCTAGATGTGATCGACTAAAGTCTCCCAACATGGGTTAGTTTACCTGCCCTTTCTTAGACCAGCACTAAGCTCTTAATTGCGTTGCATCCTGGCTCCATTTAAGTGTCTGAGGCTCTTAAATTGCTGCTGCTGGTTCTATTCTGCGCCTACTGGTTCAGCTCTGTGTTTTCCTGAGGCCCGTGTGCCTGCTGGTTCACTCCTGTGTGTGCCAGGGGCCCCGGTGCCCACTGGTTCTGAGACTGTTTTCGCTGGGGGGCCCGCGGAGCCCGTCCAGCCTCCTGCCTCATTGGCTGGGGGGCCCGAGGAGCCCGTCCAGCCTCCTGCCTCGTCGGCTGGGGGGCCTGAGGAGCCCGTCCAGCCACCAGCTGCTCCACCATCAGCTTCACCCACGCCGTCGCCTGGTCCGGCTTCAGCTTCGCCTGGTCCGGCATCTGCTTCAGCTTCACCCGCTTCGCCTGGTCCAGCCTCCGCATCCGCTTCATCCTCGTCTGGTCCAGCCTCAGAGTCTTCATCCTCGTCTGATCCAGACTCGTCATCCTCGTCTGGTCCAGCCTCAGACTCGTCATCCTCGTCTGGTCCAGCCTCTGCTTCATCCTCTGCTTCATCCTCGTCTGCTTCAGCCTCAGAGTCTTCATCCTTGTCTGGTCCAGCCTCAGACTCGTCATCCTCGTCTGGTCCAGCCTCAGACTCATCATTAAATGGCACCCTAAAATTAAATTGGCTTAGGTCATTTTTAAGAAGTCAAAATAGCCTTTGGTTTCACATTCCAAGCAAAATATTCTCAGATCTAGGCGGAATTAATCTTTTAATTCGATGTGATTTTGACATAAAAAAAACTCCCCATAAAGCTCTCTTCCTTTCACCAGCAAGTTTTATTATACTGGAAATTAATATACAAGCATAACTACAGCCCACACAACACTCCCCTATGGAACTGTCGCTACATAAACGTTGGAAACAAATCAATCTTTATAAAAAAAATGGTACGATAAAGGCATCTGGTCAGTGATGCATTTGTTAAATGATAGAGGTAAAATTTTATTAGAAGATTTCACCACCAATTATAATCTGCAAATAAATAACAAAGAATTTCAAAAAATTACTAAGGCTATCCCTCAAAACATTCTATGTACAGCATATAATCTTTTTCAAAACCCTGACTATAGATCCCCTGACCTCCCTGAACTCTTGGTAAATGGGCATAACATCTAACAGCTAACAGTCTAAAAAACTCCCAAATTAGGGAATTATTTACTATGTTTTTTTCCCTTATAGATCCAATCCAAATTCCATCTCACATCTGTTCTCCGGTGATCAAAAGAAAGAGATCAGAAAACATTACCTAAAACTTCCCATTCCTCCCAAAGCTAAGGAGGTCCACTACAAAATCCTTTCTGGTATTTACCCTTCCAAAGAATTTCTCAGACGTCGCTTTGCTATTGATAATAATTCTTGCTCTTTTTTGTCGTATTGACAAAATTCTTTCACCGTGAGCACCAGCAATGTCTAGTCTACTGATTTCTCAGTTTTCATGCCTGTGGAGTTTATTATATGGACATGGTGACAGTGTAAAGACAGCCTGTACTTCTGATTTTCAAACAAACTTTCTGAGCCATTTTAACATTGGAGTCTATGGAAGAGTTGGAGGGAGGAGGCTGTGCATTGGTGACATTTATGAAAGAACCATAACACCTAGTACAATAATACACGCATTGGATGAAAGAGGACAGCGATGGCTACGGTTTGAGAGTAAAATGATGGCTGTAGAGCGAACATTGTGGACACAGCAGCAGTTTTAAGAAAAGATTTTAAGATTAATTCCCCCCCTCCTCTCACTCTGGCAGTTGAGCTGTCTCACTCTAGCGCCAACATTCCGTCCCATACACACCCATTATAAACTCTGAAACGGCTGAAAAAAAAGGATGAAACTTAAACTGGAACTGAAGAAAAAGTATAATAGATATTGAAAATATAAATGCAAGTTGAATAGTTGAATGTTTTGGCTTCGTTTTAAAGTTTGAATGGTGGCTCTATGTCAATGTATGTGGAAGTGGTAAGAGTTTAAAGAGGAGTAAGTTGAATGAGAATTTGAAGGGTCTTTCCACTGAAATACATGGGAAATTTTTGTTGAATAAAGTTGAATAATTTTAAAAATATAAATGTTAAAAATGAGAAAAATAGAAGCTAAAAGCTAAAAATAACAGAATAAAACTTGATTCACCTAAAAAAAAAAGAATCCTCATTCAATTATGTCATGTGACAGCCTAACTCCTATGACATCATACTACGATGGTTCTATGCCTTTGATCTGAAAGCCTTAAATAGGGGTGCAATCCTAAACATTTAGTCAGTTTATTCGCAGCACTCGTGTTCGCAGCATTCAAACGTATGCCTTAGAAATATTTTGAAAGTTTTACACAGTCATTTTATCAAGACTACAACATGTCTGAAAGAAAACACAGCAAAAAACAACAAGCTTACGCTGGCTGTCCTCTCGAGGGTGCACAGCCAAATTCCACATCAGCTGAAAGTAGGCAGGTAAACCAAAATCTAGAGGACAGGATTAAACAAATCCAAGCAGAGAAGATTCAACTTGAAGAGCAGTGCAGACAAATGGAGACCCATAATAAACAGCTGGAAGAAAGGCACAATGGGTTTGTCAAGAACCAACAAGTCTTGCAAGTAAAGCTTAATGAAGCATTGCATAGAAATGTAGAAATGGTTCATGAGAATAAACAATTGGACACTAAATACAGAGAACTGGAGGCCCGAAATAAAGACTTGGAAGAAAGGCACAAGGAAATTCTCATGAACCAACAGAAGCAGCCCAACGTGGATAACATAAATGAGGGCTGGGGAATAATGTTTAATCAAGCAAAGCAGCGCATTGCAAGCCTGATGACAGAAAAGAAGCAGAACAAGCATGCGTTAAGAACATTGTCCTGCCAGCTTCAACAAGCACAAGCTGTTAATCTGGAGATCTATGGGAATCTCCAAGACGCTGTCAACTTGAAACAGCAGCTGCAAGTACAGCTTGATGAAGCCCTGGAGGAAAACCAAGAGCTTCTTCAAGAGAAGAAACAGCAGGACATAAAAGACAAAGACATGGAATGCAAACTTCACAACATGAAGAAACAAAATGATGTCTTGCAAGTAAAGATTAATGAAGCACTGCACAGAAATGCACAAGTGCTTCATGAGAAGAAACAACTGGACACTGAATACAGAGAACTGGAAGGCCGAAATAAAGACTTGGAAGAAAGGCACAAGGAAATGCTGGTGAACCAACAGAAGCAGCCCAACGTGGATAACATAAATGAGGGCTGGGGAATAATGTTTAATCAAGCAAAGCAGCGCATTGCAAGCCTGATGACAGAAAAGAAGCAGAACAGGCATGAGTTAAGAACAATGTCCTGCCAGCTTCAACAAGCACAAGCTGTTAATCTGGAGATCTATGGGAATCTCCAAGACGCTGTCAACTTGAAACAGCAGCTGCAAGTACAGCTTGATGAAGCCCTGGAGGAAAACCAAGAGCTTCTTCAAGAGAAGAAACAGCAGGACATAAAGGACAAAGACATGGAATGCAAACTTCACAACATGAAGAAACAAAATGATGTCTTGCAAGTAAAGATTAATGAAGCACTGCACAGAAATGCACAAGTGCTTCATGAGAAGAAACAACTGGACACTAAATACAGAGAACTGGAAGGCCGAAATAAAGACTTGGAAGAAATTCACAAGGAAATGCTGGTGAACCAACAGAATCTCCAACACGCTGTTAACCTGAATCAGCAGCTGCAAGTACAGCTTGATGAAGCCCTGGAGGAAAACCAAGAGTTTCTTCAAGAGAAGAAACAACTGGACACTAAATACAGAGAACTGGAAGGCCGAAATAAAGACTTGGAAGAAAGGCACAAGGAAATGCTGGTGAACCAACAGAAGCAGCCCAGCGTGGATAACATAAATGAGGGCTGGGGAATAATGTTTAATCAAGCAAAGCAGTGCATTGCAAGCCTGATGACAGGCTCTTGGTTTTCCCTGGAGGAAAACCAAGAGCTTCTTCAGGAAAAAGAGCAACTGGAAAAAATACAGGAGAAGAAAAACAAGCACAATTAGAAGAACTGGAGAAAAAATGCAAGAAACTTGAGGAGGAAATTACAGTAACAACCGAAGAACTGAAAACCCTCATCCTACAGAAAAAAAGAGCTCCAGGAACAGTGCCTGAAAAAGAAGAAGGAACGCTTCTGGTTTTTCAGGAGGAGGGACCCTCCTGCTTCCTCACTGCACTGGATCATGAGGCGGCATAGCCTGGTCTACCTCCACCACTTTCCTCATCTCCTCACCCCTATACCTCCCCTCTTGCCCTTTCTCTCCTTCCACCTCTCCATCATTCTCCATTTTTTCTTTCTCCCCTCCCTTCTTCATCCTTTTTCTTTTCCCCCCCCCCCCCCACCCCCCCACACCCCAACTAGTCAAGGCAGATGACCCTCCCTGAGCCTGGTTCTGCAATAGGTTTCTTCCTTTAAAGGGAGTTTTTCCTATCCACCGTCGCCGAGTGGATTTAACCCGGATTTACGGTCAGATCCTGCTGTTTATGTCAGTGGAAAAATGACAACCACAAAAAACCTTCGACGCATGGTCTCTCTTGCAGCCTCGTGTTTGGAAAAATGTGCAGGTAAGCTACACACACACACACACACACACTACAATGCTTCTTTAAAGATCTCGAAGCATTCAATAATTTATTCAAAAACAATGTAATTGGCCAACAGAAGTATATTTCATCTTGTCTCCCTATATTGTCTCTCCATCACCCCCAACCGGTCGCAGCAGATGGCCGCCCCTTCTTGAGCCTGGTTCTGCTGGAGGTTTCTTCTTATAAAAGGAGTTTTTCCTCCCCACTGTCGCCTAGTGCTTGCTCAAAGGGGATCTTTTGATTGTTGGGTATTTTCCTGCTAATACTGTAGGGTTTTCACCTTACATTATAAAGCACCTTGAGGAGACTCTTGTTTTGCTGCGATGCTATATAATCTTAGATTTAACTGAATTTTAAAATCATCTATTATAGCATCAAAGTAAAACAAAATGAAATTTAAAAAAACCTGACATAAAAAAAATAGATTTACCATCAAATAAAAATCCTAATCTCAAACATATTCTGATTTTTCTTGTGTTTTATTGTGTTGTCAAGTATGAGGATTTTTAGTAGATCAGACTCTACTGTGTTAGAGAAAAGAGAAGCAGGTAGAACTGGGTTAATTTACTGTCATTGTCTTTGGCAAACATAATTTAAAGTTAATTACAAAACTCTTACTGCCTATATTCTACTCAATAAAGTTCATCTTATCTTATTCTGTTTTCATTGCGCCATTCTCTCAATACAGTTTTTGAATTTACATACTATAACATACACGGCAGTTTGTTTCTGTGCTTCTGCAACCTTTTCTTAGCTTTTCCTATAAGGTATTTGTAATTAATTAAAAATATATATATTATTTTTTTGGCTTTAGTGGATTTCCGCTCAGGTAACTCGGCCATTATGCACTACCCAGTAAACAAAATGGCTAAACAGTATCTTAATGTCTGTCACTGGTCCGGAGGTGTATCAATTTCACGTTGACGAGCCATGAGCTTCTCCAAGATCTTTCCCATATTGTGTTCCATAAGAACACTCTGAGTACTCACAGCCCTTCCCAGCCCTTTGATCATCGCGGCTAGCCTTGTGGGGTTTTGAACAGCTGTAACCGCTTCAATTTCCCTTAAACTAGGGCCAAGCCACCACCGATCAGCAAGAACCCCGTTATCATGGTTCTGAATAGGTAGATGTCTTTGATGTCCTCAATAGACAGTCCTGCCAGGCTCCTCGTCCTGAAGAGAGTGTCAACTGCATTAAGGGACCAGTTGATCAAATCCATAATTCTTCTTTAGGATTTAGAGAACAAGAATAAGAGGCTCTCTGACGGTTAGTTAGACGAGAGAAGTCAAGGATATAGAAGCATTAAACTGATTTTACATTGCCTTGTTATTCTAATCTTTATCTGCATTTTGGACTCCAAACATTCACACCTGCTGTTGGTAACCAGAGTTCACAAGAGTGTAAGGCGTGTAGTTCAATAAAGTGATCGATGTGTTCACTAGCTGATTTCAATAAACCGGTAACTTATCAAATCTATATTTTATAGGAAGTACATTACTGATAAAAGTGGTAATAAACATAGTAACCAATAAAAAATTAAATTTCCTGTTATAAAAAAAATACTGCTGTGAGCTTGGTTTTCTAACAACAGGTGTGAACATCTACAGTCTTTAAGCTCTGGTAAAGATTTAAAAATAAAAGCATTAAATAACATAACATTAAACACTAAATTAGTTTGATGGTGTTGACTGCAGCAGCTCAATGTTAATCAGCTGATGGTGATGGAAGCAGATTAGCGTTTTTCATCATGGTTGTTGGTGATGTGTTGGTCGAAACAAGACGGCTCTTAGAGCCGACTCTTTGCTCCTTATCCGGTCGTTAAGTCTGACGTAGTGATGCGCGAATCATGAACGAATCGTTCAATACTGGAGAATCACTTTACTGACTCATGAATCATGATTCACAAGTCCAACTGACTCACTGACTCATCCCTGTTGCTGTTAGCAGCAATGTATCTAGCTTATAATTAAAATTGTGGAGAAAAACACAACATCCAGTATTGTAACAAAAACATTTCTGCTCTGAACTTTAAGAAAAAACCCTGAGTAGAAGCTCACATCAAGAAAATAGCTCCTCGGTTCACAGTAGCATCGCTCTGCTAACATGCTAACAGCACATTTGAGCTACTCACCCCCTCCCTCCTGTGCTGAATCATAGAGCGAACGAATCAGCCACTCACTCACTCACCCTGTCACTACCCGATCCGTACCGGAAACCCGATCGGTACCCCGCATGCGCGAAAGGTGTCTACTTCCGGTCGAAGCATTTGACGATAGTTACAGGTCAGAGTATCTGTTAAGATGTTAACAATAATAAGTATCTCTTAAAATGTTTCCGATAATGAAACATTTAATATAATGTAGACAAAAACAAAAAAATAAAAAGATGGTGACAGATCAAGGCTCCCGATCCTTACTGCGCATGTGCAAAGTCAGACCGTACAAATCAGGTCTACCCGATCCGTACTGCGCATGTGCAGGGGTTTTCTTCTTCTTCTGTACGTTTAATGGCAGTTTACTCCCCAGTGTCCGAGGATACCGCCACCTGCTGACTGAGCGAATGAACCCTATTGTAAACTGAATTAGCGTCATTACAAACGTGTGTTAAATTTGATTTAGTGATAATCGAGTGTGTTTATGCTTGTCTGTGTGGAGAGGATTGTTGGAATAGTGATGATGATGTCCGCTATCACTGTCAATTGCCAGTAAACACTTCATCTAGCTGCTGAATCTTCACGTGACATATTACAAAGTCTGTATTATTAACTCTGTCATTAGGCACCATTCTTCTTATTTTACGGCGCTGTTGTTCAAACGGGGAACGCTCTCTGTTGAGGAGAAAAGCAAAAATTTGTTGCGGATACAGATAGTCCATTGTTTAAATGTCCCGGTAGTCCAGCTAAACTTTGATTTTATATGGAAACGCAAAACCCACTATATTAGGTAAGGTAATTTAGTCAAACATTTTGAAGATGGAGGTTTGCAAGCTATTGAATTTGACAGCTTAAATGGCACCCTAAAAATAAATTGGCTTAGGTCATTTTTAAGAAGTCAAAATAGCCTTTGGTTTCACATTCCAAGCAAAATATTCTCAGATCTAGGCGGAATTAATCTTTTACTTAGATGTGATTTTGACATAAAAAAAACTCCACATAAAGCTCTCTTCCTTTCACCACCAAGTTTTATTATACTGGAAATTTATATACAAGCATAACTACAGCCCACACAACACTCTCCTATGGAACTGTCGCTACATAAACGTTGGAAACAAATCAATCTTTATAAAAAAATGGTACGATAAGGGCATCTGGTCAGTGATGCATTTGTTAAATGATAGAGGTAAAATTTTATTAGAAGATTTCACCACCAATTATAATCTGCAAATAAATAACAAAGAATTTCAAAAAATTACTAAGGCTATCCCTCAAAACATTCTATGTACAGCATATAATCTTTTTCAAAACCCTGACTATAGATCCCCTGACCTCCCTGAACTCTTGGTAAATGGGCATAACATCTAACAGCTAACAGTCTAAAAAACTCCCAAATTAGGGAATTATTTACTAATGATTTTTTCCCTTATAGATCCAATCCAAATTCCATCTCACATCTGTTCTCCGGTGATCAAAAGAAAGAGATCAGAAAAAATTACCTAAAACTTCCCATTCCTCCCAAAGCTAAGGAGGTCCACTACACAATCCTTTCTGGTATTTACCCTTCCAAACAATTTCTCAGACGTCGCTTTGCTATTGATAATAATTCTTGCTCTTTTTGTGATGGGGATATTGAATCAACAGAACATTTATTTTATCATTGTATATTCTGTACAGCCCTGTGGAACGATGTGCACTACTGGCTCTTTCCAAAGATTCCAAACTTACTTGAATTTTCTAAAAATGATATTATCTTTGGTTCTCTAAGAAAAGAAAAGAAGCTTGAAAATGTTTTAAATGTAATAATTATTATGGGGAAATTCTTCATTCACAAATGTCGTTTTCTGAAAACAAAGCCGTCCTTTTTTACTTTTCACAAAGAACTCTGCCTCTTCCTCTCATCTGTTAAAATTATGGACAAAAAACAAGCTCTGGTTCTGAATCATATGATTATTGAACTAGATCTGCTAGAAAACCCCTAAGGTATAATGTCTTTTTTCTCTTTGTTTGTTTTTATTTTGTTGTTGTTGTTGTTTGTTTGCTTTGATTCTGTTTGGGGTTTGATTTTATTTATTTATTTGTTGTTGTTTGTACTTCCTGTTCATTATCTATCTTCTATATGCTGGAATTCAGCCTGTTCTGATACTATTTCATGTTGGGAAAATAGAATCTTTGTAGAGATTGCCATAATTGTTGTACATTTCTGTGCAAATAAAATAAAAAAAAATGTTGGCAAAGAGAGGAAGTGACGTAAGATTTGCGCGCATGCGGGGTACCGATCGGGTTTCCGGTACGGATCGGGTAGCGACACACCCTCCCTCCTGGCTCACAGCTTCTTCTTCTTCTTGGTTGGCAACCAATGTTAAGGCGCATTACCGCCCCCTGGCTCACATTTCAGTGGACATTTAGATGAGAAAATATATATTTAACACATTTAAGGAAAATACTAATAAAATAAAATAAATGTTTATTAAGCAATTTTGATAGGTAGTTGCTTAATTTTAGAAATGTTTTTGCTCCTTTTTGCTCTATAAAATAGTTGTTTTCTTTTAGAATCATTCATCTTAGCAGTAGGATTTACATGAAAAGAGAAACAAATTAAGTTTGAGTGAAAATGTACATTTTTTACACTCTCTGGTCAACTGACTCAGTGAATCAAATGATTCAAAAAACCCGAGTCACTTTGGTGAGTGACTCATTAAAACTCGATTCAGTAAAAAGAATCAAATTTACCATCACTAATGACGACAGTTGGTCCAGTGATGGGTTAAAAACAGATGAGGCGTTCAGGTGGTGCTTGGAAATTTGAGCATTGAACATGTCTGTGTGTTGGTCTCTGTGTGTGAGAGACATATGTCGTGTCCAAATTCATGGGCTGCATCCTCCTGAGGACCCAGCCTTCGCAGCCTACGTGGGCCGGGTCCTCAGAAGGTCGGGTAGGCCGGAAGTAAACGGCTGGGGAAATTGGACGGTCTAGCCTTCTGATTAGCGTCACCGCTGTCTCGGTGGAGTTTAGTAAACTCGGCCGTCTGCTCCTTGCTATCTAAAATATAACAGGACACTGGCGTAAATTCTCGACTGTCTCACACTTCTGTTTAATCAGTTTTCTGTTTGACGTTTATTCAGCTGTGTGAAAATCCCAGAGGAACCCACCCGGGGGATTAATAAAGTTTTATTTTATCTAATCTAATAACTTCAATCTCGGCCAAACCGATTTACTCACGAACAAATAAAACACTGAAAAAAGCCCAACAATAACATTTTTACGTTGTCTAAGTGACTTATATATTACGTTTAACCTGAGTAGCGAAACTCCGCGGTGATCTGAAAATGATGTGCCGGGAGTTGTGCCGTTCTCGGCAGCTTCAGTGACCCTCAAGCTTCCGGCTTGTTATCGAGCTGGTGGGTAGCAGATGCTCCGAAAACGTCGAAGCACTTTTGCAAATATGCAATATCTTGATAAACCGAGCAGATATTTGATGTTTACACAGCCACTTTCTCGCCTGAAAATATGTTAAAAGTTTATTTTTTTTGACCCAGAAAGATTAGTAAGAATAATTTTAAAACTTAGTAGTGGCCGCCATTATTGGAAAGTGGAGCTTGGCTGGGCCACGCTATGAATTCTGGGATATGGTAGGCCACGAAGGACACACCCGACCCATCCTTCAAATTCGGGGGACGAAAAGGGGGACGCATTTGTCGGCTGCATTCGGAGGAGTCTACGAATTTCGACAGCCTTCGGCGCGTCGCTGTGACGTAATCGGTCTACAAATGCGGCCTCAGGAGGATGCAGCCCATGAATTTGGACACGACCATAGAGAGATAGAGGGAAAAAATACACTAGACCAGTGTACAAATTGGTACTTTTTGCCCGAGTATAAGCGAATGAGTGACATACAGAAAAACACGGCAACTGGCATTACATGAGCAAATAAAAAGTATTTCATCTTGAACTGTTTTGTGGGTTTCATTTTAAGACTACTTTAAGTCTGTTAGTGGGGAGATAAACTATACAGACTATAAACAGAGACATTAAATGAGATTAGATTAGTTAAATGTTAATTAAAATGTGGGAAAATCAACTACAGACAGGTAGATGCTGTGAGCTTTAATTATCCAGTCAGAAAGGATGATTTTAAAGTCATCAACTGACTCCAACTGCCCAGATCTGAAAAACCTGTGTGCCAATCACAATGCTAAATGAACAGAAAAGTCAGCCCAAAACAAATCATTCCCAAATGAAAAGTACAAGTCGTATTGACAAAATTCTTTCACCGTGAGCACCAGCAATTTCTAGTCTACTGATTTCTCAGTTTTCATGCCTGTGGAGTTTATTATATGGACATGGTGACAGTGTAAAGACAGCCTGTACTTCTGATTTTCAAACAAACTTTCTGAGCCATTTTAACATTGGAGTCTATGGAAGAGTTGGAGGGAGGAGGCTGTGCATTGGTGACATTTATGAAAGAACCATAACACCTATTACAATAATACACACATTGGATGAAAGAGGACAGCGATGGCTACGTTTTGAGAGTAAAATGATGGCTGTAGAGCGAACATTGTGGACACAGCAGCAGTTTTAAGAAAAGATTTTAAGATTAATTCCCCCCTCCTCTCACTCTGGCAGTTGAGCTGTCTCACTCTAGCGCCAACATTCCGTCCCATACACACCCATTATAAACTCTGAAACGGCTGAAAAAAAAGGATGAAACTTAAACTGGAACTGAAGAAAAAGTATAATAGATATTGAAAATATAAATACAAGTTGAATAGTTGAATGTTTTGGCTTCGTTTTAAAGTTTGAATGGTGGCTCTATGTCAATGTATGTGGAAGTGGTAAGAGTTTAAAGAGGAGTAAGTTGAATGAGAATTTGAAGGGTCTTTCCACTGAAATACATGGGAAATTTTTGTTGAATAAAGTTGAATAATTTTAAAAATATAAATGTTAAAAATGAGAAAAATAGAAGCTAAAAGCTAAAAATAACAGAATAAAACTTGATTCACCTAAAAAAAAAAGAATCCTCATTCAATTATGTCATGTGACAGCCTAACTCCTATGACATCATACTACGATGGTTCTATGCCTTTGATCTGAAAGCCTTAAATAGGGGTGCAATCCTAAACATTCAGTCAGTTTATTCGCAGCACTCGTGTTCGCAGCATTCAAACGTACACCTTAGAAACATTTTGAAACAGTTTTACACAGTCATTTTATCAAGACTACAACATGTCTGAAAGAAAACACAGCAAAAAACAACAAGCTTACGCTGGCTGTCCTCTCGAGGGTGCACAGCCAAATTCCCCATCAGCTGAAAGTAGGCAGGTAAACCAAAATCTAGAGGACAGGATTAAACAAATCCAAGCAGAGAAGATTCAACTTGAAGAGCAGTGCAGACAAATGGAGACCCAGAATAAACAGCTGGAAGAAAGGCACAATGGGTTTGTCAAGAACCAACAAGTCTTGCAAGTAAAGCTTAATGAAGCACTGCACAGAAATGCAGAAATGGTTCATGAGAATAAACAATTGGACACTAAATACAGAGAACTGGAGGCCCGAAATAAAGACTTGGAAGAAAGGCACAAGGAAATGCTGGTGAACCAACAGAAGCAGCCCAACGTGGATAACATAAATGAGGGCTGGGGAATAATGTTTAATCAAGCAAAGCAGCGCATTGCAAGCCTGATGACAGAAAAGAAGCAGAACAGGCATGAGTTAAGAACATTGTCCTGCCAGCTTCAACAAGCACAAGCTGTTAATCTGGAGATCTATGGGAATCTCCAACACGCTGTCAACTTGAAACAGCAGCTGCAAGTACAGCTTGATGAAGCCCTGGAGGAAAACCAAGAGCTTCTTCAAGAGAAGAAACAGCAGGACATAAAAGACAAAGACATGGAATGCAAACTTCACAACATGAAGAAACAAAATGATGTCTTGCAAGTAAAGATTAATGAAGCACTGCACAGAAATGCACAAGTGCTTCATGAGAAGAAACAACTGGACACTAAATACAGAGAACTGGAAGGCCGAAATAAAGACTTGGAAGAAAGGCACAAGGAAATGCTGGTGAACCAACAGAAGCAGCCCAACGTGGATAACATAAATGAGGGCTGGGGAATAATGTTTAATCAAGCAAAGCAGCGCATTGCAAGCCTGATGACAGAAAAGAAGCAGAACAGGCATGCGTTAAGAACAATGTCCTGCCAGCTTCAACAAGCACAAGCTGTTAATCTGGAGATCTATGGGAATCTCCAAGACGCTGTCAACTTGAAACAGCAGCTGCAAGTACAGCTTGATGAAGCCCTGGAGGAAAACCAAGAGCTTCTTCAAGAGAACAAACAGCAGGACATAAAGGACAAAGACATGGAATGCAAGCTTCACAACATGAAGAAACAAAATGATGTCTTGCAAGTAAAGATTAATGAAGCACTGCACAGAAATGCACAAGTGCTTCATGAGAAGAAACAACTGGACACTAAATACAGAGAACTGGAAGGCCGAAATAAAGACTTGGAAGAAAGGCACAAGGAAATGCTGGTGAACCAACAGAAGCAGCCCAACGTGGATAACATAAATGAGGGCTGGGGAATAATGTTTAATCAAGCTAAGCAGCGCATTGCAAATCTGATGACAGAAAAGAAGCAGAACAAGCATGAGTTAAGAACAATGTCCTGCCAGCTTCAACAAGCACAAGCTGTTAATCTGGAGATCTATGGGAATCTCCAAGATGCTGTCAACTTGAAACAGCAGCTGCAAGTACAGCTTGATGAAGCACTGCACAGAAATGTAGAAATGGTTCATGAGAATAAACAATTGGACACTAAATACAGAGAACTTGAAGGCCGAAATAAAGACTTGGAAGAAAGGCACAAGGAAATGCTGGTGAACCAACAGAAGCAGCCCAGCGTGGATAACATAAATGAGGGCTGGGGAATAATGTTTAATCAAGCAAAGCAGTGCATTGCAAGCCTGATGACAGGCTCTTGGTTTTCCCTGGAGGAAAACCAAGAGCTTCTTCAGGAAAAAGAGCAACTGGAAAAAATACAGGAGAAGAAAAACAAGCACAATTAGAAGAACTGGAGAAAAAATGCAAGAAACTTGAGGAGGAAATTACAGTAACAACCGAAGAACTGAAAACCCTCATCCTACAGAAAAAAAGAGCTCCAGGAACAGTGCCTGAAAAAGAAGAAGGAACGCTTCTGGTTTTTCAGGAGGAGGGACCCTCCTGCTTCCTCACTGCACTGGATCATGAGGCGGCATAGCCTGGTCTACCTCCACCACTTTCCTCATCTCCTCACCCCTATACCTCCCCTCTTGCCCTTTCTCTCCTTCCACCTCTCCATCATTCTCCATTTTTTCTTTCTCCCCTCCCTTCTTCATCCTTTTTCTTTTCTTCCCCCCCCCCCCCACCCCCCCACACCCCAACTAGTCAAGGCAGATGACCCTCCCTGAGCCTGGTTCTGCAATAGGTTTCTTCCTTTAAAGGGAGTTTTTCCTATCCACCGTCGCCGAGTGGATTTAACCCGGATTTACGGTCAGATCCTGCTGTTTATGTCAGTGGAAAAATGACAACCACAAAAAACCTTCGACGCATGGTCTCTCTTGCAGCCTCGTGTTTGGAAAAATGTGCAGGTAAGCTACACACACACACACACACACACACACACACACACACACACTACAATGCTTCTTTAAAGATCTCGAAGCATTCAATAATTTATTCAAAAACAATGTAATTGGCCAACAGAAGTATATTTCATCTTGTCTCCCTATATTGTCTCTCCATCACCCCCAACCGGTCGCAGCAGATGGCCGCCCCTTCTTGAGCCTGGTTCTGCTGGAGGTTTCTTCTTATAAAAGGAGTTTTTCCTCCCCACTGTCGCCTAGTGCTTGCTCAAAGGGGATCTTTTGATTGTTGGGTATTTTCCTGCTAATACTGTAGGGTTTTCACCTTACATTATAAAGCACCTTGAGGAGACTCTTGTTTTGCTGCGATGCTATATAATCTTAGATTTAACTGAATTTTAAAATCAGCTATTATAGCATCAAAGTAAAACAAAATGAAATGTAAAAAAAAACCTGACATAAAAAAAATAGATTTACCATCAAATAAAAATCCTAATCTCAAACATATTCTGATTTTTCTTGTGTTTTATTGTGTTGTCAAGTATGAGGATTTTTAGTAGATCAGACTCTACTGTGTTAGAGAAAAGAGAAGCAGGTAGAACTGGGTTAATTTACTGTCATTGTCTTTGGCAAACGTAATTAAAAGTTAATTACAAAACTCTTACTGCCTATATTCTACTCAATAAAGTTCATCTTATCTTATTCTGTTTTCATTGCGCCATTCTCTCTATACAGTTTTTGAATTTACATACTATAACATACACGGCAGTTTGTTTCTGTGCTTCTGCAACCTTTTCTTAGCTTTTCCTATAAGGTATTTGTAATTAATTAAAAATATATATATTATTTTTTTGGCTTTAGTGGATTCCCTCTCAAGTAACTCGGCCATTATGCACTACCCAGTAAACAAAATGGCTAAACAGTATCTTAATGTCTGTCACTGGTCCGGAGGTGTATCAATTTCACGTTGACGAGCCATGAGCTTCTCCAAGATCTTTCCCATATTGTGTTCCATAAGAACACTCTGAGTACTCACAGCCCTTCCCAGCCCTTTGATCATCGCGGCTAGCCTTGTGGGGTTTTGAACAGCTGTAACCGCTTCAATTTCCCTTAAGCTAGGGCCAAGCCACCACCGATCAGCAAGAACCCCGTTATCATGGTTCTGAATAGGTAGATGTCTTTGATGTCCTCAATAGACAGTCCTGCCAGGCTCCTCGTCCTGAAGAGAGTGTCAACTGCATTAAGGGACCAGTTGATCAAATCCATAATTCTTCTTTAGGATTTAGAGAACAAGAATAAGAGGCTCTCTGACGGTTAGTTAGACGAGAGAAGTCAAGGATATAGAAGCATTAAACTGATTTTACATTGCCTTGTTATTCTAATCTTTATCTGCGTTTTGGACTCCAAACATTCACACCTGCTGTTGGTAACCAGAGTTCACAAGAGTGTAAGGCGTGTAGTTCAATAAAGTGATCGATGTGTTCACTAGCTGATTTCAATAAACCGGTAACTTATCAAATCTATATTTTATAGGAAGTACATTACTGATAAAAGTGGTAATAAACACGGTAACCAATAAAAAATTAAATTTCCTGTTATAAAAAAAATACTGCTGTGAGCTTGGTTTTCTAACAACAGGTGTGAACATCTACAGTCTTTAAGCTCTGGTAAAGATTTAAAAATAAAAGCATTAAATAACATAACATTAAACACTAAATTAGTTTGATGGTGTTGACTGCAGCAGCTCAATGTTAATCAGCTGATGGTGATGGAAGCAGATTAGCGTTTTTCATCATGGTTGTTGGTGATGTGTTGGTCGAAACAAGACGGCTCTTAGAGCCGACTCTTTGCTCCTTATCCGGTCGTTAAGTCTGACATAGTGATGCGCGAATCATGAACGAATCGTTCAATACTGGAGAATCACTTTACTGACTCATGAATCATGATTCACAAGTCCAACTGACTCACTGACTCATCCCTGTTGCTGTTAGCAGCAATGTATCTAGCTTATAATTAAAATTGTGGAGAAAAACACAACATCCAGTATTGTAACAAAAAAATTTCTGCTCTGAACTTTAAGAAAAAACCCTGAGTAGAAGCTCACATCAAGAAAATAGCTCCTCGGTTCACAGTAGCATCGCTCTGCTAACATGCTAACAGCACATTTGAGCTACTCACCCCCTCCCTCCTGTGCTGAATCATAGAGCGAACGAATCACCCACTCACTCACTCACCCTGTCACTACCCGATCCGTACCGGAAACCCGATCGGTACCCCGCATGCGCGAAAGGTGTCTACTTCCGGTCGAAGCATTTGACGATAGTTACAGGTCAGAGTATCTGTTAAGATGTTAACAATAATAAGTATCTCTTAAAATATTTCCGATAATGAAACATTTAATATAATGTAGACAAAAACAAAAAAATTAAAAGATGGTGACAGATCGGGGCTCCCGATCCTTACTGCGCATGTGCAAAGTCAGACCGTACAAATCAGGTCTACCCGATCCGTACTGCGCATGTGCGGGGGTTTTCTTCTTCTTCTGTACGCTTAATGGCAGTTTACTCCCCAGTGTCCGAGGATACTGCCACCTGCTGACTGAGCGAATGAACCCTATTGTAAACTGAATTAGCGTCATTACAAACGTGTGTTAAATTTGATTTAGTGATAATCGAGTGTGTTTATGCTTATCTGTGTGGAGAGGATTGTTGGAATAGTGATGATGATGTCCGCTATCACTGTCAATTGCCAGTAAACACTTCATCTAGCTGCTGAATCTTCACGTGACATATTACAAAGTCTGTATTATTAACTCTGTCATTAGGCACCATTCTTCTTATTTTACGGCGCTGTTGTTCAAACGGGGAACGCTCTCTGTTGAGGAGAAAAGCAAAAATTTGTTGCGGATACAGATAGTCCATTGTTTAAATGTCCCGGTAGTCCAGCTAAACTTTGATTTTATATGGAAACGCAAAACCCACTATATTAGGTAAGGTAATTTAGTCAAACATTTTGAAGATGGAGGTTTGCAAGCTATTGAATTTGACAGCTTAAATGGCACCCTAAAAATAAATTGGCTTAGGTCATTTTTAAGAAGTCAAAATAGCCTTTGGTTTCACATTCCAAGCAAAATATTCTCAGATCTAGGCGGAATTAATCTTTTACTTAGATGTGATTTTGACATAAAAAAAACTCCACATAAAGCTCTCTTCCTTTCACCACCAAGTTTTATTATACTGGAAATTTATATACAAGCATAACTACAGCCCACACAACACTCTCCTATGGAACTGTCGCTACATAAACGTTGGAAACAAATCAATCTTTATAAAAAAAATGGTACGATAAGGGCATCTGGTCAGTGATGCATTTGTTAAATGATAGAGGTAAAATTTTATTAGAAGATTTCACCACCAATTATAATCTGCAAATAAATAACAAAGAATTTCAAAAAATTACTAAGGCTATCCCTCAAAACATTCTATGTACAGCATATAATCTTTTTCAAAACCCTGACTATAGATCCCCTGACCTCCCTGAACTCTTGGTAAATGGGCATAACATCTAACAGCTAACAGTCTAAAAAACTCCCAAATTAGGGAATTATTTACTAATGTTTTTTTCCCTTATAGATCCAATCCAAATTCCATCTCACATCTGTTCTCCGGTGATCAAAAGAAAGAGATCAGAAAAAATTACCTAAAACTTCCCATTCCTCCCAAAGCTAAGGAGGTCCACTACAAAATCCTTTCTGGTATTTACCCTTCCAAACAATTTCTCAGACGTCGCTTTGCTATTGATAATAATTCTTGCTCTTTTTGTGATGGGGATATTGAATCAACAGAACATTTATTTTATGATTGTATATTCTGTACAGCCCTGTGGAACGATGTGCACTACTGGCTCTTTCCAAAGATTCCAAACTTACTTGAATTTTCTAAAAATGATATTATCTTTGGTTCTCTAAGAAAAGAAAAGAAGCTTGAAAATGTTTTAAATGTAATAATTATTATGGGGAAATTCTTCATTCACAAATGTCGTTTTCTGAAAACAAAGACGTCCTTTTTTACTTTTCACAAAGAACTCTGCCTCTTCCTCTCATCTGTTAAAATTATGGACAAAAAACAAGCTCTGGTTCTGAATCATATGATTATTGAACTAGATCTGCTAGAAAACCCCTAAGGTATAATGTCTTTTTTCTCTTTGTTTGTTTTTTTTTTTTGTTGTTGTTGTTGTTTGTTTGCTTTGATTCTGTTTGGGGTTTGATTTTATTTATTTATTTGTTGTTGTTTGTACTTCCTGTTCATTATCTATCTTCTATATGCTGGAATTCAGCCTGTTCTGATACTATTTCATGTTGGGAAAATAGAATCTTTGTAGAGATTGCCATAATTGTTGTACATTTCTGTGCAAATAAAATAAAAAAAAATGTTGGCAAAGAGAGGAAGTGACGTAAGATTTGCGCGCATGCGGGGTACCGATCGGGTTTCCGGTACGGATCGGGTAGCGACACACCCTCCCTCCTGGCTCACAGCTTCTTCTTCTTCTTGGTTGGCAACCAATGTTAAGGCGCATTACCGCCCCCTGGCTCACATTTCAGTGGACATTTAGATGAGAAAATATATATTTAACACATTTAAGGAAAATACTAATAAAATAAAATAAATGTTTATTAAGCAATTTTGATAGGTAGTTGCTTAATTTTAGAAATGTTTTTGCTCCTTTTTGCTCTATAAAATAGTTGTTTTCTTTTAGAATCATTCATCTTAGCAGTAGGATTTACATGAAAAGAGAAACAAATTAAGTTT
Source organism: Neolamprologus multifasciatus (assembly GCF_963576455.1). Lineage (NCBI taxonomy): Eukaryota > Metazoa > Chordata > Actinopteri > Cichliformes > Cichlidae > Neolamprologus > Neolamprologus multifasciatus. The sequence continues at coordinate 5,251,471 of NC_140445.1, forward strand.
GAGTGAAAATGTACATTTTTTACACTCTCTGGTCAACTGATTCAGTGAATCAAATGATTCAAAAAACCCGAGTCACTTTGGTGAGTGACTCATTAAAACTCGATTCAGTAAAAAGAATCAAATTTACCATCACTAATGACGACAGTTGGTCCAGTGATGGGTTAAAAACAGATGAGGCGTTCAGGTGGTGCTTGGAAATTTGAGCATTGAACATGTCTGTGTGTTGGTCTCTGTGTGTGAGAGACATATGTCGTGTCCAAATTCATGGGCTGCATCCTCCTGAGGACCCAGCCTTCGCAGCCTACGTGGGCCGGGTCCTCAGAAGGTCGGGTAGGCCGGAAGTAAACGGCTGGGGAAATTGGACGGTCTAGCCTTCTGATTAGCGTCACCGCTGTCTCGGTGGAGTTTAGTAAACTCGGCCGTCTGCTCCTTGCTATCTAAAATATAACAGGACACTGGCGTAAATTCTCGACTGTCTCACACTTCTGTTTAATCAGTTTTCTGTTTGACGTTTATTCAGCTGTGTGAAAATCCCAGAGGAACCCACCCGGGGGATTAATAAAGTTTTATTTTATCTAATCTAATAACTTCAATCTCGGCCAAACCGATTTACTCACGAACAAATAAAACACTGAAAAAAGCCCAACAATAACATTTTTACGTTGTCTAAGTGACTTATATATTACGTTTAACCTGAGTAGCGAAACTCCGCGGTGATCTGAAAATGATGTGCCGGGAGTTGTGCCGTTCTCGGCAGCTTCAGTGACCCTCAAGCTTCCGGCTTGTTATCGAGCTGGTGGGTAGCAGATGCTCCGAAAACGTCGAAGCACTTTTGCAAATATGCAATATCTTGATAAACCGAGCAGATATTTGATGTTTACACAGCCACTTTCTCGCCTGAAAATATGTTAAAAGTTTATTTTTTTTGACCCAGAAAGATTAGTAAGAATAATTTTAAAACTTAGTAGTGGCCGCCATTATTGGAAAGTGGAGCTTGGCTGGGCCACGCTATGAATTCTGGGATATGGTAGGCCACGAAGGACACACCCGACCCATCCTTCAAATTCGGGGGACGAAAAGGGGGACGCATTTGTCGGCTGCATTCGGAGGAGTCTACGAATTTCGACAGCCTTCGGCGCGTCGCTGTGACGTAATCGGTCTACAAATGCGGCCTCAGGAGGATGCAGCCCATGAATTTGGACACGACCATAGAGAGATAGAGGGAAAAAATACACTAGACCAGTGTACAAATTGGTACTTTTTGCCCGAGTATAAGCGAATGAGTGACATACAGAAAAACACGGCAACTGGCATTACATGAGCAAATAAAAAGTATTTCATCTTGAACTGTTTTGTGGGTTTCATTTTAAGACTACTTTAAGTCTGTTAGTGGGGAGATAAACTATACAGACTATAAACAGAGACATTAAATGAGATTAGATTAGTTAAATGTTAATTAAAATGTGGGAAAATCAACTACAGACAGGTAGATGCTGTGAGCTTTAATTATCCAGTCAGAAAGGATGATTTTAAAGTCATCAACTGACTCCAACTGCCCAGATCTGAAAAACCTGTGTGCCAATCACAATGCTAAATGAACAGAAAAGTCAGCCCAAAACAAATCATTCCCAAATGAAAAGTACAAGTCGTATTGACAAAATTCTTTCACCGTGAGCACCAGCAATTTCTAGTCTACTGATTTCTCAGTTTTCATGCCTGTGGAGTTTATTATATGGACATGGTGACAGTGTAAAGACAGCCTGTACTTCTGATTTTCAAACAAACTTTCTGAGCCATTTTAACATTGGAGTCTATGGAAGAGTTGGAGGGAGGAGGCTGTGCATTGGTGACATTTATGAAAGAACCATAACACCTATTACAATAATACACACATTGGATGAAAGAGGACAGCGATGGCTACGTTTTGAGAGTAAAATGATGGCTGTAGAGCGAACATTGTGGACACAGCAGCAGTTTTAAGAAAAGATTTTAAGATTAATTCCCCCCTCCTCTCACTCTGGCAGTTGAGCTGTCTCACTCTAGCGCCAACATTCCGTCCCATACACACCCATTATAAACTCTGAAACGGCTGAAAAAAAAGGATGAAACTTAAACTGGAACTGAAGAAAAAGTATAATAGATATTGAAAATATAAATACAAGTTGAATAGTTGAATGTTTTGGCTTCGTTTTAAAGTTTGAATGGTGGCTCTATGTCAATGTATGTGGAAGTGGTAAGAGTTTAAAGAGGAGTAAGTTGAATGAGAATTTGAAGGGTCTTTCCACTGAAATACATGGGAAATTTTTGTTGAATAAAGTTGAATAATTTTAAAAATATAAATGTTAAAAATGAGAAAAATAGAAGCTAAAAGCTAAAAATAACAGAATAAAACTTGATTCACCTAAAAAAAAAAGAATCCTCATTCAATTATGTCATGTGACAGCCTAACTCCTATGACATCATACTACGATGGTTCTATGCCTTTGATCTGAAAGCCTTAAATAGGGGTGCAATCCTAAACATTCAGTCAGTTTATTCGCAGCACTCGTGTTCGCAGCATTCAAACGTACACCTTAGAAACATTTTGAAACAGTTTTACACAGTCATTTTATCAAGACTACAACATGTCTGAAAGAAAACACAGCAAAAAACAACAAGCTTACGCTGGCTGTCCTCTCGAGGGTGCACAGCCAAATTCCCCATCAGCTGAAAGTAGGCAGGTAAACCAAAATCTAGAGGACAGGATTAAACAAATCCAAGCAGAGAAGATTCAACTTGAAGAGCAGTGCAGACAAATGGAGACCCAGAATAAACAGCTGGAAGAAAGGCACAATGGGTTTGTCAAGAACCAACAAGTCTTGCAAGTAAAGCTTAATGAAGCACTGCACAGAAATGCAGAAATGGTTCATGAGAATAAACAATTGGACACTAAATACAGAGAACTGGAGGCCCGAAATAAAGACTTGGAAGAAAGGCACAAGGAAATGCTGGTGAACCAACAGAAGCAGCCCAATGTGGATAACATAAATGAGGGCTGGGGAATAATGTTTAATCAAGCAAAGCAGCGCATTGCAAGCCTGATGACAGAAAAGAAGCAGAACAGGCATGAGTTAAGAACATTGTCCTGCCAGCTTCAACAAGCACAAGCTGTTAATCTGGAGATCTATGGGAATCTCCAACACGCTGTCAACTTGAAACAGCAGCTGCAAGTACAGCTTGATGAAGCCCTGGAGGAAAACCAAGAGCTTCTTCAAGAGAAGAAACAGCAGGACATAAAAGACAAAGACATGGAATGCAAACTTCACAACATGAAGAAACAAAATGATGTCTTGCAAGTAAAGATTAATGAAGCACTGCACAGAAATGCACAAGTGCTTCATGAGAAGAAACAACTGGACACTAAATACAGAGAACTGGAAGGCCGAAATAAAGACTTGGAAGAAAGGCACAAGGAAATGCTGGTGAACCAACAGAATCTCCAACACGCTGTTAACCTGAATCAGCAGCTGCAAGTACAGCTTGATGAAGCCCTGGAGGAAAACCAAGAGTTTCTTCAAGAGAAGAAACAACTGGACACTAAATACAGAGAACTGGAAGGCCGAAATAAAGACTTGGAAGAAAGGCACAAGGAAATGCTGGTGAACCAACAGAAGCAGCCCAACGTGGATAACATAAATGAGGGCTGGGGAATAATGTTTAATCAAGCAAAGCAGTGCATTGCAAGCCTGATGACAGGCTCTTGGTTTTCCCTGGAGGAAAACCAAGAGCTTCTTCAGGAAAAAGAGCAACTGGAAAAAATACAGGAGAAGAAAAACAAGCACAATTAGAAGAACTGGAGAAAAAATGCAAGAAACTTGAGGAGGAAATTACAGTAACAACCGAAGAACTGAAAACCCTCATCCTACAGAAAAAAAGAGCTCCAGGAACAGTGCCTGAAAAAGAAGAAGGAACGCTTCTGGTTTTTCAGGAGGAGGGACCCTCCTGCTTCCTCACTGCACTGGATCATGAGGCGGCATAGCCTGGTCTACCTCCACCACTTTCCTCATCTCCTCACCCCTATACCTCCCCTCTTGCCCTTTCTCTCCTTCCACCTCTCCATCATCCTCCATTTTTTCTTTCTCCCCTCCCTTCTTCATCCTTTTTCTTTTCTTTGTAATTGGCCAACAGAAGTATATTTCATCTTGTCTCCCTATATTGTCTCTCCATCACCCCCAACCGGTCGCAGCAGATGGCCGCCCCTTCTTGAGCCTGGTTCTGCTGGAGGTTTCTTCTTATAAAAGGAGTTTTTCCTCCCCACTGTCACCTAGTGCTTGCTCAAAGGGGATCTTTTGATTGTTGGGTATTTTCCTGCTAATACTGTAGGGTTTTCACCTTACATTATAAAGCACCTTGAGGAGACTCTTGTTTTGCTGCGATGCTATATAATCTTAGATTTAACTGAATTTTAAAATCAGCTATTATAGCATCAAAGTAAAACAAAATGAAATTTAAAAAAACCTGACATAAAAAAAATAGATTTACCATCAAATAAAAATCCTAATCTCAAACATATTCTGATTTTTCTTGTGTTTTATTGTGTTGTCAAGTATGAGGATTTTTAGTAGATCAGACTCTACTGTGTTAGAGAAAAGAGAAGCAGGTAGAACTGGGTTAATTTACTGTCATTGTCTTTGGCAAACGTAATTAAAAGTTAATTACAAAACTCTTACTGCCTATATTCTACTCAATAAAGTTCATCTTATCTTATTCTGTTTTCATTGCGCCATTCTCTCAATACAGTTTTTGAATTTACACACTATAACGTACACGGCAGTTTGTTTCTGTGCTTCTGCAACCTTTTCTTAGCTTTTCCTATAAGGTATTTGTAATTAATTAAAAATATATATATTATTTTTTTGGCTTTAGTGGATTCCCGCTCAGGTAACTCGGCCATTATGCACTACCCAGTAAACAAAATGGCTAAACAGTATCTTAATGTCTGTCACTGGTCCGGAGGTGTATCAATTTCACGTTGACGAGCCATGAGCTTCTCCAAGATCTTTCCCATATTGTGTTCCATAAGAACACTCTGAGTACTCACAGCCCTTCCCAGCCCTTTGATCATCGCGGCTAGCCTTGTGGGGTTTTGAACAGCTGTAACCGCTTCAATTTCCCTTAAGCTAGGGCCAAGCCACCACCGATCAGCAAGAACCCCGTTATCATGGTTCTGAATAGGTAGATGTCTTTGATGTCCTCAATAGACAGTCCTGCCAGGCTCCTCGTCCTGAAGAGAGTGTCAACTGCATTAAGGGACCAGTTGATCAAATCCATAATTCTTCTTTAGGATTTAGAGAATAAGAATAAGAGAATTAGTTAGACGAGAGAAGTCAAGGATATAGAAGCTAATCAGGAGAGATAAGAGAGGGTGAGAAATGTGTCTGCCTCCTCCATGAGCCATAAGAGAAGACCTTATAGTACCATCAAATAAAGATTTTGTGTTTTAAACCATTGGTTGTTGTTTTTTTATCATTGTTGTTCTCAGAACACTGCACCAAACCAGTTGGACAAAGATGGTTGATAAAGATCTTACTGGAGTATCGTATCTATCTAATGACTGATTCTTTTGTTTCTTTTCCTGTGTGACAAATTTAGGCCTTCCTTCTTTACCCTTTAGTACTTCCCTCATCAGCCCCTTTCCTCATTCTTCACCTGGTTAGAGGTTGATTAGCAATTCCTGGCTAATGTCAGGGGCTTTCCTGTTCCATAATAATTGGTGCTGGCCATGTATACTTCAGTGGGCTTTGTTTGTTGTCCTTTTGGTTGAGCGTTTGTGGCTGTATAGTGGGTTTTTCTTGTGTGCCGTGGCTTGTGATCACTTTGGTAATCACTTGCTGTGTGGTGTGTGAGTCCTGGGATGGTTACTAAAGGCTAGGTTGGAATGTTTATAAGTACATTTTATGACAACTTACAATAAACCTGCTTTCAAATAAAGATTTTGTGTTTTAAAGTATCTGGTTGTTTGATCATTGTTGTCCTCTGAACACCGGAGGACCACAGGAGGACGGGGGGTGTGCACATATTTTGTGGTTGTCATTGTGAAGAGTCAAAGATCTGAACACAAACAGGAATTGTTAAGTATTAAAAACACCAGGACAGATTATGTACTGTTTTATTTTCATTTTCCTGACTCGATTTGAGATGATGTGAAAACGTGTGGAACAATGTGTGTTTTCTGTTTTTATTTCACTTTGTAAGACGAGTCAGTCAGAAACTAAATGAGACTAATGACAGCAATAAATGTTGCTATACACTCCTGTGTGTTTGAGTCTGTTACTAAGAACTTTGATGGCTTCACACTGTGAGAGGATGAGAAGGGTGTCTCATTAGACTTTAACTTACATTGCAGCGCCATCTGCTGGCTGAGTCACTAATAAATATAATTTTTATTTTGTATTCTTTTTCTGAATATCCAGTTAACAAAGCTATATTCATTTAGAAAGAACCTGAAATATGTGCACAGATGTCCAATAAAGTAAAACAACTTTCTTGATACCCACACTCACTGGACCATAAATGCAACAGAAATTATTTTTACTACAGAGCAGCAGTTAAAAGAAAAAAAGGCCTGAAACACCTGCTGTCTGTACAATTTACTGATATTTAAATATGTCATTTGCAGGTTTTCTAAAGAAAATTTTAAAAAGAAAAACTAAAAAATAAATAAATGGTTCTTTGATCATTCTTCTTCTCTGAACACCAGCCAGATCCGTTTGACAAAGGTGATGCCAGCATTACCTGCTTTATATTACCAAGAAATCCAAGTTATATTACAATGGTATTAGCTGAATAATTAAACAGAACTCAGTGGTTTATTATTGGTAAATTTCAACTTATTCATTCCAAAATTCAATTCAATCCAATTTTATTTAAACAGCGCCAAATCACAACAACAGTTGCCTCGAGGTGCTTTATATTGTAACATAGACCCTACAATAACAATAATACATACAGAGAAAAACCAAGAATCATATGACCCTCTAAGAGCAAGCTCATTGGCAACAGTGGGAAGGAAAACTCACTTTTAACAGGAAGAAATCTCAACCAGAACCAGCCCTAACTATATGCTTTAGCAAAAAGGAAAGTTTTAAGCCTGATCTTAAACGTCTAACTTTTCACTGCTTTTTAAAAGACTTGACAGAGTCAGCTAAACAGAGCTGGAGTGGTAAACTGTTGTTTTCTTATGGAAGTTATATTTTCTCAATTTTGAGTTAGAAATTCAGTGATAATTACCAGAAATATTGTGTTGTGAAGGGCAAAAAATGATTTGTTTGTTTTTTGTACTTTAGTGGCTTGCAAGTTTCAATAATAGAAGAAGTAGAACTGTGGCAGCTACTTATTTTCTACAAGTGTTTGTTTTCACCACTCAAAAAAACATGATTTTCTTTGTGAATGTAAAACAACAACAAAAAATATGCATTTCAAAAGAAAAATATTTGAAAAATATTTATTTTATATTCCAAAGTGGTTAGCATTTGAATTTGCCTTATTAAAACTATTAAATGATATCAAGTTGCTTTCATGATGCCACTTGGGAGAACCATACACCATTTATATTAGGCAAATACATCCAATGCCGATGAGCTGGCATATGAGAATTTGGGAGAAAATCAAGTTATTGTATTTTGAAAAAAAGGAAAAAAAGAGTCTATAATTTAGAATGGTGGGAAAATATTCTTAATATATATATTTTAAAAATTCCCCTTTCGCCCCTGCGTGTGGTCTATCCTTTAAGCTCGGGTCCTCTACAAGAGGCCTGGGAGCTTGAGGGTATCTTAGCTGTTGCTAGTGCTCCGATTACCACTGGGACCACCGTTACCTTCACCCTCCACATCTTCTCGAGCTCTTCTCTGAGCCCTTGGTATTTCTCGAGCTTCTCGTGTTCCTTCTTCCTGATGTTGCTGTTATTTGGAACCGCTACATCATTATTTCATCTTCTTCTGTTTGTCTACCACCACTGTGCCCAGTTGGTTAGCCACCACCATTTTCTCCACCTGTATCTGGAAGTCCCACAGGATCTTAGCTTGGTCAGTCTCCACCAATCTTGGGGCATCTCACATTTTGACCTCAGGACTTCCAGGCCATATTCGACACAGATGTTTCTGTATACTATGCACTTGGTTATGGCGTTCCATGTATGCCCTGCCTGCTAGCAAACATTTGCAAACACACATGGAAATACTGTATAAAGTAATACATAAAGTTTAGCTGACTCTGTCAGGTTTGCAATTCTAACAAGCTTGAAAGTCAGTTGAACATTATTCTTCATCACACTGTGGCGCTCAACTAACATGCCAAGTCCTGGGGAGGCCAATCCATGACAAAAGATGTTACATTGTGTGTTTTTCTGTCTCGCATACCTTTGACTCTATTGCCATTGTGTTTGCTGTGTCATGCTGAAAAATGAAGCCATTACCAATCTACTTTCCACATGGAATTGCATGGTGTATCAAAATCTAATGGTACATTTCTGTGTTCACAATTCCATCAGTTTTAACAAGATCTCCAACACCACTGACTGAAATGCAGCCCCACAATTTCATTACTCCATCAGACCTGCCACTCATTTTCAGTCCAGTTCTGGGTAATCTGGCATACCTCAGCTGTTTCCCTTCCTTAAGAAGAGCTTCTTGACTCCCACTTAGACTATTTCAGATGAGATTCCATTGAAGAGTAGATGGATCCACTTAAGGGGCAGATGCAATGCATAGACATTCTTGGAAACAAAATAAAACAAAATGAGATGTGACTATAGACATTTATACAGTATTGTACAGAAGAAAATAACTAAAAACTAACAGATTTTAATTGTATTGTTTATTTTCTTTTTACTTTATGCGCATAGGTCTTCTGGATTGGCTTTTTACAAATCAAAACAAAAACCCTTTGAAGCGCCAGTTCCAAAATATTTTACTTTGAAAAGTTATTATTGTTTGAAAACGTGATCCGGAAACGCTGCGCTTCCGGTGGGCAAGTTGACGGCATCACTGCGATAACGAGGCGCAGCTGCGGTACTTGAAGACGTCTGAGCCGCGGACTGCACAGCAGACTGGGCCGTGAGGCGGTCAGCATCAATGGCTCCGGTGCTTGCGGAGTAAAGAATGGGCTCCACGGCATCGCAGCCATGGCCAGATCCACTAACAGAAGCGGCGAGGATAGGGACCCACGGGTGACCGCCCCCACGGACCGCGACGCTTCCCGGGACCTGGCGGAGCCCCGGGAACTGTCTCTGGAGGAGGTGCTGAAGTCCTACGAGCAGCCCATCAACGAGGAGCAGGCATGGGCGGTGTGCTACCAGTGCTGCAGCGGGCTCAGGGTGCCCCGCCCGCCGGCAGGGAGAGTCAGCCGGGTGAAGGACCCGTCCTCCATCCTCCTCCACAGGGACGGAACCGTATCGTTACAGCGGGAGCGAGGATATGACGGTAGGGCAGACGGCCGCGGTTACTCCCAACTTTCCGTTATCTTGATAACTAAAAGCAAGTGCGGAAAAAGTGCACTTTAACAGGATAGACCAGTTGCCAGAAGCAGCATGGCCTTTGCAGGTTTACCTGTCGTTAGTTTTAAATATTAAAACCCACTTTTGAATTCGGCGTAGTTTAATTTCCATTTTTGTAAAAAATAAATAAATAAATAAATTACCGCTTTTTTTCATCCGCACCGCAATGATTTCTCCCAGTAAACTACTCCGCCTCAGTGAGCAGCGCTTGTGTTTATATCCAGAAGTGTACTAAAGTGCTCCATGCTTTGTTCACAATAATAACGCGGAACTGAAGAGTGTCTAATATTGTTTCATATAGTATCATTATGTCGTATTTTATCTACCAGGAACACAAATCTAAAGCATTTTGTCCTAAGTTATTCGCATTTAATACAGAGTTTGGCTCACAACGTCTTGCTCAGTAACGGACGCCGCGGTGCTAACCTGTCCCGTCTCAAACAGCATCGATCCCTACACTGCTGACCCTCAGCTGGATTATTTGGTCATTTGTGCAACCCCGAGCTTCACTTACTCAAACTGCCTTTGTGTTTTTATATTTTACACCATCTAGATTTTGTCGCACTACTCGTGCCAGCAAGGATGACTCGTATTATGCCGGTAAATGATAAATTATTCATGGAGCACCGCTTTCCCCTAGCATCTCCTTATGCAAAGACTGTTTTGGAGACATCAAAGGGTGGCTAGAAGCCCAGAGGATTTTAGGCAGCCTTCCTCTTGTCCCCTCCGTGCTGAAATTAGCCCGTACCTGCATAATATCCTGCTGCATGTAAAGTATTTATGTCCTCACTGCAGCTCAAGAGGAGGCTGCACGGAGACACTTAAGTCAAAACTCAATTTAATCCGAAAAAAAGGCAAATTTGTGCTCAAACTTTTTTCACCTCTTACTCCAAAAATCTGATCTTAGGCAATGGCGACACAATATCTCCAGAAATTCATATTTTGTGCTTAAAGTCATGTCTGTAACCTGTTTATTTTGCAATTAGGCAAAATACAGCCAGGATATTTCTTGCCAGCAGCCCTGAGAGAAGATAGACTTTTACATTTTAAAATATGACTGAGAAATGTGGGCAAAAGAAAAGAATATTGTATATCAAATCTCAGGAAAAACTGTGAAATGCTGAGCTCCTTTTTTGATAAAGTCTCCAGGTGAATATACAGTAGCAGCTGTTGTAACAGCTGTTCAGAGATCAAACAGGAAGGGTCTGTGTGCATGTTTGAGGATGGCACTTTGCTTTTCTTTCTGCCATTTGTTCACATGTCATATAACATGCTTATTAGTTAATCATGGGTCAGTCATGGTTCTGATGTTTACATGAGAAATGATCATAAAGAAAAAGTAAAGTTAATGTAACCTTTTTAAAAAACACAGCATTAATTTGCATAAAATGGTTACACTGTTTCAAGGAACACCTTTTAAATATGAGCTCATTACACCATCATCCTGAACTGTGACCTCGATAATAAACATAAAGTAGGATTATCGCTTTTTTATCAGATGTTATGACAGTGTTGTTGGAGTGAACTGCTTTAGATTTAGCAGCTGTCATACAGGTGTGGGGAACGGGAATCAGTTTAATGTGTCATAAATAACAAATAGCAAGCCTTAAACTGGTTGAAAATTGACTTCTAATGATTGTTACTGTGGACAGATCTTGATGACAAGGCATTAGAAGATGTGACTGCAGTAAAACAATAAGGGAGAAAACTTTTTAAGATAAGATTCCTCCTGTTGCTAATGGAGCTAACAAAGTGCAGTGTAGTTACTGTTAAGAGAAACTCCAGGCTGTCAGTCACGCAGTAGAAGTTGGGAACAGAGCAGCTGTGAAATCTGTCTTTGTTGTTATGCTCAGGGTCTGTTAGTTTACACTTTGACTGCACAATTGTGAGCTTTTTGTTATGCACAAAAACAACATTGTCTTCTTTTATTTATGGAGCATTATTATTTAATAAACGCTGATAATTTATTTTTCAGTCATTTCTTCATGTACATCTACGCCATAGGTGTCAAACTCTGGCCTGCGGGCCAAATTTGGACCGCAGCCTAATTACATTTGGCCCGCGAAGCCATACCAAATTACTATTAGAGCTGGCCTACTGGTATTATACAGCTAATATATATATTGTTTAGTATTGAGCTTTGCTTGTTCCATATTCAGTTTTTCAGCAAAACAGCAAAACTTTTTCAGAAAAGATTCATTCTTATATCTGGAGGAATAAATATATTTCAATAAATATTAACGTTAGCCCGCGACTTTGTTCCAGTTTTGAATTTTGGCCCACTGTGTATTTGAGTTTGACACCCCTGATCTACGCTGTATGTTAATAATAGTGCCTGTGTGACATCTGGGACACAACTTTGACTAAGAACTCTCTTTTTGTTCTTACCTTACGGCTTAAAAAAATATCGAGATATAAATCGTATATCGCCATCCAGCTAAAAAATATCGAGATATGAATTTTGGGTCACATCACCCAGCCCTATGTCTGACCCATCGTTAGTTTTAAGTTTGATGTTGCAAAGTACAGGATTTGGCAGGCAGTGGACCAAACTACTGATAGGCATATAATGCATTGTTTTACATCTCTAATCTACAATAAGCACATGACTTTTCAATATTGTTATTTAGCATTACACGGTTATATTTACAATAGTTTGTTGAGGAGGAAAACTATGTTTTAATCAGAATAAGGGAATAAGGAGTCTTTTGGCCACCCAATAACTTCCTCTCATTGCTTGACTCATATGACAGTGCAGCTTTTTGGCTTCAGGATAGACCAGCTAATTGAATCTCAAGGTGGGGCTGTTTTAGAAACTAAAGACGACCCATGGCAACACTAGTCAGTCTAGAAGATTGTTAACTGTTGTTGTGATATGACGCTATATAAATACAATTAGATAAAATCTATGTCTGCAAAGGACAAAGCTGAAAATCGGTATTGGATATGATCCTTGAGGCCAACATTGCATCAAAAGCAGGCGTGATTCTGTCATGAAAATCACTGCATCGGCTCATGAACACTTACAGAAATCACTGACCATGAACATGGTTCACCAAGCTGTGTACAATGCAGGTTAAATTTCTGCCATGCAAAGAAGAAGCCATATGGGAACATGAAGTGAGACAAAATTTGAAATTCTCTTTGGAAAACATGGATACCACGTTCTCCAGACTAAAGGGAGAAAGGCCATCTGGCTTGTTATCAACAATCATTTCAAAAGTGCATTAGTGCCTATAGAATTGTCAGCTTGCATATCTGGATAGGCATCATCTATCCTGAAAGATATAAACACATTTTAGAGCAACATGTGCTCCCATCTAGATGATGTCAGGGAAGGCCTTGCATATTTCAGCAAGACTATGTTAAACTGCCTACAGCATCTACTGCAACAGCGTGGCTTTGTAGTAGGAAGGTCCAGGTGCTAAACTGGCCAGATGTTCACAGCCTGCTGCTAAAAGAAGAGAGGATGCTGCACAGTGGTAAACTTGACTTTTTAGAGTCTTTTCTTTTCTTGAAATGGGGAATTTTTCGGTTTAAACTTATGTTTTCTATGTTCTGTTTCTTTTAATAAAAATATGTGTTTATGAGATCTGCACATCACTTTGTTTTGTTTTTATTTGACACAACAGCAGTTCCAACTTTGGCATCATGAACCCTCAGATGTTTAGCTCTCATTAACTGAGAGCTGGCTATCCTTGCAGCCTGTGTTGGTTTACGCTCTGCTAGTCCATAAACGGTCCAAATCAAAGCAGTGATGCAAATCCCTAAACCAGCATGAGGTGGTGAGTTTATTATAGTCCGTCTGCATTATTAATGCAGCTCGTTGGCTACAGGGACATTTTCCTTTCTTTATGTGGCCGTATTCACCCAGAACAGCATACTGCACCATCTGAAGTCCACTTTACTTTGTAATACTGCCCTTCAGACATGGAAAGCTGCAGCAAAGCCTCCTGACTACATTATAGTACCATCTCCATGCTTGGCAATTACTGCCATGTTGTTGTTGCTGCTGCTTTTGTTTTACTCCAGATGTAATGAGGCCTCTGACATCTAATCTGTTGCACTATTAACTCTTCTGTCAAAATTTAGATGACAAAATTTACTTGATATTCTTTTTTTTTTCTTTCTGCAATATACAAGAAAATGTCAAAAACAAACTGCTTTGATTTCTGAGAGGTTTCGTTTGTTTTATGTATTTCAGTAGTCACCTGATTCCTTGACTGTGAAAAGTGTTTGGTTTTAATTTGATGGGTAATTTATGTGGGCGTAATTTAAGTAATCTACCCCTTTGCTTTTAGCAATGTCAAATTGTTTCCATTTTATTTCTTTCCGGTAAATGTCAGCCTGCTATTTGCTCGTTGAGTAAGTTGTGTATAAATGTCATTTTATACTTTGATATCAGATATTTGATATATTTGATATATACTTTGATATTCAGCTCTATATATCATTTACATTTATGTTTTTAAATACATTTTGAGAAGCAGTGACTGGGATGCCTCCTGGTGAGGTGATTTGGGCATGCCCAGCTAAGAGCAGGCTACAAGCGAGACCGAGGGTGCACTTGAGAGATTATGTCTCTGGCTGGCTTTTATGGCCTCGGTGTTCCCCAGAGGAACTACAGGCGGTGACTGGGGAGAGGAGAGGTGTGGACATCTCTGCTAAGACTGCAGCCCTCGTGAATTATACTTGGATAAGCATGGATGGAACAGTGAAGAACACTGATCACTAAATGGTTTTCAGAGGCATTATTGTGCCTATGTGATGATTTCCTTGAAGAATTATGTATATTTTTTGTGCAGTGCTATCTGAGGGCCCAACCTTGTCTGCATTCCCTGTAGTTGAATGGGACATAATTAAATAAATTATACAATCCTCAAATTGTTTGCAGTTGTACATTGAGACACATTACAACTAAAATGTGGCACTATTTATTCACACAGTCTTCCCGATCCCAAACCCTTCCTATTCCTTACCTGTCAAAGATGCAGTCTATCTGGAATTCTCTTTTTCTTTGTTAGTTTTGGTAGTTTGTTAGTTTCTTTTTTTAACATTAAACTACGTTTCCAGTGTTCTTTCCTTTCCTACCTTTTCTGAAACCTATCACTGGATTCAATTTATTATGAGTAGTGTTTTTAGGAATAAAAAAAACAATAAAATACCTCTTTCAGCAGCTCATATGTGATCATCACCCCAGCTTCTTGTAGTTTGTAGTTGAAATACTCTGCATTCCTTTCAACTAACCTCACACCCCACCCTGGGACCTGAAATTACACCTGGACTTAAGAACCACTGCCTTCAAATATTTGGGCCCCAGTAAATGGAAATGGTGATTTTGTCATCTTCTCTGTGTTGCCTTGAAAACTTGAGGTTTGTTCTTGGCCTTAAACTCAATCACTTAAAAACAGGAATGTCAGTTTAGTAGCTGTTCGGGAGATTTTTATCTTCATTAGTCAAACTCTCTTTTCAGAACTAGCTGATTCACCTTGAGACAGGAAAAACTGGTGAAATCCAATAGAAAGCTATTTGGATTTGATGAATCTGATGCCTGCCAGACACAAGAAAAAATAGTTGAGCTAAAGAACATTGTCTCTGAACTGATCTGCTTTGATAGTCGGACTGTTTTACCTGCTTCTGTGTGCTGGAAATATAAATGTACAGTAACGTTAGCATTCACGGCACATGGCCTCAGCTGTCTCAAATAACAATTTCCTGGAAATCTAAACCCCATCAGGTAGTGCGGCAATCTGCAGAGGAGGAGGTTAATGTGAATCCTGATATGAACTCAGACTGATGTTGTGCTACACAGCATTTTAATGTAAACACACACCTGATGTAAAAAAAACCTGAGACAGTGAGACTGCAACGGAGGAAAACATCCTCGCTGATATGCTGCAAATTCACTCTGTTTATCAAATTCAGTTCTGACATCTGATACGAACAGCGAGAGGAAAATTAAAACCCGCTTCCCTCTCCTGACCTCGACCTTTAGTTGAAACGTCATTGATGGCTCCTGTTGGTGAGATGAGCTGTTGCACCGACTATCCCTGCAGAAGCACAAATGTAAAGTGAAACACCCAGAAGATGAACTGACTCATAGTACTGCAGCAAGCTGATGTCAGACTGAAATGTTATTTTCCAAATGCATGAGGAGTGTTCATGAACCAGCTGCCATCTGGAACGCAGTTATTGCTGACATGTTGGGGAGAGCTCTGCAGTTTGGGTGGAAAATCCTTGTTTGGCTCATTATAATTGTGCTGGCAGATATCTTAGTTACAGCTTGAAGTTCTTTTGAATTGTGTAGCAAGAGTGTGAGATTGTAAGAATATAAGTAGGTTTTTGGTAACTTCTGCATCTTATTCTGGTCAAAAGCTTCTGCACTCTCCTCATGGACTCGTAGTCCTTGTCCATCGCCCAATCGACAGGAATCATCCCTCCATCCATCCATCTTCATCCGCTTTATCCGAGGCCGGGTCGCGGGGGCAGCAGCCTAAGCAGAGAGGCCCAGACCTCCCTCTCCCCAGCCACCTCCTCCAGCTTATCCGGGGGAACACCAAGGCGTTCCCAGGCCAGCCGAGAGATATAATCTCTCCAGCGTGTCCCGGGTCTGCCCCGGGGCCTCCTCCCGGTGGGACATGCCCGGAACACCGCGCCCAAGAGGCGCCCAGGAGGCATCCTTGTCAGATGCCCGAACCACCTCAGCTGGCTCCTTTCGATGTGGAGCAGCAGCGGCTCTACTCTGAGCCCCTCCCGGATGGCCGAACTTTTCATCCTATCTCTAAGGGAGAGGCCAGCCACCCTTCGGAGGAAGCTCATTTCTGCCGCTTGTATCTGTGATCTTGTTCTTTCGGTCACTACCCACAGCTCGTGGCCATAGGTGAGGGTAGGGACGTAGATCGACCGGTAAATTGAGAGCTTCGCTTTTACACTCAGCTCCCTCTTCACCACGACGGACCGATGCAGCGTCTGCATTGCTGCAGCTGCAGCCCCAATCCGTCTGTCGATCTCCGGCTCCCTTCTCCCATCACTCGCGAACAAGACCCCGAGATACTTGAACTCCTCCACTTGGGGCAGGAACTCATCCCCGACCCGGAGTGGGCACTCCACCCTTTTCCGGCTGAGAACCATGGCCTCAGATTTGGAGGTGCTGATCCTCATTCCCGCTGCTTCACACTCGGCTGCGAACCGTTCCAGTGCGAGCTGGAGGCCCTCACCCGATGAAGCCAACAGAACCACATCATCCGCAAAAAGCAGAGATGAGATTCTGAGGCCACCAAAGTGAAAGCCCTCCGCCACTTGGCTGCGCCTAGAAATCCTGTCCATAAAAATTATGAACAGAACCGGTGATAAAGGGCAGCCCTGGCAGAGCCCATCACCCACCGGGAACGAGTCCGACAGGAATCAAATGGGCATAATTTGCACTGGAGGCAACACAGCCCCAGAGCATGATGCTACCACCACTGTGCTTAAGAGTTTAACGGTGTAGTTTTTTCTAAACACACAGTGTATTTTTAACGATTAAGGTATTTTTAATGTCAATTTTAATTTTAATTGTAGTTTAACACATGTATATTTATACAGAGACGGGCAGTAACGCGTTAAAAGTAACGCATTACTGTAATCCGATTACTTACTATTGCAAAAAACCTAATTAGATTACGGTTTCCCATAAGCAGGCTCCGTTACTGCTTCACTAAACTGTGATTTTGTTTGTTTGTGAGTGTCTCAAATAAGGCTGCCACGAATGATTATTTTGATAGTTGACTAGTCACCAATTATTTTTACGATTAGTCGACTAGTCAGATCATGCATCGATTGGACGTGAAACGTACCGCTTATTGACTATTAAATTAGTCGTCTACGATTTTGATAGTCGACATAATCGTGAGTAGTCGACTAATCGTGGCAGCCCTAATCTCATAACTATATATATGTATATATATGTGTATGTGTATATATACAGTGGCTTGCAAAGTATTCGGCCCCCTTGAACTTTTCCACATTTTGTCACATTACAGCCACAAACATGAATCAATTTTATTGGAATTCCACGTGAAAGACCAACACAAAGTGGTGTACACGTGAGAAGTGGAACGAAAATCATACATGATTCCAAACATTTTTTACAAATAAATAACTGAAAAGTGGGGTGTCAATACTTTGTAGAACCACCTTTTGCTGCGATTACAGCTGCCAGTCTTTTAGGGTCTGTCTCTACCAGCTTTGCAAATCTAGAGACTGAAATTCTTGCCCATTCTTTGCAAAACAGCTCCAGCTCAGTCAAATCAGATGGACAGCGTTTGTGAACAGCAGAATTCCAATAAAATTGATTCATGTTTGTGGCTGTAATGTGACAAAATGTGGAAAAGTTCAAGTGGGCCGAATACTTTTGCAAGCCACTGTATATATGTGCATGTGTGTGTGTGTGTGCGTGTGTGTGTGTGTGTGTGTGTGTGTGTGTAGTCAGAAGGTCTTCATATAATGGCTGCTGAAAGACAGTCAAGGGTCAGGCTACAGGGTGAGATTAAGAGGGATTCACTAAGTGTACTTAAGGCCAGCTCATAGTCAAAGTCCACATATTGCTCTTGTCAGATAAAAAGGTTGCACCACTCAAATGTTTAACTACACTTTTCAAGAAGTGAAACAAAAGGCAGTTTTTCAGCTTTCTGACCATGCGCCGTTGAAACATGAAACACACAGTCCTCCCATTATAGTGCTCACTCTGCCCTTCATGCTTTAGAGCATGCACCTGATATTACCTCAGTTCTTTGTGCACATGTAGAGTTACTTCAGTGATTCATAAAGGGGCTTTATAAATAAAACAGAGTTGCACTGACGTGATTTTCCCGTGTTGGTTATTGTACTGTAATAAATCCACTTTTAATGATTTGAAAAGTACAAAGGACAACCAAGTGCTACACCCTACTACACCTGACAGCATTATAGTTGGTAGTCCTTGAAGACTGCTGGTCCTAATCAAAGTTAGGACTATACCATCCTGACTACCAGGCTCCAGGACGTAGTCGGTGTGTCTGGTGTGGCTCTGGAGTGGTTTCAGTTATACCTTTCCAATAGAAATTTTAGTGTTTTTGAAAATCAGTTTATGTCATACTCTAAGGACCTGGCATACGGGGTGCCGCAGGGTTCAGTTCTGGGACCTATTCTTTTTCTCCTGTACATGTTACCTCTAGGACTTATAATTAGGCAGTTCCCCTTATCACTTCTATGCTGATGATATTCAGCTCTACTGCTCGTTTAAGCAGATGGAAGTCCAAAAACTTTTCTCTTTAATAAAATGTTTAGCTTCCATTGAACAGTGGCTACTTGCAGCTGAACTCTGAGAAGTCAGAAACCTTCATTATTGCCCCCGACAGCCAAATAGCTATAATCAAACAGCATCTTGGTTCTCTTGGCTCCTCTGTTCAGCCGAGTCTTGGGTATTTTGGTGTTTTTTTTTTTTATTCCGCCAGGTCCCTAGAACAACACTCTAGTCAGTTAATTAGGAACTGCCTTTTTCAGCTAAGAACTATCTCCAATCTACGAACTTTGTTGTCTAAATCAGTTAGAAATGGTTATTCATGCTTTTATTTTATCTTGCTTAGATTACTGTAACAGTCTTTTTCTCTGTTTGAGCAAAAAGAATCTTGATCGTTTCCAGTCAGTCCAGAATGCTGCTGCAAAGCTCTAAACAAAGACATGAAAAAGAGAGCACATTACACCAGTTTTATGCTCATTACATTGGCTTCCAGTAAATTTTAGAATTCAAAATCTTAGTATTGACTTTTAAAGCTCTGAATCATGATGCTCCTGCCTACATTTCTGATCTTTTAGAACCCCACGCCCCTCTCCGGAACCATGAGAACATCTAAGGCTGTTGGTAGTCCCTCAAACACATTTTAAGACCAGAGGAGATAGATCTTTTAGTGGTCTTAAACGCCATAAATCTGTTAATCTAGGCCTCATCTTTTAACAGTTAACACTGTTAGAATGAGATTGCGGATACAAGCAAAAGAAATGAGCTTAGTATGAGGGGTGGGCAGGTTTTTCCTTAGCGATAAGGTGAGGAATTCAGTCATTTGGGAGGGGCTCAGAGTAGAGACCGCTAGTCCTTCACATCAAAAGGAGCCAGATGAGGCCGTCACCTTCTGGGTAAGGTGTTCCAGTCAGGTATGTCCTACCGGGAGGAGGCCTCAGTGTAGACCCAGGAGAGATTACATCTATCAGCTGGATGATTTATTATTTTTAATGTTATATTTTAACTTTTATTGAAATCGTTTCATTCATTTTCAAGCAACGTGCATCATTCATAATGCACGGCACAATGCACCACACTTTTCAGTCACGATTTAGTCGTTTTTCTAAAGTTATTTTTTGTCATATTTTAGTTATGCGTGAACATCTTTTGTAGTGGCTTGTTTTATTATGATATTTAACGTCAGTTTATTTTAAGTGTTTTTCTTCTTCTTCGCTGTCTGTCTGGAGTATGTTCATAATGCACGATGCGAGGTGAGGCATGATTAATTATTGAAGAATGTAATTAACGGTTCCAGTGCCTTTGGTCAAAGAAAAAAGTAAACTTTATTGTTATCTCTGATATCCAATGCAGCATATAGAGAGACAAGACAACGAGGCTCCGGTTACATCAGTGCAAAAAAACCTAATAAATAGATATATATATTTGTTATTACAGAGGTGTGTTATTAGTTTTTGATGTTGTTCATTAAGCGGTTCTCAAATTTAACTTGATATCTAAGTATTTCTTAGCTTTAGACTAGTCAGTTAGTCTATTTTCTCCCCACTTATTTAGTTGAATAAGAAATTAGTTGCCAGGAATATCCCTATTTATAATATACAATATAAAATCATCACCATAAAAAAGGATGCAATGTTGGTCATAAAAGTTATAATCTAATAAAATTTGACAAGTGTTTTGGCGCTCCATAGTAGCCCTCCGTACAGCACAGGAACCATGTAATAATTAAAATTTGAATAATCAAATGTGTCATTAATTAATTAAAATTTGAAATACATATTTACCCAAGTTCTCCCCACGTTTGCATCGGTTCTCTCCAGGTACTCCGGCTTCCTCCCACAGTCCAAAGACATGCTGGTAGTGGGAGCCCACTACCCTGACAAAGATAAGCGGAAGAGAATGGATGAATAATTATCAAATTTATTTATATTTATTATTTAATTTGTTTTTCAATTTTAATTAACAATTGTCAGATTTAATTAATTATTTCAAATATGAAAAAAATGAAACTATGACAGTGAAACACTAACTCAGCTGATGTGTACAGAAACATTAGGTATTGGTGATTGCATCCATCTTTAATATACAGTCTGTTTTATGTGTAGTAGCAATCTTGGAAAAGATTCACGTCTAACGTAAACAGTTCTACATTAAATATCTCGACGATGATTCAGAGCTGCATGAGGACCAGGTGATAAACATGTGAGGACTGGTCAATAACCTAACAGCTTCACTCCTGAGGTGACCAGCTGATCAGCGTCAGTTATCAGTTGTGCAAAAGATAAGATTTATTAATGCCAAACATGTAGATATTGTGGTCTTTATGCAGTTTTACTATATAATCTTTACGCATTGGATAACAGGTATGTGGTGCGCGTTGTTTTGTTGTTTTGTTGTTTTGTTTTGGGTTTTTTTATTGCTGTCTGTTTTCCAAAAGCAAATTTTAGGCTGCATCTGTAAATTTCATATTTCAAATGTACTTTATGCATTTATAATAAGCCCTGCTCTTCCTAACCCAGCTGTCTTTCTGTCATTTTGTGGTTTCTTTTGAATTTGGTCTCTCAGACCTTATTTCTATGGCAACAGATGGCAAAGTCCATCTTTGCAGAGTGTGTGTGTTTGTGTGTGAGTGCATGTCTCTGTTTGCATGTGACTGGGAGTGTGGGTATCGGGCCTTTTTTTTTTTTTTTAGGAAATATTTTCCATCATTAGGTATGAGACCATGTGTGACTTACAGCTAATGAGAAAGAACACTGTGGGTTCACCTTATGGCAGTTAGACACCACAATAACATGATCTAATAGCTGTGGTAGTTAACTGGAAATGTCTAGGATGTCGTGTGTAAGTATATCTAACATCTAATTATTGATTTCATGTGCTTTCACTAACTATATTTAGTCCTTTATTTATTTATGTAATATATATATATATATATATATATATATATATATATATATATATATATATATATATATATATATATATGCATCAGTCATGTACTTGTTTTGAGGCTGTGGCTCAGGTGGTCGAGATGGTCTACGAAAGATTACCAGTGCCAAAGGAAAATCCCCAGCATCCCCCGATTCATCCATCAGAATGCGAGTGTGTGTGCATGAATCAAAGTTTGTTTTCCTTGACCACGAGCATTTGAACAAGCTTACAAATCCAGTAGCATTGCTGAAAACTGATGGTCTGAGTTTCAGCTGTCATGATGTGGCCATTAACTAACATGAACTTGTAGCTAAAGCCGTTCAGGTAAACATGGGAGGCAACGGGTTATTTGATTTGATTTGATTTGATTTGATATACCTTTATTAGTCCCACAAGGGGAAATTTCATAAGGCTGCCGACCTATTGCACGCAATGGCGGCGCCATCTTACCCTCCTACCATACATACATTACACAAAAACATCACATGGGGAAGACAGCTCAGAGAGGTATAACAATGGAAAATGCACCACATGAGGAAAGATAAGGAGAGAAAACAGAGAACAGAAAAAAACACCTCTGCACATAGCACATGAAAAAACTCTTAATACACCAAAGAAACACACGACAAGCAACAGGGGTGGGTAAAGGGTGAGAGACAGCCGATTTAGACAGTACATCCGGGCCTGCAGCCTGTGTGCTGGTCTCCTTGTTCCACCGTCAGCATCGGAAGGGAATAAGCGTCGAAGGCGTTTGGAGGGGGGATGAGTGTATGTCTGCTTGTGTATATATGTCTGTGCGTGTGTGTGTGTCCAGAGTTCAGCTGAGACAGTGTCCTTCGCCCTGCCAGGCTAAGTAAACAGTCTTCCAGCCAACCGCAAATCGCATAGAATGGGAAGAACAGTCGAAACACAGTCGTTATCAGCAAGAACCCTGTTATCATATCTTCAGCACTCAGGCTCACCCAAGCCCAAACTTCTCATTGAGAAAGGGGTGTCAATTGCATTCAGAGACCAGTTGGTCAAATCCATAATTCTCTTTTAGGTTTTAGAGAACAGACTGTGAGAGAGTGTTCCAGGGAAAAGTAATACAAAAAACACGAGATTAGACAAGGACACAAGAGGCTAAGCAGGGAAGCTAAGGGAGAGGAGTCAAGAGCAAGAGCAAGAACCTATTGCATAACATACTGTTATGGCTAAAGCTGATGCTAACCATAACCAAGCCCCAGAGCCAAGAATTTGTAATGCCCCGTCTCTGCTATATGCATATGGCTAACTGGGTTATTGCATTTCCCTGAATCTAAGCTGGAGGGCTCTTGGAAGCGATTTCAATGCACAATTATCTCCCCTTTTGTGTTTATTGGGTTGTAACTGTGGGAAACAGATGGAGGTATCATTGGTTACACGGTGTGACCCCGGTCAAGTATTATGCAAACCTGTCTGACAGGTTTACTGGGCTTCGTGCTATCGTCTCACCCCTGCAGATAGGCGGTGGTGTGGGGTGTGCATCACAATGGAGAGTTTCTTTTGTCGCCAAATGGAAGCAGCATCTATGTCTGCTCAAAGGAACAGAGAAACTCTCTGTTTGTCTAAGGTTCACATCACGCTCTAAGGGCTCTTTGTTGTTGATATCAGTGGATGCTGTGGCATGCTGACTCGCCCCTCCCACGCATCGACGCCAATACTGCAAAAACATCCCTGAAAGTTGCGCCGTAAAATAAAAAGCTGAAAAGTTGGTTTTAATATTTTATAACAAAATAATAACTTCCAACCTTGACTTGAAACATGATTTAATAAACATTCACTGGGAAGAAAGCAGGGCTTGTTAAACCAGAAACAACAAAAACTATTGTGAGCACTACTACAATGTGCTCCTTTCAACCCATTAGGTTAAGCAATGGCTAGGTGGTGTAGTACTTTTGGTGGCAATTCGCCATCCGTTTCCTATTTAACCTGTTTACAATGCACTTTTGTTGCTTATTTTTATTTACATGTTGAAAATAAAGCCATCAAAAGACTTTGAAATAAAAGACTTACAAGCCACTTTCTCCGACATTTAGGCTCAGAAACATTTTTCTTTCAAAATTTTTTGGTGAACTTTAACCTAATTTTGCTCTTTAACAAAATATCTTCAGGTATAACATGCTCTCACTCACAGTTTAAAGAAAACCAGTGGAATTTATTCCTCGACCTGAGATGAATAAAAACAAGCTCCCTGGAAAGTAGTCTAACTGAATCCATCTGGATAATGGGAACTGTGGGTTCCATTACCAGCTTCATCATTTTTCATCTGCTCCATTTAGAAGTTACCACAGTGGCTCACTTGCCTCCACCTCACGCTATCTCCATCGTCCTCCTCTGTCACACCAGCCCTCTGCATGTCTTCCTTCACTACATCCATGAACCTCCTCTGTGGCCTTCCTCTTTTCCTCCTACCTGGAACTTGTCCCACTTATACTCTATCCTTATTGGTTCAGGAATCATTGGCGCTGGAAGCTAAAAAACCTTTCATGTTTTTGCCATCGTACCTGCATGGAAAACAAAAGCTTATTGGGAAGTGTTTACAGCTTTCAATTATTTTGTGTTACAAACTCAAAGTCTTCTTTGTTTGTAGTTTTCAAAAATTACTAATGTGCTCGACTATTATATCATTTTAGCACATTCACTCTTCATGCTGTCCTCAGCAGGGCGGAGGCACAAATAATGTTAGGGAACTCCAGTCACCTGCTCAAAAAGCTCTTGATGCTTTCAGGGTTGGTTAGTGTTTTTGTTCTATTAGGGTTCCCATTAGAATCAGCCTTAACTAACTAGTGTTCAGTTTTTTTTGTTTCCTAGTCAGAAATGTGACGCTACAGTACTCTCAGTCAAACTGACCCTGCTTAAGAAAGCTCTTAACTGAATTTGTGTCTCTAAGTACTAGGGGTGGGGGGAAAAATCGATACTGTGTAGTATGGTGATATTTTGTTTGCTAATAATGTATCGATACAGGGACAGCAGAAATCAATATTTTGTTACAAAAAAGGTTTTTGTGCTCTGACTTCAGAGCATGTTGATCCTTTTTCTGAGCAAGAATCCTGACATTCCTTCACTGTCCAAATGTGTTTAACTTTTTTTATGGCAGCAATAAACATGACAGTTTACTTATTTTAATTTAAGACATGTTTTATTTTAATTAAGTTTAAAACTTTTTTATTTAATGTAAAATTATATTTTGTTTTAATTTACTTTCAAATTCTTCAGTTGCTGAAGGGGCTGCATAGTTTTCATAAACTGCATAGTTCAGAATAGCTATAATTGTACCAGATGGTTGATTCAGTTAAGTTGGACTAGACTGTAATACAAACCGTTCAGTTTGTCAACAATAAAACTGAAATGAGAGAAAGACTGAGTGCGAGACTTTGATATTAGATAAAATGAATATTGATAAAGTTTACCTTTATGTACAGAATCTGAATATCGCAAAATATTTTAAAAAATTGCAATAATATCGTATCGTGCGTTAAGTATTGTGATAATATCATATCGTGGGATGTATGGTGATTCCCACCTCTACTAAGTACTAAAGAAAGGTGCTTCAATGTTTCCTTTATTGTCTCCTTCAGCAAAGGGGGTGCTTCACCATCCTTTATCAGAGGAAAAGCAATAAAGCCATCCCATCTTTTATGCAGCTCATCATGCAAACTGCTCTGCTGCTGTATTTCCCACCTTGTTTGAAACCATCACTAAACTTTGAAAAACTTGATAAACTCACATGGTAATGTTTCTACTATGTTGCTTGTTCCCTCGTGTGAAGAGTGGGAGTGGTCTTATGTATTTTCTGTAAATAAAGACCATTAGAAAAAAAAATCAAGCTCTAGTGAAAGTCAGATTTCATTTCTTGTCTTAATTTTTGTATTTTCAGATTTCAGAATCATTAATTTTACTCAAAGACACTGGATGCCTTGATAAATGCAGCAGTTAACAGCATCGTCTCTTCAGTAGAAAGTGGACATTTCTTAATATTTTCATTCACATTTTTGATTAATATATAATTGATACATATTTTCTCAGGCTTCTCCACATTTCTGTAGTGTGAGAAACAGCTGGACCTTAAAATTGTGCTTTTTCGTAATCAATCTTTGTGACGGTGTAGTTTGAGCAAAGTGAAGCAGGGACAGGTGTAAATTGCTTCATGTGCCCATTAACCATGTCTCTGGTGTGTTACATGACAAGTGACGAACGTTAAATGGAAGTGAAACAGGGTGAAAAACGGCTGCTGCAGAAAAGAGTCCTATCCATCTCCGTAATCGTACAGCAGAGTGCTTTTAAATATTTATACTGGAAAGGGAAAATTACAAATAATAAGTGAGACTGGTTTGTCCTTTTTTCCTGCCTGAAGGATGTTCCAGAATAATCAAATTTATGTAAAACTAATTTAAATGATAAAATCTGTGCTTTGGGACATTTTAACGAGGCTACATCGGCAGGGGGGGAACCTGAGGGGTGTATTAAAAAGTGAGATGCGAACTGCTCAGAACAAATCTTAGTTTGGATTCAAGTTTCAAAAGTTAAGCTCAGTCATTAAAGCTAAAAAATGGGGCAGCACCCGAGAAGAGAGGTGGGGGAAAAAGTTTGTAATAGCATAAATCAAATCAACAAATGAGCCAGATCCACGACGCAGAGGAGAATTAGGACAGAACGCCTTAATGTGGATTTACTGGTTTATTTGTTTTACATTTAGGTGGTATATGAGGTGATATTTTTATTTAGTTTGCTGTATATTAAAATATTGTACAAAGGATTTACTTTATACAATTTATTAGCATCTTTTTTTTAAGTATAAATATATTAAAAAAAGTATAAATCAATATTACATTTTTTCTCTGTTCTTTAGAGAAAAGGAGTAGATGTAAAATATTGCAAAATCTTAACCTTTGCAGATTGGTTTTATTGATTTTATCTTTTTGTTTTTGTCTCTTTAGATGACACTGATGGGCCTCCTCGTTCTCCTGCTACAGAGTGCCAGGTGAGAAAGAAACTCTAGACATAAGTGACTGTCAGGCTTTTCAAAGATGTGCAGTACTTTTTTGTCCCTTGTCCTTGGGGTCAAAGTTGCTGTTACTGAAAACAATGGTAGATTCAGTTCAAATCAGTTTTATTATATAGCGCCAAATCACAACAACAGTCACCTCAAGGCGCTTTCATGTTCCAAGGTAAAGACTCTACAAAGTTAAAAAGAAATTGTAGTGGCAATTCCTTTTGTTTGACAAACCAAACATCCCACAATTAAAAGTCCACTGTCCAAACTTGAAGTTGCATTTTTATGGTTTATGTATCCAGTTTGGCAAGCAATAACATTTTTTTTGTTACTTCCTGCTGCTTCTCCTGCTCTGGTAAAAAACCATAGGCCCACCCCAGTGCATGCTGGTCCTATACCAGTCGCTTTATTTCTAGAAAACAAAATGGCCCTACAGCTCTTCCTGACTAATTTAACAAAGTAACATCAAACAAACTTTGAAACAAAATATTAACCAACAAATAACTTGTAAATAAACCCCAAAATATAAGTAAACTAACAACAAACTTTAACTAATTTCAAAATAATAAAAAATAAGAACAAATAGCTCCAACAGAAATCCTAGCAGGTTGTCTGAATGTTATGGGCAAGCATTTGGCGACAGTGGAAGGGAAAAATCCCTTTCAACAGGAAGGCAGGGATCAGGACCGTGAGACAACATCGCCACCTTCAGGTTAAGTTGTAATCACAATTTTACAGTGGACCCACTGTAAAAAATGAATAAATAGATGATAATAATTACAAATCTATAGTAGTTGGTGGGGAAAAAAGGAAATTTTA
The DNA here is from genome assembly GCF_963576455.1 of Neolamprologus multifasciatus. Classification (NCBI taxonomy): domain Eukaryota; kingdom Metazoa; phylum Chordata; class Actinopteri; order Cichliformes; family Cichlidae; genus Neolamprologus; species Neolamprologus multifasciatus. Next base: position 5,279,023 of record NC_140445.1, read on the forward strand.
TTGTCATTAATTGTTTATTTAATACTTAAATAGTTTTGTATAGTATGAATAACACACTAGTGGGGGATGTCTTTACCACGAAAACTGTAAAACTTAAAAAACTGTAAAAAATTCAGTGAAAAGTCCAAAATTGATGCCCCTTTTCACATTTTCCAAAGTCATCCAGTGGGCCAGATTGAGTGTTTGCGGTGCTGCTTCTGGCCTCTGGGCCTTATGTTTGACATCCCAGCTTCACAACAGCAACATGGTTGAAGAATGCTTAAAAGGGAGTCTTTTATGTGAATTAGATTATATTTATCTGGACCTGTAAAACAGTTATTAGCAATACTTTTAACTGACTTTTTGTGGTTCCTCCTCATTCATCCCTCCAGCTGGTCCACCTGCTCGGCGTGGCTATCTACCGAGCCCTGGATTGGGGGCTGGATGACACTGAGGAGCGCGAGCTCAGCCCACAGCTGGAGCGCCTCATCGAACGCATGGCGGCAGGGGACCAAAGCGGAGGGGGCTACAGCACCGCCGGAAACGCGACAACAGATGAGGGGTACAGTGGACAGGAAGAGGAGGAGGAGGTAGAGGAAGAGGAGGACCGGGAGGGCATAATCAGGCCGGTGTGTACGTTCCGCCAGGTGATGGCGCTGTGTGCATCTCGGCTGGCAAACCCAAGTATGGCTCCGGAGCACTACCAGGCCGTCTGCAGGGCTCTGTTTGTGGAGACCCTGGAGCTGCAGACCTTCCTCGTCAAGATCAGAGATGCAAAGGAGGTACGCTGAGTTTGTTATCATCTCGTCATTTTATGTTTTGTTTTTTGTATTCATAGGATAGACTTTAATGTTAAAAAGAAGAAAAACAATAAAGAGTTGACTCAGCAGCGTAATGCAGTCTCAGGTTTCAGCTGTCCTTGAAAGCATCGGGTATGTGCCACCTGTAAACAGGTGTAAACAAGAATAACTGACACGCCATAGCTGCTGCTTCAGTGGTGTGCACCGTGGAGTGTTTGCCCTCTAAATTTGAAATTCTTACAGCCTTTCTCCATTAATATTCCTGTTTACATCCTGCAGACTGGAGACTGATAAATGACTGAAGAAGCCGCCTCCACAGTTTCCTCCAACTACTCAACCTTAAATCTGACTTGCGGCGTGTCACTGCAGTGTCTCTGCTTTTTGATCGATATTTAGCAGAAATAGGGCGCAGAAAACTGTTTACATGAGTAGACTGACACTGTGTCATTCTAGTAGATCCAGATGAGGCAGAGAGCCTTCACTCCAGAGTTGTTGTTAGTTAACGCCTTTCTGTTTCAGCAGCTGTATCTCCACCTGATTTTACCCTCCAACCCAACCCAAATTTTTTAAGGAGGCAGGAGTAAGGCAGGAGTCAGGCACGAGTCTCCTTGAGCTGAGACTTTTGCAGATGACATTGTGATCTGTAGTGAGAGCAGGGTACAAGGCGCAGAGATGGTGAAGTTTAGATGAGTTTAAACACTTGGAGTTGACCATCCAAAGCAATGGACAGTGCACAAAAGAGGAGAAGAAGAGAGCATGACACGGGTGGATTTGGTGGAGGGTCAGGGATGACTTGTGACAGAGGGATATGAGCAAGAGTGAAAAGGGAGGAGGATTGTCCAGAGAGGGACAGAGCAATAGTGGATATATTGAAAAAAGGGTGTTAAAATTGGAGCTTCCAGGCAGGAGGAAAATAAACCTCAGAGGAGATTCATGAATGTAGAGAAGGAGAACATGCAGAGGGTTGGTGTGCCCGAGGACGATGTGAGAGATGCTAGAATAAGATGGAGGCAGATGTTGCAACTCCTAAAGGGAGCAGCCAAATGAAGAAGAAGAAGAAAACAACTGTCTGAATAATTTACTCAGGCGGGGCAACAAAAATGATTTGAATGGCTTCATATGTATTGTTAGCAGCTAACATTAGTGATGGTTTATTAATTATCATTCACCTAAAATGACACGCTCACAGCTGTCCCATCAAAAACATATGGGAACACTGATGAATGTAGACTTTATTCCGAGTCAGTGAGTGCAATATGCTGTAATTCTGGTTTCCACAACTTGATATATTATCAAGTTTTTGACTTGCTTACATCTTGATAGGTTTTCTGAAAAATTCCCGAAACATCTCTATCACAAATACCTCAATTGATACTTTCATGTACACTTATTAGTAGGGATGCAACGATGCACAAAATTCACGGTTCGGTTCGATACTTTGGTGTCACGGTTCGATATTTTTTCGATACAAAAAAAAAGTTCATTCCTTTTTAATTTGTCATTTATTAAAATTATAAATATATATTTTAACTCAAAAGTACAGTTTTTAAATTTAATGTTGCTGAAACAACAAAGTAATAAAAAAAAAATCTATCTGATGGAGAAATCACTCATCTTTGGAAAAGAGAGTTTATTACAGAGAAATGTCTCTTTCCAAAATAAAAGCTGTACTATACGCTTCTTCTGGGCTATATTCTCAGCAGCATATTAAACATATCAGGTCCCCATAAGGAGAATCATGTGCTAACGGCTGTCTAAATGACTCGGGTAAAGTTTGTAGCATGCGTGCTTGTTGTTTTTGTCTGCTTCCACTTGTCTTTGCACTAGGATGATGTCGGAGTAAATGTGCAGTCATATTCGTTGTGTTCCCACTAGTGCTGTCAGCGTTAATCTGAAATGACGTTAACGCCACAACACGGCAAATCTCCATTAACGAGCTACCGCGGATCGCCCCGTGCGTGGGACTGGACAGCGTCAACACGTTAACGAGCTAACTGCGCTAACACACTAGTTCCCACCAATGTAATTGAGCATTGCGTGGCACATCCGACACACTGTTTTACTTTAGTCCATGACGCGCTTACTTTCAGGGTCATACGTCACATGAAAACCAAAATAGTTCCAAACGCCAGATCTGAATGAGGGTGGGGGAGGTTCAATTTGCCGTGTTGCAATGAGCTTAACTTCTGTCTCGCTAGCTTGCCCTGCGCTCAGTGAATCTGCGTTCGACTACTCCGCCTTGCTGCACTGTCGAGCGCAGATCCACTGAGCGCTCAACACAGACAGCACCGTCAGAAGGAAAGTTGATAAAATAAATTAAAAATTTTGTATTGTTTGATACATATGCATACCGAACCGAAAGCACTGTATCGAACGGTTCAATATCAGTACGAGTATCGTTGCACCCCTACTTATTAGGTGCTAAAACAGTTGAAGTATTAGTGGACTTGCAGATGCTGAAAGCAATTAAAATGTCACATCAGCAGCTGAAGTGTAAACACTTCTGACAAAACACTGACAAATTGATTTGTGGAGGCTTTTAAAATAAGTTAAAGTTATTCAAAGAATTCAGGAGGGGAAGAAGCAGGATGAGCTGGAACGTTTGGTTTTCATGGTCTTTATAAATGAATTTCTGTAAATAAGCTTTGGGTAACTGGATTTGTCTCCAGTGTCATATTTAACCATTTTATACCTTTTCTAAATTTGTAAAGTCAACAGAATCTCTGCAGTAATTTATGTTAGGGCAGGGCGATATGGCCAAAAATATTTATCACGACATACATTTGAAAATTTGCAATAACAATATAATTGACGCGAGACAAAATACAACTGCACAACTTTATTAGTGCAAAAAAAAAAACCATCAATGTATTTTCACTTAAACAAGCAGCTGTTTTTTATGTGCATTAAAGTTATATAAAAATTTCAGGTGCCATTTATGGTCCTTATACACACACAGTACGGTAATATTACGTTGAAGCACAGTACGTATCACTCCGCGAGGCTCCTCAGTAGCCGTAATGCTCCGACAATCCATCAAGCGGTGCAGCTCCGTAGCTTAGCAAACTCGTACTAAAACATTTTTGACAGATTGCTGAGCGCTGTGTACCACATAAAATCTGTTCACGGCCATCAAGCACAACCCGAATTCATACATAAGGCGGGCTGTCAACTTTTGAGAAAATGAAAGGATTTTAGGCTGTGCAGCCCCTGTGGGCTGCATGGCGTTAGCGTGGTTAGCTCGTTAACACGTTGACGCCGTCCAGCCCCACACACGAGGCGATGCGCAGTAACTCGTTAACGGAGATTTGCCGTGTTCATCTTGTCGCTGCCTGCAGGTGAAGCGATGGGGGAGGAGGGGGAGTTGTGTTCAGTGAAGGAGAGGCGAGGCCGAGTAACGTTGCGTAGAGACAAAAGTGGACGAAAGAGAGGCAAACTTGTGGCTGCACAACTACAATTATAACGTATATATCGATATAAAGGATATGGTCACATCTTATATCTCGTATAAAAATATATCGATAATTTTAAAAAAACTCGATATATCACCCAGCCCTAAGCATAACCGTGTATAACATCCACAAAACTTAAAAAGAGGTTATACACACACAATACGGGAATATTATGTTGAAGCACAGCACAGGCTTTTTCCACCATGTGCATATGAAAAGAAAGGGACTGCGCATGCGCGTTTTACCCATATTCTATTGCAATATTTCATTTTCTTATTTCCTAACATTATACCGGTATTACCGTGAACGGTATAATATGGCCCAGCCCTAGTTTTTTATGGAAGAAACGATCAGAAACGCATCCAACTGTATTAAATCCACCGCAAAACAAAGACGAACAGTAAAATTATTACTCCAACTGTCTGTAGATGTCAATTAACAAAATCAAAATCAACAAATTAGACCTGCTTTACTTACTATAGCTGGATGTGGGCATGTTTTAGAGATAAAAATCAGTCGTCATGGACAACTGCTGCTGTTTACAAAAAATGTTTTTGTTGCCCAGATGCTGAAGAAGATCTCATCAGAGGAATCTCTGGAAGACAGATCCACGGCTGAACTGGACACTCTGAAACACAGAGACTGGGTGAGGGGAGAATTCAGTCTGTGACAGGGAGGACAGCAGTGTTGTTGCTCTGACACATGCACATGAGTGGTGTTGTTGTTTGCGTATTGCTTAATGCCAGGCCCGTCTGTGGGTGCAGCTGATGAAGGAGCTCAGGCAGGGAGTGAAGCTGAAGAAGGTGCAGGAGCAGCCGTTCAACCCGCTGCCCACCGAGTTCAGCCTCACGCCGTTCGAGATGCTCATGCAGGACATACGAGCTCGCAAGTTCCAGCTACGCAAAGTTATGGTGAGAGTTCGGACGTGAAAGGTGGTGACATGTAAAGAAGCTGAAATCAGTGGAGGTGTTTTTGCAGAGTAAGCACTTAAAGCTCTGAGATGTTTTCACTGGAAACTTGTTAGGAGGAGTCATCTCAGGGCAGACAGGAATCAGACTAGAGGCCTTTTTCAGGCACCTTACTGCATCATGCATGTATTGTAAATTGGCTTCACTGCAGAAAGAAAGCTGTATGGGAGGCATGCATGTGGCAGTGAATCATCTCGAGGCCTTCTCCACAGGCAGATGCATAATTCAGCTTTACAATGCAAATATTAATAAAGGCCTTTCTCAGCCTTCTGCTGTTTTGGCAGCAGCTGCAATTTTTTTTGAAAATACCAGCAGATTACAGCATGTGCTGTGATTGCGATTACAATTTCTATTTAACTTCTATACATTATAATGAGTATAGTTTGGTGAGAGAGTCGGATATTTCTGTTCTGTTATAGTTTATAGGCAGCTTTGGATTCCAGAATATGCTCCTGGATGTGTGGAGTCAGTTTTATCTGCTTTGACTATGTGATGTTTATAACATGTTGCAATGTACTTTGATCAAGAGGCCAAAAAAGAGTCGTTGCAATTCATCTTAGCCTTCTGTCTATCTTGACAAAAGTTAGACTTAGGAAGTAAGCTCTGCATTGTTTCCTGGCTTATTCAGGTGGACGGTGATATTCCTACTAGAGTGAAGAGAAATGCTCATGAACTGATCCTGGATTTCATCCGATCAAGACCTCCACTTAAACCAGTAAGTGTGTTTAGGGTTTTTTCCTCTCTCTGCGTTCTTGGCTAGCTTAGTGTTAGCACGCTGTCTGTGCAGGTGCTTGCAGAGAGCCGAAGTAATAAAAATAAAAGTAAAGTTCATATCCACGCTGCAGACTGCATCACTACTTTCCCTCTCCAACACACAAAATAAAATCAGATGATCGTAGCGCAACTGGAACTGATAAATGGGATCGACAGACAAGCAGACTAACAATTCCAAGGAACTGGACTACTGGGAACCAGGTCTCACTTCGCATCCCTAGTTGCGTCACACTATTGAGTTCCTGTTTCTCTTTATTCTTTATTATTCTGGTTGCTTCCGTACGTTTTTTGCTGCTTAACTACTCCCTCAGTTTTCGTGCTATTTACACCGCTCAAACTTTGAAAAATTCTGCTCTTTCTGCTAATTATTGCTATGACTTTTGGTGCTCATAACTTCTATACTTTTTGAGATATTGAATTTTTTATGCAATATTTTTTGCCCATTTCTGCCACATTATCAGTGGGGTCACTAGTTTTCCTTGCCCGGTTGAGCTGTGTTTTAGCTCAGTGAGATGAGCAGCCGTTCTCAGAGCGGGTGGCCGGGGTTCAAATCCCGCTTATGGCAACAATATTTTCAGTTCACAGTTGAACTTTTTTAACTCTTTTCAGCAGAAATTCTGCTCATTCACCTCTTTTCAGCAGAATTGTAAATTTTTTCACCACTTTTCAGCACAAATCCCAGCTTTTTCAGCTGTTTTCAGCAAAAACCTCTTTTCAGCAGAATTCTGCTCATTCACCTCTTTTCAGCAGAATTTTCAGAATTTTCACCTCTTTTCAGCCCAAATTCTGCTTATTCACCTGTTCTTTAAAATTTTCAGCCTTTTCACCTCTTGTCAGCGCAACTTTCTGCTTCTTTACCTCTTTTCAGCAGAAATTCTGCTGATTCACCTTTTTTCTGCAGTTTTCAGCCTTTTCACCTCTTATCAGCACAATTCTCAGCAGCTTCTGCTCATTTCGGCAGAATTGTCCGTCTCTCCGCCTCTTCTTTGTGAGAATGACTTTAGCTCAGTGAGATGAATAGCTGCCTTGAGAACAGAAGGGCCAGGTTCGAATCCTGCTCAGGGCAATGTTTTTTTTAACACTTTTCAGCAAAAATTTCTCCATCTTTACCCCTTTCAGTAGAATTTTTTGCTTTTCAACACTTTTCAGCAAAAAATTTCTTCTTCTTCACCTGTTTTCAGCAGAATTTTAAGTTTCTTCACCGCCATACAACTTTTTGCAACTTTTCAACTTTTTCAGCTTTTTTCAGCAGACATCTTCAGCGTTAAGGCATCCACACAGCATTTTCGCAGGAAATGCAAATTTTTCTAGTTCTAAAGTTGATTTTACTGCACTTTTTGGAAAAAAAATCATAGCGGTCCTGATCTCAGTGACCTCATTTACCCCCAAATGATAAAACCATGACGTTACCTGATGCATATCACCAGCCTCCTGTTCCTGCTAACTGTTTGTTTGTTTGTTTTTGCTGCATGCGAACAAGTCTGATTGGCTCCCCAACTGGTTTAGATGCACATTTCTTTCTCTTCGTGCTGAAAATTGGAGGAAAAAAATTTTTTGTGATGAGAAATCCTCTTAGTTTAAATTACCGTTGTCCAGTTTTGTGTGATTTGAGATGTTTTGTCGTTTAGTTATAGAAGTGTGTGTGTTACTCATGTCAGGATTTTTTTAGGAATAATAAACCTCCTCCAGTGGACAATGTTTAGTTTAGTTTTTTTTTCTTAATGCTGCTCTCTTTGATACATGCTAATAAATAATACTTAGATGTCCAGTAAATGTCTTATTTTTGTTTGGAAGTTTATGAAGCCTCATTTCTAACATTCACTGATATCATAGCACAGTGCTGTTTTCTTCTGTGTGGTTGTGTCATGGTTTTTAAATTTCAACATCTGGACATGGACATAAACTGTACTGAATAATCAAAATTTATCTTCAAAGTACAAAAGTAATATACTTATATTTATTTCTCACTCGTGGATGTGACCTAATTGCCTCTCTTCTTTAGGTTTCAGAGCGCAGCCTCCCTCCTCCTCCGCCACAGCAGCAGTCGCTCCATGACCAGGTCCTGGCTGAGATCAAGCAGGAGAGGAAGCTTAGACCAGTAGTTCCATCCAGCTCGAGGCGTAAGGGAACAATCTTTGATCCCGGAGTGTCGATAGATAAAACGAAATAAAAAGAACAAATCAAAAGGAGGTTCAAAAGCTCTGCGTAGATTTGCATTTAGAGATTGTTGTTAAGACACAAAGTGCTAAAGGAGACCTGAGAGTCCTGGTTCACAGGCTTAAAGCGTGTGATACAAGTAAACCTAATTTCTGCTGTTTGGTATCCACTCAGTTTGGATAAGCTGGGAAAAGAGAGTTTGCACAGGTTTCATATTGCACATTTCACCATAGCATTTGCTTTTGCCCAAAAGAGATACCAGGTACCAAGAACTGGGTGATTGGATAAACTTTTATTTTCAGTTTGATGTTTGGCGAAAACCAAACACACGCCATCAGCACAAATACCTCAAACTAACTTCAAGCACGGGATGATTTGTGCTCATTTTGAATCCACATTTTGGATGGTACTCTAAAAGTAAAGAATCAAAGTGCTGCGGTGATCCAGTCAAAGTCTAAACCTCGACCTGACTGAAATACCACAGAGAGCTGTGCATAAAAACCTCAGTGAGTAATGCTGTAAAGAAGATTGGGCCAAAATTCTCCCACAATGGTGTAAGAGACTGATAGTCACAAAGACAGCAATTACAGTTATTTGAAGAGGGAAATCCATGTTGTTATAATTAAGACGTAAAAGTAGTGACTGAGGTCAGAAACCGACCAGGAAAGTGCTTACAGGAAAGAGGTCATTGACCAAGTGAGCATTTTGTCCTTTCCTCACGGACTCCTGCATATTCTCTAGTTCTTTTTACGGCCACAAGAGTCGCCCCCTGCTGACCATCAGAAAGAATGCAGGTTTAAGGCACTCCTGCCAAAAATGCCTGGACTTCTGCAGGTCTTTCCCAACTTTATTTTTTACACTCCACCACTGCACTGTTTAATAAAGGCAATGGGCTGCATCCTCCTGAGGCCGCATTTGTAGACCGATTACATCACAGCGACGCGCCGAAGGCTGTCCAAATCCGTAGACTCCTCCGAATGCAGCCGACAAATGCGTCCCCCTTTTCCCCGAATTTGAAGGATGGGTCGGGTGTGTCCTTCTCAGCCTACCATATCCCAGAATTCATAGCGCGGCCCAGCCAAACTCCAGTTTCCAACAATGGCGGCCGAGCAGATATTTGAAGTTTACACAGCTACTTTCTCGCCGTGTAAACTTCAAATATCTGCTCGGTTTATCAAGATATTGCATATTTGCAAAAGCGCTTCGACGTTTTCAGAGACGTCTGCTTCCCACCAGCTCGATAACAAGCCGGGAGCTCGAGGGTCACTGAAGCCGCCGAGAACGGCACAACTCCCGGCACATCATTTTCAGATCACTGCGGAGTTTCGCTACTCAGGTTAAACGTAATATATAAGTCACTTAGACAACGTAAAAATGTTATTGTTGGGCTTTTTTCAGTGTTTTATTTGTTCGTGAGTAAATCAGTTTGGCCGAGATTAAAGTTATTAGATTAGATAAAATAAAACTTTATTAATCCCCCGGGTGGGTTCCTCTGGGATTTTCACACAGCTGAATAAACGTCAAACAGAAAACTGATTAAACAGAAGTGTGAGACAGTCGAGAATTTACGCCAGTGTCCTGTTATATTTTAGATAGCAAGGAGCAGACGGCCGAGTTTACTAAACTCCACCGAGACAGCGGTGACGCTAATCAGAAGGCTAGACCGTCCAATTTCCCCAGCCGTTTACTTCCGGCCTACCCGACCTTCTGAGGACCCCGCCCACGTAGACCGCGAAGGCCGGGTCCTCAGGAGGATGCAGCCCATGAATTTGGACACGGCCATGGTTTAACTTTTTAGACCATCTTTTAGAAGCAGTACACTGCTAATAGTCTTTAACAGGTATGTAAATATCATGGAGAGCAAGGGCGTAGATTTGGCATGGACGTAAGGGACATGTCCCCACTAATATTCAGCGATTATTGAATTGTCCCCACCAATAATTTGATCTCTTCGAGTAAAGAAAATCAAACCCGATAGAAAGAAAAAAAACGATCTGTCAGCGTCTCATTCACCCAACAGTGCAGAAAGAGTTAAATTACGTCCTCTACTGGAGTCCTACCTCATGTGACAAATATGGCCAGTGTGATTGGCTGTGCCTTTTAGGGAGCTCTGTTTAAGTTTAGCAGCGACAAGCCTGCGCTGCGAGGAGGAGAGGAGGACGGCAGCAAAAAGGAAGAAGCTGGATATATGAAAGTCACTTAAAGCCAAGTTCACTCATAAAACGTGTCCGTCATAATAATGTTACAGGCTATGCTAGGCTTTGGCCCACATCAGTCTAAAATGGTATGTAACCACGAATAACGTGTTTTGTAAACTAACTGCACAACATGCAGCACTATTAGTTCTCTCAGTCTCAGAGCAGCATTTCTAATTTTGATTGAAAATGTCAGAGAAAACGGCAGCTTTGAGCAAGCCAGGATATTAGTTTACAGAGGCTGTTAAAAATATATGTCTAACATTAAAATGTTGGTGACACAATAATTTCATCCTAATGGTGCTGACATATTCATAGGGTTCATTTTTGAGACAAAATGTCATGAGGTCGTCATGATTTTGCAAATATCCACCTTGTAGTGCAGTTTGCACAAATTGTTTTAAAAATGCACTCACCCTACAAACAGTTGTTGTGTGGGACACCAGTAGTCCATGTCTGTTGCTGTAACAGTAGTTCATGTTTGGAATAAAAAATCCCAGCTCACTGATTTGATCGGGGCAATAGTGCCTAAAATGTTGCATAATTTTGCTGAGAGATCTTTTACTTTGTGGTAATCTTAGACGAGTAGTTTTATGGACAAAAACCACCAGGTCATTCAGTGTTCCCTTAGTGCCAAAATATAACAGATGTTGGTGTACTATAACTGAAGTAATGATGTTAAGTCCTTACAGTTATATTCTTTTATTGTCACGACTGTATCTGAAGCTATTTTTATTTTTGTATGACACCTGATTTATATGGATTATGGCTGAAGTAAACTAAAGCCTAAAATACTTAGTCAGTCATTTATTTAATAGTAATTTAACATTATATAATTCACATATAAAACTATGAATTGTGATTTTAAATGGTTTAAAAGCATGCATAATAGCATATGTAGGCAAGTATATTCTCCTTTTTTTATTAAGAAGCAAAAACAAAACGAAAAAAAAAGAAGAAACAGGGCAGGGTTTGGTGGTTGAATCATCCATCCCAGGGCTCGCAAAATTTCAAAATCCCTGGTAGCCCTTCGGGCAGGGACTCTTCAGTTTTTGGTAGCCCAAAATAAATTTAAGTAGCCCGAATAAAAAAGAGAGCAATTTTTTGATTGATGTTTTGTTTCCTGTTTTGTTTCCTTTACAATATTATAAAGGAAACAAAACATTAATCAAAAAATTGTTGAAACACAAATTACAACACTGTATAAAAATTACAATCATCAACTCAAATACTTGGTTCTAATTGAACAGAAATTTCTATGAACTTGTAAGAACTGTGTAGAACATGAATCAGTCTGTGTCAGATCCTGAATTTGAAATTTCCACTGAAGTCACGGGTAAGAGGCAAGTGGAACCAAGATCGAGGCCGTTTGCTTTTTGAAGTTTGCAAAGCCTGCTAAATTGTGCCAGTGGCAGTTCACTCTTTGCAACATAGTACGCTGTTTTAAACGGATTTTCAGGTTTATTTTTAGTATGTTATTTGCAATTGGTGTTTGTTCTGGGAAAGATATTGCAGACTGAGCAATAATGCATTTCTTGCATTTCTCATGGGTTCTAAAGGGGGCCTTTCTTAAAATGATTGTTCCCAGTAACAAAGGCGCTTGTCGACTCAGAAATCGAGGGAAAACCAAGAACACACCCGGCAGAACATCATGTTATTTACACGGGTGCACATAAGTGGTCCGCATGTGCGCATTCGCTGTCAAAATAAAAGACGCGCACCAGATAAGAAGTTGCAGCGTGCGTTTGCGTCCATATAAAAGGCAGTGTTTTTGTCCACTAGAGTGGGATTTTCACGGCACATTCTGCACCACATCTCTGTGCGTTCATCATTTGTTTGAAGCCAGCTCACCTCCTGCAACCACCTTTCTGAGAATACGCGCTTCTTTTGTGGTTCTGACACCTTCTGACATTTCTTTGGAGGTGGAGGAAAACCAAAGTAATTGCTTAAAGGAGCTTCTTCGACATCTTTAAGAGTTCTAAACAAATGTCTGTCCTCCTCCACAAAATCTTATGTACGCAAACACGCGTGTTGCAACTTCTTATCTTGTGCGCGTCTTTTATTTTGACAGCGAATGCGCACCTGCGGACCACTTATGTGCAGCCCTGGTTATTTAGCTCGTCATATTGCAGCCACAGAAATTCTTTTGTCCATGAAACCATAAAGCTGCACTTTCTTTTTGCCTTATAGTCTGATTTGTCATAACCAGTGTTGGGACTAACGCGTTATTAAGTAACGCGTTACAGTAACTACGTTATTATTGTGGTAACGAGCACGGTAACTAGTTATTTTGCCAAAACCAGGAACGCGTTACTCGTTACTGGGATTTAAATAGGCTCGTTATTCGTTACTTCGTGTGGTGGCTATCGCGGAGCTTCCACAGATTCAATAACATTAGCAAGTGGTGGAGGCAGCAGGTGGATGAAGGAAAAGGGAGGCAAGAGGAGAGACCCGAAGCGGCCGCTGGTCCGAGAGTGTCAGGTGAACTGAACTTCAGGTAAGAAGTTATAACCTGCAGTCTATCTGGGTCAGATATGAACCAAGTTTAGGTGGAGTTTATTTTCGTTATGCTGACTTTTTCGTACTGCGTGCTAGCTAGCATGACGGAGTTTCTATACAGCTGGGCGGGTGCTATGTTACTGATGTTGAACTTTATTTTTGTTCATAAGGTTAGTTAGTAAAGTTGCCAACCGTCCTGTAAAAAACGGAATCGTCTCGTATTCAGAGAAAATAACACGCGTTTCGTATTGAGGTGAAAAGGAACAGTTTGTTCCGGACTTCAGCTACAATGAAAAAGTTTACGCTGCACAGCTGCCTCTTCTCTCATCCTCCCCCCTCCCTCTCCTGTTTCTACTTCAATCATGAAACTGATCAATGATCAGCTGATCGGCTTTTCTCTCTTGTTTATTTATCGCCCACTTTGAGCCAGAAAGAGGAAACTAGCGGATGTCGCGATAAACAACAGCAGCACTTTTAAGCTTGATCAGCTGTTGTTAGAATTTATTTAATATTAATTAAGTATCAGCTGATGTTTGCTGGAGCCACAGCTGTAAACCTGCTGGTCATGATGGTTTGGATATGTGGTGAGAGGGAAACATGAAGATGAAACCAGGAGATGACAGCTGGTAACTGTGCAGGGGCGGGTCTAGCAAAGTGTTGCCAGGGGTCCATGTAGGGCATTAAAAGGGAAAGGGGGACACAAGGAAATACTTTTCTTATTCTCATTTAAAATGTCTCGCTTTTAAAAAAATAATTATCTGAGTCTTACAACAAACGATTGATAGATTGATGCATATATACCATCAGAACAGTGAACATCACTGTCACAACAGCGTTTGTTTTCATTCAAAGGCTTTATGATTTTTCCTATAATGGTGGGCCGGTCTCTAGTCAAAATGCCCGGGACGATTTTTTGTCCCAGTCCAGCTCTGTATGCAGCTCATCTGCAGTCTGCTGTTACCTACATCTTCCTATTCAGAAGGCAGAATTTCCGAGTTCTGAGTACAATCAAAAACACCACGACTGCAGTTTTTGTGTTGGATGTAAAAAGCAGGCTAGGATAGAATCAGGCGTGGGATTTCTCTCGTGGAAATGTGCACATTATTTTTTCCTTTCTATTGGTAGGTGGCACAGTGCACTTGTGGCAAGTAAGCAAGCTAGAAGACTGGCAATCTTGCTGGGTATCCAGTTACGGAAGCAACACATTAACAAGAGAATTCTGAGTAAAACCAAAGTTACTTTCCCTAGTAACTAGTTACTCTGAAAGTAACGAGTAACTTGAAGTAACTGAGTTACTTTTGATAGAAGTAACTAGTAATGTAACTAAGTTACTAATTTAAAGTAACTTACCCAACACTGGTCATAACTTTTCCGTTTTGTGGTAAGCTATTCTTTGGCTGTCACTTCTTCACCCTGACCTGTCTTATTTGGCTCAGCAGAACTAAAATATATATCCTGCTGCTTTTACACGCGCACTCACATAACGCTCAGCGATTCTCTGCGCGATCAACCTCTCACATGTTTAAGCTGCGGGAGATTTCACTTGTCATGTTTGCATAGTAAGCTAACGATTGATAAGACGATGTCAAAGGAATTGCTGCGCAAATTATCATCACTCACCAATCAGTGCTGTCGCTCTCTATACACAGTTCGCGCGATTGTAAAGTGAAAGCAAAAAAGAAGCGCAAATTCAAACGCGATTTCAATATGTCACATTGACAGTGGCTCACCGTTGCCAATGACATAATTACCCAGCTACATTTCCGAAAGAATGCAAAAGCATTGACATATATTTTTCCTTCCTATGATAGCCGGACGGGCAGGGCAGAGATAGATTCTGGTAGCCCGACTGGAAAAATCGCTAGCCCGACGTCCCGGGGCTAGCGATTTTGCGAGCCCTGCATCCCCACCAATGACAAAACCAAATCTACGCCCTTGATGGAGAGAATGTACGGTCGGGTATTTTATTAGGCATCAGATACTTGATATAAAAAAGGGACCTGTGACTGGGTCATTCCAGCAGTAAAGATAAAACAGATAGTTTTTACCATGTAAAGTGTGATCATTAAGTTAACTTTAACATTGAGTTAAAAAACAAACATTCATAGTCTCCTTGGACAGGGCTTTAATAACCTGCTGCTATTGTTGGGTCACTCCCTGAGTGTCTCCACGAGCCTAAAACCAAGGCACCGAGCAAGTATCAGCTTCTCTGTCAAGCTGGCCCTATTTTCGTTATAAGGACCATCACAGGGGACGAGAGTTGGGACTCTGTAAGGGTTTTTAAACCCTGTCAATGACCTAAAAACTGAGCTCACTTGTGTAGAGTCCAGCTGTACCATGCAAGCTGCAAGCTGCTGAATAGAAAGACCTACAAAGTACTTCTTTGATAAAGTGGTTGCATATTGTGTTTTGTTGTTCTGACTGGATGCACTTGCAGAATAAAGCACTCACAAGTACATATTAAACTACAGCCTAATCTATTGTTTGTATATAGATTAAGTAATGAAAGTTTATTTATATTGTCAGAAACCTTCTCATCAGTCCTTGCAAGTGCTCAATAATGTTCTCATTATAATGAACATTATATTTAAATTTAAGCCTGTCTACAGCGTGTGTTTGTTGATCTAGTTGCAGCTGCATGCAGTTGCCCTTTCAGAGGTGAATACAGTTGCATTAAACTGATGAAATAATTGCATCATAGTGAGTCTGGACATTCTGTACTTTAGCTTTTGAGAGTCACAACAATACTTTTCTATTTAGAGCTGCAGTACACATGAAGGTCATCTCACGTTTCATAAATATTGACCTGCTATTTTCAGATCAAGGTCAGCGTGTTTTAGTGTGCGGACTGTTTATAAAGCAAGCTGCCTTGCAGAGACTGAAATGAGTCAACTGGGACTGGCATGCTTTTATTCAGAAAGAGGAATCAAATGTCTTGACTTGTAGCTGAAGGGAGTTTTTTAGTAAGCCTCATATATGCTGATATGTCTGTGGGTAAAATACGATTTAAGAATTAAAGTCAATCACTTATGTAATCACGTATGTAAATGCAGACTTTAGAGTTATTTTCGAAACCATCAACCATCAAACCAATAAATTTAGCAGGTTTTGGCTGATCCACACACATTTATTATTATTATTTTCATTTAGTTTTTACTTATACCACCTTAAAAGTTTATGGAAGCATGTATTGACTGGCTACTTGGAAAAGTCCAGTATTTGTGTTATTTTTTATCCTTTTTTTTGGTCTCCTCAAACTCCTACAGGGTTTTTTCAGCCATTTAATAGTGGTCTGCTTCTGCATGGACTTTGTAAAGAAGTTATACTCTCAGTTTTGTGACAGAAAGGTGTTGATGCTGTTAATTGTTTTAGCTTGCTTTTTTGTATATTTACCTTAAATGGACCAAAGTGTTATGACAACTACGCATTAGACCTACCGGAGCTGTTTGGACATAAAATCCATGTCGTGAAGCTCCCAGTGGACAGCTTTTGTGCTGATGTTAATGCCACAGGAGGTAGGGCTGCTCAATTAATCGAATTTTAATCACGATTACGATCTGAGCTTTCAACGATCATTAAAAATGACTGAGCCGATTATTAGCACCGCCCTCGTGCTTTACTCTCGCGCTGCTCCGTGTGGCAAATCGAGCGCACCTCTCTGCATTTCGATCACGTGTCACAACAATTAAGAGCAGCGGTCTCCAACCTTTTTTGCGCCACGGACCGGTTTATGCCCGACAATATTTTCATGGACCGGCCTTTAAGGTGTCGCGGATAAATACAACAAAAAAAAACTAGTACCGGTACCGAAAAAAAGAAAATTTATTCATAACACACAAGACCCAGGAAAACTGAGTAAACGATAAAAACGACAACAAAATAACGCTGAAAATCGATAAAAAAAAATAAATAAAAAAACCCCTGAAAACTATACATTTCACACCTGAGCCTCAACTCTCGCGGCCCGGTACTAAACGACTCACGGACCGGTACCGGTCCGAGGCCCGGGGGTTGGGGACCACTGATTAAGAGGACCCGAGGGAAGCTCGGAAAGCTAAGCAGAAGTTATTTGGAGAGGAGAGTGACTGCTGTTGGTTGAAAAGAGGTAAAAAAAAAAATTTAAAAAAAACTACTGTGGTGTGGAAACATTGTGGGTTCGCGGAGTCAGACGTGGATCAAGTAGACACAGTGTGTAAACTTTGCTACTTTGCTGCACCACAGAGCAACACTGCAAAGTTCACTAAACATAGATGTTTACATTTTTCATTTATTTTTTATATTGCAAACATTTGCACTGTTATCAGTATTTGCACACTATTTTATATTATTTTTTGACAATCTTTAAAGTCATTATTCAACACATTGTTATTGTTAAATAAATATCGTCAAATAATCGAGATCTCAATTTCAGTGAAAATAATCGTGATTATCATTTTTGCCATAATCGAGCAGCCCTAACAGGAGGTATCTATGAGGGAATAAATCTGTTGCAAGTGTGACGTGCTGTTATAGTATTCAGTGAACTCTTTATAATAACCCATTCTTTCACAAATGGTTTTCAAAGGCAGACTGCAGGTGAGGTGTTTGATCTTATATGTCTGTGCCAATGAGGCTGAAAACACCTGAATTTAAAGATTAAGAGGTGAGGTCCATATAGTGTATTTGTAGGAATTTCAGTGTGAATAAATTTGGATAGGGCTAAAATTTAAATTAATCACAGTTAACATGATTCACTGAGGTTTGTGGCAGGTGGTTTAGGGCAAATTGAGCCATAATATTACATCAGAACAGCACGTCTCATGTCATTGTTTGTATCCACTGGCTGTTTTTTTTAAAAATGTTGTTGTTTTTTTTGTTTTTTTTGTATTTTGAATGAAGGAAGAGCAATTTCAGAATTGGCTCGGGGCGGGGGAACTGTCAAAGTTATGAGTTTGGTGCCGGGGCTTTTGCTCTGGCCTGGAGCTTTTCACTAGGTCCTCACCAAGAATTTGCTGTTCTTGGAAGTTCATGATAGACTACCTGTGTGTAGGTAGTTTTTACGTTATTGCAAACACGCACAACACATCCGGAATTTCCCACCATATGCAGCATAGTAGGATGAGGAGAAAATATCAGTAACACTTTTAAATGTATCACAGTCATGTACACCATCATTGCCTATGAGTATTAACCCTTTCTGACAATATGAACAAAACTGTAAACAGAACCTTTGTGCAACTTATGGAATAAGGCGGAGCTGCTTCATTGCACTGACTCCAAAGTGGTACACAGGGTGCGTCTGATTACTCCCTTCTGATCTCAGCACACCTGAGATTTTCTGGTTTCTGGTTTCTCTTCCCTCAGCATTTGGCTCTCTGCCCTGTCTGGCTCAGACGTGTCCCTGCAATGTCAAATCCACTTCATGCATCGACCTATCCGTGTCGGAGCCCGGACCCCGGCCACCATCCCGTCCTCGCATCCTGCTCAAGGCCCCGACCCTGGCCGAGATGGAGGAGATGAACATATCAGAGGTGAGCTGGAACTCTGTGATCTTGAAGGGGAATAGGAAAGGAAACTCTGGGAGTTTCTTCTCTGTGGGCTCAGTGTTGTTTTTAACAGCAGCACATGCGCTGTTTCCCAATCTAAGTGGGTTAAGATTCCTCTCTGAGGAGGAAAATGAAACAGTGAAGGGAAGAATCGCTTTCTCTTTTGCACAAAGACTCAGCAACTTGGGAAATTCTTTCTTTCTCTCTTCTTGCTCTTGCTGTGTTACATCAAACATTAAAGCTCCCCTACGCTTTAGCACTTTAAAAAATATCCTCACAAGTGCATGGGGGGATATATCTGCAGGTCAAAACTGACTGCTGCTTAATCCAGAGGGAATGACATGTTTACAGTCTGCCTCCTCAGTGCTTTCTTTCATTTTCACCTTGCTTTCACATTTCATATTATACCACTGCTACGTGCTGCAAGTTTTTGGTTAGGAAATGGGGCATTGGGTATATGTCATAATCTCTCTCTTGCTTCTTTCCTTGCACCAAGTACATCTGTGACGGTTTAACGAGTCTCTCAAGCATTTTAAACCTCGTCTGTGGCCATCCTGTAAGGCACTGCAGACAGCAACTACTTACTGTAATATCTCAGCTGTTCCAAACTAATTTAAAGTAGATTATAGTTTAAGCTGTGCAAACATTTCCAGAGGGGGTGATGTTTTCAATGTTACTCTGTTTGAATTGACCAGGAAAATGAGTCAGTTTGGATGGGATTAACATTAGCCCGGGATTCTAGGATTCCTGGAAATTTGACTTTTTGTCCAAATCCGGTCGTTAAGTCTGACGTCACTAGCCGTGTCTGGGCCAAAACGCAGGTCCATATATCAAACGATCACTATGGCATTACTGAGAGTTGAAAAACTGTCTAAAGTCTTTCATCTTTAATAAAATGATCAGCGTTCTGCTCTACCAGGTGTAACAATTGAGTTTAACATCCAGGCATCCATGAAAACGGAATCTATGACATTTAACGGAGTTAGAAGTTAGCAGGAAGTTAGCTCGCTAGCTTCTATCTAAATACAATATAGCATGTCCTGACTGCGGGGTTTTGGAAACAAATTCAAACGTACAGCTCTGTTATCACTTCCAACATAAATGAAGACAGAAAACTAAACAGAAGTGACGTTTGTAGGGTTACTGAAGTTTGGCTAGCTGGTATATAATGATGTGCTACGTGACCGCTAGCGACACAGCTATGTTAGCATAATATAAACAAGCTTTTTTTCCACTCGATAAAAGTTAACGTGAGTGTTCTCGGTGGTCAGGAACAAATGTAATCGCATGGCAGGATGCTGTAAAAGGACCAAACTTCAGCCAGGAGAACAACTGAGATAATCCATCCACAATACGAGGTTAGTCATTCATATACTGCTGCATGGGCTGGGCTGTAGTTACATCCTAAGGTTTTAAAAACTGAGCTTAAATAAATGATTAGCGGTAATAAAAGCCGAGGGAGGTCAACAGTGATCACTGACTGTTTTAGGAGCTTTTTGAGATTAAATAGAAGAAAATACAAAATATTAAACATGTTAACAACACAAAAGCCATATTAAACGCAGACTACTTTAGGCCCGTCATCACTTAACGACCGGATAGGATTCTAATTTAAAACTACAGGATGTGCTTCAGAGGAGGGGCTCCAGAGGTTCATGCAGCTATTTTGCTCATTTCCAGTTTCTCCCTGTGGCTCTGACAAATGAATGTTTTCTTTCTTTCTTTTTTACTTCTACATTTTCTTAGATGCAGCAAAAATAATGATGTTACTGTAGTGAAAATTCAAAGTAAAAATAGCAAACAATCATAATTATAGCCCATAGTCTGTAGTGGGTTATTTCTTGTTGTATTTATATGTTGTAGTTGTTGACACCTGTTTATAATGTTAAATGGTAAATGGCCTGTATTTGTATAGCGCTTTACTAGTCCCTAAGGACCCCATTCACACACTGGTGACACTAATGTTGTCAGCCTAATTTATGAAAATGTGTTTTGTGGCTCCATGAAAATTGTGTTTTTTGGTCTGGATGTTTTTTTTAATGGCAAGTAATTTGACAGTAAAGGTTACTGCCTGCTCTATAGTCTGCATGATCTATAGGAAGGCTAAGGTGGATGTAGCTTAGGCAGTAGTGCAGGGCATCTGCTAATCAGAAGGTTGGTAGTCCAATCTACTTGAGTCGGCATGCCAAAGTATCCTTGGGCAAGATATTATATTATATATTATATTTATGCATGTCCAGCAGAGGGCGCCCCAGCACTGTCTGCAGCAGATGTAGAAGCATAGCATCACAGCTGAGCAGACACAGTGATGGAGTTGACAAAGGAAACACCATCTCTTAAACAAGACAAAACCGGACACCAGCTGTATTTGTTATTGTTAAAAAAGGTCAAGTCCACTGTGATCGCTAAATAAGAAGAGTAGAACCTGAACAGAAATTCAGAACAAAGGGCCTCCACCAGCCCCCTGACTGCAGTTTGAGCACCCTGCCCTTAGAGGGAAGACTCACAAGTGTCCACACGATCTGCCAGTGCCACACATCCCATTTACTGTCTATTTAAGCAGTTGTGTTTAGAGCTCCTCGTTTAGCAGTGAGCTCTAGTTTGCAATACCTCAATAAACGCATTTTTGTGGCATTGTTTTCCATGCTCGTTTGGCTTTAAAACCTGAGAGCAGAAATGTCCACATGACACTTCCATCCAATTACATCAATACATTCCATCATCCTATAATTAAATATTTTGTCCTGATGAAAGTGGAAGAGACCACTGACGCCCACAGGGTACAAGCACACGAGATTCTAACCTAATCAAAGCACCAACTATCAGAATATGTTTTATAATAGTAGTTTTCCCTCTTTAAGACTTCCATAGACTTATGGCATTGTAGGTTTTTGCTTTAATTTATCAAGTGTGTGTATATAAGGTGTGTCAGCTCATACATTAATATCAGAATGCTTATTTAATCCCACAAAATTGGACCCAATCCTGGCAAGCTCTGTTATGGTCTGTAATTAATACTCAGATTCAGAGAGCAACATTATGTTATTAAATCTCCTTAAGTATATTTAAAAATCGTGTTTTTAGTAACCTGTTGTCAAACTTTAGGGTGCAGCTGTCCTCACAGCTTAAATTTCTTCCCCCTCTGGGGTAAATTTCCCAGACAGGCCTGCATAGTGGTGTTAAATTTCTGTTTGACAGGCAAAAACTAATTTTCACTTCCTCCATTTTCACTCAAAAGCTAAATGTCACACTGAACTGATAAAATGCAGGAGAATGAAAGGGGATCCTCCTGCTTAAAAGAAAACACAAAGAAAGAAAAAGCAGGTCATTTCAGCTGGAATTGCTACTGAGGAGTCTCCCATATTCCCATGCAATATCCGAATATAACGAATTGGTGAAGTAAACCAGTACTAAGTTAATAACCCGCTCTTGTGGTGCGTCTATAAAACTTCGCAGACTGTATATTGCTTGGACCCAAATGGGGTCCTGACCTTTAGGTTGAGAAGCTTTGAGGAAGACTAAAAGCTTCATAATTAAATTGAATGTTTGAAGGTTTTCGGAGAGAATCTGCTGTTCCTCCGTGTCAGCTGCTTCCTTTTTGGCGTTTTCCAGCCACATATCAAATTCAGCTTCCTAAAAACAGCAAATAACCTATTAGTTAGTTTAGTTTTGAAAGGTACTGGATTTATTCTGTCCTGGGAACACACAGGATCCTACAGGAAGAGCTGGAAAACACTGCTCAGGATAGATGCATCCTAAACTGTGAAGAAAATTGAGAATTAAAGCTGATAGATCATTATTATCTGGTGACTTCTCTTTACTTTCTTCCTGCTCATCTCCCTGGTCCCTCACTTTTCCTCCCCACCCCGAATCTTTCCTCACCCGCCACCCTTCCACCAAAGGAGGAGGAGTCTCCAGATAACGGGGAGCTGCGGAGGACCGAGAGCTCCCCGATTCCTCTGAAAAGAGATCGGTCCTTCTCGGAGCATGACCTGGCTGTGCTCCGTGGGGAAATGCTTCCTTCGCTCTCTGAGTCGGCCCAGCTGAGCGGGGTGGTCAAGCTGAGGGTCGACAGGCCTCGATCCAGGACTCTAACCAGCGCCGGTGCTCCTCCTCATCACAGAGGTCAGAATATCCCCTATGCTAGTACTCACATGCGTAATTCTTTGTCTCTAGGTGCTCTCTGGGGTTTTTTCCAAGCTATGTTGGTTACACACCAGAAAAACACTAATTGAAATTAAACTTTAAATGAACAGGTGCGTCTGAGTTGACAGGTACTGAGCTGTTACCATATAACGATAGACCCTGACGAGTTGTGCTGTCTAATCCACAGGACTGAAAAGAAGCTGTAATCAGGAGGTTTTCAGTGCAGGACCACAGCTTGTTGTGTATTCAGCCTGCACTGAGCAGTGTGGCAGTGCTTCACAATCACCACCATTCAGAAGTTGTCTGTGGATCAATCCCAGCCAAGCACTGCAGCAGCTCATTTTAGGGGGTTAGAGCTTCCTGTTTGAAATAAAATCACTAGCGATATAAGCTGTTTTAAGAGTCTCCTTGTTATGAAAGTCTTCAGACTCTGATCCAGCCGTGGCTGATGATCCACCTGTCTGCAATGCTAAGTCTCCTCCCATAGGGGGAGACACAGGGCCAGTTTTTGAGCCTTCAAGAAGAAGTGGTTGATCAGATATTCCCTTTGGTTTTCAGCAAGTGTCTAAACGTGACAGAGGACAAGTCCTGGGATCTCATTTATAAAAGAGTGAATTAGTATCCAGATTAAAAGCTTACAAAAGTCAGATACGTGGATACATTCAGGCAAATACTCCTTAATAAATGTGTGCACTCTAAACACCTACATTCAACCGTAAACACCTCATGACTTTTGATACATAAAAATGAGGCCGCTGATTGGTTCTTAAAATCACATTGACCTCTGGCACTCACCCACCCACAATATCATGTGATCAAAATCATCATTTGTAAATGTGATTTATTCATGTTTGGTTTAACTGTAAGCTTAGCCTACGTTACTCATAGTGAGGACGTGCAGAACTGCCGCTGGCTTTATTTTCAGACTGTGCATATGTGACGTGCTGATAATGAGCCAGGTGAGGATGGCCAGTCTCCACTCGGTCCTGTGGGTCTGTGGGCAGTCACGTCCCCTGCAGAGAGTTTTGTTACTGAAGCTAAATGAAAATCTTTGAGTCATTCTAAATCACTCTAAAATGCTTTAAAGTTGTGCAATGTTATCCTGCATTTAACCAGTGAAGGTAATTTTACTTGAGGTGAAAAGCACTCTGTGTATTGACATGTCAAGCTGACAGACTTCCCTGAATCCTGCCATCGTTTCACCTGCTGTGAGCTACACGAGTACATGTGGAGAGCATGCAGTCCGATCAGTTCCTTTTTTTGTGGGATCCGTAGCAAAACATCACCAACTAAACTTCTAGGATTTTGAACTACAACAAGCACTGGTTACCTGGATCTTTTATCTGTTTTCTTATTGGCTAAACATTTAATGTAGGGATGCACCGATACCGATACTGGTATCGGGGACGATACCGATACTGGTATCGGGGCCGATACCGATACTGGTATCGGGGACGATATCGATACTGGTATCGGGTATCGGGGCCGATACTGTAAAATGTGTGTGTACTCATACTCGTAAAAGTTAACCGATACCATGAACCGATACCAACTTATTTCATTAATCAGAGGGTGGCTTGTCATTTCTGTTGTAGTTTTTTAGATTGGCCACTAGGGGGACATCCCGCGCTAAACAGGCACAGGGTTAGACGAGTGAGACTGGCAGCTCCAGATAAAAAAAGAGAAACTGGAGGCTGCTGTAGCTAGGCTAAACAAAATGTCAGCAGTGTGGAACAGCCAACTTTAACTCAGGTTTTGGAAAAGCGAAGAAAAATGTCAAGAGAAAATCCACGGGCAGTTAAAATAACAGAGGCTCTGATTCATTTTATCGCTCTGGATGACCAGCCAATGCCGGTCGTGGAAAACATAGGATTGAACCGTCTTCTCAGTATACTCGAGCTGCGATATGAAATATAATAAATAAACAGAAGTGTTTATTTATTATTCCGAAAGCTCTAGACACTGCCAATAGTTCAGTGATATTTTGTTAAATTACAATGTGGAGACTCTGCAATAATTTAACGGAAGTGCTTATTTTTTACTTGAAATTTTTTTGTGGTCATTTTTATTAAGATTTTATTTTTTATCGGCAGAGAAAAAAATAAAACTTGTCTGCATTTGTGTGTGTGTGTGTGTGGTAGAAGTATCGGTTTTTGTACTCTGTATCGGCAAGTACTCAGATCCAAGTATCGGTATCGTATCGGTTTGAAAAAAAATTGGTATCGTTGCATCCCTAATTTAATGTCATCATGTGGGATAGGTGGCTCATCAAAACAGGTTATACTATATGAAATTCTCAAACTGAAAACATTTTTCTGCAGTGAATCATCAGGAAACAGAACGCGTCCAAGGAAGCAGTGTTTGTTTCTGTTACTCTTCGTCACCTGCATGAAATCTGTGCAGTCCTGCTGTTGAAAATGACAACAAATCCCATGATATTGATGCTCGGAAAAAAAGCTCTGACCAAAACCTTAATCGTGACACAAATCTGAAAGAGTTTTTCAGCCCTGGAAACTTAATGTGGCTTTGTCTGCTCAATATCTGGCTCACCTCTCTGTATTATAACAATAATACTATATTCAACAATAGGGAACGTGTACACCATACAAGAAATATGAGTGAAGCAGTACAAAATAAGATGTAATTTTGCGTAGTTCAGCGGTTAACAAGCACGACAGAGTTTAGCGCATTGCACAGCGTGGTTGAAACCTGAGATATATCAGGCCTGCCTAACGTATCTGTATACACACGTTAATTTATACATGGGCTCTACTGCTGTTGGTCACCGTAGAGTCTGACCTCCTAAGTCTCTACTTCACACTGTGGGAGGACGTGTGTTGTCTGAAGTTAATATAAATGTATCAGATGGTATCGGATATATTGATAGCTTGTATTCAATTATTTTAGTTTAGTTTGATTCACCGCCTCGACATCTGTGTCAGCAGGTTTCAAACGTCTCTGTGCATTGCTCAGATTTGTTGTACTGTACATTCAATTCAATTCAATTCAATTTTATTTATATAGCGCCAAATCACAACAAAAGTCGCCTCAAGGCGCTTCATAGATACAGAGAAAAACCCATCAATTATATGACCCCCTATGAGCAGCACTTTGGCGACAGTGGGAAGGAAAAACTCCCTTTTAACAGGAAGAAACCTCCGGCAGAACCAGGCTCAGGGAGGGGCGGGGCCATCTGCTGCGACCGGTTGGGGTGAGAGAAGGAAGACAGGATAAAAGACATGCTGTGGAAGAGAGACGGAGATTAATAACAGATATGATTCAATGCAGAGAGGTCTGTTAATACATAGTGAGTGAGAAAGGTGACTGGAAAGGAAATACTCAATGCATCATGGGAATCCCCCGGCAGCCTACATCTATATCAGCATAACTAAGGGAGGATTCAGGGCTCCTGGTCCAGCCCTAACTATATGCTTTAGCAAAAAGGAAAGTTTGAAGCCTAATCTTAAAAGTAGAGATAGTGTCTGTCTCCCGAATCCAAACTGGAAGCTGGTTCCACAGAAGAGGGGCCTGAAAACTGAAGGCTCTCCCTCCCATTCTGCTTTTAAATACTCTAGGAACAACAAGTAGGCCTGCAGAGCGAGAGCGAAGTGCTCTAATAGGGTGATATGGTACTACAAGGTCATTAAGATAAGATGGGGCCTGATTATTTAAGACCTTGTATGTGAGGAGCAGGATCCAGAATTGGATTCCTGTTAAACTTGCATCAAGTTTGTCTTTATAAAAGACCCCGAGACCCTGGTCTGTAATAGATGTGTGAATTCAGAAGGACAAACCAAGCCAAAACCACAAACCTCCCTTGATCACCTTCTGTCATTAAAAAAGCTTAAAACTTGGACATTTTTAATGTTTCTTTTAATGTGAATGTACAGACAGTAATAGCTGTCTGTACATTCACAGACATATGAAGAGCCACAAAGAGATGTGTGTTGATGAGCCTCCTGATGGCTTTCTCTTCATCACTGTATTTGAATGAAGAACGCCTCCGAGCAGACATCAGACCCAACAAACTGAGTGCAGGGGATACTGAAGTTTCCACCTCGAGGCCTGGAAGGAAAGAAGCAGTAAGCAGTCATGACAAAACTCAGCATCTACTAATTACCGTTACGGCTACAAAACCAAAACTCTAGGAAGAAATGTTTATTAGATTCCCAACCCCCGGGGTAATGAAATGATTTATTGGTTTGGGAGACATTATGTCACCACTGCTTCCAATCTCCAACCTCGCTGAACCACCGTTACCTCACAGAACAGCTGTGTCAGTTCACCGCGCCGCAGCCTTGACTTGGATTCACGTCGGCCGTGGAACGGCTCAGAGACTGGCTATGGATTGTAATCAAATCAAGTGATTGGGTCAAGGAGGGTAGAAGCTAATGGCTTTGAATTGTGTGCTGCATGAAAGCCTCGGGAAGGATGTTATGTGTTTGATAGCCATGATTCGTGCATTAGCAGCCTCGGTGTCCATATCCAGAGGTAATTGTTTGAAAAACGATCCTGACTTTAATCCACTCTGCAAAGCCATCCACAGAGCTTATGTGCCATAAACGTTACACTCAGCTGGACGATAGCAGGATTTTTAGTTTGCAGTGCACAGCTCTGCCAATAGAGGACTCTCCAGCCTCAAGTGTGCCAGTGAGAGGAGGTAAGCCTATAAGCCGGCTGTCATCGGCAGCTGATCCAAATTATATGCGCTGATCATGTTTACTGGCCTGTTCCAGCCCTCCCATTGCCCTGTTTATTTTCCATTAGAGACGAATTGACACCTTCCATTTGCAGGATCGAAGAGGCACCCAGTTTAAACTGTGTGAGGTCTGCTGTGTTAAGAGCAGACCTCTCACCGTGATCTGAGTTACAGATGTAGCAGCATGGGCCAATCACTCCACTGAAATCAGATTAATAATAGATGACGGCGTTCCAGTCAGATCGACAAACTCTCTGAAGGCCTGAGATCCGAGATGGGCCTGAATGAAAGAGGCTGATGTGTAATTCATGGATTCTTCAGACCGCGACTCGTGGCTTTCTCTCATTCACTTTCTACTGTCCTCAGCTCATTATTCCCTCTCTGTCTCATTCACTTTTCATTCATGTCCACGTGCCAGCCTCCTTCCCGGTTCACGGCTGGGTGCCGCCCTCACCGGCCCGCCTGTCTCTGAGCTCGGTCGATGAGACTACAGAGGGATCCGAGACCGCGTTCGAGTCCAGAGCTGGAGACGAGCACCAGTGGATGGTGAGATGAAAACACTGCAGAGGCAGAAGATGGTCCTCGGCTTCATGTGACATCACTGCAGAAATATTCATCCTGTCAAGCCAATTTTATCTGTTACTGAGCTTAGATTGGTGGGGTTATATCTCCATTTTTTACTGTATAAAGTGCTGCAGTATTGATAATATTGATCTAAATCAACAGCAATTACTTTATTTTGAAAGTTGCCATATAATTTTTCAAATGAAGGCTAATCCGTGCAGAAAAATGCCCGCCCCAAAAAACCTTTGCATGGGTGTGCACTGCTCCCTTCACTACGGAGCCCCGCAGGGGACATGGGAGAAAAAAAAAATTAAGACGGACTTTTGCGAGATCTCGCAAAACAAACTCGGGATCTCGCAAAACTTTTGCGAGATCTCGCAAAAGTTTTAGCCGCATTCTTCCCATTAGCTTGAAGCTAACGGGAGGTCGAGACGAAGCTATCGGGAGGTCGAGACCTACTACAGCCGGGAGGAACACCGCTTTCCCGGCACATCGTGCCTCGACCTCCCGGTCGGCTTCGAGCCAGCGTCCGAAGAATGCGGCTAAAACGTTTGCGAGATCTCGCAAAAGTTTTGCGAGATCCCGAGTTTGTTTTGCGCGATCCCGAGTTTGTTTTGCGAGATCCCGAGTTAGTTTTGCGAGATCCCGAGTTAGTTTTGCGAGATCTCGCAAAACTTTTGCAAGATCCTGAGTTAGTTTTGCGAGATTTCGCAAAAGTCCGTCTTAATTTTTTTTCTCCCATGTCCCCTGCGGGGCTCCGTACTTCACAGATATGCACAACATGTATCCGTAAAGTAGAAAGGGAAGTTGGAGGCTCAGGTGCGAAACTGTGCAGGAGGACACGAGACTGGCAGATAGTTCAGTTTTGTAAAAGGAGTAGTACATACTCTTGTGTTGAAATTAGGGATGCACCGATACTGGTATCGGGTATCGGGGCCAATACTGTAAAATGTGTGTGTACTCATACTCGTAAAAGTTAACCGATACCATGAACCGATACTAACTTATTTCATAAAACAGAGGGTGGGAGGTTTTTTAGATTGGCCACTAGGGGGACATCCCCTAGAGACAGTGCCAATAGTTCAGTGATATTCTGTTAAATTACAATGTGGAGACTCTGCAATAATTTAACAGAAGTGCTTATTTTTCACTTGAAATTTTTTTGTGGTCATTTTTATTAAGATATTATTTATTATCGGCAGAGAATAAAATAAAACCTGTCTTCCAATTCATTGCATTTGTGTGTGTGTGTGTGTGGTAGAAGTATCGGATTTGTACTCTGTATCGGCAAGTACTCAGATCCAAGTATCGGTATCGTATCGGTTTGAAAAAATTGGTATCGTTGCATCCCTAGTTGAAATGTTACATTTCTGGCAATTTCCTGCAAGGTTTAGTTAATCTTTTGAACACAAGTCTTTCATGTGTATGAAAAGACTTGTGTTCAGGAGCTTAAACTTTTCTTTGACTGTTTCACACATGCATAAAACTGCAGGTGATAACATTTTGGTTTTAGTTTTCCTCTGTAATCTCTTATCTTTAGCTTTTTCTTTAAAATAAACCGTGGACAGGAGCTCAGACTGATGGGTTTCCTCTCTTTAACTGCTCTCGGTTGTGTTCAGGAGGAGTTCAGCCACCCTGTTGAGAGCCTCGCCTTAACCGTGGACGAGGTCATCAACGTGCGGCGAGTACTGGTCAAAGCGGAGATGGAAAAGTATCTCCAGAGCAAAGAGCTCTACAATAACCTGAAGCGGGGGAAGGTAACAGTGCAGAACTTCTCTCAGTGCAGTGTTTCTTTGTGCTGTTGACACTAACAGGATTCAGTGACTGTGAGTGCGTGTTCTCAGGTTTGCTGCTGCTGCAGAGTGAAGTTCCCCCTCTTCTCGTGGCCGTCTACCTGCTTACTGTGCAAAAGGTATGAAGGAAGTCTTTCATTCTCTTGTTGACGTTTAAACGTTTGTTCCAAGGTTGCAGCTGAAACACGAGTCTCCACAAATCAATACCCGGGCATATTTACAGTCCATGCGGAAAGTATTCACGGCACTTCACTTGTTCCGCATTTTGTCAAATTACAGGCTTATTCCTCAGAAATCGACTCACAATATCTCATAAAGAGAAAGTGAACAAAGTTTCCTGTGATGTATGAAAATAAAAAAACAAAATATAACATGCGCATAAGCATTCAGCCTTTGCGGTACTCAGTTACATGCTTAGCACACATATATGTGGGCAGTTTCTAACATTCTGCTTTGCAGAGCCTCTCGTGCTCCATCAGGTTGGATGGGGCACGTCGGTGCGCTGTCTTTTTCAGATCTCGCCAACGATGTTCAATTGGCTTCAAGACTGGGATCTGACCAGGTCACTCAAGGACATTCACACAGCGGCCCTGAGGCCACTTCTTTGTCTAGGCTGTGTGTTTAGGGTGGTTGTCCTGTCAGAACATGAAGCAGCCTGAGGTCCAGAGCGCTCTGGAGCTGCTTATCATCTGCTCATTCTTGCATTCATTCTTCTTTACTCTCCCAGTTCCTGCTTCCTGCCATGATGGAGACCACTGACTTTTTTCTGTACCCTTCACATTTATGCTCCCACTAATCACTACTGAATTCAAAGGTTTTCATGCAAGAGATTGGAACAGGGGACCGTGCTGTGACTGTGCTGCACCTCCAAATGCTACAATTAGGGATTATTAGAACAAGTAGCATGAGAACAGGTCTTACCGGGGTGGGGGGTTTATAGCCATCAGAGCGGCCTGTTCCCGCTTAAGCAGTAGGAAAGTGTGCAGACATGTGTGCTGTAGGAAAGTGTGCAGACATGTGTGCTGTAGGAAAGTGTGCAGACATGTGTGCTGTAGTAGTAAAATCTTTTCTTTTTCTCCCAGATCTGTCTGCAGCTCCTGCAGTGCAAAGGTAACTTTCTAACTTTCAAATCTTTTCTTTTGGCTGTTTTTATTCAGCTGTGTATGACTTTGTACTCAGCCTTTTTAGCCTCGCTTTTCATGTCATTACTTTTACTGCTGTAGAGTTTTTAATTTTTCTGTTTATACACGTTATGTCATTTAATAGCAGGTCTTTTTAATTAAAGTATATAAAGTTCAACTTTTTCACATCTGAACTGTCATTCTTACACACTGTGAATTGTTAAGTTAAAAAATATTTCTACAAAAAATGAAAAACAGATTTTATTTTTAATATAAAACAGTGTAATAGATATAGATTTAACCGCTCTCTGCATCACTCTGGTGTGAGGACTCTGGCATCTGGACTCCCCTTTAAAGCTGTTTTAGTCAACTTTCTTCTTATTGGCTGCTCCTCATAAACAGAAGGTTTTGGCACGGAGTGGGTGGAGCTTCTGCACTCACAGACAGAGCTGTGTGCAGTGAGTGTCAGCATTATTCATAATAAAATTTGTTGTAATTTTTTTTTTATATAAACACAAAAAGAAAGGCAATGTTAGTTTGGTCGATTACACTCTTGGTTGTATGCTTCTTCTTCTTGGCAAATCTTATGTCTTAAGTCTTAAAATCTTTAAATTTCCGGAGAAAAATTTAAAGAATTGGCTAAAATTATGGCTATTGAAATGAAAAAAATTAAAAAATGGTTTGATGTAAATGAGCTATCGCTGAATTTGGAAAAAACAAAGTTTATGATATTCGGAAACCGTGTAAAGGAGGAAGAGATAGTATTATCTATAGAGGGAGTTATAATTGAAAGAGTGACAGAATTCCGTTTTCTGGGAATTCCGTTTCTATGAAGCGCCTTGAGGCGACATTTGTTGTGATTTGGCGCTATATAAATAAAATTGAATTGAATTGAATTGGGTGTTATAGTGGATGACAAGTTAACATGGAAATCACACATTGAACATGTTAAAAAAAAGTTGGCTAAAAGTATTTATGTCTTGGGTAATGTAAGATATATATTAGATTACAAGACACTGAGAATATTATATTTTTCATTGTTTCTACCCTGAGTTATTGTGTTTAAGTATGGGGGAATACTTATGTGACTAATATCAAACCATTATATTTATTACAGAAGAGAGCGATTCGAATTATGCATAATGTTAAATATAGAGAACACACTAATAGTTTGTTTATAAAATCAAAATTATTAAAACTAGAAGACATAGTGAAATTACAGACATGAACTATTATGTTTAGGGCAAAAAAATAAAACACTACCTCTTAAGTTACAAAGTTTATTTGTATTGTGTTCAGAAAATGGGGACGGCAGAAGGAAGTTTTATTTTAAGCACCGGTTTGCTCGAACCACACAAAGGCAAATGTGTCCAACAGTCATAGGCATAAGAAACTGGAATTCTCTCAGTGATCGTCTTAAGTGTTGTACAAATGTTTCTCAATTTAAAATCTGCTATAAGAATAAAATGATGAACCGATATGAAGAAGTTGAAAATAATAGAATTTAGTTCTAGAAAAACGATCCTTTTAGTTTGAGATTTAGTGGTATTGCTCATTGTTGAGTATATTGTTCTGTTTGCTTTGTTTTGTTTTGTTATGTACAGAATATTGTCAGAGTAATTTTGGTTGTAAGTGCTTACTTGTATTATCACAGATAGGGGGCAGGTGTCAATAAGAATTTATTCTTCTTCCTGCTCCTTTTCATGCATGGAAACAGTTTTACTTTAATTGAAAGGAAGGTTGTGTATGGGAAATGAATTACGGCTGTACCATGTGTGAAACAAAAAAAAAAAAAAACTGTTGGAAACACGATTGTAGGTCGAGTAGCAGAGCAGAGTATGTGGGTTGGACCTATGAGAAACTTGCTAAATCTTCTCTGCCAATGCCAAACTGCTTATTCTGCCATTAGCTCTTGTTTTGAGCTTCTGGAGACCGTCAGATGTCTGACTGGCGCCTGATTAGTTCAGCGTTGAGTTCAGACTCTGCCTACGGCCACTGGATCATCAGACTGTGGAGTGGACTGATAGAGTAACAGCTTTTAATGGAGGCAGCGTAATGCTGTGGGGTGGTATCTCTCTCACTGGAAATACAAGGCTTGTCATCACTGCAGGCGATCTCAGTTCAGAGAGATATCTAGATGAGATTCTGCAACGTCTATGATGTCTGGGACTCTATGCTCTACAGAGCCGGTTCATCAGAGGCTACCTCTGATAGGGGAGTGGAGAGGATGAAAAGGCCATTTAAGGGGAAATAAGCATTGCCAAGAAGCATTGTTACAACAAAGAACTTGTATTTAAAGCGCTACATTTTATGAGAATAAACATATGAAGTCATTTATGCTTCAGGTTGACCTGTTAAGTAAAGCTATGTGGAGCTTTTACATGTAAAAAGAGAAAGAAAGAGGCTGCTGGAGCTGCTGCAGAAAGGGGTTAAATGACATATTTTAGTGCTTATTAACGCATTATTTGAGCCTGGTTGTCATTTCTATTGACGTCACTTCTTCTTTTGTTCTTTTGCTGGTTTTGATTTGTTGCCTCAGTCCCGGGCCGTGTTGGATGTGTGGTTCTGTGCTCTGTAGGTTTGGATTTTGTGTGATTTGTGTGCTGTGGCTAATTTGTGTGTGTTGTTTTGTTTTTTTACAGTTGTGGTTAGTTTTTATTGAAATATGTGCATTTGCTTATTGTTGCTCTGTGACTGTACGGCTCGTGGCCTTGATGTTTGTGTGTTTTGAATCTCTATTGTCGTAGAGGCTAGAAATACTTGTAATGTGAAAGTCATCTGCAGTGCCTCCCACCACAGGCTCTCTCGGTTCTCTTTCCTCTGCCTGATTGTTTTTCCTCTTGGTCTGCCTCTTCTGTGCTCCAGATGAAGATTCCCTCAAAGAAGATGGCCCACATTCCTGTGTACACTGTGGGCTTTCACAGCACTCCAAAGAGCCATGGACAAAAAAGCCAAGTCTACAAGTGAGTCTGTGTTTGTCTTCAATAGCTGAGTCTGTTTATTGTAGGGAAGATTATAAAGCTGGCTGAAAATAAAACGACAGTTTTCTTCTGAAGTATGCACTGAGGACCAGGAGAAAGATCAAAAGAAATGTGAAAAGCATACCTAACATACCTTCCTTTTCAAATCTAGCTGATGAGTTTCCTATGGAGGCTGTGCCTGTTGCAGAGCTCTTAAAAAGGGGTGCAGTTTGCACCGTCGACAACCACTATCCCCTAAAATCTACATGAGAGGGGGATTTGGGAACGGCTATGATAGCCAAGCAGCAGAGCCCTGGCAGGGGCACACACCGCCTCGATCTCTGCCAGACATGGCCTTTTTAAATTAAAAGCTTAGTTTTTCTAACATCAAACTCTCTAAAATGTCCCTAGATGTCGATCTCACATCTTTGGTGTCTGGCACCTTTCACTGGCAGTGTCCTGATCTGCTCTTTTATTTATTTATTTTTATTTTTTTGGAATGGCAGTTCAGACAGACCCGCTGACAGCCACACCATGTGGGGAGAAGAACAACAGGAACCTCTCAGGAACCTAACTCAAAATAGCGAGTCACTGTTTCTCCTTTGTTAGCACAGAAGCTTATTCTCTTCAAACACTTTTGTGTTTTAGAAAGCAACTAAAATATGCTGCAGATGTTTGCAGCTGCTGCAGATGTTTGCAGCTGCTGCAGATGTTTGCAGCTGCTGCAGACGTTTGCAGCTGCTGCAGACGTTTGCAGCTGTCGCAGACGTTTGCAGCTGCCGCAGATGTTTGCAGCTGCCGCAGATGTTTGCAGCTGCCGCAGACGTTTGCAGCTGCCGCAGACGTTTGCAGCTGCCGCAGATGTTTGCAGCTGCTGCAGATGTTTGCAGCTGTCACAGCCTTCCACATCTTTCATTTCAAAAAGTAGCATCAAGATGATTTTAGTAAACAAAAAATAAACCAAAAGCTAAAACTGGATGTGAAAAAACCAAAATAAAAAATAAAAACTAGACTTAACAAGATGATTCCAGTTTGTTTTATTTTGTTAACTTTGAAAACTGACTAAATTAAAATAAAAAATATACCAAGGAAATGTTTTAGTATCTGTCTGATGATGGATGTGTTAATATAGACTCTGGATGTCTATACATGATTATATATATTATATATATGCTCTTTGTTTTGATTGTGATACCTGCACTGATTTGCCCTCTATACACGTATAATTAAAAAGACTAAAACTAACTGAAACAAGAAAATCTGCTGTGGCAGACAAACTGAACTTAAAACAGAAATTCTAAATAAAAATAAAAACTAATGAGAAAATTCAAAACTATAATAACTCTGGTTGCCATTTTCTGATAACATTAACTTAGAATTGGAACTTCAAGGCTCCCACTGTCCCAGGCAATGCCTGCAGCCCCTCTGCCCTCTGCAGGCTTCAGGAAAGAAAGGAAAGGAAGCCCCGATTCAAATGAGGAGCTGGCAGAAGAGAAAAGTGTGTTTCAGGTTTTGTTTTATTTTTAAATGTGAATAATGCAGTGCTACATAGAATACTAAAGGAGCAGAACAGGTCCTCTTTAACATGTTTACAGCCAAGCTGATAAGGAAGTTCAAAGGTTTAATCCCTGTAAGGCCTGGACCCTGAAATAATTGCCCCAAAATTCAAATTTATAAAAAATAAATTAAATATTAATTTGCATATTTGAGGTTTAATTTGTATCATATCTGCTACTTCCGGCATTTTTGTGCAACTTATTGCACGGACAGATACATGGGTCTCAAAAACTCATGTAGCAAATATGAAACACCTGGCGTAGCTAAGCTAGGTTAAGTACTACCTTCTGAGCTGCACACCTTTTTGTTTCCAAACCTGAGGCTAACCTGACATTTGGACTCCAACACACCAGTTTCCCCACAGTGTTGTCATCCACTCACTGCTCAGGTTCAATCCCGAGACAGTGGACACCTGGACGGAAAAACGGGTCAAACCTATTTAAGTCTGCCTCTAACTCAAGCCAATGACTGCTAACCTTCTGGAGCCTAAGCAGCACCAGCCTCTGTGCTTACCTCAACCAATCGCAGATTGCCTACTCAATCCAATCACCAACTTCCACCTACCTCCCCCTCGCTCTCTCTCTTTAGTTATGTAATCAGTGCAGTGCCTCTTCCAGGGCCTCTAAGCAGCCATTATGTAATAATTACCCAGCTGTCATCAAAATCCTCGCTGCTTTTGGCCCTGTGAAGACAGAAGTGGAAGAGAGAGTGGACAGAGAGAGCCAAACAGCGAGCTGACGAGAGAAATAGGCCACTGGCGTGGTGCTGTGCTGATCCGCTCTCTAACACCTGTCACCAAGACCCGACCATGAGGCTCCGTGCACAGAAACACACAGAGTTTTGTAACAGCGAGTTGTTTTTTTGTTTTTGCTTTTTTCAATCAGAGAAGCTGACCTTAATCTCCTCGTTAGTGACTGCGATGCCCCAGCGCTGCTGCATGTCTGTGTTTATATTTCAGCCACTTTGGATAAGCTTGGAAAGATCGAGTGTAGCTCCATCTTTCCAGATGTTCAGCTGATGTGTCTCTGCTGAGCAGTCATTGTTGTCAGTTTGGTTTTAAAAGTGCTGCCAATAAATAGAGAAATAAAAAGAGAAATAAATTAGTGGCTTTTTCCGAAGAAGAAAAACTTAAAGCAGTACTGTAGCTTTTCCACAACATGTGTGATTTATTAAATATCTAAAAAAAAAAAAAACATTTTATTTTTGTAAGTCATAAGGGAGGGGGGGGTCAGCCCTCAGTTTTTTATGGCTTGTGAACTAAAACATTTTTGTTTTGGGTTTTGGGGGTGTGAGGGGTGGCCCTGAGTGCTTATTGGATGTGCAGTTAAATCAGGGGTGTCCAACTCCAGGCCTCGAGTCCTGCAGGTTTTAGATGTGTCCTTGATCCATCACAGCTGATTTAAATGGCTAAGTTACTTCCTCAACATGTCTTGGACTGTATCCCAATTCAGGGTCTGCAGCTTTAAAGATCCTCAAGGGCCGCGTACTTAAAGACCGCTAAGGCCGGAAGTGCGAGGCTTGTGAAATGGGATGGTCTAGCCTCCGTTGCGCTGCCCAGGTTGCCTAGCAACCATGATACTACCAGCTGGAAACGTTTCATACAGCTTTGTTTGACAGAAATGAAGGAGAAAATCTTTTGTTCATTTGTTTGTTTGTTTCTACATGAGCTTTGATCATTCTCTGTAAGATTAAGCTCAGCTATTGAACGGCGTATATTTTAAAGTAAAGGCTTTAAAACCAAGTTAGTACAAACGTCACTAATGTCACATAACTTTATATATAAGTAATATTTTCATGTTCTTCGTTATTAAACATTTGCACATAAATAAGTGCCATAATATTCAGTACTTACTTAAAGTTTACTCTTCGGCCGCCCCTCATCCGCTGTTTTTTCGGCAAAATTATCCACACCCACCGCCGCGCTATGCATTCTGGGATATGTTGGGCCACGAAGTCTACACCGCCACATCCTTAAAATTCAGGGAAATGAAGGACGCATTTGAGGGCCGCATTTCGAGCAGCCTTCGAATTGGGACAGCCTTCGTCGCGGTGACGTAATCGGCCTTAAAATGCGGCCTTTAAGGCTGCAGACCCTGGATTGGGATACAGCCTTGAAGTTCTCCTGGTAATGAACTAATCATGTGATTCAGGTGTGTTGACCCAGGGTGAGATCTAAAACCTGCAGGACACCGGCCCTCGAGGCCTGGAGTTGGACACCCCTGAGTTAAATTATTGTTAAAGAACCATGTAGTCATATGGAAATCTCCCTTAGTTTTATATTCGTCTTTCTTTGAGTGCCTCTAATAAAACTGTTCCACCCTCCTCTCCAGGTCGCTGCGCAGCTTATCCCGCCGCTCAGTGGAGGAGGAGTTCCCCCACCTGTACGCTCACGGCTGCACACTGCGGGACGTCTGTGCTGAATGCACCAAATTCGTCGCCGATGTCATTTCCTCCAGTCGCCGGAGCCTGGACATCCTCAACAATACTCCCAAGAGGGAGGCCAAAGCTGCTGCTGCTGCTGCTGCTGCTGCTCAGAGACCACAGCTGCAACGCCAGTCCCAAGTCGAGGCGTTCCCTCAAGCAAACTCTCACCCTCCACCTTTCCCTCAGCCACACTGTCTCCCTCCCCACTCCCAACATTAAGAGCAGCTCCACCACGCCGAGACGATCAACAATGCAAGCCAATGAGCAGACTGATGGACACTGTGCACACATTCACAGACAAACTAGGCTTCTAGTGGGTTCATGCACAGCAGTAACGACTCAGCAAGCCATCTGATTGGCTCCAATAAATCGTAATGAGAACACTCAATCCAGTGAGGTGCTTCAAGGTTCTTTAAATATTACTGGGTTGAACGGTTGTGCTATGATATATAAAGCTTAAAAAACGAATTTTCTCGGGCTGTATCTCGAGCCTTTTTAGTAAGAAACTAGAGACTCCAACACACCACCGCCTCACCCGTCATACAGCTGCATTATCTTCCTTATCTTACCCATCACAAATGCACACATGCACAGAGCTCTTGACCTTTTAAGGTTTGAGTGAGTAGCTCTCTCTGTTTCTGCCTTATCAACAGCACTACGACACTCCCCGACGCTCACAGCTGCAGACTGAGGAGAGGGCAGATCGGGAGAGTGCCGGGGGGAGGGGGGGTGCTGTAAGAGAGAAGAGAGAGGTGAGGTTGAAAGCTGCACAGCATAGAGTCAGCATCTCATTTTAGCGCTCTGTGGTTGCCTTGTTTTTGTCTTGAATGTAACTTAGAGAAACAGAATTGTAAATTTAAAGCTTGTACACGACCCTCAGCGTTTATGTATAATCATCCAAAAAGTCCCCGTTCCAGCTGGATGAGGCTCCGACGGCGGCGACACTGTGAATGTAACGGGGTGAAGCTGCAGGCTGCACCCTTAACTGACGCAGCGTGACGATGCTCGTGTGAAACTCCCGCCCCCCCCTCCTTCACTCCCCGTGGACGCTTGCAATCTGCTCTGGTTTTGTAAACACTAAGAAAACCTCAGCTGCAATAAAATCTAACGACAAACACGACCAGCGCTGCGTCTCCGAGTTTTTCTGTTTGACGTGTTCAGTAGAGCCGAGCTTCACGAATAAACGCAACACGCTGCTTCAAAATTCAGGAGTAAAGTGCCTGTTCTTGAGCAGCAGGTGGGTAAAAAACCTTGTTGACGGATAATTTATACTTTAAAAAATTAAAAATGGACACATCTGTGGTTCTAATGCTGTACGTGCAAGGAATAAGCAGGCAAGTAGAGATTATTTCACTACAAGTTAATGGAAGATTCAGAATAAATGAGTGGGACCACAGACACAGATACACACTACATTTATGTAATAGAGAGAATACACACACTCTGCTGAGGCGCAGGTACTTAGGACTGCATCACCAGCTTGTAAATGCATCCAAACACACATCGTCAGTGTGAACTAACCCTTTTATGTTCATGTAGTGCTTCCAAGAAATTTAATTTGAACCCATTTAGTGGACTAAAATTGCTACTCTGAGGAATAAATAAAGATCACAGAACTTGTGTGAACAACTTCACCGTCCTGTCATGTGACCTGAACATGTCCCTGTAAAGCAGTAAACGTCACATGGGTGGAGTTACTTTGATCATACTTAAGTATCAATTTATCTAACCAGCAGTGTTGGGAAGGTTACTTTTAAAATGTATTCCATTACAGATTACAGAATACATGTCTCAAAATGTATTCTGTAATGTATTCCGTTACGTTACTCAATGAGAGTAACGTATTCTGAATACTTTGGATTACTTAATATATTATCATGCTGTTTACAACTACATGAATGTACTATTGCTGTGATTTATTACTGTTACTGAAGGTCCGCGGCTCCGAACCGTAGTAAAGGGACCTCTGGCTAATACGGTGGGTTCTGTGTCGGGCTCTTAGCCGAAAACTAGCTTTACTTTGTTGTCTGGGTCAACTTTGCTAGCAGAGACAGAGAGAGGCATTGAAAGGCTGCTCCAACGGAACTTATTGTTTCAGAGGAAAACACGAACACGGTGTACAGTCGAGTCTTAATATCTTACTTACAACTGGGCTCGTCAGGCTCTCTTCTTGGCTGCAGTGGTTATTATTATATTTACATGCTTCCAGCTCCCGTTTTTGCTCGATGACAGCTCGTACTTTTCCTTTTTCTCCCTCCCTCGCTCACAGACACATAACGTGTATGGCAGTCCATTCTCCCTGCAGCACGGACTACACTGCCTATGATGCTACATTCTTTAGAGCTATACCTGTAGCATTCTGCCTATTAACTTAGCACAACAACAATAACAAAAAGTCGCTCTCTCACCCAGGAAACACGCAGAGAGAGCGCGTCACCCTGTAACCATGGCAACCGTGACGCTGCCGCCTGGAACAACAGAACATAGCTGTCAAACAAAACCCAAACAGTCCTGACCCGCCACAATATGAAACAGGGAAGTACCGCCGTGTAATCCATTTATTTCAACAAAGTAACTGTATTCTAAATACCACCTTTTTAAACGGTAACTGTAACGGAATACAGTTACTCATATTTTGTATTTTAAATACGTAACGGCGGTACATGTATTCCGTTACTCCCCAACACTGCTAACCAGTCATCCACTTCAATCCATTCACAGTCACATCCACACCATGAGTGTTTTGAGACTGTGGGAAGACACCAGCGCAGATGCAGGCAGACTGGCTGGCAGATGTGCTCCAAAGTTAAACTCTACAACAAACAAATGCAAGCTACAAAGGAAAGAAAAAAAATAAGGGCTCCATTGTGGCAGGTAGTTTTCCATTTTTTCTCACAGTTTTCTTTCACCTGCTCATGATGCTCAGCTGTTTACAGT
Organism: Neolamprologus multifasciatus; assembly: GCF_963576455.1. Lineage (NCBI taxonomy): Eukaryota > Metazoa > Chordata > Actinopteri > Cichliformes > Cichlidae > Neolamprologus > Neolamprologus multifasciatus. The sequence continues at coordinate 5,319,573 of NC_140445.1, forward strand.
ACATACATGTAAATGCTGGCCTTAAAGTGCACCAACTCTCAGACTGCAGTGCATTTGTCTGATTATTCTATCAGAAGTCACCAGGAAAAGCTGGAATTGTGGCAGAAGAATCACTGCTGGGGTAACAGAGGACGGGTGAAGCAGTTTGACGCTGTTTCAATAGGATAATGTGACACGGCCGTGTAGTTCTATGGGACAGAAATGAGGAAACAGCTTGTTTCACGACTTTGACGCTCCAGCTTGGAACATGTAAGGGAAAACAGATGGGCGGCTTTTCCTCAGATGCTGTAGAACAATCACTGCTCTTTACAGATGTGGAAAAACTGACAGTCAGCTGAGTCATCCTTCGCTATATTCTAAACAAGCGGGCAAGTGCATGTGAGGTGTACTTCCTGAGGACAGCACAGGCCGGATCCGGTGACTCTGCCGTGCTGTGGGAGGATTGTTCTGGCATGGTTTGGATCCAGCTTTGGGATTGGACAACTTCACCTTCAAACCTTCGGTCCACAGGTGGAGCGTCTCGGGAAAGTTGCAGAGACTCGAAGCTCTAAAAACCTTACCAGAAAACATTTTCTATGTAAGACAAAAATAAATCAAAAATTCAAATGAACAACTTTAGTATTACTTAGCTTTGTATTGTGATGTGTCATAAAGACTGGAACCGCTCAACAGCCCACCTGCTAACTGCGGAGATCTCACTTGAATAGAATAACATGCCTGAAGGCAGTCGGTGCAGCAGTCCTACAATAAACCCTGCCTTCATGACGGCTATAATGTTGAACCCTTTTTTGAAAGCGAGCGTGTTGTTGTTTTATCTACACACAGAAAGATCTATGGAAACATGGGTGATGTCGCAGCTGAGCTTCTTTCATCCAAAATTGATGAAGGTAAATCGAGTCACAGATGTGACTCTGCTGGTGGCAAAGAGCACAGACACCAGGGTGGAGACGTCATGTTGTGACACTGGAGGTCTCACCAACACAAATATTTTTGTATTTACCTACAGTTAGTCCAGCCTCTGCGAAACAGCTGGGAAACCTCATGTAATTTGTGATTATCTTAATAACCAGGAACTTCTGATTACAGTAACCGGATTAGCTGCTGTAAAAGAAAAATGTCTTTAATGTACAAACATTAAGAATCCTGTCATACTATCACAAAATCACTCATCTCCATTAGGCCAGAGAGTAATAATGAGAACAGTTAAAATAATAATGATGACTTATCATACTGTGATCACAAGTGATGTGGATATGGAACATGAGGAACAAAAGGTTTTTCCTCCACAGCGCATTAAAAATGTCTTTATAATCGAAACTAATGATGCTCTAATGTGGAAGCCACTTTGGTTCAGATTACGGGTAAAACAGCAGATTATAAATGACAAAAGTAGCTATCAAGATAAAATGATGATCTTACCACAGTCTAATTTTAATAATAATAAACAGAGTGCTTTTTAAAAAATAATTAAATTAACGGATTAATAAAGTATTCTGATTCTGTGGGAACCGTAGCCTCAGTTTCCTGTTATCAGCTGATAGGAGAGGAACCTGGTGTGGTCTTCTGTTTCTGTAGCCATCTCCTTCAAGGTTTGACATGTTGTGTCTTCAGGGATGCTCTTCTGCATACCTTGGTTGCAGAGATGGGCAGTTACTGCCCGGTCCAATTACTTTTTTCAAGTAACGAGTAAAGTAAGGGATTACTATTGCAAAAACGGTAATTAGATTATCGTTACTTTACCGTAAGCACGCTGCGTTACGGCGTTACTAAAACCGTGATTTTTTTGCGAGAATGTCTCATGACAGTGACATAAGCAAGTGCGACGTTCGTGACAACAGCTGTGTGCAGATCAACAATGGATAATATATCAAGTGCGGGAGAGAGTATGAGCGTGCAGCGTTTAAAGCGTGGAAGTACTGACCTTACTTTGAGTTTGATTCCATAAAAAGTGACAAAAACATTAGTGTCCGTTGTGCGTGGGAAGAAAACTTCTTTTTACAGCGAAAAAACCCCCTAAACTTCCAAGCAAGCACCGAGTAGCTACGATGTAATGGGAAACTCACAGAGAAACTCGCGGATTCTTCCACTGACCGCTGCGGCACACCTGCACCAGGATAAACCTCCGCCTACCCCACTCCTGCTTTACAGGTGAAAATAGAGCAACAGGGCCGCTAGTCTTTGACTTTATTTATTTTCTGCTGTGTTTTACTTGCATCTATTTGAAAGAGTGAGTGTAAACACACACACAAAAAAATATTTTATGTGCTGGAATGTGCAGAAAATAGGTTTAAATATTAAACAAATTTCTTCCAGTCAGAGAATGTTGCATATAATTACATTTTTGCTTGATGCATAAAGTTAAAAGATTAAAACTAATAAAACAAGTTTTAAAAGGAGACTTTTCCATTTGATTACATTTTGTATGATGAATTATGCAGAAAAAGTAGAATTGGGCTGAAAGATCTATCGATTTATCACCTATTCAGGTTGTAAATCGTGTTTTTAAAAAGTAACTAAGTAACTAAATAAAAAAAAACATATCAGGTTTTGATGCATGTTATTTATTGGTGTTGGAGTTTATATAACTTAGTTATATTTTTGCTCCTTCTGTAGTTACGGCTATCTGACTATGTGAGGTAGTACTGGGACTGTCAAAGTAGACATTAGGCAGCAGGATCCATTAATAGAGTCACTGCAGTGAGTGAACTTAAGAAGGCTTTGTCCCCACTACTCAGTGGATCCATAATGGCTTTATGGACTCCCCGCCTCTGCCATCATGAATAAATAATCTACAGGTCTACATGTCTATTGGCTGCGTGTGCCTGTCATCCAGCTCTGAGTTTTCTCTGACAAGCCGCATGAGTCCAAGCTGCTTTATGGGGACTAAAAGAGGAAGGTGGGTGATTATACTTTCAGAATAAAAGCGTTCAAGTATGTGGTCCACCTAATGAAGGCTCTGGGTTTCAGGACACCTTTATTCCACTCTTATCACGACAAGTTTAAACTGTTTTACACGTTTTGTCTTCAGTGGCTTACATTTTTTTATATTTATATAATTCATGCAATTAATTTAAATTATTTTATCTTTCATATTGGCTCCAAACGCTCCCAAAAAAATAACTGAAAACTGACTTTGGACTTTTCAAAGTAAAAATATTAACTATCTTATATTCTGTGCTTATAGTAAAATTTTGAATTTTTTGTCAGATGTTTCTCTCACACAAACTTAAGCTGTAATTTTGACCTAGTAAGTCAGAAATTAGACTGCAAATGACTGGTAACTAAATTTGGATTTTAAAAAGTAAAACATTTTTTTAATTCTTTGTTATTTATTATTTAATTATTGTCATGAATATTATTATTGTTAATATTAGTTCATTCAAAATAAAATAAAAATGTAACTTTATACATTAAAACCACCAGTTAAAACCAGTTAAAATACAACATATTGACATCCTCAGTCAAAATGGGACTTAAAATCTCACAGTTTTGACATTAAACACCCTGGGTTGTTTTAAAATTGTTTAAAATTCACTTGAAAATCCTGATTTTTTCAATATCAAATAATCCATTTTTTAATGGCTCTGTCATGGGAAGAATCGAGGTGTTTCAATGGCCAAGTCCAGACCTCAACCTCAAATTCTATGGTGGGACGTTATGAGAGGTGTGCATAAATAAATGCCCACAAACCTCAATGAAATGAAGCAACACTGTAAAGAAGAGTGGGCTGAAATCTCCCACAATGACGTGACAGACTGAAAGTTATACGCAAAGTTATTTCTTCAAGTTATTAAAGCTAAAGGTGAATCTATGAACTGTGAACGTTTTTACAAGCTGCTTCTGACATTGTTTCTGGGGTAAATAAATGATGACATTGTGTAGTAAGTCATGTGTTGATGTTCTCCTGCAGTTGTAAGACCTGGTGAGGATTATTATTATTATTATTATTATTATTATTATTATTATTATTATTATTATTATTATTATTTAACATTTCCTGATATGCAAAATCTTAAAATTGTCAGTGGATGTACTTTCTTCTAAATTTGGACTTAATATGTAAATCGTTTTGACTTCAATTTGTTATGTTTTCTCTTGGGGTCTTAATTGTGTGATTTATTTTTATGTTATATATATGTTCTTTGAAGAAATATGATGAATTTTAATCTTAATTCCTTGCTTTTTCTTGTGGACTTCTGCCCTTTTCCCTTTATGTCAGTGTTTTTAGTCCATATTGAGCCTCGTCTTCTCTTTCTTGGTTTCCTGCACTGGCAGGAGCCGTCTACTCTGACTGCTTTTTTTATTTTGAAAGGGTTGACAGGAAGCTTTCTCGTTTCAGTCGCTCTAACTTCCAGTGGAAGTTGGACACCCTCAGAGCCTGAACTCAACAACAAGCTGGCACATCACAGCCAGTTGTGCTTTTCCTTTTCTCTCCCTGTGTTCTGGGAGTCCTTCTGTCTCCCCCCACCTCTGCCTGCAGTCACGGCGGGAGTGGGTGTGTCAATGCGGGCCCGTGGAGCCTAGTCGCTGCTTGTGCGCACTCTGAAAAAGAGGAAAAAGTTGATGATGAGTTTAGTGTGAAAGCGGCCCGCCTCGGAGCAGGCTAACCGTCCCGGAATGGCAGTTTGGACCCGAGCAGACAAAAACGGACAGCTGGACCTTCTGCTCCGTGACCGCTGGATCCGAGTGACCGCCGAGCTCACCCGAGAAACGCTCACTTTGACGGCCGACGCGGAGGCAACCGGTCCCGGGACCAATCACTGGGACTACAGCAACTCTTCGGCGGGCCTGCGAAATGGCATGTCAAACGGAAACGACCCGGGAACGAGTCCCGGGAACCCCGGCCGAGGTCATTCCTCGGGTCAGGACCAACTCCAGAACCAGAGCCACGGGGGTCGGGGGCGCAGCGGCAGCCCGGGACGCGGGGGGGTCAGTCGGGGTCAGTACGACGGCGGTTACAGCATGAACAGCCCTGGAAAGTACCCGAATAACGGCACTAACTCAGACTTCGGGAGCCCCGGCTCCAGCTACGGCAGCCCCGGGTCCAGTTTCGGGTCGAGACCAGGCGACTTCCACGTCAGCGTGGACGGGTCTTCGGAAGCTGTGCGCAAAGTCCGGGTTGTCAAACAGGAGTCTGGCGGGCTGGGGATCAGCATTAAGGGGGGGGCGCGAGAACAGGATGCCCATCCTCATCTCAAAGATCTTCCCGGGGCTCGCCGCAGACCAGAGCCGGGCTCTCCGGGTGGGCGACGCGATCCTGTCGGTGAACGGCAACGACCTCCGGGAGGCAACGCACGACCAGGCGGTCCAGGCGCTCAAGAAGGCAGGCAAAGAAGTCACGCTGGAGGGTAAGTTGGCCCACGCGAGAGCGGGGATTTGAAAGGGCCGAGATTAGAGTCCTGTGGTCAGGCTGCACACCTCTATCACATCTCCAGGAACTTTCACAGGTTTCAGTTCAGCTCCGGGACGTCGTATTCCAGCACGTGTTCGAAAGGTGAGCGCAGTTTCCATACTTGGATTAATAGCTTCAAACCATTTGTGGAAACACGTCACATATTGGAGCACGCAAGTAAAAAGAAAAGTGCACAAGTCGCCAGTTACACAGCAGGACTGTTTTAAAAAAGCACTTCTGGAGTAATACTTTTAATTTAATCTGCACACCACATCGCTCCCTCATGGCACTGCGTGGTGCAGAGTGCCATAAACTCTTTTTGGATCGCTCCACACACGTCCTGTGGGTTTGTAACTTTCACCACACATAATTGTTTGCATAACACGTTATAATATAGACATAAACACACACAATCCCAGTTGATCTATGACTAGGAGGCGTGGAGGAGGAGGAGGCTGTGGAGGAGCAGGGCTTAAGTAATATCAACAGAACAGAGAGTCTTTGATTAGTGTAAACAGGAATGTAACCACAGCTGTGGTCACAGTCAGAGTTGGATACATTGTACTCTGTGTCTGAACAGTTGTGGATTACTAAAGGATGAGAAATCACAGTAAACGCGAGCAGAGATTTGTCTGTGGTTGAAGGTGCTGGTCGGCAGAAAGTGATAAACAGACTTGATCTATATTATTATTATTGTAATGACCGCTGTTGCAATTTAGCGATATAAAAATACAATTAAAAATAAATCAATATTCTATCTCATATAAATGAAAAAATGCATAAATGTAAAGTCTCACAAAGTGCACACACGTCCTGAAATTGGAACACTGAGGAATTTCTCAGTCTAATTCAATTTTTCCACATTTAAAATGTGGAAAACAGGAATAAGGAATTTTCCTAAAACACCATCTGCACCTGTACGAACATGTTATCTGTGCCCACCGAGGCACACGTGTCAGTTAGAAAAGAAAAGGCAAGTACTAGAAATAACATTTCGTGCACCTAAAATAAATACAAAGCTATAATGTATAGATCAGTTTTGACAGATTTGGAAAAAGGTAAGTAATGTGATGAATAAAATTATGGCAAAATAAATTAAAGGGTAGAAAAAATAAGCTATGTATACATATATTAAAAATAAATATATATTTGTAGAAGTTTGAATTAAAACATAAAACGTGCGTGGATTTTTGGTTTGGCTTAGAAATTTAAATATTTGCATGTACTGTACTTTGCAAAAGCCTTGAGCCACCGTTCAGTTCTTTGTGTTTTGCTGGGAAAACCTTTCATGTAATTCCTTTAAGTAGTCTTCAGGAATAGTTCTCCAGGGGTCTCGAAGGACATTCAAAGCTCTTCTTTGGATGTTTGCTTCCTTTTAATTCTTCCGTTCTCCGTTAAGATGATACCACATTGGTTGCCATGCTGAAAAATGAAGCCGTTACCAATCAAATGCCTTCCAGGTCATATTGAATGATTCTTCAAAATTTGACAATGCTTTTTTCTTTTCAGCTGAAGGGTGTGATGCATCGTTCAGGTGCTGTGACAGGTGTTTGCAGGACGTTTTCCCCTATTTCTTTAAGAACATCTGGTGTAAATTGTTTTTTAGAACTATCACTTCTTCTTTTGTCCTTCACTTGTCCAGTTTCTTCAAAATCTTTGAGAACAGACTGCACTGTAGCTCTTTGGGAATCATCTCGTTGGTGCAAAAGTACAATTTTATGCATGTCAGACTGTTATCTTGAAATGTTTTTCATAGAGTCAACTACACAAATGTCACCAAACGATATGGTTTGTGACGAATGACAAAGTGTCTAAACATACTATTTCAAATTAGTTCTCTGCTAAATAATTTCCCATGTCATTATTCTATCCATAGTTTACTAGGGATGGGTATCTGTATCCGGTTCTGACATAAACGGTAGTAACCAGACCGAAAAGCAGCGCACATTTCGGTGTTTTTTTTTCCCTGAGATGTCATACACTTTAGATTCTAGCCAATCATTTTACGTTTCCGAGGATAGTAGGCGGGCCCAGGTACGTACGTTCTTTTAGAGCAGAGCTACAGATTAAAAATGCCCAAGGCGAAGCGGTCAAAAGTCTGGCTGTACTTCACAGCAAAATATGCAAACTCAGCAGCCTGCAACAAGTGCTTTAAGCTGATACTGTGATGCTGTCAAAGGAGGTAACTCCTCGAATCTGATGAAACACCTGGCGACGTATAGCATTTTGTTAAAAGCTGAGAAATGCACCGTATTTCATAGCTTGCTGCGAGACCTCACAACGTGCACATCTACTGTGGGTGTGGTGCCTGTAATCGGATGTGGAGTTAGCAACATCCCCCAAAAACCCGAAGAGGAGAGTCCTGGCCCCTAGCCCTGCCAGTGTAGCAGAAATGATGACGGATGATGATGCAGCAGCAGCTTCTCTGCGTGAGTAGCTTCATGTTGTTCGTGTGTAATTTACGTTGAGTAGGCTAACCACGTTATTACATTAATGCATGTAAGGTGAACTAGCAAACACCGTCGTAGTTACATGCGGCTGTCTTCTTGTTTGATGGCAGATACTCCCTTCACCCTGGCCAAAAAGGCTAAAATGACCAAAGAAAAAGTGGAAAACAGTTAAACATGAGAGGTTTTTGGACAAAGTTTGTGTTTTTTCCATTGTTTAAGCACTGCTTCCAGCCAAGAGTGATACCATATATCCCCTCTAGCTGCAGAAAATGCTAACATTGTTATCTTTTTACAAAAAAAACAGCTAAACGAGAGGTTTTTGGACAAATTGTGTGTTCTCCATTCTTTAAGCACCGGTTTGAGCACCGTTTAAACACCGGCACCATTTCAAAAGTACCGGTTTGGTACTGGTATCGGATAAAACCTAAATGATACCCATCCCTACAGTTTACATACTTTATGTCATTTAATAGGCTGTTATTTTTATTTATATAGTGCACCAAAACAAAAAAAAATGTTTTTATTAAAAAAAATGGTCTGAACCAGTTTCAAACTGCTCTGGCTTTGACTCAAAAGACTGTGTATTGTGACGTGCTGACCGCTGCGTCAGAATCAGGGAGAATTATCAGCTAACACTACAGCTCTGAGCAGCTTTTGTGTCTTTAATCTTTAATGCTTGTTTTAGATTGACAGCCCATTTGGTGTGTTCACTCGTCAGCCTCTGGCAGACAGCCAAAGGCTATAGAAGCTGCACAGCCAGATGTTTCTCCAAGTAGTAGGTGGAGACCAAAACAAAGCTAAAAGAAGAGTAAATGACATTCATTTACATTTGGCGGTCAACCAGAACAATGACTTCAAAGGTGTCAGGCTGCTAGGTGTATATTACGGCTGTGCAATTAATAGACACTCCAGATATTAAAAAAATGACATAAGCAGAACAAAACAATGACTGTGCGGGCTTCCTTTTCACAGGGGGGGTCTCATTTTGTTTTGTACTGCAAATCCAGCACACCCAAACTGACTGCCTAACAAGTTTTGGCAACAAGAGGAAGCACTTTAGTTTAGGAGTTAAGCGAGGATCAACAAATACAATTTCAACAAGCACACCACTTCTAAAAATTTTACATTATACTGATCTTAATATTGACCAAGATGATCGAGCTCATTGTCGTTACCATTAAAAAAATATAGGGGTCAGTAACGAGAGTTACATGTAAAATTCTTCTGGTAGTCATGTGACACACAACTCACATGATGTGTGATTTCTGCTATTTGGAAATGCGCTCCCAAGACCAGACTGCAGGAAATAGAAGCATAAACATAAGTATTTGAGTTGCTATTTCATGAAATATGGCATAAAATCACAATTTGGTTATAAAGCGGATCTAAGAATCGTCATGGTGTAGATCACAGGTGTCGAACTCCAGGCCTCGAGGGCCGGTGTCCTGCAGGTTTTAGATGTGTCCTTGATCCAATACAGCTGATTTAAATCACTAAATTACCTCCTCAACGGTCGTGTCCAAATTCATGGGCTGCATCCTCCTGAGGCCGCATTTGTAGACCGATTACGTCACAGCGACGAGCCGAAGGCCGTCGAAATTCGTAGACTCCTCCGAATGCAGCCGACAAATGCGTCCTCCTTTTCCCCGAATTTGAAGGATGGGTCGGGTGTGTCCTTCTTGGCCCACCATATCCCAGAATTCATAGCGCGGCCCAGCCAAGCTCCAGTTTCCGGCAATGGCGGCCGCTACTAAGTTTTAAAATTACTCTTATTAATCTTTCTGGGCCACAAAATAAACTTTAAAGATATTTTCAGGCGAGAATGTGGGTTAGCTCGTTGATAATTAAAAATGAACACAAAAAACGGAGAAAGATTTCAGGGTCTATTTTCGATTTTCGTGCTGTGGCGCTGACAACTGGAAATACTCTGAATTAAGGGCGGGAGTAGATCGAGAAGGCTAGACCGTCCAATTCCATAGCCGTTTACTTCCGGCCTACCCGACCTCCTGAGGACCCGGCCCACGTAGACCGCGAAGGCCGGGTCCTCAGGAGGATGCAGCCCATGAATTTGGACATGACCAACATGTCTTGAAGTTCTCCAGAGGCCTGGGAATGAACTAATCATTTGTTTCAGGTGTGTTGACCCAGGGTGAGATCTAAAACCTGCAGGACACCGGCCCTCGAGGCCTGGAGTTCGACACCCCTGGTGTAGATGGACACCACTAAAATAGTGTCCTCTGGTGCTGATAAGCTAACAAGGAATAAACACCTGTGGAGGAAAACCTAAAGCAGAGTTATTTTAACAAAGAAGTCCATGGTACTTGGAGTATTGGGAATCTAAATGGCTTTTAATATGCAGCACGTCAAAACACGCAGATTTTGTGTCCAAGCACTCATTGAAATTAAACTTCTTTTACGCTTCAAACTAAGCGCCTAAAGCAGCACTTTTAATTTTCTTTTATTTTTGAATTTAATTACGTTTGAAAACCGCACTTATTTAAAGACTAACCGGTGCCGTCTGATGTGGGAAACAGGTGGTTGAAAAGTTTTTGTATTTATAAGAATGCTTATCACACCTACAGTTTCACAAAAGGTAGGTCTGCTAAAGGTTAGGTGTGCAGACACGCTTTCCTAAAACCTACGCACTTTTCAGCAAGCCTGAACACCCACTAAACTCCAGATAAAAGAGCCTGAACGCACACTGTAGGCAAATGAGAGCTGAGTCAGTCAAACCAACTGACAGGAAATTAGTCTACAGCAATCATATTTGCCAGCTGCAATAGTCTTCAGTGACTCCTGGTTAGACTTTGTTAAACCTTAAAAACATAATTTGTGTAGATGGGGATTTATGGTGTGGGCTGAGAATGTGTTGTTTACTGGCTCATTATGTGGCTCCACAAAGCTTCATTGAGATGCATTCAGAGCCTAAAAGTGCACTGATGTTGAACTGTTCAATCTTTAGAAAAAATGGGAAAAGAATGGATTGCTGGCCACAGAGCCCTTGGGATACGGAAACTTCAAGTTGGGAATGGCTAAATGCAGTGTTTAATGGTTTGGAATGAACGCCGGGTGAATACTGACGAGCAGTGATTGTAGGAACTGATCAATGAGTGACACATTTCCACTAAAGTTAGAATGAGGCCTGTTTTTAAGCTCTCCGCTGTGCCGAATAAAAGCTTAGGCGTCTTTGTGAATGTGGTATCGGGATTTTCTGGTAACAGAAATAATTATTACTTCGAAACCTCTGGTGGAAACCAGCCTTTTGGATCTGATATCAGTATAAAAAGCATTTGCAGTCACCCTCGGGCGCACACAGGAAGATGTGCCGGATGTATCTACAGTCCAGACTGAGAGGTCTTTCTCTAGGAATGTGTCAGCTGCCTGTCACTGTTTGTCAGTTTGACGGCAGTGAGCTGTGTTGTTTGTGGCTCTGCCGCTGCAGCAGTGAGGCTCGAGTTTCCAGACTCTTTCTGCCATGTACACATTACACAAACCTCCAAAATGTTCAGACAATTAGCTCGGGAGCCCCACATTCCTGACCTCCGCTCGCATGTTTGTATGTAGGGCAAAGGTCAAAACTGGTGGGTCCAGCTTGCATGATTCGTGCTGCTCCACATGTTCCACCACACTTTATGTAAGTTTTATCATCTGCACTTCAGGGGAGGATGTCCAACTGCATCAATTAGTCAATCAATGAGTAGTTAAATGATCATTTGGGCTATTTTTAAACAAAAACGCAGCACATTTAATGGCTTCCGGTTCTTCAAACATATGAATTTGATGCTTTTCTTTGAACTCTAATGGTTTTGTGTTTTAGACTTACTTTTTAGACAAAATAAGACATCTGATGTTAAACACAAAGTAATTATAACAGAACTATTCTCAATGACAGGAACTTATAGTTGAAGTGGCAATAGCAACCATGGCATTTATTTAACTGTACAAAGTATGCCATCCATCCATTTTCCCACTTATCCAGATTAGGCGGCCTTTCCCAGCCATCATAGGACAGGTAACCAGACTATCACAGGACTCTTGGGCTCTTGGAAAAATCTTGTTTGGTTACATCCACACAACACCTTAACATGAACTCAGTATACGCTTTCCACCAACAAAGTTTACAGACCACTCAGACACTCTTTTTGGATCACACTGAATATTTTGTAATTTTTTAGCATTCTAAGTGTCAGAATTGAGGATTATCCAGTAGAGGTGGGAATCACCATACATCCCACGATACAATATTATCACAATACTTAACGCACAATACGATATTATTGCAATTTTTAAAAATATTTTGCGATATTCAGATTCTGTACATAAAGGTAAACTTTGTCAATATTCATTTTCTCTAATATCAAAGTCTCACACTCAGTCTTTCTCTCATTTCAGTTTTATTGTTGACAAACTGAACGGTTTGTATTACAGTCTAGTCCAACTTAACTGAACGCAACCATCTGGTACAATTATAGCTATTCTGAACTATGCAATTTATGAAAACTATGCAGCCCATTCAGCAACTGAAGAATTTGAAAGTAAATTAAAACAAAATATAATTTTACATTAAATAAAAAAGTTTTAAACTTAATTAAAATAAAACATGTCTTAAATTAAAATAAGTAAACTGTCATGTTTATTGCTGCCATAAAAAGTTAAACACATTTGGACAGTGAAGGGATGTCAGGATTCTTGCTCAGAAAAAGGATCAACATGCTCTGAAGTCAGAGCACAAAAACTTTTTTTGTAACAAAATATCGATTTCTGCTGTCCCTGTATCGATACATTATTAGCAAACAAAATATCACCATACTACACAGTATCCATTTTTCCCCCCCACCCCTATTATCCAGGGTGTACTCATGAGCGGCATCTTCACAGTCAGATCCATCCCTCACTTGCCACACCTGGTTTCAAAACACCAAGCTGGCAACAGTGAAAACATTCAGCTTGTAGCTTCAAAACATGACTTGACAAACCTGTGGGTGGTGTCACAGTGGCTACATCCACTTTTTATAGTTTTTTCAGACACTCTTTTTCTACTCTCGGATCTGTGACATCATAGCCCAAGGCTCAATGTGATATGGGTTCAGAGATGCCCTTCTGCATACCTTGGTTGTAATGTGGTTATCTCAGTTACTATCTTCCCATTCTCCTCCAATGCCTGACATCAAAAAGATATTTTCACCCAGAGAACTGGCACTCGCTGGATATTTTTCTCTTTTTTTTGACCATTCTCTGTAAACCTCAGAGATGCTTGTGGTGGGAAAGCTCAAGAGACCAGCAGTTTCTAAAACTCTCAGATCGGCCTGTCTGACACCAACAACCATGCCACATTCAACGTCTTTTTAAAGCAATTCTTCTTCCCCATTCTGATGCTCAGTTTGTCTTGGCCATGTGTGCATGCCTAAATGCATTGAGTCGGTGCCATGCAGTTGGCTGACTAGATATGTGTGCTGTTGATCTGTTGAACGAGTGTTCCTAATAAAGCTCTAGACTACTTGTTCGTTTCTGAGTTTTTGGAAATTCTACTTTGCTTGCATTATTGAGGTCTAAGTGGATCGCAGTGAATTGGACTCCACTGTCACTGAAAATATTAAAGCTTTGTAAAGTAGAATTCATGGAAGAATTTACAATAAATCCTAATCATCCTGCTTTTTCTTGCGCTGTAGTAACACAGGCTGCATGTCAGTACGAGTTGAGGCCATTTGCTGCACGAGGTTGAACTCACCCTCCAAGGCCACAGGTAGGGAGGTCTCGATAAGCACACTGAAGTTGCCTGACCTTTTAATGCCTGACATACATAATCCAGATATGACACGCTGCTGATTAATCCCCCTCCCCTCAGCAGCTGACTGGAAGACACAACATCCCGTATGTCCAAATGATTAGTTGGAGCTTGCTGCAGCAGCCCCTTATTGGGTTAGCCTCCTGCTCGGTGGAAGGAGACACGAGATGAGCCTTTTGTGAGTAATTGAATGGAATAAAAAAAAACCAGACACAAAGGGCATTGATAAAACGGGGACAGCCTTGATGAGGAACGGTTCTTTTCTTTTCAGCCGACGGTGCGTTTACTGTCCTCATGGGGTGCGATCTGCCACGGAGCATGAGTCTGCACTGCCTGAAATAGGCCACCGCCACTTTCTCGGCTCTGAACTCTGTTGCCTTTGATACCAATCTGAGGATAAGTCTCTGGTTTCCAGCTGCCAAGGGAATTATAAATGACCTTAAAATTAAATTAGGAAGACATGTTTGTATTAGCACTGACAGAGCGACATTGTAAGACATGTTCGAGGCCCCTCACCCTTCCAAGACCCCCAGAGTGACACTAAATTGCTACGCATAAGGCAGACATGGTTTCTATCTCTTTGTAGTTGTTGTAGCAGCCCTTGGCATCAAGAACGACAGAAGAGTCTCTAACGGGTGCGGCCATTTATTTCCTCACCACACACGGCACATTCTCTGGACGTTGAGCACCGTGAAAACTATAAAATAAGAAAAAATTGATAACCGTACAGTCCTTTTGAACTATAACAATGAGCAATAACAACAATGAGCTTAAGTTAATTCAGGTCTGTTCAAAACAAGTAATTCTGAGATATACAGTCACAGATTAAATAAAACAAAAGGGGTTACTTCAAACAGCATCAAGGGGTTACACAGTTCGGTTAAATAAAATATAACAACAGATCACCTCTCATCACATACCTCAGTCCGCTTGCCAAGGGTGCAAACTCCGGTAAACACTTAAACACTTCGGCCCGTTTCTCATGGGGTGCTGCTAGCTTGCATGACACACATGTCTAGCTAAAAAATAGCACATGGATGTAAGTAACGTAAGTAAAGAAGAAACTGAAGGTTTTCAGATAGCTCACAATACAAACGCAGCAACATACCTTACATTAGAAACCCACTTATCATACTTATCAAAGTATTATTGTAACTTACATGGACTTTGTACAACTTATTCCTGCCGCGACAGACCGCTCCATACATGTTACGGGGCGTGCCTCTGAGCACATCTGTCCTTAGTGCGACTGCGCATATAGTTCCGACGACCCCCGCAAGGATGACTTATGGTACAGATCAGCGGTTCATTACAGTCGTTTTGCATTTATTTGTGTTTAATTTGTGTGCCTGTTTCTAGATGTTCTGTTTAGCATCCTTTTGAGTCTCACCAAGTGTTTTGGGTGCATTTGGATTGCATTAATTTGAGTCTTTGCAGGTGTTCAGAGTTTATTTGCAGCCCTTTGAATCTCTTTATAGTTGTTTAGAGTCACTTTGTAGCGATTTTTTTCTTTTTGCAATTGATCAGAGTTTGTAGTTGTTCAGTCTTTGTTTCTTTGTTGTTGTTTTGTGTATTTGTTTTGTAATAATTTGCTTTAAAGTCTATTCTCTTGGCTGTGCAACAACCTGAACCTCTTGGTAACCACTTTTGATTGCAGCTACTGATTTGTGTTTTTTGATATATGTAAGTCCCAACTTGGTCCCATTCAATTGTGAACTGGTAGCAGACTGACTCAGTCTTAACTAGGGCTGCACGATTAATCGTTAGAAAATCGCGATCTCAATTCATACTTATGTGCGATCTTGTTTCCAAATGACAACGATTTAAAAAAAAAAAAAGACGACGACGATTGATCCGGGACGTAATCTGCATGAAAACAAGCGCTCACTTTTCCTGCTCAACAAATGACAAGGGCGGAGCCTTATACCACGTGATACAGAAGCTGGCTGCTAAAATTGGCAGGGAAAAAACAACGGAGAGCACGTCATGGATTTTGCGGCAATGACAAAATGTGAGACATTTGTTGTTTTTATGTTTATTTATTGTTTTTATGTTCAGTCCCAACTGTTACGAAGTTGATGTGCAGTTAATAAGTGCAATAAATATTTATACTGGGAAAGAAAATCGTGAGAGAATCGTGATCTCAATTCTAAGCCAAAAAATCGTGATTCTCATTTTATGCAAAATCGTGCAGCCCTAGTCTTAACGTCTCTTTATTGCAAAGCTAGAAGATAATGTGGTTGCGAGTGATCACAGACATGTCTCCGTCTTCAGAGCAGCCATTTGAGCAGCAATAGGATCCCAAGTGACAGTAACTTTGGTCATGCCGCAGCGTGACTGTGGCATTAGGACATAAGAGAGCAGCATTTGGTCTGAATGCTGAGCTTCTAACCATAAGCTCTGGTATGTCTGGTCTCATTGCCCTGCCAACAGTCATGTCATGCAATTTGACAGGTGTTCAATTTTTTAGAAAGGTTAGACTTTTTTTTTCTCATGTGTGACTGACTTGCATAGCCTAATGCTCCACTACACCACAAAGCATCCTGCTTGTCCTCTGTAAGAACCTACTAAAGCTAAACCAGCATCAGTCTGTGCCCCGCTGCAGCAATGACAGGTAGACATTTGTAATCTTTAGTAGTCGCAAACAATGGTGAATGTGATTATTTTTATTCCATAATCTGCTTTATCCTTGGTAGAAAGTTGACACAGATAAAAATACACTTTCCTGCCATACACTGAATGCACTGATCTTTGGGTATGCCAAATAAATTGGAAAACCATTTATAGATAAAATGCCTTAATGGAATGTATTTTGGGATAATCCAGTGTGTTAAATATCCTGCGAATCACGTGATGGATAACACTGCTTTAAAAGAAAAATGCTGTAAATCCAGCATTAGCATAAATGATTGCTGTGTACTGACAGCATGGCCTCCAATAGCTAAAGGCAACCTTAAATGTTAAAGCAGTACCTATCATCACTGTGGAAATGGCAAATTGAAATCAAAGACTCAAATGTTTCAAATAAACACTAATTCAAATGATTTATGATATAAAATATTTTTCTACTATAACATTTATTATGAGTTTGACTCTTTCATTGGCAAGAATGTGAGTAGGACATCAGCACTTTTGGGACTTTGTTGATATTACATTTTGGAACTCGCTCATCATGACTCTGTTTTTTACTTGGGACGATTTGTTGGTCCTGACTTTGGGTATTTTGAGCCTGACTTGGACTTTTTGGACTAAATTCGCAATGTGATTTGGGCTTTATAGTTCCCCATGGACTAAACTTGTGACCTGTTGTCTTGACTTCACTTTATTTAACTTTTGGTTTGATCGTAGGTTTGAATGGCTCTTTGAACTGTTGGTTTTAACTGTTACTTGACGTGGCACTCTTTCATATTAGCTGAAGTTTTGACGCTTTTGTAGTGGGAGTTGACTTGGAGCTTACTGGTTCTTAGCTTGATTTTAAACTTGGATTGTACTCTTGATATACGACTTGACTTCATACTGTTGAGTTTTTGATGTTTTGAAAGAATACTTGCTCTTGACTTGTTTTTTGACTCTGGACTTGACCGTAGATTTAGCTACGATCTTGTTGGTATTGACTTGTTCTTTTAACCCTTTGTACATAACCATCAGCAACTAGTTAAAAAAAAAAAGGCCCGCGATAGAATTATTCATACATCAGGGCTTGCAAAATCGCTAGCCCGACGTCCCAGGGCTAGCGATATTTCCAGTCGGGCTACCAAAATCTAACTCAGCCCTGCCCGTCGGGCTATCATAGGAAGGAAAATATATGTCTATGCTTTTGCATTCTTTCGCCAATGTAGCTGAGTAATTATGCCATTGGCATCGATGAGCCGCTTTCAATATGTGACATATTGAAATCGCGTTTGAATTTGCGCTTGTTTTTTGCTTTCACTTTCATTTTGCGATCACGCGAACGGTGTGTAGAGAGCAGCAGCACTGATTGGTGAGTGACGATTAATTGCGCACCAATTCCACTGACATCGTCTTATCACTCATTAGCTCACTATTCAAACGCGACAAGTGAAATCTCTCGCAACAAGCTTAAACATGTGAGAGGTTGAGTGCGCAAAGAATCGCTGACCGTTATGTAAGTACGTGTGTAAAAGCAGCAGGATTTACGCTGGTATTTTAGTTCTGCTCAGCTAAATAAGACAGGTCAGGGTGAAGAAGGGACAGCCAAAGAAAAGCTTACCACAAAACGGAAAAGTTATGACAAATCAGACTATGAGGCAAAAAGAAAGCGCAGCTTTTTTGGTTTCATGGATAAAAGAATTTCTGTGGCTGGAATATGACGAGCTAAATAACATGATGTTCTCCCAGGTGTGTTGTGAGTTTCCTTTGTTGGCGCCTTTGTTACTGGGACCAGTAATTTTAAGAGAGACCCCATCAGAACCCATGAGAAATGCATTATTGCCCAGTCTGCAGTATCTTTCCCAGAACAAACAGCAATTGCAAAAAAACATACTAAAAATAAACCAAGCACAACAAGAACTCCTGAAAAATCTGTTTAGAACAGCGTGCTATGTTGCAAAGAGTGGCAAAATTTAGCAGTCTTTGCAAACTTCAAAAAGCAAATGGCCTCGATCTTGGTTCCACTTACTTCTTACCCGTGACTTCAGTGGAAATTTCAAATTCAGGATCTGACACAGACTGATTCATGTTCTACACAGTTCTTACAAGTTCATAGAAATTTCTGTTCAATTAGAACCAAGTATTTGAGTTGATGGTTGTAATTTTTATACAGTTGTTGTGATTTGCATTTTAACAATTTTTTTGATTAATTTTTGTTTCCGTTACAATATTATACTTTAATGTATAATATTGTAACGGAAACAAAACCTAAAAAAATTGCTCTCTTTTTTATTCGGGCTACTTAAATTTATTTTGGGCTACCAAAAACTGAAGAATGCCTGCCCGAAGGGCTACCAGAGATTTTGAAATTTTGCGAGCCTTGCAATATTATACTTTAATGTATAATATTGTAAAGGAAAAAAAACATAAAAAAATTGCTCTCTTTTTTATTTGGGCTACTTAAATTTATTTTGGGCTACCAAAAATTGAAGAATGCCTGCCTGAAGGGCTACCAGAGATTTTGAAATTTTGCGAGCCTTGTACATGTTAGTGTAACTGCAGCTGTGTGTTCTGGAGACGTGACTGCACGAGAACATCGTACACAGGAACACGCGTGTGCGCACACTCTTTGTTGGATCTGCTTTCTGACACATTGTTCTCATTATGTTTCTGCCAGAAACACTCGAGGGAAGAAATTGAGAGAGAGGGTGAAAGAGTGAGATTAAGAATGAAAAACTAGAGGTGGGACTGTGAAAGATGTGTGGAAAGGAGAATAAGACTGAGGAAAAAGGGACAGACAGAAAGGCAACTTAGCAGCGGAGTTTAGAGAGTAAGAGTGAGTGAGACAAAAGCGAGTGTGGAGAGGTTTGCTGGCCAAAACACAGGGGAATTTCTGGGCAGTTTGGGGGGAAAATCCAGAGGCTGGGGTCTGACTGAGTGACTTGCTGCTCTGTAAGCTATTATTTCAGTCATACCATGAGATGATTACTTTTGTGTGTGTGTGGTAAAGAAGAGTAGTTCTCTGGTAGCTTTGTACCACAACCAAATATGTGTCGAGTCAGACTCTTTCTCTTCTACATGTTATTTTTTCCCGTGCATCCTCTTTCCTTGCAGGCAGCGAGGTATGAAGAGGGGCAGATGAGCCAGACTCACGGGGATGCTGGTCGGCATCTCCGGGGAATTTCCTTCACACACGTTAGTGTAGAAACATACAGACGCACCGATACATGAACAGAGGCGAGAGTCCTCTGTGCATAGGCCTAATTAAAAGCAGAAGTGGAGCTGAGCGACAGGTCTACAGAACTAATGAGTTCATCCAACAGCACCGAAGCAGAGGCAGACAGCACTGAATCTGCCTGTCACGACAGAAAAGGAAGACAGTGTTTTATCACAAAGTTGCAGACTGTGAAGAGGAAGAGTGATTATTTCTGGCAGAAAAACTGAAGGAGGGGAAAATCTTTTTAACCAATCTATAACAGATACTTGGAAAACCCACCTGTCTCCGCCAAGAGTTTGTACTAGGTGGTCTTGACTTGGAACGTTGATTTAGGAGTTGCTGGTCTTTAATTGGTCTTGGCCATGGACTCTATATAAGGGGTGGAGGTAGCCAGGCTGACATCACCCATCGGTTAGTGAAGTCATTGAAGCTTCGAGCTGAGTGTTTTTGCAGTCACCATTAGGGCTGCCACAAACGATTATTTTGATAGTCGACTAGTCACCGATTATTTTTGCGATTAGACGACTAATCAGATCATGCATCCATTGGACGTACAGCGTACAGCTTATTGCACCAGCAGCATCTGCTCTTATATAACTATCATTAGCTTACAGCTTTAAGTGTTTAAGGTCTGTGCTAACTAAAAATAAAGACAAGATGATAGTTTATTAAATTTTAATGAAATTTGCAGATTGTTTCGGTGAAGTTTAATAAACTCCTTGCTATCTAAAATATAACAGGACACCGGAGTATATTCTCGAGCATCTCACACTTCTGATAATCAGTTGTCTGCTTGACGTTTATTCAGCTGTGTAAAAACTATAACTTTAATCTCAGCCAAACCGATTTACTCAGGAACAAATAAAATACAAAAAAAAGCCAAACAATAACATTTTTAAGTTATCTAAGTCACTTATATATGTTTAACCTGAGTAACGAAAGACAGCGGTGGGTTTGAAAACGATTTGCCAGGAGTCCGGTGTTCTCAGCTGCTCTAGTTAGCCTAGCCCCCGGCTAGCTATCGAGCTAGTGGGTAACAGACGTCTCCGAAAATGTCGGAGCGCTTTTGAAAATATGTGGTGTCTTGATAAACTGAGCAGATATTTGAGGTTTACACAGCTACATTCCAGAAAATATGTTAAGCGTTTATTTTGTGACCCAGAAAGAATAATAAGAGTAATATTAAAACTAACTAGCTGCCACCATTGTTGTAAACTGAGCTGGGCTGCGCTATGAATTCTGGGACACAGCTTCTTCTTCTTCGGGGTTTAACGGCAGCTGGCATCCTTGTACATGCAGTGCTGCCATCTTCTGTTTCAGTCCGTTATTACACTCTTAAATCCTACTACTTATTCCTGCGTCTTTCAGGATCTTACGAAGCTTCAAACGATTGGTCGACTATTAAATCAGTCGTCGACGATTTTGATAGTCGACGTAATCGTGACTAGTCGACTAATCGTGGCAGCCCTAGTCACATCTTAATATTTTGTAACTGGACTTGCAGAGGTGGCTCACGCGCACATATTGCAGTGACCTGTTAAAAGCACCATAATTTACAACACAACATTATCAGGACTTGTAATGCACGAGCTTCCACATACACAGTGTGCTGCAGAAAGCTCTCAAAAGATCTCTGAATCTGCTGTCATGCCTCATGTTCAGCCGTATAGTGGATTGCAAAATTAGTAGTTCAGAGAAATATGTATCTGCCAGTAGGCTACAGCCAAGAGTAACAACGTGGTGACATCGCAGCAGCTGGAAACGGCACAAGAGGTAAAGCTTGTAGGGTTTGTGGCATCTCAGCTTTAAAGAGAGACAACAACCAGCGATGATGGATTTGATGTCTATGGCTACATCAAAGAGTGCAGCCACTGCAAGGCCTTTCATTTTGGCCAAAAACACACACAAACACACACAACCACACACACACACACAAGGAAAACTGAATAGAAGCAGATGTACAGTGGCCCACAGTGCCAACGTATTACACAACAGAGCATTCACAAGCTTCACTGCAGCCGGACAACAACTTAATTACACACAATGGAGATGGAGATCAGGATTTCAGGTCTATTCCATCGTCATCTATTCGTCCCTTAATATTTGCATGTTTTTCTTTTTCATTTCAAAAGTGCATGGAGAGTAGAGCTGCAACCATTAGTCCTCACAGAATTAAACCACAACTATTTTGGGAATTTGCTGCTTAACTGAATATCTTTGGCTTTGGGAGAGATGGTTGGTCAAAACCAGCATTTTAAGGATGTTGGATTGGGTTCTGGAAAAATATGTGGGGCTTAATGTCTCTTTTTTTGGATTAAACAAAAGTACAGATTCATTAAGACAAAAATTATTATTATTATCTATATAGTGGTTTGTTGCAGCTGAAACATAAGTATGGCTGGGCTTAGTTCATAAGAGAATAATAATAGTTCTATCTCAGTTGCATTGCTATAATTTTGATGCTTTTTTCTGTCTGAGTGTGTATCAGCAGTGTTGGGGAGTAACGGAATACATGTACCGCCGTTACGTATTTAAAATACAAAATATGAGTAACTGTATTCCGTTACAGTTACCGTTTAAAAAGGTGGTATTTAGAATACAGTTACTTTGTTGAAATAAATGGATTACACGGCGGTACTTCCCTGTTTCATATTGTGGCGGGTCAGGACTGTTTGGGTTTTGTTTACAGCTACGTTCTGTTGTTCCAGGCGGCAGCGTTACGGTTGCCATGGTTACAGGGTGACGCGCTCTCTCTCTGCATGTTTCCTGGGTGAGAGAGGCCTTTTTGTTGTTGTTGTGCTAAGCTAATAGGCAGAATGCTACAGGTATAGCTCTAAAGAATGTAGCATCATAGGCAGTGTAGTCCGTGCTGCAGGGAGAATGGACTGCCATACACGTTATGTGTCTGTGAGCGAGGGAGGGAGAAAAAGGAAAAGTACGAGCTGTCATCGAGCAGAAACGGGAGCTGGAAGCATGTAAATATAATAATAACCACTGCAGCCAAGAAGAGAGCCTGACGAGCCCAGTTGTAAGTAAGCTATTAAGACTCGACTGTACACCGTGTTCGTGTTTTCCTCCAAAAACAATAAGTTCCGTTGGAGCAGCCTTTCAACGCCTCTCTCTGTCTCTGCTAGCAGAGTTGACCCAGACAACAAAGTAAAGCTAGTTTTCGGCTATGAGCCCGACACAGAACCCACCGTATTAGCCAGAGGTCCCTTTACTACGGTTCGGAGCCGCGGACCTTCAGTAACAGTAATAAATCACAGCAATAGTACATTCATGTAGTTGTAAACAGCATGATAATATATTAAGTAATCCAAAGTATTCAGAATACGTTACTCTCATTGAGTAACGTAACGGAATACGTTACAGAATACATTTTAGGGCATGTATTCTGTATTCTGTAATGGAATACATTTTAAAAGTAACCTTCCCAACACTGTGTATCAGATACTCTGAAGTTTATTCCAATATAAAAAAATTGTTAAATTCCTGAAAACATTGGTTATCCTATCCCATCCTACCCTGTCCTGTTATGGCCAGTGATCCATGCCCAACACAAGAAGTCTGTCAGAGTGGACTATCTTCAAGTATGAATTTTGGCCCCTGATTTAGTTTTTGATTTTTGGTCATTTGAGAAATTTTAGTCTCTTTTCAGCTTCTGTGTAATTTACGTCTTCTAAACATTTTGGCCGCAGCCGTAGCCATCTTTGTGTGAGGTTCCTGTGGGTAGAGAGTTCGGGTTTCAGGGTGTGTGCCAGCTATTACAAACCCAGCGGTCCGCCAGGTCTCTGCTTACGCACCATCAGCAACATCATTCGTTGCTGAATGGGAATGCCACATACATATACAGATGTAATATGTCACTAAGTTCTTCAGCCGTTACCCCAGGAATCCACCGGGCACAGCTGCTCTATGCACCGCGTGGCTTAAATTAAAGGTCTATATCTCGTGGAAGTTTTATCAAGCTGCAGGGACAGGCTAGGACAGGGGTGGGCAAACTTTTTGATTCGTGGGCCACATTGAGTTCTAACATTTGACAAAGGGGCCGGAACAGGAGCAGATAGATGGCATGCTTTGAAAACATCAGCTCATTGGGGGAAAAATACACATCTTGGGATATGGAGAAAACATGTGCTTTAATTCCCAATGAAAATGAAGAAAAGGATCACAATAAAATCTCTGACTTCGAAATGAGTCTTTAAACATTTATTTGATTTTTTTTTTTGAAAATCAAATAAATGAACATTTTATTTTAAAGCACTGAAAGTTCTGTTATCCTTCAGGACTCTTTTTTTTTTTTTTTTCCAAAAACGGTAGGAGATGCAGATGTACTTGTCCTGTTCCTTTTATTCAATTTGTTTCCCCGGTGCCAAAAGTCAACAACGACCAGTGCAAGAACGAAACGGTTGCAGCAAGTCAGTCTGTGAAGCGTTATATTTGATCCGCGTGCACTGTTCATTTTAACAACGTGCGTATCATGGAGATACACACATTTTAATGGGAGCAGTGTTGTTGGTCTCCTTTTTTAGCCAGCGCATCAAAGTCTGGAGTTAGTTTTGTTGTGGCGATAAAAAGTGAATGACTTCGCCTTTTTGTTTAATATGCTGGTGATATCTTCATCTATTAGTTCTACACGGCGAGTCACTGTCCTCCGTGATAAACTGATTTTCTCAAATTTGTCTTTGGTCTCCGGGCACAAAATACCTGCTGTCTCTACCATACATTATTTTAAAAACTCGACCTCTGACAGTGGTTTGCTGGCCTTTGCTATTTTGAATGAAAGCATAAAACTGGCCTTGGTACTTGACTCTTGAATGGCAGTTTGACGGTGAAAAAAGCTTTGCTGAGCCTTCAAATTAGCTGCCAACTTCTCAGCAGCAGCTTCCCGTTCTTTTGTTGAGAGCTTGCTAGCATAATTAGCATGCTTTGTGGCAAAGTGACGGCTAATATTATACTCTTTAAAAACCGCCATGGTTTCTTGGCATATCAGGCAAACAGCAGATGATGTTCAGTGAAAAAATATTTAGTTGTCCACTCCTTATTGAACACTCGACATTCTCTGTCCACTTTCCTTTTCTTGGGTCCGCTCATCTTCATAGAAGGGCGGTGGGTCACAGGGTAAAGTGCAAACGTGGAGTAATAGGCCTACGCTTCACCTGAGGAAACATCAGAATTGCAGGGGAAATAAAACAAGGTTAATTTATTAAATTTTTTTCAAGTTTGGCGGGCCGGATCAAAACGTTTAACGGGCCATTTGTGGCCCCCAGGCCGTAGTTTGCCCATGCCTGGGCTAGGAGGACAGGAGGGCAGACACACGAATGAGAATCTGGTCAGATTTAAAATGGAGACCTCAAGCAGATTACACACTCTGCATCTAAAATGATTCTGATGGGTTTTTTTGTTGTTGTCGTTTTGTTTTTAAGCTGTGCTTAAGACAGAACAATACACTGGAGTTAAGCTATCCTAATGTTATGCATTTATATAGTCTTTTTCTAATCTTACCAGACACTCAAAGGGCTTTAGACTACAAGCCACATTTTATACTGACTGTCTGATACACTGATTTTTACCAAGGATGTCAGTAATTGTTATTGTTTGTTGTTCATGAAAAATAAAAACGCAAAAAGATAATTAATAATAAGGGAAAATGTATCTGATTTGCATAAACTGGCCGTCAGACACCTTAAATCCAGTGAAAAGATCAATATTTAAAAGTTCAAGAAAAGGAAAAATGTGTACAGATCTATTACGTGAACCTTGCTGGTTCTCATGCATAAAGAAGATAAAGATGAACCCTTTAACACAGAGCTGACATCATTGTGAAACACTCTGATATTGCAAAGGAAACATTTGCTTTCATGTCCCCCATTTTTTTTGTTTGTTTAAAGAGCCAAGAGCCAGATTCTTTATTACTGACAGGGAAAATGGTCTCTACTGGTCCACAGTACCTTAAACAAATATTGATAAATGAAATGACCTGATCTAAAGAACACTTGAGATGCGCTGGTCTCGACTTGTTCTGCTCTCGTCTGGTCAACGTGTAGGCTGAGTTGACATGACTGACTCGGACAGTTGAAGATATTCCGCCCGTTCGGGACGAAAAGCTCTTTGGTGACTTTGCTGCGTGTTCTGATCGGATGTCGTCTGGTGTGTTTGGACATGTTTGGCTGAATCTGCATTCATCCTGCTGCTTTGGTCTGGAGTGAAATCATTAATAAGAGTAGCAGCACCATTTAATTGATGAGATGGGACTTTGGCTTATAAGATTTTCCTCCTCCCGTCACAGAGATCGATGGAGCTGGACGTGAATATTTGCCGTTTGTTGATTAGGTAGTTTCCACCGGTTCGTTCTCTGTTGATTATCTGAGCCTGATTCATGGTGGCTGCAGTCTAAACAGAGATCCAGCACCTCCAGCTCTTCTGGGCTGAGACATGATCTCTCTGGTTTGTCCTGGAGCCTTTTCTCTATTGGATATGCCTGAAACGCTTCACCTGGGACGATTCCAGGAGACATCGGGGTTAGATGATCAAACCTTCTGTAGTGGCTCTGTTTGATGTGGATGAGAAGAGGCTACCAAATCACCCAAAAAACAAGCCAATTTCCACAGCTTGTATGCTTTCTGTCGCTGTCTACAGTTCAAGAAAGAAAGCTGCTGTGTGAAACGGAGACGTTCACACAGACAATCACAGCCCGGTGATCCACAGTGAGATGTTCGCATGCAGAGATATAAACATGCAGAACCACAAAGAGACCAAGGTCTGCTGACGGAAAATATCTTGGCTGAACATCTCTGCACCAAATCTGATTATTAGTGTGAGAGTGGGGCTTTGCAGCAGAGACATGCATTTCTCTAGAACTCTCACACATAAACACTGGCATTCAGGAATGCTTTCACACTCCCCTACTTAGTCCAAACCACTTAGGTTTGCAGAAATGGCCCCAGACCGTGTTGGTGTGGGTGGTGTGGTTAGGGTGGTTGGTCTTTGCTCTCGCCTTAGCATTACACCCCACTCCACTCGTACGTGTAATGTACACAGTCACCGTGCAGCATGCTTTGCACCTACATATCAGTCAATCTGTATCTCACTGAGTGATTCAGGGTCACACACAGGCACTCGAGTGGTTTTCCACCTTCAAGCTTCCGGTACCCCACCACTCTGAAACATGCAGTTTCACTGACACTGTAAGATCATATCTGTGTTGTCATTTTATTTATTTATGTATTTATTTAGTTTGCAATAGCAGTGAGAGAAGCTGGACATTTTAGCCAGACGTCGAGAGCAACTGAAACGACAACTTTAATGATTATCTATACACGACTTTAGCTTTTTCTTGAATATTTTAAGTACTTATTCGTTACTTTTAACTTTTTCATAATGCATCCATAAATTTCAGTCATGTATCGCTTTTTAATCTGCGGTCAAACTGTATAACTTATTATTTAAGGTCTTTTGTGTTTATTCTTCAACATTTAAATGCTTTTATTTGTATCTCAGCTGCCACATCCATTTTTTAGCTTATTTAAATATCTGTCATACAGTTTTTGCTGCTCGTTTTCTCTTTCAGTTTCTTTTAATTTTTAATTATTTACTACCCATATCTTTAAGCCCATCAACAGTTTATACTTTTAGATAACCAAGTCACCTGATTACTCTTTACCAGTGTTGGTCAAGTTACTTGAAAAAAGTCATCAGTAACTAATTACCGATTACTTCCCCAAAAAGGTAATCCCGTTACTTTACTGATTACTTATTTTTAAAAGTACTTAGTTACTTAGTTACTTTTTAAAAACACAATTTACAACCTGAATAGGTGATAAAGCGATAGATTTCAGCCCAATTCTACTTTTTCTGCATAATCCATCATACAAAATGTAATCAAATGGAAAAGGCTGTTTTTAAAACTTGTTTTATTAGTTTTAATCTTTTAACTTTATGCATCAAGCAAAAATTTAATTATATGCAACATTCTCTGACTGGAAGAAATTTGTTTAATATTTAAACCTATTTTCTGCACATTCCAGCACATAAAATAATATTTTTTTTTTGTGTTTACACTCAGTCTTTCAAATAGATGCAAGTAAAACACAGCAGAAAATAAATAAAGTCAAAGACTAGCGGTCCTGTTGCTCTATTTTCACCTGTAAAGCAGGACTGAGGTAGGCGGAGGTTTATCCTGGTGCAGGTGTGCCGCAGCGGTCAGTGTAAGAATCCGCGAGTTTCTCTGAGTTTCCCATTACGTCGTAGCGCACTTGGTGCTTGCTTGGAAGGTTAGGGGTTTTTTTCGCTGTAAAAAGAAGTTTTCTTCCCACGCACAGCGGACACTAATGTTTTTGTCACTTTTTATGGAATCAAACTCAAAGTAAGGTCAGTACTTCCACGCTTTAAACGCTGCACGCTCATCCTCTCTCCTGCACTCGATATATGATCCATTGTTGATCTGCACACAGCTGTTGTCACGAACGTCGCACTCGCTTACGTCACTGTCATGAGACATTCTGCAAAAAATCACGGTTTTAGTAACGCAGTAACGCAGCGTTCCTACGGGAAAGTAACGGTAATCTAATTACCGTTTTTGCAATAGTAATCCCTTACTTTACTCGTTACCTAAAAAAAGTAATCAGATTACGCGTTACTGCCCATCTCTGCTCTTTACATTTCCTAAAAATCGGACTCATTTATAAAGCTTAACTCTTTGGATGCCTTTCTCAGATGATTGCTAAATAGGTTTACCAGCTTCTCACTGTCAGTGTGTACTGTTCAAGTATTGAAGCTGTCATGAATATTTATTCATACCTCAGTTCATAATTTTGAGCCATTGGATTCACATTCTCTTGAACCGTTGTAGGTCTCTCTTGTGCATGCATACCTTCACAATCCTAATATCCTGGTCTACATTCAAGAATGACCTCACCTCCCGAGAGCCTCGTCTCAGGTTTCATGCAGAGCAGACCGACTCATTGTCCAACATACACACATACCCAGACTCTCTCTTTTAGCTCCCATACTCACTTATTTTGCACACAAATGGACTACGAGAGCATGCACAGGACTGAACACGGAGCAAATGTAGTGTTCATTCGCACAGGAGGATAAAACAGAAGAAGAATAAGTGAAGGCGAGGTGGGGGTGAGAAGGCGGCAAAAGTCCAAATTTGGAAAGAGAATCCATCACATCGGAGCAAAAGTGATTTTTATTACAAACAGCTGAGCTCGAGGCCGTACGGCCGAGTCAGGTCCTGTTTTTCTAAGATAATTTCACGCAGGAGACCACTTTAAAGAATAAAGACGGCCTCTGGCTTCTCGGCCAAAATATGATGTTATTATGTTCAAAACATCAGGTTGGATAAATACAGGACCAAACCTGAGGCTGAAAGAAGTGCTCTCCACTCGTGTTTAAAAAGTTCAAACATAACTGGCCCCAAAAGTGTTTTCAGAAGCAGATTAAAAGCTGACTTCTTTCAGAAAACATCCCAGAGATTTCTTATGGTTTGGTTTAAAGATGGCCACTCCAAATATCACAACCAAGCATCTGTCTTATTTTAGCTTATTTTACATTCAGCTTCTCAAAAACAGCAACATGATTGGTTTATTCGATGATGAAAAAGAAGGGGTAAATGTCCATCTCATGTATTTGACTGAGATCAAGATGAAATAAATAAAAAATATTAAGTAAATAAAACTTAAAGCACAATTAAATCTACCTTAGATAACATAAAAATATAAATATGCTGAAATAATGTAATAAAAGGGTAAAAAAATATAACAACTACGTAAAATAAAAACAACCTCATTGGTTGATGTGCTTCTTCTATTGTTACTCCACAGTGAAGTACATCCGTGAGGTTTCTCCACTGTTCAAGAAGCCATCCCTGGTGGCTGACCTGCCGTGGGACGGCGTCCGCCCACAGTCACCCAGCTACAGCGGCAGCGATGACTCAGGGTCGCCCAAACACAGCAGCAGCTCCTCCTCATCCAAAGACAGAAAGGTCATCAGTCTGAAGATGTGCTTCATCTGCAGAAACCTCACCATGCCAGATCTGGAGAACAGGTGTGTGAGTGTGAGTGTGAGGGAAATACCTGTGTATGTGGGAGGTTAGGTGTGGTTGGGTGTGTAATCGTTTTCAGTGACTAACCTCTGTTCATTAGATTGGAATGTTTGTTTTATAAAGAGATAAAAAGCACGACACTCCTGTGTCTTTGTGAATATTCGAGTGTTCCTGCAATGCTTTTCCTTAGTTTTTGTCATATATTTAGCGAAAGGATTCACCATTGTTCAGATATATATCAACAGCGGCGAATGCTTTCACCAAACATGGCCAAAGTTTCAAATAAGGAGACCTGTGTATATGCAGAATGCTCCCAACACTGGCCAACAAGTTCTGTTTTTCTTTGTTGTGCTCCTGGGCCTGGTTAATGTCAAACAGAGGGCATTTCCTTTAGTTGGTTATAGAAGGAGCTCAGCTCTCAGCACAGCAGCCTCCATCCACCTGCTCCGTGCGTCTCTGAATGCTTTCTACTCTGTTTGCAAATAGAAGGAAAGTGAAGAAAAGTTCTAACTATGGATTTGCTGCAGTTTTGGCTGAGCTAATGCTAACACAGGGCTGGTCCATGTAATAAGGTCATTGTTGAGTCAGGTTGGGCAAGTTTAAAAACTAGAAGCCGCCAATATATGCGTGCATGCAGTGCCCCACCCCTGACACTCTTTACTGTATCTACTGAATTGTAAGAAATACATGTGTCAAATTTACAGAAGTAGTTCTGAGAGCTGTCCTGTAATTATAAACCGTTTTATTTAATTCACATAAAGTATGGTTGGCAATGGGGGAGGTCTTTATCAGTAAGAAAAGCTGTAAAATTAATGAGTTAAAAGTCCAGAATTTAGTCTTTGATGGGCCAATTATGGCTGCCCAACCGTTTGACATCAACATATATGGGTAGGCGTCCTGCAGCGTGCAGCTAGTTCAGCGCGGGCTCTGGGATAGCTCGTTAGTTCAGAAAGTTCTCGGACATGGGAACGAGACTTGCACACTGGCTGTTTGTTCTGCATGACTTAGCATCCACCGTATAGTGCCAGTTCTCTGTGTCGCCGCATTCACTATTCATACTGATGAGAATCTCCCGCAACAAAAACTGAGGAGAGACTCTTCCCCGGTGCTGTTCAGCAATTACAATAAGAATTATTACCAGAGTTTAATTCCACAAAATTAGCAAAATAAAAAGTGACAAATCAAGTAATGGACTCACCTAATTGTCCAAGAAAGAATGCAGAAGTACAAATGTTTCTTGTGTTTATCGCGCAATAAATGTCCAAGTAAAGCAGCGCCTGCAGAAAAGGCCTATTCCCTTTAAGCCGGTGGGTTATAGTTTAAAAATTGCACCTTAAAAAACACGCCCAGATTCAGCCGGTTACAGCTGCAAATCTGCAGGGCTGTTTGGATAACAGACACTTGGGAGAAATTTGAAACACGATGAGCCTTCTTGGCCGCGTCACCAGGTCAGAGTGAGATGTGAAAACTGCCAAAGTGAAACCACAATGAGTCACTCACACTGATGTTATCGTGGCAGTTCTATAAAGCTCCACCACTACAGCTCCACAGCGTGACACAACAAGTGCTGCGTCCATTTGATTAGTTTGATATTTCAGAAGGACAGACAGGTCTGAGGAAATGGCACACAAGAGAGGCACTGAGGTACATGCACCTGTTACCAAATACTCAAGGGTATTAGCAATGATAGCTGATTGATTACAAAAGGATTTTAGAGGTTAATGTAGTCACCTTTCACTAAACGGAGTCACCAAAATAAGTTAATAAAGCATTAAAAAAAAGTCACAAGTGATATCATTCTTCCAAAGAGGACTGTTATCTTCATCTGTCATTTATATTTGGTGGCAGCACAAACAGAACAGCGAGAACAAAGCAAAAACAGACATCCTTTGATTAGGTATGAAAAGGGGGAACTGAGGTGGAGGTGCATTGCAAAGCAGTTTGCACATGTGCAGCTTGCAGCTGTGCAGCAACGGTAGGCAGGCTATAAGAAAGTGCCCAACCAATGGGGGATGGCATTGAGATGCACTCATTCTCTGGGATTCCTGCTGATCTGTCACCTTCAGCCACATTATGATTCTGTTCAACGCTGTTTTTTACGTTTGAACTATTCCTGCCACAAAGGTCTTAGCAGGCAAACATACAGGGGGAAGAATTATAATCTGAGTTTTAACAGTTAGTTTCCATAAAGACGATGCAAATCCTAATTGTTGCTCAGATAAACAGTGAGTCGCCCTTTTGCGAATCGGGTCTGCGGGAATCGATTGAAGCGTGTTTGTGAATATAACTGCTGAGTGGGTGGAATTTTATAGCGAGGAGTGAGTTGGATTTCTGAATCATCAGCTTGAAACACAAAACTAAGGAATGCCAGCTGCAGTTAAAAGCTCTAAACTGCAGCATGCAGCAGTTAAATGATTATTTACTGAGGAAATTCGATTTAACTTCATCATGAATAACCCACTAGAAGGTACTTGGTTTTAGTGGCTACCATCACTTCCTCCATTTCCAAACTGCACAGGGGGTTCTGTTCTTTTACGGCTCATTGTTAGGCAATTTTAAAGAAAGCGACCTTTACTTGTTATCATAATCATTGAAGTCTAATCTAGTTGATGATTCCCTTTTCTCTCATCCAGACTGTTAGAGCTCCATTCCCCAGACGGCCAGCACACGGTGGTGCTGCGATGTAAAGACGGCCCCACCGCCAACACCTGGTTCACTGCCATCCACACCAACATTGCCGCCCTGCTGCCACAGACCTTGGCTCACATCAGCGCCTACCTGGGGGCCTCGACCTCAGCCTCCACACACCCCCATCTCAAACACATCGGCTGGCTGGCTGAACAGGTATTTTTACCTGCGTGCTGTGCTGTACATGAGTTACTACATTAAAAAAAGACCAAAAAGCCCCAAAACAACGACACACATGACCAGATGACTTTGAGCTGGAAGACAAGCGGAGAAAAAGTTTTTGTTGCCAGGTTTTGTTGCTTAATGGATGAACTGTTTGTTTCGAGGCTTTACTTTCACTTTCTATCGCCCTCTCTTTTTGCCCGATGTGCAGCAGCGTGGCTCTTTAACAGGGCAGAATTTCCATAGTTACCCCAACTGTTTCACCACCCACCTTTTTAGGTACCTGCGAAAAGCTACCAAAGGCCACTGTGTTGGGGGAAAAAAATACACTGTCACCCGAGCCTTAGTTTTCCTGGGATATTTTTGTATCCAGCAGCAAAATTGCATCAAAGCTTAAGGAGACCCAGTGTAAACACAGATCCACAATGAATGCACAAAACACAGACTGCATGAGAGGGTAGACAATAGAGGCATGTAAGGAAGAAGAGGTGCTCATTGCATGATGGGAAGTCCCCCTGCAGTGGGAAACTATGTTAGCATAGCTAAAGGGGTCATTCAGGGTGACAAGAACCAGTCCAAACTAGAAAATTTATCCAAAAAGAAATCATCCAGAGAGGGTGCCTGTCTCCTAAATCCAAACTGAGAGCTGGGCCCTCAGAAGAGGTACTTAATAGCTGAAGGCTCTGCCTCCTACTCTACGTTTAGAAACTCTAGAAATTCCAAATAAGCCTGCATCCTGAAAGCAAAGTGCTCCACAGGGGTAACATTATGCTGTGAAGTCTTTAAGAGCGTTCAGGACTTTTTATGCAAGGATCAAAAATGTAATTTAAATTCTGGAATTAACAGGAAGCCAATCTAACTGAAATCATTATTCATCATCAGTATGTCTACATCGTAGGAAGTGGAAATCCAGTGTATTATTAGTACTGATGAATAGAGTTGAAGCACAAGTTGCCCTAAAGAGGAAATTGCGTCTGTGGTTTTCTTTGTTGCTCGTATGTCACTAAACAAACCTGACGCTCAGACGTGGAGGCTGGCACTTCTGTATGTGAAGCAGCCACAGGAAGCGCGTGTTTTCTTTAATTAGCTTCAGTCCTAACCTCTCCACGTGGCCTCTGAAAGCAGGGCTATACTTTTATCGCACACAGGAACAGTGACTTCACTTTGAAGTGTCTAGTTCTGTATATTTGACCTGGCTGGAACAGGAAGCACAGATAGAAGTTTCCCTTGTGTTACGTTATATCCTGCAGAGCCCACCTCTGCACCGCAGACACACTCTGTGTTTTAGTGTTGTTGCTTTGCACTGAAAAAACTCCAGTCTCGCAGTAATGACTCGGATGAACACATTGCCCTATTTTTACCACGCGGCTGGAAGAAAAATCAGGTCAGGTTGTCACGATGACCTGATTAACTCCTCTGCTACACCTGTACTCTGTAAAAACTACATCATTACATTAGCAAACTGCATCACAGCATCCATATCCTGTCAGACTACACCCCCTGTTATACTCTACGGCTGCACGGTGATGTAACGGCTGCAGCACTGTTGCCTCACAGCAAGAGGTTCCTGATTTGAACCCTGACTGGTGTAATTGATCTAATTTGCGAGATTTTTATCTACAGAAACATCATGAAACCTTCATAATTACACGCATACCTGTGTAAACAGCAGGATTGGAGAAAAGTCAGTGGAAGTGAAAAACAAAAAATGTCAGCTCTACCATCTCTACTCAACGTTCTTCTTCAGGTCCAGCTAGAAGGTGGACGCCAGCAGTTTAGACCAGTGGTCATGGCGCTGACCGAGAAGGACATCCTGCTATTTGAATCGGTGCCGTGGAGCCGAGAGTCCTGGTCCATGCCTGTGCTCACACACCCGCTGCTCGCCACCAGGTAAACACACCAACAGTTACATTCAGTCTTTATTCACATCTTCACTGACAGCTCTGCTTTCAGATTTTTAGTTTTGTGACAGTTTTTTCTTCGTCATATTTTATCAGATGTTGCAGGTTTTTAAAAGTCTTAAATCCTTAAAAAGAGCTTTATGCCATTGACAGTAATAAGTATATATATTGTATTGTATCTTTATTTATTTCAGACATATACAGAAAAAAACAATATATACACAAGTACACGTACTTGCATTTACAAATATGAATATATATGTAAATACACACACGTATGTGCTCAGATAAAACAAAAAAATAAAATAAAAAAAATAAAACAGAGTCTAAATGACATGAAAGTATAACATACTTATTAATCCCTACCCCATGCTCAACATTCTATTGAATCCCACTATTCACCTAATTCCCATAATTACTTACCCCACACAATAAACAAGGAGAACATGTATAAACATAGCTACAGTGATAGATATAATTTAGATACAATTTAGCATAGTTATATATACAATGGGTGATCAACTTTATCAGTTTCATATTCTTCCAAAATCAGTTTTCGAAACATCTTTATAAACTGACTAATGCTTGAACATTGCTGTAGGTCCACAGTAAAACTGTTCCACAGTTTTACCCCATAAATAGTAACACAAAAGGTTTTAACCTTTGTCCGTGCTTTAAGAGTCTTCAGATTTAATTTTCCCCTCAATTCATAGTCCCCTTCTCTGTCAAAAAACATCCTCTGTACATTTCCTGGTAACATATTGTATCTGGCTTTGTACATAATTTTTGCAGTTTTATATTTTATAAGATCCATAAACTTCAGAATTTTTAATTTCAAGAACATGATGAACATATATGCTCTGTAATGTATTATATATAATAAATAAACCTTTGATATCATACGATTTTGGTAAAATTGGTTTAAAAAAATTAGTTTTTGAAAAGAGTCTGGCTGCTGAACAGAAATATTCATGATATTTAACCTCCGAGGACCTGGCGTCAACATATGTGGACATCACATTTTGGGTTGTCAAATTCAAATTCAAATTTTATTTGTCACATACACAGTCATACACAGTACGATATGCAGTGAAATGCTTAGACAACTGCTCGTGACCTAAAGAAAAAAGAAAAGGCTATGAATAAGATAGGAAATAAATATGAAAATTAGGGATGCACCGATACCGATACTGGTATCGGGTATCGGGGCCGATACTGTAAAATGTGTGTGTACTCATACTCGTAAAAGTTAACCGATACCATGAACCGATACTAACTTATTTCATTAGTCAGAGGGTGGCTTGTCATTTCTGTTGTAGTTTTCTAGATTGGCCACTAGGGGGACATCCAACGCGAAACAGGCACAGGGTTAGGCGAGTGAGACTGGCAGCTCCAGATAAAAAAGAGAAACTGGAGGCTGCTGTAGCTAGGCTAAACAAAATGTCAGCAGTGTGGACCGGAACAGCCAACTTTAACTCAGGTTTTGGAAAAGCGATGAAAAATGTCAAGAGAAAATCCACGGGCAGTGTGTGTGTGTGGTAGAAGTATCGGTTTTTGTACTCAGTATCGGCAAGTACTCAGATACAAGTATCGGTATCGTATCGGTTTGAAAAAATTGGTATCGTTGCATCCCTAATGAAAATTAAAAAGGGTAAATTTAACTTGGAAGGAATAAAATAAAATAAAATATAAAATTTAAAGTTAAAATTGAGATAACTGTACAACACAAATTAGAATGAAGGGTAAATTTAACTGGGAAAGAATAAGATAAAATATATAAATTAAAGTTGAAAATAAAATAACTGTACAACAAAATACACAATACACAGTATAGAAATATATAAGAATGTATGAAGAAATATAAATATATATATATACACAATAACAGCAGCTGTACAAGTATTAACTGGAAATGAGGAATATAATGTCCAGTGTTATGCAATCCACATTATTTAGTGTCTTGTGCAGTGCAAATATGCATAAAGTGATTTAAGTGATGAAGTGAAAACAATGTCCAGAATGTCCAGTGTGTGTGTAAGAACTATATGTGTGGGTCAGTCTAGACCAAAACACAAAATTTTGCTCTACAACGGCCTGATGTCCACTTACGAGGACGTTATACTGCCACCGTTTTATCGAAATTTAAAACGAATGTCCTCATGTGTGAATCTCTCTCTTTTTTTTTTCTTTTTTTTGTTTTAGAAACAAAAATCAGGTAAAAATCAGGTTTTTACCTTCATCAGGTCCTAATCAGCCCAAATAGCAAAGAGAAATTGAAAGTGCATGCCGTGAAAGACTTGGGGTCTTAGGAGGTTAAAGGTCCTTACATCCTGTTTGTTATTACGTTTGTATTCGTAAAGTGGGTTTCCATTTTCACTTTCGTTGTGCAGATGTTTCTGCTTTTGCTAAAAATGAGAACTGTTGGCCTTTGAGCCTGAGCGTGAGTAAATATTCAACAGCAGATCAGCTGAGTGTCAAAAGAGACTTTCCTGGAACTGCTGACGAGCTGTAATTTTTGTGGTAAGTACCTGGAAGTTTCTAGTTGCCGGCATCAAAGGAACTCATCTCAACAGCAGCAACTAATCTTTTCCAAATCTCTACCGATGGGAGGGGGCAGTGACCCACAGAAACATCATAGATATGTTAACTGGAAGAACGGCAGGTTGGAAGAAACCAGAATGATCTTTGATTGCGATTACAGCAGAATACATTGTGCCTTTTTTCTTTATAATCAGGAACTGCAATGTAGTGACGTTAATGCTGCATTTAGTTGGGTTAAACGGACAAACACAGGCCTGACATGGTGGGAGACAAGCTGAAGATTTTTGCATGCTCTTGCAACATTACAGATATTGTGGTTTCCACATGTTGACCAGAAGAAGAAGTATATAGCACAGGGATGAGTTGGAGAATCATTAAATATGTAGTTTGGGTTATGGGGAAGTAAAATGAACCCTCCTCTGTCTTTCTTCCTTCAATAATGTTCTCTTTGCCTGCATCGTCATGTCTCCCCAGACTGGTTCACTCAGGCAGCGCCCGCAGTTCTCCCGCCCAGGGTTCAGACCTGGTGTTTGCCACTCGGACTGGAACGGGCCGGGGCATCGAGTCCCACATCTTCCGAGTGGAGACCCACTGGGATCTGTCATCATGGACGCGAGCCCTCGTGCAGGGGACGCACACGGCCGCTGAGATCATCAAAGAAGTCTCCATTGGTGAGTGGGTGTCATTTATAGCAGCGGTCCCCAACCCCCGGGCCTCGGACCAGTACCGGTCCATGAGTCGTTTGGTACCGGGCCGCGAGAGTTGAGGCTCAGGTGTGAAATGTATAGTTTTCAGGGTTTTTATCGGTTTTCAGCGTTATTTTGTTATCGTTTTTATCGTTAACTCGGTTTTCCTGGGTCTTTTCATGTGTGTTATGAATAAATCTTCTTTTTTTCGGTACCGGTACTAGTTTTATTTTGTTGTATTTATCTGCGACACCTTAAAGGCCGGTCCGTGAAACTATCGTCGGGCATAAACCGGTCCGTGGCGCAAAAAAGGTTGGAGACTGCTGCTTTATAGTCTTTAGTTTGGAGATCACGAGCAAAGCTGAAAACACATCAAGCCAAACTCACAAGCTGTGGCCCACACCAGACTTGGAAGACAGTAATCTTGTCCACCAGAGTTTTCTAAGTCCAGTGTGGGCCACAGTGCATTTTTTGTTTATTTTGCAAAATCAAATCAGTTAGAAGTGTCAAACTGTGAGCATAACAGCTCACAGTTTCAGGTGCAGCTGAATTAAGTGCTTCATGGAAACCTAAATGTGTCGTCATAACTCGCATTAAGATAAGTGTGAACCTGCAGCCGCCATCTTAGCATGTAGCAGAAAGAGACTACCACATGATAAAGTACTGACAGAGGTATCTGAGGTCAGGTGTACTAGCAGTATCTGCAGCTTTAAAGGCTAACTCTGCTAGCAGCAATGGCTGATGAATAACAGGTGACGCACTGCTGTAACAGGTGGCGATATAATACAATCACAATAGTCTTTTGAAAATACTCTATTGATAATATAAAATTAGTTTGGCTTTCTGATTCATTTACCGCACAGTCAGCCTAAATGGTTACAAAAAAAATCATAGGCCACTTTGTTAGGTACAAGTGTACATCACAGCTAGGGATGGGTATCGTTTAGGTTTTATCCGACTTTTGAAACGGTGCCGGTGCTTAAAGAATAGAGAACACAAAATTGGTCCAAAAACCTCTCATGTTCAGCTGTTTTTTTGTAAAAAGATAACAATGTTAGCCTTTTCTGCAGCTATGGGGCATATATGGTATCACTCTTGGCTGGAAGCAGTGCTTAAACAATGGAAAAAACACAAACTTTGTCCAAAAACCTCTCATGTTTAACTGTTTTCCACTTTTTCTTTGGTCATTTTAGCCTTTTTGGCCAGGGTGAAGGGAGTATCTGCCATCAAACAAGAAGACAGCTGCATGTAACTATGATGATGTTTGCTAGTTCACCTTACATGCATTAATGTAATAACGTGGTTAGCCTACTCAACGTAAATTACACACAAACAACATTAAGCTACTCACGCAGAGAAGAACGGCTGCTGCTGCCATCATCATCCTCATCATTTCTGCTACACTGGCAGGGCTAGGGCCCAGGACTCTCCTCTTCGGGTTTTTGGGGGATGTTGCTAAGTCAGCGTCCGATAACAGGCACCACACCCGCAGTAGATGTGCTCGGTGTGAGGTCTCGCAGCAAGCTATCAAATACGGCGCATTTTTCGGCTTTTAAAAAAAACACTATGCGTCGCCAGGTGTTTCATCAGATTTGAGGTGTTACCTCCTTTGACAGTATCACATTATCAGCTTGAAGCACTTGTTGCAGCTGCTGAGTTTGCATCTTTTGCTGTGAAGTACAGCCAGACTTTTGACCGCTTCGCCTTGGGCATTTTTAATCTGTAGCTCTGCTCTAAAAGAACGTACGTACCTGGGCCCGCCTACTATCCTCGGAAACGTAAAATGATTGGCTAGAATCTAAAGTGTATGACATCTCAGGAAATAAAGCACCAAAATGTGCGCTGCTTTTCGGTCTGGTTACTACCGTTTATGACAGATGACACCGGATACCGGTACCCATCCCTAATCACAGCTTAGGTCATTTTTACATGTGGATATGGCCAAGTTCTGCTGAAGCTCAAACTGAGCGTCAGAATGGAGAAGAGGGAGAGAAACTGCTGATCAACTGGATCGTGACCTCCACATGTCATGCTATCGTGACACAGTCGTCATATGGACCAAAACCTCCTAAAACCCAAACTCTTTCATGGCATGCATTTTTAATTTCTCTTTGCTATTTTGACTTTATCGTGTTCTTTAGTATTTGGTGTCTGAACACAGCAGCATTTTTCCTGAGTACAAAAACAAAATGAGAAACAACAATTGTGCCCCTTTGAGCAACGTGGCTCATTTGAACGAGCAAAACTTAGTAGTGTGGTCCAGACCAGCAGTCGCCAACATTTTTTGTGCTACGGACCGGTTTATGTCCGACAATATTTTCACGGACCGCCTCGCGGTTAAATACAACAAAATAAAACCAGTACCAAAAAAAGAACATTTATTCACAACACACGTGAAAAGACCCAGGTGACCCAAGTGTCCGATCTGTGTGTAAATCTGACAGTGTATCTAATTCCACGTTTACAATAGGTTGATGGTTTTGTGCCCACAGGATGCACTTTATAATGCTGTACAAACACAGTGGATTACGTCACTGTGGCATGTGTACGTGTTCCGATGTGTGTGCCCTGTGTTAATACACACATGTTAGCAGAGGCGTGTTGTAAGCAGGCCTTGAACCAGAGGATGTGGGTTCACCTTTACCTCCTTCCAAGTAAATGTTAAGTGGAAATCAAGAAATATTTGATAGAGCAGTAGAATAAAGAGATAAAATATTTCCTGTGTACTTTGGACTGTGACAGGAAGCTTCTGACAGCAGCTGACTCACAACAGTGTGCCATCGCTCAGAAAGAGCAGCTCTGTGTAGGAAAGGCAGACATGGGAGGCAGCAAAGGGGAATGTTTCCACTCTGTGCAGAACAATAGTTGGCTGCCGG
Organism: Neolamprologus multifasciatus; assembly: GCF_963576455.1. NCBI lineage: Eukaryota > Metazoa > Chordata > Actinopteri > Cichliformes > Cichlidae > Neolamprologus > Neolamprologus multifasciatus. The sequence goes on from NC_140445.1 coordinate 5,359,932, forward strand.
AACAGCACTGGAAAGCCTCAGCCTTTTTTTTTTTCCTATTCTCCTTCCCTGTCCCGCTGCTACACAAACACACAGTTGTGCAGGAACATTTGGGCCGTTCAGGTTACAGTAATGCACATGGAAATGCTTTCAGATCAGATGACCTCACGGTCACGCTGCAGCAGGCTGCCTGGATTTTTATATAAAACACAAACTTGTCTTTGGACTGCAACTGTTAATCAGCACTGTTATTGTAAGAGCGGATTTGTTACAATAATAAATCTGAATTCATACTCGGTTTGATACAAAAGCTCGACGTTCATTTATGTGTAAACAAATCAGTTTCAGTTGTTTACTCTTTGTGTTTTCCTTAAATATTTTACTGCATTAAACTGTTTGATTTGTTGTGTTTTGAAAAGTTTAAAAGTTTAATTTAGTTTTAGAAAACTTCACATAATTGAGAAACTGGTAAAGTAATAATCGAATGAAAAACATTTTAGTTTCAGCCCAACGTTTTCCAGAACCAGCCTGCACATCGGCACTGTTACATTTCTCCCTGTGACTCACCTGTGCACTAGTTTTTCTTGAGCTCTTTCCCCTGTCGCCCTCTGCGCTAGGTTGCACATTGAACAGACAGGAAGTTAGGCTGACTCTACACTATGAAAAAGGCTTCACTGTGACGAGGGAGCCAGCCGACCCGAGCGGGGGGGCCGTGCTGTACAGATACCCCTACGAGAAGCTTAAAATGTCTGCCGACGATGGAATACGCAACCTTTACCTTGACTTTGGAGGTCCAGAGGGAGAAATGGTAAATTGTAGTAAAGCAACTTGTCAGTTCATGAATGCATTGTGAGTGGAAAATCTTTTTAAACCTCAGAATGTTAAAAATATTCCTAAATCTCAGCTTTATTAAAACTTTTGCGTCATGCTGAAATATTTATGTACCAAATATACCATGTGTGTGTATAAGAGATGGTCGTAACTGCCATGTCGTCTCCGGTTAGTTTCTGAAGTCTGTCCACAACATTTCTGCTGTTTTGATTGAAACAAGCTGAATGTGACTGTTTCCTCTAAGCTGAGCGCGCTGACTGCTGACACAGTCTCCCCACACAGAAAATCTGCGCTGCGCACAAAAAAAAATCCAGCCTGAATTGGAATTGAAGTAAGACTGTGTCAGCAGTGCACGATTGCTCACGCGCTCAGCTTAGAGGGAACAGTGGTGACAGGGGGGCGGGTCCAACCAACGACTCGTCTATCACAAGTGGTTAGCCAACGTTTGGCCAATATTTAAATAACTGAATTTAATAGTTTAAAAAAAATGACCCAAAGCACGTGACTGAGTCCATAAAGTCCTCAGCAAGATTGCTGTTTTCCGTAGACTTCAGTAGGATTGAAAGTGTGTTTGCAGCCCCTGCTATCGCCATCTGGTGGCTTTCAGGTAGAATGCAGGTTTAGGACTGGCTTCATTTTTTCAACACAGAATCTCCATCAATGTTTTTTTACCGTCTGCGTGTTGAAACGCTAAACCAGCCAAAATCATGTTGAGTTTTTCATTATGGGGGAAAAAAGAGAAAAGAATGCAACAAGAAGGCAAACTGAAGCTAATGGTGCATGAATAATTACTATCTTTATTATCATAAAGATGTGAAAGCTCACTTACCCGTGCATTACAAACAGTAATTTACATTACAGCAGTCAAACTGACCGGAAGCTCACTTGGATATTTTAGTTTTCCGTCTACCAACTAGCCTGAGAGAGCTGGTATGCCTAAAGAACCTCCACCACATAGCTAATCCAGCAGTGGATAGTGTGCCGTTAATTCTGTTTTTTAATTGTATTATGATGTCAGACTTTTTGAGATACTGTCACTATATTCCTTAGATTAAGAAATTAATTTCCATCCACAGAAGGCAAGTCAAAGTGCAAATAAAGATCAGTAAAATTAAATAATATGAAATAAAATTAAGGTAAAATGCAACCTGTCAGGGATCTGTAGAACAGGAATAAAGATATTTCTGGTCAGTGTTATACAGTAAAATACTAAAATGTATTTTTTTTAACTGCAAAACTGTTTCTATTTAGCCCATTTCATTAAAGCTGGAATATTTTCCATTTTCCATAAAAGTGTTGAGGAACAAATAAAACAATAATCTGCATTTGAATAAGGGAATATCTTGGATATCTTGAATTTTTCTTCTCCTTCATCCTCCTTTCCTTTCTGTAACGTCCTCCCTCCCTCCACCCTACAGGTGTTTGATCTCCACTCGGGTCCAAAGCCAGTGGTGTTCGTCCTGCACTCCTTCCTGTCAGCCAAACTCACTCGCATGGGTCTTCTGACGTGAAGCCCGCCAAATGCTGACAGCGTGGATGAGAGGATTCTTTTTTCTTTCTCGTTTTCATTTCTTTTTAATATCTTGTTCGTTTTTCCAACTTGTCCGCTCACAGCTGAAGTCAGGCCTGGCGTGGTGCTGCAGGGGGGAAACCTTAACCCAAGGAGGTGCTTTGTCTGATTGTCTCAAAAATGTGCCTTCTCTTCCAGCTTCTCCTCGGCCCCTTGTGGTCAGCTGCGTTGCGAGGCGAGGTACAAGGAAGGGGCACTTTGTTTTAAGTCACGAGGTGAAAGGAGACTGTTTCCACAGAAAACAAAAAGTGTGTATATATATATAGCAGTTAACAATCTCATAACATTCCACGTGATTGTGGGGCTTTTTCTTTTTAAATATATTTCATTATAAATATCCGATGAGATGTTGATGCAGCCGATGTGCTTATGAGATTGCAGCACCTGTGCGCTCTAAGAAACGTGTTAGTGAAGTGCATCGAAGAAAAGGACGGCTTTTTTTTAACTGACCGAGCACAGATTGGTAAACGCTCCCAGTTTTTACTCTGCCTATCATTCCACGACAGCCTTTCGGTGTATTTTGGGCTCTTTTTAAAGCGTATTTGTCTTTGTGAGAGGGAGACGCTGCTTTAGAGTCGCGATGCAGTTACCCGAGCGGAGGTTGTGCGCTGCACGCTGCCGTTGGCTTGATAGTGTGCCTCATAGTTTTAGCACATTATCCCAAACTACTGTTGTAATCAGGATCACCAACTGTGCCTTGTTACTTGTAGTCGGAGACACTCTTTATAGTGTTCCCTTTTTTTTAATTCACACAATAAGAGAATTTTACGCTTCCGACATGCACAAGCAATAGTATTACTCTTATAGTGTAAACAATGTTACGATTTTTTTAGTGTGTATCTCCTGAAAGCATGACTTCCTGATGTTGGACTCTGTATTAGACGATTATATATGACATGACCGTGCGTTACCTCCCCCACCCGCGACTCAGACACCTACACTACCACATCGTCTCATCTCATTCTGCTTCGCTTGTGATTACACCTCTCTGGTTGCCATGCCCACATCAGCATTTGTGTGGTCAAATACCTTTTAACAGGAGCGTCACATGACAGCGAGCTGACAGTGAATGTTCAAACTGCCTCACCTCCTAAAACACAAACAAAAAACAGATTCAGGAAAGTTGTAATATCTTATTTCTGGGTGATTGAATGTTCAAAGATCAGTGTTCCTCTGGAGTACCATGAATGGCTGAGTTTACCCAACAAGTTCTACAGTGAAATTTTGCTCATTTTAAGCACCCAAAGTGAAAAATATTAAACTTTAACAGAAGTTTAAAAAAAAATCTCTCATATTAGGTGGACCTGTTGCGCTCGCTTCCAGCTCTTTATTTTTCCTCTAGCAGTCAGTTTAGAGCAGGGGTCTCGAACTCCAGGCCTCGAGAGCCAGTGTCCTGCAGGTTTTAGATCTCACCCTGGGTCAACACACCTGAATCAAATGATTAGTTCATTACCAGGAGAACTTCAAGACATCTTGAGGAGGTAACTTAACCATTTAAATCTGCTGTGTTGGATCAAGGACACATCTAAAACCTGCAGGACAGCGGCCCTCGAGGCCTGGAGTTCGAGACCCCTGGTTTAGAGTTACACTACTCTGCCCTCTTCTTTCAGCCAATCAGACGTTTTGTCTCCTGTCTCTTTAAGGCTCCCCTCCCCATAAATCAAACTTTCTTCTCATAGGTCCAATTCTGGAAGCCTGAGGAAAGGCAGCACCTAGAAGCCAGCTATGCAAGCCCATGTAGCTTATTGAAAATCTTGTATGCAATCAGCTGGAATTGCCTTGTTTTTATAGTCACCTCAGTTTAGGAATTATTGTCTTGTAAACCTGTGATCCCAGTTTGAACCTAAAGCAGAGAGCAGTTTGAAGTCTCAGCTAAATTATGTGAAAATCTTTATTTTTTTGCCTTGAAGTCAGATTATTATTAATGGTAATGGCCTATATTTATATAGCGCTTTACTAGTCCCTAAGGACCCCAAAGCGCTTTACATATCCAGTCATCCACACATTCACACACTATTATTAAACTAAAAGTACTGCACGCTGTTTGGTCAAGTTAATGAGCACAGAGGAAATGATGGGTCCAAGAATAGAAAGCGTCAATCCTTCCTCAGCTTCCTTGTTTGCTCGAAATAATCAGCCAGCTTAATGACTCATTCTGTAAAAACAGTTTCTTCATTTAACAAATATTGTGATTCTGCTGCCAAAGACCAACAAAGCCGACAGACGTCATTTCGATATTTCCAGTTTATCAGACTGACAGACTTCGTGTTAAGCAGCCAGGTTCACATGTGGTGACCACATTTAAATTTCATTTTCACTCACTCATGGGTTGAGTTCAAGGAACAAAAAAAAAAAAAACAGGATGCAAGGTTAAGAAAAGAGCATATGTACACATGTAAAAAGCTCTATGTTCTAGTTTATAAGCGTGAATTAATAACAAGTTTGATATTCACCTAACAGAAACCTTCTGCTATAACCTGCTGCAGATGTTTGTCCTCCTCACTCTTTTTTTCCCCCAGATTAGATTTGATTGAGAGTTATGATTCTCAAACTTAAGCTCCTCCCCTCAGCAACCGTTCAGAAATCAACCAATCAGAATAAAGCCTTTACTGAAAGGGTGGTGGTGTCTTTAAGGGCCTGTGGCTAAAATGACCCATTTAAAGCAGATCAAGGCTCATCTGAGGGTCTAGTAGATAAATTATCTTTTTTAAACTGTAAATCAAGCAGAGCTACTCTTGTGGAGTCCCAGAATAAAAATATCGAGTTGGAAAAGAGCAGCAGGTGTTGCCTTTAACATCAACAATACTGATTATAATGCAAAGTTAGCACAGGGAAAAAGAATGCCAGCCATTCGTTCTTGTTTACCCCTCCGATGTGCTAAAATTGTGTTAAATGTTGAGAAATGATGAGTGCTTGTAAGTCGTATTGGTCACTCGCAGCAGTGTTGGTGTTCATGTAGTCAGTGTGCTGACAGAGACAATGTGATGCACGTGATATTTAACTGACTGAACCAGATTTTTTTTTCCCAATATATGCAAGTTGACCATTCTTCCCCCTTCAGTTCATTTTGCCTGCGTTGGCTGGTTAATGAGTTCAACGTGACTGTAATAAACACATTTTAATCACTGTCAGCTTATTCATGGTACATGTAGCTAAAGTTACCCTTCAGTAGAGCCTCTGTCTGAGGTCCAAAAGAACACAATGTGCCATTGTGTGCACTGACTGCAACATAGGAAAACAAGATAACCCCGGTTCTCTGATACGGAGCACAGTCACCCGCCTGAATGACCTCTGTCCCATTTGGGACATCGTGTCCTTGTGATGCTTTTTTTTTTTCTTTTAATGTATGTGAAAATTCATCACAGTACACTCACTTCCTGTTTAGCGATTTAAGCCTTTTCAAGCTACAGTTAATGTTGGCTGTATTACAGCAGAAGTAAGCTTTGCTTCCCTTAAAACGTTACAGTTTGAGCTATGCTCAGCCTGGCATGAAGTCAGTTTCTGCAACATTTGAAGCATTAGTGAAAGGGATATGCTTTTACACCACACTTTTGCTTTCTTGTCACTCTAACTGCTCTAACCTGATCTGATTATGTGAAGTTTAAGAAGCTTCGAGGCCGTCCTGTTCCTCTCTGAGCTCGATGCACTAACCTGTCAAACCCCTTTTAAACCTGTGAATGTACACCTTTTATCTCCTTCCTCTCTTTGTTCTCAAATCGTGGCTGTTCTGTCTATGCAACGCTTCAAAGAAGGGGTTTGTGGAACCAAAGGTATTATCTGTGGCAGCTTGCGTCCAACACAATCATGAAACTGAAAAGTCGCGAGGATAAATGCTGCTGCGACAACCTGTCATATGCAAAGTATTTTAGATTTCCTTCCAAGAGACGGTATACAATGTACGATAACAATGTAGTAATCTCAAATGTACATACCTACCAATAAAACTGTTGTAAGTTACAGAAACCGAGGTGTTGTTTTTCCAGTGTTTTCAGTGGTTTTCTGTGTGATGTGTGGCCCACAGCTCAGTCAGGTGAACCAGAGCATCTTTGTGTTTATGATAACTGAACCTTTTTAATACTAAACACGCTATAAACATTTTTTTTTGTTTCCATTCTAGTGAACTTTGACTAGACATCCAGATATTAGTGGCAGGTTAGTCTGAATGGCACAATTACATTGACTGGCTGGACTTTTAGACAGTTACTGATTACTTTTAGTACTTTTTTCAATACTTTTTTTTCTTTTATCATTTATTTATTATTTATAATGTGTTATTTATATTTTTTCAAAATTGCTGCTCAAAGAAGTACCCATAGATCTTTCAACGTGTTTGTGGAGGAAAAGCGTCAGGAAGATTTTTGGTGGGGGTCATAATTTGGTGCGTCTGTCAGGGATGACTGTGGATCAGGTGGAAGATCAACTGATTCCTGACTCCTCCATGCTGCTTGCTGAAAAGCATCTTTGGGTAAGACACTGAAGCCCAAGTTGCCCCTGATGCATCCATCAGAGTGTGAGTGAATGTTACACTCAAAATCCAATTTTATATTGCTGTGTTCTGGGTTTATATAATACAGTCACAATATATGTACACATTAAAACACACACACAAACATAATTTAACTATCCCATAATTTTTGTCTTGCATGGTTCAGTTGGGCACTCTACAACGTTCCCAAATATTTGATTTCACATGAGCGCAGTGTTTCTCCAGCTACTCCGGCCTTTAAAGAAAGGCTTGTGGCTGTGGCCGCTAGGTGGCAGTAGTTGCAGGCCATTGAACATCTGCTAAGGTCCCTGAAGTTTGTCAAGTTTGTTAGTTTAGCTACAAAACCGGAAGTTGTTTTCCAAGTTAAATGGTCTCTATAGTCTCAGAAAAATATTACATTTATATATAAATGTAATTCTGAGAATATAATAACCTTGGTGTATTATTAATAATTCATGTGGTGACTACATGTTTGCTGATTTTTTTTTTTTACGCCACGGCCCTTTGGAAGTCTTCGCCGGAAGCTGTCAGGTATGAGCTCCCCTGTTGGTTGACGTCTTGTTGGGTCGAGCTGTCATCTTTGCTAGCCGCCGCATTAGCCACTGTTTTGTTTTGTCATGACAGGAGCGTGCAGTCCTCGTACAGAACAGGGCTGGTAAAGGCATCACTTCTTCAGGTGTCCACCTTTGGGGAGGAACAGAGGACAGAAATCTGCGCGTGTCACATTAAAGTGAGATGAAATGACAACGTCAACATTACAGGTAGGCTGTTGTTAGCTGGCTAATGTTAGCCCGCTTCAGTTTGGTCACAGAGCTAGCCTTTGGTTTTTGTGTAATTGGAGCAAAAAGCGGGTTTTTTTTTACAACTCTGAATACACTGGGTTGCGTGCGGAAGAATTTTCTGGAAGCTACGAAGACTCTTCGAACCATTTGGTAGATAATTTATTCTTTTCCACTGAACGATTAAAGAAAGATTCTAATTCAAAACACAGTTTCCAGCCTGTCGGCTACCTACATACAAAATAACGGTTAGCTCTTAAACCCTAAGGTGGCTGGATGCACTGCAAGCTAAATTGCTAACAAAACAGCTGATAGTAAGATTGTCTTGGTTTGGTGTTACAATAAATATGTCGTCTAGATTACATATTATAGAAACGATAGGCTTTGTTGCGGGTACTACTGGCTGTGCCTCGCCTGTAGGGTGTTTCTAACAGTATCTGCTGTCACCGTTAGCCGGCCTGTGTGGCCCTGCTCGCTCAGTTAAAAGGACAGAAAACAAAGCGTTGCTGTTTTGGGGGACTATTTTAGTCTGACGACTGGCTTTATAAGCAGCACTGTGAATATTTGTCTTAAGGAATAGCTTGTTCTTTGTTTTAATAATAATAACAACTTTTATTTGTTTATCACTTTTAAATAAATAGAGTTACAAAGTGTTTCACAGTTTAAATAAAACCACACATTAAAGACAAGTGAATATGTTCCAGCACATGGTCTTGCATTCATCGCAATATATATACGCAACTTTTATACATGCATCAGATGTAAACCTATACCCAAAAATAATAGGAGAAAGATTGTTTTTCTTTTCTTTGCTTTTTGTTTCTCTTTTTTTAAAGTAACTTATATAAAGTTCTCAGTAATCCTATAAAACAAACCACAGGTTCAGCTGACCTGAATTACTGAGAAATGCTGTTCCAGAGTTTAGGAGGTGTAACCTGAAAGCGTGGGCACCTCTGTTTTTAACAGTTAAGAGCGTGATTAGATGATCTGAGATCCTTAAAGCTGTTGTAAATTCTCAGTAGCTCTCCATGTTTATGCGAGAGCTAAGCCATGTAGGACTTTATGCTATTAATACAATTTTGAATTTCACTAAAACCAGTGAAGGGATGCAAAAATAAGTGGGAGACAGTTACAGTGTGTACTAAAAGTTCTGGATGATTGGGTGAAAAAAAAAAAGGTTTCATGTTTGCAATGTTTCTTTAATGAAAGAAAGCTGGGCGAGCTTTGAAATGTGAGATTCAAATATACTAGATAATAACGAATGATGCTAAGGTTCTTAATTCAATTCAATTTTATTTATATAGTGCCAAATCACAACAAAAGTCGCCTCAAGGCGCTTCATAGATACAGAGAAAAACCCAACAATCATATGACCTCCTATGAGCAAGCACTTTGGCGACAGTGGGAAGGAAAAACTCCCTTTTAACAGGAAGAAACCTCCGGCAGAACCAGGCTCAGGGAGGGGCGGGGCCATCTGCTGCGACCGGTTGGGGCGAGAGAAGAAAAACAGGATAAAGACATGCTGTGGAGGAGAGACAGAGATTAATAACAGATATGATTCAATGCAGAGAGGTCTATTAATACATAGTGAGTGAGAAAGGTGACCGGAAAGGAAAAACTCAATGCATCATGGGAATCCCCCGGCAGCCTACGTCTATTGCAGCATAACTAAGGGAGGATTCAGGGTCACCTGGTCCAGCCCTAACTATATGCTTTACCAAAAAGGAAAGTTTTAAGCCTAATCTTAAAAGTAGAGATAGTGTCTGTCTCCTGAATCCAAACTGGAAGCTGGTTCCACAGAAGAGGGGCCTGAAAACTGAAGGCTCTGCCTCCCATTCTACTTTTAAATACTCTAGGAACAACAAGTAGGCCTGCAGAGTGAGAGCGAAGTGCTCTAATAGGGTGATATGGTACTACAAGGTCATTAAGGTAATTAATTAATTCTTAGCAGATGATTTGGTATTATCAGCGAGCAGGCTGGCGTAATGGCTGACTTCCTCAGTGAATCAGTCAGGGCCGGACACAAGAGCCTTGGTTTTGTCAGGACTGAGATGAAAGAAATATTTTAAAGTTAGTAATGGCAGTGAAGCATTCCCTCGGGTACCAAAGGCTGTTGAGCTGGAACTAACAGAAAGGTACAGCTGTGTATTGTGTGCATATCAATGATAGCAGGTACATTTAAAGCTATTAAGCAGATGGCCCAGGTATAATATACCCAGTGAAAACAAAACTGTTGAGATGATTGAGCCCTGGAGGAATCCACAGATGAAGACATAGTTCAGAATTCATATTCAGACAAGTGAAACCATTTGAGAGCTATTCCTGCGATTCCAGCCCAGTTCTGTAATCTGCTGGCTGAAGCTTTGGTTTTGAGTGACATAAGGATGACATGTGTTTATTGCCTGTTTTGACTCCATGGTTTAACATTATATCTCTGCATCTGCTACAGAAAGCCATTGATCTCGTCACTAAAGCCACAGAGGAGGACAAGGCGAAGAATTATGAGGAGGCTCTGCGCCTGTACCAGCATGCTGTGGAATATTTCCTACATGCCATAAAATGTAAGTATCTTATCTTGATAGGTAGCTGAGCTGTTTGTGTTTTGCATACACCTTGCTGATGGGAACATCTTCTCTTACTCCAGATGAGGCCCACAGCGACAAGGCGAAGGAGAGTATACGAGCAAAATGTATGCAGTACCTGGACAGAGCAGAGAAACTGAAGGACTATCTGAAGAATAAAGACAAACAGGGCAAGAAGCCTGTCAAAGAAGCACAGAGCAATGACAAGTATGATGTCCTTTTTTTGTATGTTTAAATGTAAAAAAAACAAACATTTTAGGCTTTATTGGATTTTTATGTTCTGTGTTCTAGGAGCGACAGTGACAGTGAGGGTGAAAACCCTGAGAAGAAAAAACTGCAGGAGCAGCTTATGGGTGAGTGGCCTTGGGGGGATTTAACCCCATCATGTGGAGCTTATGATATTATTTCTTACAATTTTCTTTGGTTTTGTCATAATCAACCAGCCTTGTCTATTAATTGCATCCCAGTAGGTGTGTCATCATTACTGTTTTTTTTTGTGTGTAGGTGCTATTGTAATGGAGAAACCCAATGTGAGGTGGAATGATGTTGCTGGGCTGGAAGGAGCTAAGGAAGCTTTGAAGGAAGCAGTCATCCTGCCCATCAAATTTCCTCACCTTTTCACAGGTACTGTAGGTCTCAAGTCTCTTCATTCTGTTTAACCCTTTAAGACCTACCATAGAACCAAGTCCGCCAGAGCTTATATTATATTTTTACATGCTGTAGTGCCATTTTTGGGAGCATTTCAAGTTGCTATACATCAATACAACCATTATAGCCCTGATTTTAATAATATGTATGAATTAAGTGCATAGTGATTACATAAATTGCAAAAAGTGCAATAAACTACCAAAAAATTGAAAATCATTTTTGTTTTTTTAACATATATTTCTAGTTAGAGAAATTTAAGAGGCTTATCCCTCAAAACTGTAAATACAAAAAAGTTGCACAAAATAGTTTCCCACCACAGGAAATTTATTTTGAGTGTCTTCATAGTTTTATTTTTGAAATACACCAATTTTTATACACTGCATGAAAAACGAAAATAAATATTATAGTGCAAATTTGCAAAAAAGCAGCATATGCATCAAAATAAACTATTTCCAGCAGTGCAATATGAGTCCTAAGCATCCCAGAAACGACACAGAAAGTCATAAAGTCAAAGATAACTCCGCGAAAATGACGTCACTTCCGGTTTCGGGCAAGTCATGGCGGACATGTGATAGTTCGCGCTGACTTCTAATCCAATGTAGGAAGTGTTACAAACAGCTGATCGGATCGGCAAAGCGTGTTTCTGGAATATTATGTTTTTGTTGCTGCAAGCGCTTTTTATGCAGTTTTTGCAAAGCTATATGTGGAAGGAAACTGTGACCGAGGACAAGCTGATGGCATAAGATGTAAGTACAACTCCTCCGGTTTCATATGCAAAAAAAATTATTGCGCTAGCTTACGTGGTTGCAGAGCTACCGGGATTTAAAAATAGTTACGCAAAACAGAGCGTGCCCGCTCCGACCGGTTTTAAAGGGTTAAAGCCAGTAAGCAGTCATACACTGATATCAACACTACTTTAAAGACAAACTTTTCTTCTGGGTCTTTTTGTTTCTCAGGCAAACGGACCCCATGGAGAGGCATCCTGCTCTTCGGTCCTCCGGGAACAGGGAAGTCATACCTGGCCAAGGCGGTGGCCACCGAGGCCAACAACTCCACCTTCTTCTCTGTCTCCTCCTCAGACCTCATGTCGAAGTGGCTGGGAGAGAGTGAGAAGTATGTTTTCAATGCGTCATTTCAATTCAGTGTAATTTACATAGAGCCAATTCCCAACAAGTCTCATCTCGACGTGCTATAAATTGTCATGTAAAGGCCGTACAATATTGGAGAGGGGAAATGGATGAACTAGTTTTTCAGAGTCAGGAGTGTTTCTAATTTTTAGTATTGTACACTTGTTTAAGCGAGGTAAAAAGGAAATATCAGAAATGCTTCTAAAGTTCCTCACAGCCTTGGGGACAGCTGTTTTCTTATCCTAGCAGAATATCAATTAAACAGCTTCATAAATATTCAACTGTACCAGAGTAGAAACCTGAAATTATAAAGCTGAAACAGTTTTGTAAGTATCTTTTTAATAAACAGATGGATATGTGATTTAGCAAGTAGAAATACTGGAAAAAAACATCTTTGATAACTGAGTATTTTGGAATTTTAATCTTTAAAGGTCTCATCTTAAATTGCATAAAGGTGATGAGCAATAATTACAACATTTGTTACTTCAAAGACTAAATCGATTTCTTAGTAATAAAAACTAATGGTCTAATCTGGCTATCCCTCAGACATATTTACTCCGTCTCTGCTCGTCTCTCTCAGGCTGGTGAAAAACCTGTTTGATCTAGCTCGCCAGCACAAACCTTCAATCATCTTCATCGACGAGGTGGACTCTCTGTGCGGCTCGAGGAACGAGAATGAAAGCGAGGCTGCCCGCCGCATCAAGACAGAGTTTCTGGTCCAGATGCAGGGTGAGTCACACGAGTGCTATCGGATATATGAAGTGTGAAGAATATGCAGTATTAAATAATATTGTTGAAACTTGAGGCACAGCCATTTGGAAAAACATGGCGTCTGCAGTGTTTCAAGTAAGATTGATGATGTGAGCAAAGAGGGGCTTTTCTCAGCCTCACATCGGTGTCAGACTGACTGTGCGAATCTTGTTAACACTTTGTCAAACCTGGATTACATCACCATGATGGATTGAAATAAGGGACCTTAAGACCACAGCAGCCTTTTCAGAGTTCACAGAACCACAGAACTTCACTGTGCTTGCTCTGCACCACAAGAGGAACGCCTAAAAAACACAAATGTTTGGTGATTTTCTGGATGTAAGTGTATGTGGTGGCAGCACTGGTAACCATCATATGTGAAAAATCCTTTTAAACATCAGCTTTGTAAACAACAGTATAGAAATTATAAAAGAGAGACATGGCACTGAAAGAAGCATGAACTGTGGGGAAAGTATAACCTATAAAAACTTCTAAAATGTTATTGTGGATCTGCAGAGATTTATCATATTTGACTGCTGATTCTATACATGCAGTTTTGTGTCATGGTGGTCACTGAAATTAATTTAGACCATGTTTTAACATAAATGCCCAAAACATTTTAAGATGTGAGATTTACTCCTTTAAGGACTTTTTAGGGTGGCTAGCTCGAAAAAGAGGAGAAAAGGTATCTAACCCCATATTTTCAAATATTTGATAGTAAAAGTGCACATCCACTGTTTGTGTAAAGAGCTACAAAGAGCTGGTGTGTTTGTGCTTCATACGAGTTACACTGCAAAGTTTTCTGATTGTTTTCAACACGTTTCTCAGTCTCAGTAGAAGACTTAGTTATTTGTCACTTATTTGTCTCTAGGTTGAACGATCTGTGGTGATGTCAGGCATGTTCTGTTTTCATAACTTTTCTTGTTAGTACGGTATTCATTCCACACCATATAAACAATTTTATTGTGTGGCATCAGTAGCTCATCATTGTTTATATTGCATAAATAAATTACACTGACCATTATTCCTGCTACAGTCGGTTAAGAGAGTTTTCCAGAGTTTCAAAAGAAGTGTTTGTGTAGATTGACACTCTGCTTTTGTAGGTGTCGGAAACAACAATGATGGCATTCTGGTGCTCGGAGCCACCAACATCCCCTGGGTGCTGGACGCCGCCATCCGCAGAAGGTCAGAGGTCATCTCAGATGTTTGTGTGTGTGTGTGTGTGTTTGTTTTGTTTATATTCTGTGGGGCTTTTTATTAAAAAAAAATGTACTTTTACTGTAGCTGCACTGTTATTATTCATCACAATGGTAATTCTGTCATGTTCAGTGTTAGGTAAGTTACTTTAAATTAGTAACTTAGTTACTTTACTAGTTACTTCTATCAAAAGTAACTCAGTTACTTCAAGTTACTCGTTATTTTCAAAGTAACTAGTTACTAGGGAAAGTAACTTTGGTTTTACTCAGAATTCTCTTGTTCATGTGTTGCTTCCATAACTTTGCCAGTCTTCTAGCTTGCTTACTTGCCACAAGTGCACTGTGCCACCTACCAATAGAAAGGAAAAGATGATGTGCATATTTCCACGAGAGAAATCCCACGCCTGGACCGTCATTGACCGCTGCCATGATTCTAGCCTACGTCACAGCGTCATGTGCGCTTTTTACATCCAACACAAAAACTGCAGTCGTGGTGCTTTGATTGTACTCAGAACTTGGAAATTCTGCCTTCTGAATAGGAAGATGTAGGTAACACCAGACTGCAGATGAGCTGCATACAGAGCTGGACTGGGACAAAAAATCATCCAAGGCATTTTGATTGACCGGCCCACCATTATAGGAAAAATCATAAAGCCTTTGAATGAACACAAACGCTGTTGTGACAGTGATGTACACTGTTTTGATGGTATATATGCATCAATCTATCAATCGTTTGTTGTAAGACTCAGATAATTATTTTTTAAAAGCGAGACATTTTAAATGAGAATAAGAAAGAAAAGTATTTCTTTGTGCCCCCCTCTCCCTGTTAATGCCCTACCTGGCCCCCCTGGCAAAACTTTGCTAGACCCGCCCCTGCACAGTTACCACAGTTATTTGTCTCTCAGAAACAGTTCATAACTTCCCTTCAACTCATTCCTGTCACCTAAAAGGTAAACCTGTTTCTCCATCACCTGTTCAGCTCTGATGATCCAGTAAGGACATCTCCTGGTTTCATCTTCATGTTTCCCTCTCACCACATATCCAAACCGAAACCGCTTTTACAGCTGTGGCTCCAGCAAACATCAGCTGATACTAGAAATTAATATTAAATAAATTCTAACAACAGCTGATCAAGCTTAAACGTGCTGCTGATGTTTAGCGCGACATCCACTGATTTCTTCTTTCTGGCGCGAAGTGGGCGATAAACAAAAAAGAGAGAAAAGCTGATCATTGATCAGTTTCATGATTGAAGTAGAAACGGGAGAGGGAGGGGGGAGAATGAGAGAAGAAGAGGCAGCTGTGCAGCAAAGACACAGAATAACTCCAGCTTTGTGTCTTTTTCGTTGTAGCTGAAGTCCGGGACAAACTGTTCCTTATCACCTCGATACAAAACGCTAATATTTTCTCTGAATACGGAACGATTCCGTTTTTTACGGGATGGTTGGAAACTCTAATAATTAACCTTATGAACAAAATAAAGTTCAAATCTGTTTGTCTAAACGCATGTTAATGTTAAGATTCATACTGCTTTTTGACTGCTGATGTCGTTTTTTCTCCACCTTTAAACTACTCAGCTGTTAACAAAACATTTGTGTGGACACACACCTGAGCTCCAGCTCTCATTTTGAATGCTGACCATGTAAAACATTGTCCAAACTTCTTGTGAGTTGCTCTCTATGACGTTTAGAATTTAATGTTGGCTCCAGATATTTTTGGACAGTGGCATGATTATTGTCTTTCTACCTTTGTATCAAAACATACTTGGGTTATGCTAAATGCTTTAAGCTTCAAGTGCAAACATTCAATTCTAAGTTGAGGGGTTAATCCATCATATTGCATTGACCACTGAAGTGTTGCATCTGTACTTTAACACTTTGGTCAGGAAGCAATACAAGTGTGCTGTGGCTGTTAATACAGAAAAAGAATTTAGCATGGATATTATTAAGATTGTGAGTGGCTAACTATTTTGTACATACTGAGAAAAACACACATGGAAAGACCTGGAAAACCACAGACATGGGTGATGACAGGATCTTTTCTATAGTAAAGAAAAGCCCCTACAGAACATCCAGCAAAGAGTAGAGACCAACCTCCATGAGGTAATTATATAAAGTGTTAAATGAAGAAAAAGATTTCAGGAGACCTGCCCACAGGGAAAACAGGAAGGGAAAGCTTGCTTGTTGACAGTGACTGAAGTTTCAAAATAAGAGCGCATTACCTCGGCAGGATGAACAATTATGAAAAAAGTCTGTGGTTTGGAAACAGTGCACTGTGTGTGTGATTGGGCGACTGTGGCTCAGGGGGTTGGGAAGCGCATCTGTAACCGGAAGGTCGCCGGTTCCATCCCTGGGCTCTCTGTCCTGGTCGTTGTGTCCTTGGGCAAGACACTTTACCCTACCGCCTACTGGTGTTGGCCAGAGGGGCCGATGGCGTGATATGGCAGCCTCGCTTCTGTCAGTCTGCCCCAGGGCAACCGTAGGTTGCCTCCACCAGTGTGTGAATGTGAGAGTGAATGAATAGTGGCATTGTAAAGCGCTTTGGGTGCCTTGTAAAGCGCTATATAAATCCAATCCATTATTATTAGAAGACGTTGGCTGAGGCTCATCATGTTGTTATGTTACCATGGACACATTACAAACACAAGCTGCTGGGGGATAGTTCAGCTTATTTAGATGGCCACAGAATCACAACTAAACAGAACTTGGAGAGACCAGCAGTACCCAACAACACGTTGATCAGCAGCTACACTTTGCCTCCAGCACAAAGCACAAAAGCTGAATTCAATGTTAAATTAAAATGTGGAAAAAAGAAAAGTTTCACTTGAAATGAGAAAGATGTGGCTTCAAACAGGAGGTAGTTCCTTCTGTAATTGTTACTGAGCAGAGAGAAAGATCGCTCTGACAGGTCTCACCTCACTGAGCAGGGCAGGCAGTATAAAAATCATCCTGCCTCCTCTTGGGAAATAGAGTTAAAGAGTTCCCAGCAGCTATCAGCTTTTCTGTCAGATCTGTACAGGCGTGCATTTTTGGTGAATAGTGCTGGGAATGCAAAAAGAAGACAGCTCCTGTAAGAAGTGGCACTGAAATCCACAGCTGATTAATAACATCTTAAACTTGTAATTCACTCGGTGTCTTGTGGAAGCATAATCTTAAATGTATACCCAGTTAGAAGCATATGTAATACAAAGTGTATGCGGCTCTTGAACTCCACTAAACGAGCTTTGTAGGATCCAGAGCTCGATATACTCGCCTTGGAACAGCCCACCGAATCATCATGTGCCTGAAATAAAACATTTTAGCTCCTGTCTCTATAAGGCTACCCACATTTTAAGCCAACTTTGGTTATTATTCATCTGACTGGCTGCTATTTGCGTGCCTGAGACCTTATTAGGGATTCCATCCGTCCATTCTTGATGATATCATATCGAGCCAAGCATATAAAAATGTCTAAAACAAATTCTATATATAATCCTGAAGTCTGAGCTACATAGACTGATTATTTAAAACTTTGGTCGTGTTTAATATAAGCATCGACCAGTGGAGTGGGATTTATGGCAGAAATAAGGAAAAGCGGTCAATCTACAGCCAGTGAACCCAGCATCCGACTCCTGCTTCACTTCCTCTAAACTTTAATAGTAGCGAGTTGATTTTAGAGCTACGCTTTGCTTTGTTATACCTTTTCTTGTGTGCTGTTTACGAGTACGTGTTGAGGAGCATCCGCTTGTTATTTTTGTTGTGCGTCAGATTTGAGAAGCGTATCTACATCCCTCTGCCAGAGGAGCCGGCTCGTGCTCAAATGTTTCGCCTCCATCTGGGCAACACGCCGCACAGCCTGAGCGAGGCCGACCTGCGGCAGCTCGCCCGCAAAACAGAAGGCTACTCCGGTGCCGACATCAGCATCATCGTCCGGGATGCTCTCATGCAGCCCGTTAGGAAGGTCCAGTCTGCCACACATTTCAAAAAGGTAAGAGAAAGAAACCTGTGAAATCTTCAATCTTGGATCTTTGTGATATAAACGAACTATTGAAAGGGGCCCTGTTACCTTATCTGGACTTATAAGGTCTTATAAGTCTTGATTAAAGTTCAGTTCATCCTCTGTTAAAAATTAGCTGTTTTAAGCTTGTTTGTAAAAGAAATCACCCCAAAAAACAAGCCTGTGAGCTCCAGTACCTGTGATCAGCTGCCCTGTGCTTCTGCTCACTCTCAGGTTTTAGTCAAATCTGTCCATGGTATGTAAGCAGATGTTGAGGAATGAGGAATTAGAGCTGCTTTTCAGCTACTAGACAGTATATTACTATTAAAGAGCATCATCACTCAGGCCTGCAGCAGTCTAACAGACTTTGTTACTGTAAATGTTATCAGAATACTGCAAACTAACCAGTTTAAGATTAATTTAATTAAGTTATTGTGTTTAGTATGTAGTTGAGATTGAGTTACTAATGTCTCAAAGATCGCCCATAGACTCAATTCAATTCAATTCAATTTTATTTATATAGCGCCAAATCACAACAAAAGTCGCCTCAAGGCGCTTCATAGATACAGAGAAAAACCCAACAATCATATGACCCCCTATGAGAAGCACTTTGGCAACAGTGGGAAGGAAAAACTCCCTTTTAACAGGAAGAAACCTCCGGCAGAACCAGGCTCAGGGAGGGGGGGGGGCCATCTGCTGCGACCGGTTGGGGTGAGAGAAGGAAGACAGGATAAAGACATGCTGTGGAAGAGAGACAGAGATTAATAACAGATATGATTCAATGCAGAGAGGTCTGTTAACACATAGTGAGTGAGAAAGGTGACTGGAAAGGAAAAACTCAATGCATCATGGGAATCCCCGGCAGCCTACGTCTATTGCAGCATAACTCAGCGGGGTTCGATGAAGCCTTCACGTGGAGGCTGCAGTGTTTGGTGTGATTAATCGGTGCTGCACAGGAGCTTTTTTCCCCCTTACTCCTGCAGGTCCGCGGTCCATCCCGAAGCAACAACCAGGTGATGGTGGATGACCTCTTGACGCCATGTTCCCCTGGCGATCCTGGGGCCATAGAGATGACCTGGATGGACGTGCCTAGTGATAAGCTACTGGAGCCCATAGTCTGCATGGTAAGATGCAGGAACGTGAAGGAAAATCTGTTGCTTCACTAACAGCAGCTTTGATTTTCTTTTAAACTGTGACATATTACCATCTTCCTTTCCACCACCAATGAACAACAATGACATAGATTATCAGCCAGATTCATTATATATGTAAAACTGCTGAAGGAAGGTTTATAAGACAAGACCTCCTGTGATGTTTGGTTTCAAGATGATGGCAATAGTGGAGGTGGTGGAGATGAAGATACTAAGATTTTCATTGGGATTATTAATGAGTAATATTACTATTAACCTTTTAAAACCGGTCGGAGTGGGCACGCTCCGTTTTGCGCAACTACTTTTAAATCCTTGTAGCTCTGCAACCACGTGAGCTAGCGCAATAATTTTTTTTTGCATATGAAACCGGAGGAGTTGTACTTACATCTTATGCCATCAGCTTGTCCTCGGTCACAGTTTCCTTCCACATATATCTTTGCAAAAACTGCATAAAAAGCGCTTGCGGCAACAAAAATATAATATTCCAGAAACACGCTTTGCCGATCCGATCAGCTGTTCATAACACTTCCTACATTAGAATAGACGTCAGCGTGAACTATCGCATGTCCGCCACGACCTTCCCGAAACTGAATTGACGTCATTTTTGCAGAAATATAGTTTTTTCCATCAGGGCCTCATGAGCCTATACTGGGTTTTTTTTTTGTTTTTTTTAAAGTTATCTTTGACTTCATGACTTTCTGTGTCGTTTCTGGGATGCTTAGGACTCATATTGCACTGCTGGAAATAGTTTATTTTGATGCATATGCTGCTTTTTTGCAAATTTGCACTATAATATTTATTTTCGTTTTTCCTGCAGTATATAAAAATTGGTGTATTTCAAAAATAAAACTATGAAGACACTCAAAATAAATTTCCTGTGGTGGGAAACTATTTTGTGCAACTTTTTTGTATTTACAGTTTTGAGAGATAAGCCTCTTAAATTTCTCTAACTAGAAATATATGTTAAAAAAGCAAAAACAATTTTCAATTTTTTTGTAGTTTATTGCACTTTCTTGCAATTTATGTAATTACTATGCACTTAATGCAGACATATTATTAAAATTTGGGCTATAATGGTTGTATTGATGTATATCAACTTGAAATGCTCCCAAAAATGGCTCCACAGCATGTAAAATATAATATAAGCTCTGGCGGACTTGGTTCTATGGTAGGTCTTAAAGGGTTAACCAGTAATATCATAAGGACGGCTCATTGAGCAGTTTGGAGACAAAGTTGGAGAGGTGAGGCTGAGATGATTAGGCTGTGTGCAGAGAAGGATAAAGGATATGTTGGACAGTTTTTCTGCATAAAGAAAGCTTCTGTAGGATTGAAAGGACCTCACAGTGATATACAGAATTCAAATATGCAGTATAACAGTAATGAAATAACAATAATGAACTGTGTGTGTGTCCGTGTCCCTACTTTGCAGTCGGACATGCTGCGCTCTCTGTCCACCACCCGCCCCACAGTTAACACCGAAGACCTTCTCAAAGTCAAGAAGTTCACAGAGGACTTTGGGATGGAGGGCTGAGAGACAGAGCCCCACGTCTCCTGCTCCATCCCCAAGTCCAGCAGAAGGGTCAGACTGCTCCCAGTACCAACACTCCACCCCTCTCCTCTGCACCATCCTGTAGGCTTTCATCTTCAGCTGAGCACTTGGTTCACTGCCTCTCCTGGATTTATAACATGGCGCCAGTCTGCATTTTCGTGTCTCGTCCAGGCCCGGATGTTTGAATCCCTGGAGGACATTGACCAAATGCAGAAGTAGAAAATCTCAGTGTGATTTGGTAGCTGGACTGTAGACTTCCTCCCCTGTCGCCTCTGCGTTTTCCCCACCCTTTACAGACTGTGCTCCGTTACAGCATATTCACTACAAGAACTGTTCATCTGCGCCGCATTTAATGTGAGGAAACACATAAAGTTTGTCCCACTGTGAGCCTGTCTCGTCTCCGACCGAAGGGCCGTACATTCTGCTGCCGTCATGCAACTCCCTTTGTATCGCCATGAAGGACAGTGAAGAAGCGAAAAGAAGACGTCAGTTGTTCTGCCAGGCATGCGGAAGTGTGAAAGCATTTAAGTGTTTTTATTAAACTTGTTTCTGTCTAAATGTTATTTTGATATTTAATGCAGTTAAACCAAGTGAGCGTGTTTGGTTGAGCAGCAGTTCCTCAATCTGAAAATACTAAGAGTGATCATTTAAATCAGATGTGAAAAAAATCAGTATTTCCTGCTTTTCTCTGTCTTCTGTAACTTGAATGTCTTTTATTTTGAAAAGGATGTACACTCTGGGAGATGGATGATTGTCATTGAAAAGCCATTCATTAACAGCATTTAATCAACATGAACAAAAAGCAATGAATACTTTAAAAAAATAGATTTTTAAGAAAGCCCAAGTGCTGATGAATGGCTCTATTTTTTTTCTATTTTTTTTTCTTTTCGAAGCGAATAAATTGATAGATGATGCATCAACACTTCCTGTTTTGAAGCAGCAGTTGGTGGGATTGGTAGCTTTTCTGGAGCATAGACTGTACATAAATGATGGACACGGCCACTGTGATGTCATTCATTGGCTTTAGTCTTCACATATTGAAGCCCGAGTATTAGCTGCTAAAAGTTTGTGGCGTTTTTGAAGACACAGCTGCAGCACCCATAAGTTAAAATCCAATCAGATGAATAAAAAAAAAATTCACCTGCTATAGAAACCAAAGCTGGTTTTCTGTAACTGGCCATACTGGCGGTGCATTTAGAGCGTGGCTCAAGTGGCCATTAGTAATGCAGTTTTTGGATCTTTGCCATTGGCTTCCTTTTTTTCGGCTGTGGTCAGCGAGGCTTGTTCTGGAGTTTTCAAACTAAAACAGCTACCGTGGGGCAATCAATCACACTTTCGCTTCATGTTTAGGAGGCCGTTACGTCCTTTTGGTTTTTTCACTACATTTCCTAGAATGCACCTAGTCTTATTTAAGCTGCGAAGTCCTTCTTTTATGGATGTTCTGTTTTTGATGTTTGAGTTCGTGTTCTGGGTATTTTCCACTCTTCATTGAAAATATTCAAACTTCTCCCACATAAGTGGGAGAAATATGCCACAAACTGCAGTGGAAAAATAAACAATGTCTCATCAAACATATGAAAATTGAGGACATTGGGTCTGTGGCACTTTAAGGAAACTAACCTCCCTCACTTGGTTTAACAGTACAAGCTTATTAACGCCGACTGCAATTAATCCACTAATATTCACACGTTAGTGGATTAAGAATCAGTCAAGCACATCTTTGTTTTGCCCTGCATTCATGGTCAATCAGTGTTATGGAACATTATTTATATAAATTACTGGTCACGTGTGATGTGTAACTAATCCAGCTACAGTATGTTTATTTATGTATTCATTTTCTGTGATTCATGATGGAGCACCAGTGAGAGGCCTGACCCCCCACCCACCCTTCTTTATTGGAGGCAAATGTACAGAGTTCTCCTCCAGGGGCGATGCTGCTGAACGTTTCATTGCTGTTGTCCTAATTTCAACAGGGAGTTTAAGGAAAGCTGTCCTGCACAGACTCTGACCTCCTGCTGTTATGGCAGGATTGCAGGCGTGCCTGGTGGACTCACTGATGGACTTCTGGAAGCTACGGTAGAATCGCTGCGTGTTTGTGGAGGTACCTGTTGTTCAGGGGAGCTCAGTTATTAACGTCCCTGTACGGGGATTTAACCTGATGCTGGCCATGTTACCATTACTACTAATTTAACCTGAATAAATAAAAACTGAAATTTCAAATGGAAAAAAAGACACTGCTGCTGCTTTGACATGTTTTATTACGCTTGTGCATTTCACGTATTTGGAATTTAACACTTCCACCACCGTCACACAGTTAAGTGCACACCAATAAGAGTTTCCACAAAACCCGAGATCTCAAATATTTAGAAAGTGAAGCCTGAGAGGAGTTCACCACAATTAAAAGATTACGCAAACAAAATGTTCAACAATATACACTCACCAGACACTTTATTAGGTACACTCTGTGTACTGGGTTGGATCACATTTTGCTTTCTTCAGAGATTTAGGCCCATATTGAAATGACGGCATCACACTGCATTCATGATGCAAATCTCCTGTTTGTTATATTGAATTGAGATCTTGTGACTTTGGAGGGCATTTGAGTGAACTCCTCATCATGTTGATTGAACCAGTTTGAAGCTTTGTGACATGGGTTAGACTGCTGGAAGGAGTTGCAAACAGGTTCTTAACAGATCTGCCTGCAGCCCCATCCTGTCACACATTTCAAAGAATTTGCAGCATGATGAAACAAAAAAATACCAGAAGTGGAGCAGTCAGTTTTCTGATTTTATTTAAATTTACAGAGTCAACTTTGAGGCCACTGTTCATTTACTACAGTCATTTAAGCTGTTCCTTCTAAGGAAAATCTTCAAGATTCTGATAAAAAAACTCTTTCCTTTTACATTTACATCAATCTCATGTCTATACAGCAAATGTCAAGACCGGAAAGACCTAGAGCACAGGTGTCGAACTCCAGGCCCCGAGGGCCCGTGTCCTGCAGGTTTTAGATGCGTCCTTGACACAACGCAGTTGATTTAAATGGCCAAATTACTTCCTTAACATGTGTTGAAGTTCTCCAGAAGCCTAATCGTGTGATTCAGGTGTGTTGACCCAGGGTGACGTATAAAACCTGCAGGACACCGGCTCTCGAGGCCTGGAGTTCGACACCCCTGACCTAGAGCAACCACCTCTTTAGCTAAAAGTAGCTTGGAAATGAAGTCCAGTCCTAATCAGCTCCATACAACAAACATCATATGCACTGACAAATTTCATGAAGCAAAACACTGTCTTAATGGCTCAGTCACACTAGATTAAAAATAGTGCAGAATGTTTTCAGAAGACCAGGAAGCTCTGGATAACCACTTTCGATTGCAGTGCTTGCATGGATTGCCTTGTGGGAGGCAGCCTATGCAATGTTTATGTAGATGATTCACCATTTTCACCAGTTTGCTGCAGTTTATTATTGATGTTTTATTGCCATCTTGATGAAGTCGCTTTGAAGACGCGGTTGACTGCGAGTGGTTACCATCTTGGTCGCCATCTTTGAAGCAACTTTTGAAATAGTTGCAAGTTTACTGTGTACGGTTGTGCGGTGGTCTCCAGCCCACTGTTTCCCTTGGTGTGACTCAGGCCTGATCAGGTAACTTAGCAGTCCATTTTCTTTTTGCTTTATCAGCCACTATTACCAACCAACCATCACCAGAGTCCTGTATCACAGCTAAATTACAGCTAGCTAGCTAACCATATCTTCCTTGTCAGTATAGTCCAACTATAATTCATATAAGTAGAAAAGCTATTTGACTAGCTTTACAATTTATTCCACAGCTTAAGTGATTGATGTATAATGTAAAATAGCACCAAGTATGGGGTAAACTTTGCTTATTGCACATACTAAGACAAGCGGTACAGTTGCTACATCATATCACAGTTTTGGCCCTGCTGGTCCGTGCTGCATGCTAACACAGAGCTCCTTAATGTCTATCAAGCAAAATCAAGCATTCAATATTTTACTCAAGGACACTTGGACAGGACACACTGTCTGCCAGCTGTGAGGATCAAACCTGAGATCTTCTTTATTGTGCATCAAAGACTTTAAAGGCAGATATTCTTAAATTAATCCTAAATTCATCAACAAGAACAACATGGAGGCTATGAAGCTGTAGACAGCACTCAAGCAAAGACCCCAAAGCTCCTGGTGACAGAGCTGCAGAGATAATTATAACAACGCATCCACAGAGACTGATGTGTAATGTGTCAGGGTGTACACTATAGCACTACATTCACTGCTGGCAAAAATAGGAAAGCGAGGCCTCGTGCTTAATGTCATAATTACAAGAAAAGGTCACCACTATCTGAGAAGACAGAAGTGTTACACAGTCACAACATGCAGCTTTTATCTCCTTGGTTTGATAGAGTGAGGGCTAATATTGATGTCAGTGAGCAAAAGGACATTATTATAACAAGACAGTTTTTGTCCATCACAGGACCATTGCTGTCTGTGAGCATATCTAAAATAGTGGCTAATGCTGTATGGATTATTTTGTCATT
This sequence comes from Neolamprologus multifasciatus, assembly GCF_963576455.1. Classification (NCBI taxonomy): domain Eukaryota; kingdom Metazoa; phylum Chordata; class Actinopteri; order Cichliformes; family Cichlidae; genus Neolamprologus; species Neolamprologus multifasciatus. The sequence continues at coordinate 5,385,100 of NC_140445.1, forward strand.
TTTAGATGAGATCAAAATGGATTAAATGGCTAAAATGTTTATATTTTTATACACTGTTCCTGTTCCAGACGTTTATTAAACCTTATTAGATTCAAATTAAACATTGTCAAAGTTTTAAATAAGAATATGCCAAAAGCTCAGGCTTCAAGCTGCTCTCAACAGGGACATTTATGATGTCAGATAGGGAATATCCCCAATATGTTCTTCTAAGGCACAGCCGGCTTTTCAGGCCGTCTGTTAATGAAGGAAAGGCCAATCAGAGGACAGCTGCCTTAACTCTTTCCTCCTTGGATGCCTACTATGGGTAAACACTTGTTTTTTCTTTTTTGAACTCAGTGCTTTCTGTCATATTTTAAGGGCTGTGTGTGAATCAGAAGTTAATGAGGTTACTCACACCACATATTATATATTGAGGTGTCATTAACGGTACAGAGAAGGTTGTCAAATGTTTTTACAGGTGAAAGAGTTAAAATTAGGAATTAAAACAGCTTGTTTCTGATAGAAGATGAACTGAGAGGATACACAAGGATGATTTTGAACTGTGAACCATGCAAAGCTACTCTAGAATTTGCGATTATGAAGTCTCTTCTCGTAACTGTAGCATCTTAAATGGTAACTCAAGACACAAAATCTAAAATGGGGCCGTTTCTCTTTCTTTGATGACTGTGCTGTGCTCTCAGACCACACCTCAGGTTGTACTTCCAACCTTTTCTTGACTGCTCGCTGTAGACTCTGTGTCCCTTTTTTTAACAGTCCAGCAGTAAGTTTGTCTGCCTTTGTTTCACTACAGCTGTGCTGAAGCAGATTCTGGTTTGGACTAGCTCAAAGCTCCACAGTAAAAGCTCGTCATGAGTGTGGCCATTTTCCCACCAGAGGTGTGCCTGTAAGTCCAGTGTTTCTTCACACTTTGCTCCTCTTCGAGTGGCTCTCTGCTGGAGGAGCCGCTCGCTTGTTGCGATGGTGAGGGAATGTTGGCATCAGATCTGGTTCGCAGGCTGGAAAGAGAAGCACAGAGGCACAGAGAATGACTCACGGCAGGTCGGAGGACAGACAGACGTCAGCTTGTGCATATCCGCAATCTTTATACTCACGTAGAGGTTTCTCTTTGAAGTACGAACTCTCCAAGCAATCTTTAGCAGTAGCTCTGAGAATCAGGAAAAATACAAGAAGTTAGTGATGCCTCGTATGCAAATTCATGCGACTCCTTCATTTTCCCCACAAAAGAAGCTTAGCTTTATCAGAGCTGTAGTCTAGATTCCAGCCAGAAACCAGTAGAGCTAAATGTACCTGCGCTGGGGGTTGTACATGAAGAGCAGGTTAAGCAGTCTGTGTCCAGCATCAGACAGCCAGGTGAATTTGTTCTTCAGGTTGTTGTATGGCTGCTTCCTCAGGCTGTACTGACCGATGAGGGGAAGCTGAGAGAAACCCTGCAACACACACAACAGTAGGGCTGCTCAATTAATCGAATTTTAATCTCGATTACGATCTGGGCTTTCAACGATCATTAAAAATGACTGAGCCGATTATTAGCCCCTCCCTCGTGCTTTACTCTCGCGCTGCTCCGTGTGGCAAATCGAGCGCACCTCTCTGCATTTCGAACACGTGTCACAACAATTAAGAGCAGCGGTCTCCAACCTTTTTTGCGCCACGGACCGGTTTATGCCCGACAATATTTTCATGGACCGGCCTTTAAGGTGTCGCGGATAAATACAACAAAATAAAACTAGTACCGGTACCGAAAAAAAGAAAATTTATTCATAACACACGTGAAAAGACCCAGGAAAACCGAGTTAACGATAAAAACGATAACAAAATAACACTGAAAACCGATAAAAACCCTGAAAACTATACATTTCACGCCTGAGCCTCAACTCTCGCGGCCCGGTACCAAACGACTCGCGGACCGGTACCGGTTCGAGGCCCTGGGGTTGGGGACCGCTGATTAAGAGGACCCGAGGGAAGCTCGGAAAGCTAAGCAGAAGTTATTTGGAGAGGAGAGTGACTGCTGTTGGTTGAAAAGAGGTAAAAAAAAAACTACTGTGGTGTGGAAACATTGTGGGTTCGCGGAGTCAGACGTGGATCAAGTAGACACAGTGTGTAAACTTTGCTACTTTGCTGCACCACAGAGCAACACTGCAAAGTTCACTAAACATAGATGTTTACATTTTTCATTTATTTCTTATATTGCAAACATTTGCACTGTTATCAGTATTTGCACACTATTTTATATTATTTTTTGACAATCTTTAAAGTCATTATTCAACACATTGTTATTGTTAAATAAATATCGTCAAATAATCGAGATCTCAATTTCAGTGAAAATAATCGTGATTAGGGATGGGTATCGAAAACCGGTTCTTGTTGAGAACCGGTTCCCACTGTTTCAATTCCTTGGAATTGTTTGCCATTTTTGCAAACGATTCCCTTATCGATTCCAGTCGCCCCGAATGACGTCACCACGTTGCGGAGCGTCATTTACCTGGCAGGAAACACGGCACCTAAGCAGCTCAAACGTTTGGTTATACTTTACGAGAACGGATGACAACAGGGCAACTTGCAATACTTGAAAAGTAGATATTTCATTTAAGGGAGGAAACACTACGAATATGCAAAAGCATTTGCTCACAAAACACACGATGACCTTAAATGAATGTCGTGTTTTTAATAATAATAATAATAATAATGGATTGGATTTATATAGCGCTTTTCAAGGCACCCAAAGCGCTTTACAATGCCACTATTCATTCACTCTCACATTCACACACCGGTGGAGGCAAGCTACGGTTGTAGCCACAGCTGCCCTGGGGCAGACTGACAGAAGCGAGGCTGCCATATCACGCCATCGGCCCCTCTGGCCAACACCAGTAGGCGGTAGGTGAAGTGTCTTGCCCAAGGACACAACGACCAGGACAGAGAGCCCAATTCCGCTCCAGACTCGTGAATCTCAACCCAGCAGCAGCGGTAACGTTTGCACGTCCTCTCCCGTTAATACGGCAGGTAAATAATCAACTAACAGTGCATATTATGTTAGCGCGATCTGCCTTATTACAAAACCTGCCATTACTGTGCATTTAGGGGACCATGATGAGAGAAACAGACAGAGTCTGGCTCAGATGCTGGCAGTTCTCGCTGCAGTCTACCGGTAGCGTCTCTTTTCAGGCCAGGATAGACGAATGTCACCGAGCAGTGACTCAGTTTGTGGTCAAAGGTTTGCACCCATTTGCCACAGCAGATGCCCCGACTTTCAGTAAGTGAGTGTGTTTAATTGTAGGCAGGAACATTACTGGATATTCTTGTGTTATTGCTACAGAAGAATATTTATTATATTATTTTACATTTACAATTTTCTTTCCTGGGGACCCTGTGACACCCCATTGAAGAGCCATAGGCTGGATCTGTTAAGATCTCACTGCTGGGTTTGTAAGGCCATGTTACTCCTAAATTTTATCTTGTTCAAAGCGAAGATATAAAAAAAAGTTCTAAGCTAATCGAACTTAGGGTTCTCCTTTTTTAAAAAGAATCGATAAAGTATCGAATCGTTAAACAGAATCGAAATCGTGAAAATCTTATCAATACCCATCCCTAATCGTGATTATCATTTTTGCCATAATCAAGCAGCCCTACACAACAGATCTCATTTCTCAGCTTTGTGCAGACTGCAACCTATTATAGACTAAATGAATAACTGAGGATTTGTATCAATGTCACATGTCTAGATATTAGAGTATTAGATGGAAAGTCGGTTCTTGTAGTTGGAGGCAGAAGAAGGAAAGACCTGAGTGATTTTACCAAGGACCAGACACTGAGACAGTAAGGCCTTTGAGTTGTGCCAATCATCGGCTGCTTTTACCTTGTTTTCCCTTAATGGGTTACAAAAAAGTAGAAATATATCAGTTTAAGACTGCTTTAGCAATAAAAGCTAAATGCATCCAATTCAATAGTTTAACATCAGACAGTGTGAAAGCTGAGTCTTACCGGCCAGATGTTTTCATTGGGAGTTCCCAGCAGCTGAACGATCAGGTCGACCTGCTGGATCTCAGAGGTTCCAGGCAGCAGAGGTTTGTGGGCAAGCAGCTCAGCCAGGATACAGCCCACTGCCCTGTAAAAGAAACACCACGTCTGGCTTTAATTTCCTGACGGATCCTCAAGGGATATGAGGCCTTTTTTCTTTGGCACAGAATTTATTAACTTAGGACAATTATACATATCATATTTGTTTAATTTAGTTTCATCTACTGGCAGACCACTTTAGTATGAGGGTAAACAAAGCTTCAACAAAAATAAGCACAGCCTCCATAAAGTGAGTGCTTTGATAGTACAGCTGTAATTACTATCCTATAATTAAACTTTCCTAAAGAGATTATGATAAGAACGCAGTGTCGGTAGAGTGGTTAAAAGCTGGTTATTAGATGCTTTTTCTCGCTATTAAAACCACCTTCCTTGTGCAGTATACTGATCCTAAGCGTATAGATTTCACGTGTATTTCCTCACCACATGTCCAGAGCCGTAGTCTGAGTCTTCGTCCCTAGGAGGAGCTCTGGTGCTCTATACCTGCACGAAGGAGAGCATATTAGGATAGCGGCCCGAGGTAATGGAGCTAATAAGGGAGGATTATTGTGAGGGGATTACAAGGGAGTTTCCACTGAGGCTGCACCAGCACAGCAGCACGAGGGTTATATGCAGGGCACAACACCCACACAGAATACCTCAAATGAGTTCGACTAACTGGGTAAACACTCACCACAGCGTAACTACTCGTGGTGTCATGGGTTGCTGAGGAATGCCGTACATCCGGGCCAGACCGAAATCAGCTGTGTGCAGAAAATAACGAGTGCTGATCAGTTCAACATCAAGTAATCTTGATTTTATCTGATTTCAATTTATTTTTAATGGGTAATCAAAGGTAGAATGTCTAAATATCACTTCTCCTGATTACAGTGGGATTAAACAGCAGAAAAGTGCACAATGTTAGGGTTAGTGTTGTGTCTGAGAGTCCAACACACATCGGGAACAAGTCTGACTTATTGCCGGCTATGCGAGCCAAGCTATGGCAACGGTTGTATAAGGATCGAATGTGTCGTAGCAATGGGCCAGACACCCCATACTTCTGAAGCACCTCCCACAGGACACTCCGAGGGACACAGTCGAATGCCTTCTCCAAGTCCATAAAACAGATGTAGGCTGGCTGGGCGAACTCCCATGACCCATCAAGTATCCTTGAGAGGATAAAAAGCTGGTCCAGTGTTCCACGACTGGGACGGAAACCTCATTGTTCCTCCTGTATCCGAGGCTCGACTAACGGATGGACTCTCCATTCCAGCACCCTGGTTTAGACTTTCCTGGGGATGCTGAGGAACTATAGGGGGATGATGACCCCCTTATAGTTGGAGCACACACTCCGTTCTCTCTTCTTGAAGATGGGAACCACCACCCTGATCTGCTAATCTAGAGGTAATGCCACACAACATTATAGAGGCGTGTCAACCAAGACCGCCGTACAACATCCAGAGTCGCCTGACGTTTTGCTAGAATCTCTTTTTGGAGTCCGTAAGATTTATTTAGTATGTATTTATAGTACCAAATCACATCAGAAGTTCCCTCAAGGGACCTATTATTATACGGTAAAGAAACCTGCAATAATAATATATTTAGATAATGTCTATATTAGAAAAATGTTTTTTACCATTATTAATCAACAGTCAAACCTTTGTTGTCTAGTAAAATTTAGTAAAATTCCGATAAATAATAATAATAATGGATTGGATTTATATATCGCTTTTCAAGGCACCCAAAGCGCTTTACAATGCCACTATTCATTCACTCTCACATTCACACACTGGTGGAGGCAGCTACGGTTGTAGCCACAGCTGCCCTGGGGCAGACTGACAGAAGCGAGGCTGCCATATCGCGCCATCGGCCCCTCTGGCCAACACCAGTAGGCGGTAGGTGAAGTGTCTTGCCCAAGGACACAACGACCAGGACAGAGAGCCCGGGGATCGACCTTCCGGTTACAGATGCGCTTCCCAACCCCCTGAGCGACGGTCGCCCCGTATAAATACTACTTCCTACTTTCATCTCCGTAATATTAACTGTCTTCGTCCCTCACTCACACCACACAGTACCGCCATACTTGTCACATCTCGTCTGGATTACTGTAATTCTCTTCTCTATGGTTTACCTCATGAATCCCTCCATAAACTGCAGTTGGTTCAAAATACAGCTGCTCGTATTATTTCCAGAACTAGATCTCCATTGGCTCCCAAATCACCTCCGTGTCAATTTCAAGATCCTGCTTCTCACTTTCAAAGCGCATATCTATCCGATCTTCTCCATACATACTCACCCCCTCGTACACTCCGCTCTTCTTCAGCTTCCCTTCCACCTGCTCGCCTGACTACCATTGGACTCAGAGCCTTTAGTTGTTCTGCCCCGACACTTTGGATGCACTTCCACTTGCTCTACGGACCACACACTGTCTCACCACTTTTAAATCACTACTCAAATCCCATCTGTTTAGAATTGCATACACCTGAGCTGTCTTAGGCCATTTTTACCTTGCTCAGTTTTTATATTTGCTTTTATACTTTTATGACTGTTTATGTCTAAATTTTATCTACCATGTTTGCTATATATACATTTTTCTTATGTTTTTTATGGTATTGTTTACGTGCTACTGTAAGGTGACCTTGAGGGTCTGAAAGGCGCCTATAAATAAAACGTATTGTTATTATTATTATTAAATAAAATAATCTGACATTTGAGTCAGCAAATACACTTAGAGGCCACTTTTTTAAGAACACCTTGTTATTACTGGGTTGGACCCCCTGTTTCCCTTCAGAGCTGACATAAATCCACCTCTGTGATGGAACTAGAATTAATTCCTTAATTCCAGTTTTCTTCTTCATTTTGTGTGAGAAATTCCCAGTAGATCACCAGTTTCTGAAAAATACCCAGACCAGCATGGCACCAATAACAATACATCATTAAAATTGTCTTTCTTCCCCATTATGGTGCCTGATTTTAACCCAACAGGCCATCTTAAACTTGTCTACATGATTTAAAAAACACCTGTTATTACAGTTTCCCTTAAAACTGACAATGAAAAAAGTGTGTGTGTGTTTCTTTTTTAAATCATGGTGGCAACAACACTAATAGATAAAAAAAAAAAAAACACTTCAGCCATCACTGTCACTGTGTGACAGGTCAAAGTTCAGCAGTGGCAGGGTTTGGGAGGCATGTCAGTAGGAGTATAAGGTGATTACAGTAAAAGCTGCATAAGAGATATGATAACAGAGGTGACTCACCAATCTTTACGCAGCCTTTGTCTGTCATCAGCAGATTAGACACCTTCAGGTCTCTAATAACAAGATTAGAGGAAGATCATTACGCAGCACAGCTCTGCTCTAACTCGTCCTGCAGCAGGAGCATGTCTTTTCTCTTGGAAGATTTGTTCAGGCTTAGTCAAGCTGAATGGAGAGAGTCAGTAAATGGCTTCTTGCCTTTCACCTCAGTCTATGATCCCAACACTCTAACTGGTAAAGGAAGGCTCACATTCATTCTGACTTCACGGAGCAGGCTCATCTCAGCTGTGGGAAACCTAAAGACTGTTTTCTTATAGCTATTTTTCACTTGTCTTTAGCGTCAATTCATTTAAATTTCATCAGCAACAGTCATCCCAACAAAATCTATATTGTAAGGTTAAAACCCTACGATGTTAGTCAGTCAGCAAGGAGGAAGAGTTCCCTTTAACAGGAAGAGACTTCTAGCAGAACGAGGCACAGGGAAGGGCAGCCAATGACTGTTTGAAGTGAGGTTTTTAATGAAGCTACATGTGCATATGAATGGGCGCTATTTTTACCCAGGAAGCTCCTGAAAACAAGGTCTGTGTGACATCTGACTGTAGACACGACTTCAGGCAGAGCATCGCCAGTCTATAGGGAAAAGTAGCTGACAATTAAAGAGCTAGCTATGTAGCTCAAGCATTCAGCATCTAACACAGTCAGGATGATCAAGGACTGTGGGCTCATTTGCTTGTGGCAGGAGGTGGCTCCTCAATGCCTCACCTTCCTCCCACCACTTAGCAATTTTTACCCCTTAACACTTATTTCTACTAGTTGGGACTAACAGCTGTGTGTGCGACTATAGACAGTAGGAAAGCTGACAATCAGGCACTCAGTTCGATCTGAACACACAAAAATCATGCAAACATTTTATCATTTTAATTTATACTTGCTTATAATATCATCATATAAAAAACAGACACGGCCACAGTGACACCACCGATTTTGAAGGTGCAATGTTATTGTTCTAGCTGTCACAATGCTGTGTTGTTGTTTTGAGCGGGGTTAAATTGAAAAGTGATCCCACGGAGTGAGGAGTGCTAGGATGTAACGAAATGCTAGCTAGCTTGGTTAGGAACCATAAAATTTACAGGTACAACAAAAATGTTAAATTCTCTGATTTCATTTACAAAACCCAAAAACTTGTTGGATGATCTGAATCTCATAGCAAACCAGATTATTTGTCAGATAATTGTGTTAAAATACTCTAAAAGGCACGAACAGCACAAACACAGCCCAGTGGACAGAAGGGGAACTGCAGTCACTGGCAGTTCTGCATTAGAGTAATCTTAAGTGTAAGGTCCACTACTTTACACTAGGGCTGCCACAAACGATTATTTTGATAGTCGACTAGTCACCGATTATTTTTGCGATTAGTCAACTAATCAGATCGTGCGTCCATTGGACATAAAATGTTCAGCTTATTGCACCAGCAGCATCTGCTCTTATATAACTATCATTAGCTTACAGCTTTAAGTGTTTAAGGTCTGTGCTGACTAAAAATAAAGACAAGATGATAGTTTATTAAATTTTAATGAAATTTGCAGATTGTTTCGGTGAAGTTTAATAAACTCCCTGCTATCTAAAATATAACAGGACACCGGAGTATATTCTCGAGCATCTCAGACTACTGATAATCAGTTGTCTGCTTGATGTTTATTCAGCTGTGTAAAAACTATAACTTCTCTCAGCCAAACCGATTTACTCAGGAACAAATAAAATACTAAAACAAAAGCCAAACAATAACATTTTTAAGTTATCTAAGTGACTTATATATGTTTAACCTGAGTAGCGAAAGACGGCGGTGGGTTTGAAAATGATTTGCAGGGAGTCCGGTGTTCTCACGGCTCTAGTGAGCCTAGCCCCCGGCTAGCTATCGAGCTAGTGGGTAACAGACGTCTCTGAAAACGTCGGAGCGCTTTTGAAAATATGTGGTGTCTTGATAAACTGAGCAGATATTTGAGGTTTACACAGTTACATTCTCGCCTGAAAATATGTTAAACGTTTATTTTGTGACCCAGAAAGAATAATAAGAGCAATATTAAAACTAACTAGCTGCCGCCATTGTTGGAAACTGAGCTGGGCTGCGCTATGAATTCTGGGACACAGCTTCTTCTTCTTCTTCGGGGTTTAACGGCAGCTGGCATCCTTGTACTTGCAGTGCTGCCATCTTCTGTTTCAGTCCGTTATTACACTCTTAAATCCTACTACTTATTCCTGCGTCTTTTGTGATCTTACAAATCTTCAAACGACGCGTCGACTATTAAATCCGTCGTCGACGATTTTGATAGTCGACCTAATCGTGACTAGTCGACTAATCGTGGCAGCCCTACTTTACACTTAAAATTATTTAATTAAAATGTCAAATTTTAAGCAATTATGATAATAACGAATTAAAACTTCAGCTGGTCCTCGTAATGGTGTGAGACCAACCTGTGAATAATGAAGTTGTGGTGGAGATACTCCAAACCTCTAAGCAACTGGAGAACGATGCACTTAACCTGGATCACAACAAAACAGAAAATAAATAATGGAATAACTGGTTGCATCAACTTCTGCTGTACATGAATATGGAGGCCATGTAAAAAGCAAAACATCCATTTATACACTCACATGCAGACACAAGAAAAGAATAGCAATCACTTCAGGTAGAAATGAACTTGCAGGAATGTATGAGTTTGATTTACCTGCGCCTCTGAGAATGGCGTCTGCATGTTTTCCAGCAGACTGGCCAGATCTTGTTCACAGTAACTCATCACCAGAAATAGGCTGAAAAGATCCAAAAAGATTTAAAAAATTTATGTTAGACAGTAAAACAATTAAATTAAATCCAATTTATGTATACAGCGCCAAATCACAACCACAGTCGATTCAGGCGACTAAGGTCACAAAAACTGGGGAAACAAACAATGAGGATAATTCCTTATCTATATTATACACCAGTTTAACCACCTGAGCTTAAGTCTAACTTTTAGTTAAATCAGTGGCATCTTTCAGACATGAGTCTTCTTTTTTCAGGGACCTGATACAAAGTGGACATAAACTCAAACTGTAGCAATGTCATAGACCCTTCGAAAACAAGCAGACTTTTAGGATGACGCACAACGTGACGAGGAGAAAGGTTTCTTTGGACTGCCGGTTTGCGTGTGTGACCACAGTCCAGCAGATTTCTATACCACCGCTCTGAAGTACGAAGCAGGATTTGGTAATCAGCAAGTTAACATCAGATTTAACCCTGGGTGTTCATTTATACTAAGGTGGTTTCCTTCTTACCTGGTTACATTGCCATGGTAACTTATTCTGCAAGATCTTCATATACAAAACCAGAGCCTACCGACCAATCTCTTTTTGTCACCATCTTAGAGAGATTTTGCACAAATAATTAGGGCTGCACGATTAATCGTTAGAAAATCGCGATCTCGATTCATACTTATGTGCGATCTCATTTCCAAATGACAACGATTTAAAAAAAAAAAAAGACGACGACGACGATTGTACCGCATTTTGATCCGGGACGTAACCTGCATGAAAACAAGCGCTCACTCTTCCTGCGCAACAAATGACAAGGGCGGAGCCTTATACCACGTGATACAGAAGCTGGCTGCTAAAATTGGCAGGGAAAAAACAACGGAGAGCACGTCAGGGATGACGAGAAAGTAACAGGAGAAAATCCTTCCCGGTCAACCACCCAAACATCAATAACGGGAACCTTATACAGCGCTTCCCTATACCCGTCGAACTCCCGCAGGCACAAAGAAATTACGGAGGCTATTACTTATCACCTGACCAAAGATATGGCTCCATCAACACTGTGCAAAACGAGGGATTTAGGAAAATGATCAACACCCTAGACAAACGCTACACAGTGCCGTCCCGCAACTATTTTTCTATTGTTGCACTACCTGCTCTATACACGCAGCGTCGAGCAACGGTGGAGACGGAATTTAAAGCAGTACAACATTTTGCGGCAACGACAAAATGTGAGACATTTGTTGTTTTATGTTTATTTATTGTTTTTATGTTCAGTCTCAACTGTTACGAAGTTGATGTGCAGTTAATAAGCGCAATAAATATTTATATTGGAAAAGAATCGTGAGAGAATCGTGATCTCAATTCTAATCCAAAAAATCATGATTCTCATTTTATGCAAAATCGTGCAGCCCTACAAATAATAAAAGGTGTCCAAAGTGTTTAGAGACTGTCTAATGTTTTTGTCTTTCCTTGAAGAGCAACAATAAGAAAAACAGACCATTCACAAGAAAACGTATTACTCATTTTTATTCTTTAAGACTTTTTTAAAGCTATTTTGTTATTTTTATAAGCCTTAACACAGAAAGAAAATCCCAAAACTTGTGCTTGATAAAATTATATTACATTTGTAAGTAAAGCTTCTTACTGGTTTTAACTCATTTAACACTATCAGGGTTGACACAGAATCTATAAAGTGACACAGTTAATGAATCCTGCGTAACTAAGTCCTAATGGTCACTCAAAGCAATGAGTGGGTCCTGGGTATTTCCATCTCTTTCTGGTGTTATAGTTTCTCATTGTTTGTAGGATAGTTCATTCTGCTGCCAGCAGACATGTCCATGTTTGTTATTTGTTACATGCCACGACACTATTCCCTTTTATGTGACTGTGAAAATGAGAAACATTGAATTCATCAGCTTAGCCTCATTAAAAAAGTCAAAGTAAGTGAAACATGATTTTTTTTTAAATTGCTGGCTATGCTGAACTGGTTTGGCACCACAGGGCCCAGGCATAGTTAAGAATATGAGTAAAGAGCAGCTGATGCAACTGGCCCCAAAGGCCACAAATTGCAAGATCAACAGAAGCAACAATAAGACTAGTATCAGATCAATCTATATACTAACGCATTTATTGTGGGTGTGTCCGTGCAGTACCTTTCTAGCTGAGTGCCGACAACCACCTCTTTCAGCTCCACTATGTTGGGATGTCTCAGCCTCAGCAGCAGTGTGATCTCTCTGAGGCTGCTGATGGGGACCCCTGACAGATGAGGAACAGATGTCACCGATCTTTTCAGTTGATGGTGGTGCAAAAATTAGATTTTTTAAAATTACATCTAGCTCTAGATCAGAGATACCCATAAAAAAAAATAAAGCATGCGATGGTCTCACCATCTTTCTCTGCGTCCATTCGCACCTTTTTCAGGGCAACAATCTCATCTGACTTGGTGTCGCGGGCACGGTCTGCAGTAAGAAAAGGGAATTGATTATTTACAGAGCATGTCACATGGACAAACTGAAGTGTTAGTCCTCAGTATTTCCTCTGCTGTCTAACTTACACACAATGCCGTATGTTCCTTCTCCTATTCGGTTGAGTTTCTCAAACTCTCTGACACTTCTGCAGCTCCCAAACTGAAGAGAGAAAAACAAGATAAAGAAACTGGGACTCAGTGAACACGTCACAGCTTTCAGTCCTGTCAAAAGAAGCAGTTTCTATCAGGTTTGCCAAAATAAATTCATGAAACGGTTAAATGGATTGGCACTTCTCTACTCTGTCTTTGTGCTTTCTTGCTACAAGCCTCATTCAACCATTCACCTAACCATTCATTCACACATTCACACTCTGATGAATGCATCAGGAGCAATTGAGGTTCAGTCTTTTGCCCAAGGATATTTCTACAACCATTCATGAAGTGTGAAAATCCTTTAGATTTAATGATGCTAAACTAAAATAATTAACAAGAGACAAGTCAAGGGAGCTCCCACTGACTATCAAACCACACTGAGTCAACAAGAAGAATTGACTTTCAGGGCACTTTACCATTATCTATATGGGACAGGACGAAAAACAAAACAAAAACCCCACAAATTAACTAAAAGCCAACAGGCATTAGACGGCCATTCTTGGATGTCTTGAGATCACTTTTTCAATCAGATCCTAAAAGGCATCCTGGATGCCGGGGGAATCACTGGAGGAGGTGGATTTGGGTGCTTGAGCTTGGAGGCTTATGTGCCATTTAAACCAAGTAATGAGATTGGCTGCTGTTGGAGACAAACGAGGCAACAAAGTGCGCAGACTTCACCTTTAAAGGCGCCTCGCTAATTAATTAATTACGTCTATGCAAAGTGCACACACAAGCGGTTTATTTACCGATAAAGTCTAGATGGGGAGCATGCCGCATGCAGTTAGCGTTTAGTTAGCATTATTCAGTTTCAGGGCTAAAGTGTCGTAAATACTGACTGAAAGAAAGCTCTACAGCGAACTTTATTATTTTAAATGCATGCCGGTTTTTTTTAACAGAAGAGCTAGACTTGTAAAATTGTGTCAGTTGGTATTCTGTATGTAAAATGTCGTGGCTGATGGCAAGAGTATAATTAAACAACCACGGTCATGAACGGACCCACACGGAAGGAGCTCGTTCTCTTACCCTGTAATTTTGAGGCACTGTGAAAGTTTTATTGTCCTTAAGAGACTTCAGCTTTATGGGGTCCGGTTCGTCCTCTCCAGCCGCGTCCATTGTTTTATTTAAATGCAGTTTTTGGACTAAAATAAGTCCCGAAGAGAGCACATCTACAAACAGCAGCACCTCATTCAGCCGCCATTGAGGTTTGTTTTGGTAAGGGGAGGACAACCAACAGCTTTCCCGGAGTTTGTGAACGGCTTCTGCGTCCCATACCTGGACCGATATCTGTCAATTCCGGAAAAATTCATTTTTGGAAAACTGTAAAACAAGGGGGGAAATGAAATAATTGACATTTAAAGAAAAACAGGCCACATACAGCCAGCAAGAAACGTACAAAATATTAGTGAATTAAATATGCTATACGGCAATACTATCTGATGATTGCCCTTTTATTATAATATATAGTTTTAAAACTATATTTTATATTAAAAAATATCTACATTGAAATATATTTATATAGAAAAACTGACTGAATGCTGTATTTCAGAACAGTCAACAATGCCGAAAATAGGCCTTTGGAGGTCGACTACACTTTATGACTGGACAACATACACAGGTCTTAGTAAACATTTTTTTCTGGCTGCAGTACATTTAAACTTTCATTTTAAAAACTATATTATTTTTGTGGTGGATGCCCAGAAATGTTTTATACATACAGGTAAAAACAATTGATTAATAAATATTTTGGGATGTGAAGGAATGAATTATACATTAACAGAATAAACAGATTAACTCTCCTTCACAACAACAGTGTCACAAGATGAGGATGGGGGACCCATGGATACACAATCTAATATCATCATGTTGGTATTGTTCCTGGATCAGTAAAACTAATGTTGGCCCATGTTCAATACTGCAGGTGGCCAATCATATTGTAGTGATGTCATATTTTTACGTTGTGGAAACATTCACACCACACACCAATCCATAACTCTAACCCTATCAGATAGACCAAGCCCAGACACCCTGCAGAGGAAGATAATTTCCTCCACGCGTTAAAAATAAGCCTATTGTATCCAGTAAACTTTGAACTGTTGGGAGTTTCCAGTCCCTGGCCAGTTGCGTGTGTTGGTAGTAATCCAATCTTCTCAAGCTTGGCATGAGTAGCAGATTCCAAGATATCCTGGCCTTTAGTACTTTGTCTAGGTCAAGACTTTTTCCACTTTCAATTAACAAACCAATTGTGTCTTTTTCCATTACACACTGTATTGTAAATACCCATATCTCTACTTCTACAACAAGATAACCCAGAAGTGCATCAGCAGTTCTGGTAATAAATAAGGAGCTCATAAGATCAGTTCCCCTTTGAGTCCAGTCTGTTGTAGATTGATAATAATAATAGTAATAGAACACTGTAAAACTCGTACAAAGGAGAGTGGACTAAAGTCACCCTCTTTTGCAATTAACCTAATTACTGGATATGTTCACCTGACTGAATGTGACCACTACAAGCAACCAGAGAATAAGCTGCAAACACACAAAATGCCCATAAAATCAGAGTCCAACAAAGGAGCTGCAAAGAGTCTCAAAACGACTGTGAAGCATCAAAAATAACCAAAGACCTACAAAATTGCTGCAATGGGAGGATAAAAATGACTTCAAAGAGACAACAAATTTGTACAAAGAGACACAACATGGCTCAACATAGGTCAAACATGCACTAAACCATCTCTTGCCCTCACAATTCTTCAAATAAGCACATTATTTAAGAAGTAAAAGTAAGTTGGGCTAGTGTAAAAGATTTGCCGGTAAAAATGATAAGCTCAATACTGTTCAGCACTTCATAGCTGCTCTCACACGCACACCAGTGTCATGATTCAGTTTCGGGGTGATTCTTCATCACACTCAGCAAATAATCAGTCATCTCTCCTTCCAGTTTACCTCTTGTGATAGACATTTGGAGTTACTGTCTGGTTGGTAGTTTCTTCCCCACTACGAAGGGTGCAGACCCAGGCCGCTGCTCTTTGATGGCATCGGCTATCGTGATTTTGGATGGCGTGGCGTAGATGTCGTCCCGTGATGGAGCTGTGATGAGTATGATGGGCGTTCGCTGCGAGGAGTCAGTTGATTCTGTCGATTCAGTGTTTGGTTTTAAACTGGGGGGGCTCTCTGAAACTGGTAGGTAGAAAACCATTAACTTAGCCTCCTACCCTCGTAAATGCTCAAGTGAAGTGACAGAATATTACTATAACGCCTGGTAAACAGTCAGTAACAGTTTACGTTAGAGGCCCATTTAAGTCATATTTTTAGTCCTTGTCTTTGGATTTAAAGATGTCCAGATATTTCCAGGAGCTTCAGGAGTAGCTGATTTAGGTCTGTTTTCTTTGAAATGACAATTGCAGTAATTACACATTTGTTATGCAGTCGAATTTTGTTTTTATTGGACATCCAAGTGAAACCTTTAAAGATAAAACATCATTATTGGCTGTCATTGGCCTACTACCAGTCAGACCTGGTAATGACCTGCTCAGGTGACGTATGCCTGCTGCCTAGAAGATATCCAGTGCGTTTGTTTGTATATATATGTCACACAGTGGAAATTTGTATTTGTCTTGTATATTGTTTTTATTCTGATTTTTAGTGTTTATTTATGAGTGTCGTTTTATTTGCATGGTTTTATTCTGTTTCTATTGAATGTTTTTTAGTGTTTTATGTGACATGGTTTTTATCCACTGTGGACTGGCTGCACATGGGACAAATTAGCTGATAGGGAGCACCTGCTGAGGCAGGGCTGTGTCCTGAGGTGGCCTATCAGCTGTGTAAAGACCTTTTAAAAGCAGGCTAGCTGAGCACTGAAGGTCTGGAAGGTTAATGCTAGATGGCCAGCGTGACACGGCGACCCAGTCCTGGCCTCATGGAACGGCAACAGTAGGAGACAACACGTGTGATTGGCAGCAGGGCAGGTTTACCTCTGCCTGCATTTGTGAGTAGGGTCTCTACTGTTGTTTACTGGGTGCAGCTGGGTTGGGAGAGGGTCGCCATGGCCATGAGCCAGGGCCGCTTCTGGGAACGTTGTTCTGGCCCCTATTTGTTTGTTACAGGACACCGACGCAAGGGGAGCTGTGGCGGTGGTCGCATGATGGAGTCGGGGCTGGGATTTGATGGGCCAATGGAACGACAAGAAGATGGGAGGCTCTTCCTTGGCTGCCGAAGATGAGGCTGGCGTGGACTCTGCTCTAAAGAAGGAACTCCTGGCCTGCTGATGGACCCATAATGAACATGTGAAACATGAAATCTTAAATAACACTGCCCCTAGCTATTTAACTAAGATCTTCTAACCAGATGCTCTTAATGCAACCTAAGTCTAAGTTGAAAACCAGAGGCGACCGTGCCTTTGCTATTGTAGCTCCTAGACTGTGGAACAACCTCCCTATTGCCATTCGCTCTTCTGAGACTGTTCAGTCTTTTAAATCTCGTTTAAAGACCCATCTTTTTACTCTGGCTTTGATGTAAGATAGTTTGATTATAATTTGGTTGGTTTCTATGTTTGTCTCGTCTTGCGTTGCATTTGTCTTATTTTATTTTTATTTTATTTTATTTTTTAATTTGTGAAGCACTTTGATCAAAACTGTTGTTTTTAAATGTGCTATATAAATAAATTTTGATTGATTGATTGATGTGATGTGGCATAATTATAGCGGGGGGGGGGGGGGGGGGTTCAGTGAATGTAGAAAATGGTAGTTTTATGGGTTTTAGAATTGCTTTATTTAGTTTTAGTAGATTGACAAACATTTTATTACATACATTTTAAGGGTGTTTTTATTTGTGCTCCCTGGCCTAGTAATAAACTGTTTCTGATCAGACCTGCTTCCTCTCTGTGCCCGTGGTATCTGACATTCTGGCGCGACTGCTTTAATGTTGTCAGTTTGTTACATTATATACACTTACGCTAACAGCACCTTTTAAATTGGATTGTAATTATGGTACTTAGAGTTGGCTCTATGCCAGCAATTCAATTCAGTTGTATTAATATCGCTCCAAATCAAAACAATAGTCACCTCAAGGTGCTAAAGATCATACAAATATAACACACAGGAACCACAATTAAAGCTACTGATGATCATCAACAAATATGTGGTACAGAACACCTTTGTCTCAACTCTTCTTTAACAATCTGTACACACACAGTCTTGTTAGATTAATCTAAGTACAAATACTTGAGCCACCTGCTGCTGTTTGTGTTTATTTGAAGAGTTTTTTGAACTGCTACAGATTAGATCAAAGCGGATGTCTTATAACTGTTTCTTTCAGTCAATCTGTCATAACTAAACTGTCATCACAGTTATCATAGACCTCTGACCACTGCACACAAAGACAGGTGATTTCACATTAAATACTACTGTCTACACATTCATCATACATTTGGAGAACATGGCTCCATAAATTTATCAGTCCTAACGCCGATGAGATGATCATGTCCCTTACCTGAATCTTGCCTCTGGCTTGCTCCAGACCCCATCAGTCTTCAGTCAGCTGAGGCACTGTTCGTCTACATCCACAGACATGATGCTTACAATTTAGCGAGTCTACACAAAAGCACATAAAGCACCAAAGCGCATTTACGTAGTCTACACCCACGTGGCTTGGCTAATCAGCTTCTTTTCTTCTCCGTCATTCCCTCTGTCTGGTTGAGTGACACTAATCCTGTGCACTGGCTCAGAGCAGCAGTAAGGAGGGCTGGATTTAAAGGGAGCACAGGATTAAGGCTTATAAACTCTTATTTAATTATAATAAACAATGACAAAATTGTGCATTTAATTTCGGCTGTTATGAACAAGCCAGCACTACCACTTTGATAAAAAAAAATACTCAACAAGAAAATGGAAGATGCCGCTTTGATGCATTTTTTTCTGCTAGTTTATGGCAACGCTAGCTTTGCACGACAACCTTTTATCTTTACCTTTTATATGTTTAACTATAGTGCTGCTATACTACTTTTGATCAAGGTCTATTGCGCACTATCATGGCTCTATTATCTTTATTTATTTATTGTATACAGTAGAGAAGAAGGAGAGCAGGTGGGAAATGGGCTCTTCCAAGGACAGACTCAAACCCAGACCTTTGCTGTGGCCTTTGGATACACGTGGGTCGCCTTCTTAACCCAGCACCCCACTTTCCCTTTCTGAACCAAACAGGAAAATAATGTGGACATCGACATTGGTTGTGTTGTGCTAGAATCTACTGCATTAAATATTACTGTGAAGCCGCTAATGGACCACAAGACAGCCCAATTATGCTATTAGCGTAGCCCGTATGATAGATGGACATGATTGGTTTCTAAAGCCCTTTTTTTAAAGCCTCAAGTTGGGCATTTCTGCTGTTGCCATGTTTGTTACAAAAAACCCACATGAAACGAAGAAGGGTGAGTCTGAAAGGCAACTTATTAACCAATCACTGTGTGTTTTCAAACCACAGATAAGCCTATATTTGGAAACATGGTAAGACCAAGACTAACAAAGCGGTCTTAAGTTTTTATCCACAACAGCCAAAATGACTGTATGACATCATAAATTCAGCAGGAAAATGTTTACAGAGGTCAAGACAGAAACCTGTTTTTTTGTAGATTTCTATAAACTCTGAAGACTTTTTGCAGACTGCAACTATCGCCATCTGGTGGCCTGCAGATAGGTTTTTAGGCATTTCTGTATTGGCTTAAGGGCCTGTGGAAAAAAAACCCTCCCCATTGGTGGCCTGCAGATAGGTTTTTAGGCATTTCTGTATTGGCTTAATTTTGTCTTGGAGGCTACCTCCATGTTTTGAGTGAATCTTCCGATCAATACATTGATGCGATAAAAGGATATAAACAAATCAAGCCAGTAAGATTTTGAAAATACTGGCAGCCATCCTCGTAGATACACCTATAGTATCCATCCATCCATTCGCTTCCGCTTATCCTTTTCAGGGTCGCGGGGGGCACTGGAGGGTGAGCTGTCATAGGGTGAGAGGCGGGGTACACCCTGGACAGGTCGCCAGTCTGTCGCAGGGCCAACACACAGAGACAGACAACCATTCGCGCTCACATTCATACCTAGTGACAATTTGGATTATCCAATTAACCTATCCCCACAAGCTGCATGTCTTTGGACGGTGGGAGGAAGCCGGAGTACCCGGAGGGAACCCACGCAAACACGGGGAGAACACAGAAAGACCCCGGCCTGATGTTGGAATTGAACTCAGGACCTTCTTGCTGTGCGGCAACAGTGCTAACCACCGTGCCACCGTGCCGCCTACTGAAAGACAGGTCATCGATGGAGGTTGATGGGTAACTGCAAGAGTCGATGGCGGAAAAGAGACTTGTACGGACTCGGGACGATCCCCAGCTCTGGAGACAACATGCATGCGTCTGCGCCTCATGACGTTACGCCGCCTCACGGCGCTCCTCACCTATAGTATCGATTCCAAAATCCAACTTTGCCTTGTTCTCGATTTATCGCATTCAGAAAGCTTGACCTCTGACCTTGAGGTCAAGGTCGCCGGGATTCGACCTCGTCCAAGGTTTTTAGTAGATGACTTTGAAACTCCTACATCGTTTTGTTCTTGAGTTATTGCATTCGCAAACTTGGGTGATGACACCATCAGCCTATTATGCCTGAGGGGTAAAAATTAATGCTATTGGCTATAATGTTTTTAAGTCTTAAACCATAGGCAAATTTAATTTGCTTTTCATTAACATCTAAAGGACTGTTAGCCTCCTTGAGCTTAATTTTCCATTGTCTTAAGATCTTTTTAAGGGCCTGTGGAAAAAAAACCCTCCCCATTGGTGAAGTGTTTTATTTTTGAAACAGTCTTCGAAGAAGAGAACACAACAGGTAACAGAGGTAACAGGGTGAGACTCAAAGACAGCAAACACATGCAACACTTATGTGCTGGGAGCCACTGGTGAGTTTTGTTTTGTGTTTAAAGAAAGCAAAAGTAGCTTAGTTTCAGTGAGTTCAGATAACATCAAAGTCATAACATCAATTAGTTATCAAGCCAGTAGTGTTGTACTAATGATGGTACTATAAGGATGTGTTCATAATACTTAATTTTACAATATGAATTCTGAAGTCTCTGTAGTGTCCTGTGTATAAACATCAACATGTTCACTGGCATCTCTGGAGTAGGTAGAAAGTCAAATGTCCATGAAAATTAAATTAAAAAAACAAACACTCATGAACAAATACAATAAACTGCTGCCCATTTATTCCTTCCTGTGCTTTCCTCGCCTCTTCTAAATGTTGTAACTGATGGTGCGTTCACGAGGTGCAGTCGCCCAACGTCGAAGATACTCTAAATCATCTTCAATGTTTTCTTCGTCCATGTTGACTTTGAGGAAGAAAAAACACAACAAAACAAAACCCTGAGCAACCTGCGTGAATTTCTAGACACCACAGCAAACTGCAGGAATCCTGAAAAAGCACTCCTGAGAATTCTTACCAGGATGGGAATGTGATCCAGTGGTCAACACTTTGGGACAAAGGACCCCAGCTTCTTCTCCATCCGAATCATTGAAGCTTTCATCCAGATTCTTTTGGAGCTTCTCCAACTCTTCCAGCAGCTCATCCTGAGATAGACAGAGAGAGAGAGACAGCAATAGGCACACAGCAGCTCAGCAAGTGTCAAGAAGTGTCACAGAAGCGGAAAACCTCACTTAAAAATAATAATGATTTAGCTCAGCGGTCCCCAACCCCCGGGCCTCGGACCGGTACCGGTCCGTGAGTCGTTTGGTACCAGGCCGCGAGAGTTGAGGCTCAGGTGTGAAATGTATAGTTTTCAGGGTTTTTATCGGTTTTCAGCGTTATTTTGTTATTGTTTTTATCGTTAACTCGGTTTTCCTTGGTCTTTTCACGTGTGTTATGAATAAATCTTCTTTTTTCGGTACCGGTACTAGTTTTATTTTGTTGTATTTATCCGCGGCACCTTAAAGGCCGGTCCGTGAAAATATTGTCGGGCATAAACCGGTCCGTGGCGCAAAAAAGGTTGGGGACCGCTGATTTAGCAAATCACACTGAGCCACATCAGGCAAATGCCAATAATGTAAGCAGACTCTAGATATCAGACAAACCAAGAATCACTGCAAAAACAAAACATTAAAATCATCCTTACCTCATTAAATTCCACGTCAAATCTCACAGCTGTGTAGAGGCTGTCTAGCAAGTCTTCGGTCACGTCCTGTTCCTCAATAATGTCCTTGATCGGGTCATTGACCTTGGTGATGATTTCTCTGCAAAACCCTGCAGACAGTAGTGGTGAACACATTCATCTATTCGCCTGAAACATCCACAGTTTGAGTTTGAGGTAAAAAAAAAAAAACCCTTTCCTGACAGGTTTGTGTTATTTTTGTTCATCTTGGCTTTGGGGAAGAAAATAAATTCCTGCACAACCTCCATGAATTCACAGACGCCACAGCCAACTGCAAGAATAAAGTCAAAGCTCTCCCGACAAGTCTTACCACGATGGGAAGGCAAAGTAGTGGTCAGCACTTTGGGACAAGGGTTCCCGTCCTCTGCTTCATCCGCCTCAAAGAGGTTTTCGTCCACATTCTTTTCCAGTTTCTCCAGCTCTGCCAGCAGCTCATCCTGAGAAAAAAACATACAGAGACACAGCAACAGGCACACAACAAGTGACAACTGTGGTACACAGAATCAGTGCAATCGCAGAAGTCTTCAAAAGATCATTCTTACCTCATTAAATTCCCCTTCAAAGCCCACAGGTGTGCAGAGGCTCTCTAGCATGCCTCCAGTCTCATCCTCCTCCTCTGCAATATCCTTCATCAGGTCACTCACCTTGTTAATGATTTCTCTGCAACAGCCAGCAGACAGTTTCTTTGGTTTTTTCAATTATCTTAGTACTCAGCATTCAAAGGCCATGACAGACTTCTTTCTCATTCATACATGGCGTTATTTCACACGTCCCTGTAGTGTTTCTCCTCACATGTGTTCGTAAATGGCTCTCATGGCTTTTAAAGCGCAGTCAATGTAATTGATGTGTTTCTCGTAGAACTTCTTTCTTCTTAGCGCCTGCAGAGCCGCTGGTAGGAGAGCACGGTGAAAGAAAAACAGCCAATGAGCAGGAATAGATTTAACTTTGCTTTTTCAGTATTTTTTTTAAACAGAAACCCCCCAAAATAGAGACTGTAAAACTGTGAGGTTAAGTTAATAGATGGATCTATGGTTCATAAACATTTTGCTCAAAGAAGTCCTACCATTAATTAATGCTTCAATCTTAAATATGATGAACCTAGCTCTAATAATCAGCTATCAGCTATGTACTACAGACCTTCAAGCTGGCAGTAGTCAAACCATTACTTAATTCAAATTCAAATTCAAATTTTATTTGTCACATACACAGTCATAAACAGTACGATATGCAGTGAAATGCTTAGACAACTGCTCGTGATCTAAAGAAAAAAGCAAAGGCTATGAATAAGATAGGAAATAAATATGAAAATTAAAAAGGGTAAATTTAACTAGGAAGGAATAAAATAAAATAAAATATAAAAATTTAAGTTAAAAATGAAATAACTGTACAACACAAATTAGAATGAAGGGTAAATTTAACTGGGAAAGAATAAGATAAAATATATAAATTAAAGTTGAAAATAAAATAACTGTACAACAAAATACACAATACACAGTATAGAAATATATAAGAATGTATGAAGAAATATAAATATATATATACACAATAACAGCAGCTGTACAAGTATTAACTGGAAATGAAGAATATAATGTCCAGTGGATGGCATTACCTTGGCCTCCACTAACACTTTGAGTAATCTTGGAGTCATTTTTGACCAGGATATGTCTTTCAATGCAACACATATGTAGGACTGCTTTCTAACATTTGCACAATATCTCTAACATCCTGCATCCTGATGATGAAAAACTAGTTCATGCATTTATTAATTCTAGGCTGGACTACTGTAATTCGGGATGTCCTAAAAACTCCCTGAAAAGCCTTCAGTTGAGCCAAAATGTTGCAACAAGACAGCAATAGTACTGACAGGGACTAAAAAGAGTAGAAAGAGTAGAGAGTGTGACTCAAGTATATGTGTTGAGGTATCTGCACAAACATGTAATTCATTTGAACCTTTCCAGTACTTTTTTTTTACTACGTTTATCTTCTTTTACATTACTTTTAACAAGTCAAAATAAATGTATAACCAGTTTTAGTTCTTGTTTCATGGTTGTGTGGCAGGTTGTTGGCTAACGATAGTTAGTTTAATAACTAGCTAATTAGCTTTTAGCTAGCTAAGACTGACGTTTTATTACTTGCCTACCCGTTTCTTTTCTTTCTTTCTTTAAATAAATATATTTTTCTGTAAAATAGCTCACCTCTTCTGTTTATTGTGCTGTTTTTCTTGGCAAAAAACTCTAGGTGGTCAATTTTCTTCTTCATAAATTCTTTCTTCTTCACCAGCAGCTCTCCTCTGGCTGGAAGCTTCTCCATCCACTCATTAACACAGGGCTCCTTCTCCACCTTTTCCCGCTATTGAAAACAAACAGAGACGTGCCTGTGAGCTTGACAGACGTGCAAAACAGCATCAGGCTTTGACTCTGCAGTTCTTCGTGTCTTGATTATCTGCAATTTGAAACTGTAGTCAACTGAGTCCTTATGTGCCAAGTTGGAGATCTCTTTCAAAAGAAAACACATCCCTGTGCTGCAGAAACAGGTGATCACCATTGAATATCACTGTAGAAAAATATGAAGAAAATTAGGGGTGATACAATACATAATTATCATTAGTTTTCTCAGTTATTTTTATATTTTAATTTCAAATGTTCATCTTTGACTTTGAGCTTGTTTGCTATTTATTTATTTTTTATTTATCGACTTCTAGATAGCTATTTCACCTATCCATAACTTGTTAGGAAAAATGATTTCCTTCTTTTTTCCACTGTAGATGGCTTACTATTACCCATTTCAACTGTATTTTAAATTTCTTTTAGCTTTGTATCCACTACCTTAAACTATTTGTTTTGTTGTTGTTTATTGGAGAGAATACATTTGATAAAACATATAACCATATACTTTTGAAATATGTAGATAGATAGATTTTGTTCTTTGAAATTGGTTCTTTGCTAAGTTATCTGATATGTGACAACAATGATTCATCTCTTGAGTCAGGTGCCTTTTTATGACTGAATGACTCACAGGTCAGTGTTAATATATTTTTATATATATTATATAAAAATATATGAATATATATAATATGAAGATCTTCAAGTACAAGAACTGAAGTGAAAATGCGTGAAAAAGCAGAAATGAAATGTAGAGAAACGAAGTGTGGCTAAAAACCTTTGCTCTATGCTATGCAGTTTGCTGTATCTAGTTATGATAATAGATGGCAGCATTTCACTTGAGGCAAGATGCCACCTTCGAAGAATGGGCGAGGAAGGAGAAGAAGAAGAATTCGAATCACGTGACTACTGTTGAACCAGGAAGATCCACGGTGTTACCAAAACAACTCAGGACTACCTTGTAGAGGCGCTACAAATAACTTCTTAGTCGTCTCCTGGTATCATCTTCGCTTGGACATGGATGGTATGTCGTGTGTTAACTTCTGAATTGTCTGTCTGAGTAGCCTTTGGTTCTTTATTTTAGCCAAAGCGCCAGACTACGTTAGATAGCTAAAATTAGCGCTTTAGCTTGGGTGTGTGGTTAGCCGGGTTAGCTGTCTGACCTGTTTTTTGTTGGGGTTTTTTTCCGTTTATCACATTTGACGTCCACTGAGTTTACGGACTCGTTATTAAATGGGCCTTTGGTTTTATTGGGCTGTGCCAGAGTCTTTTCTTAGCAGTGACTTCTACAGTATGAATGTGATACAGCAGCCAGAATTTGATTGGAACAACTTTGACAGACGGAGACACATTTCATCGTTCTCCTCCGGTCCTGTTAGATACAAGTCATCGCTATAAAAGAAAAAAAAAAATAACACAAGAGCTTCCTCTTGCCTGCTTAAACGCTAAAAAATGTGTTTCTTTAACTTATATTTATTCATGTACCTGTTCTTACAGATATAAATATAACTCAGACATTTGGTTCAGTTGGCTTGATTTGGGAAAAAAATGAACTCAAAATAAATATATAAATGTATTTCCGGCATCTACAACCGTCCGCTGTTTTCTACATTATCAGTGTTGTTATACACTTGATACTTACTATACTTACTATGATGTATTATGTGACATCGGTTAAATAAAATTGCAGGCTGTTCTCGATGACATCATACAGATCCAAAGGTCGGAAAAAAAAAAACCTGCCTGAATTTGAGTGTTTAATTAAAGCAATATGAAGCCTGAGCTTTTGGTTCAGTGTGTAGCTGGACATATACTTACACTTATTTAAAACTTTGATCTTGTTTAATGTGAACATATGATAATTTATATAATATATGATAAGCACAATACCTTTTGTGGTGCTAAGCCAGAGACAGAAACTGCCCAACGTGGTCGTTCTAAATAGCTCACTGAATTAGAGTGCGTACTTTAACACAATGCCAGTTTGTGAAATTTCTTCTCTCTTAGATATTCCACGATCTGCTTGAAGTGGTATTTTTGTAAAATTGAAGTTTAGGAATCACAACAACTCAGTGGCAGACCACATAAATAATGGGTTTGCAGAGGGCTGTGGCCCATTGATGTAAAAGTCGTCAACGCTCTGCTAACTAAATAACTATCTCCAGTGTCCCTCTGGCATTAACATTAGCACATAAACTGTTTTGGGAACTGCGTGGTATGGGGTTCAATGGCGAGCAGCTCCTGTAGATGTAATGTGTAGTAAGGTGCCCAGCACGTTTGTCCATATAGTCTATGTGACAGTTTATGTTATATACACTCCAAATGTCTGACTCTGTCTCTCACCATCTCTTCACAGAAACACTCTTTCAGTTAAAGGTATGTTCCAGTGAAAATCTTAAACCTATATCAGACAACAGATAACTAAAGTGGGATATTTATTAATGTATTCACATTTTTTCTCTGTGGATCACAGTTCACTTCAAAGCAGCTGGAGAGGCTGGCCAAGAAGGCAGAGAAGGATTCTGAAAAAGAGCAGGCAAAGGTCAAGAAGGTAAGCAGGCCAATCAGCTGGGGTGACGTAAGGGCCAAATGGTCCCACAGTACACTGTATACATCTTTCTTGCTCCACACATGTCATCATTCTAATAGGATGGATGGATGGATGGATGAAATGTCTGTATATCTGCTCTTTACTTTTATTGGCATCCGTTTACTAGTTCTGACTAAGTCATCATAAGGTGCTTTATTGTATTGTAAAGTAAACCCTATACAGTATTAGAGGGAGAACCCCAGCAGTCAGATTATTGCCTGTGAGCACCACTTGGTAGGGGGGTGATGAAGAACTCCCTTTCAATAGCAAGTGACTTCCAGCAGACAACAATGTCAGTGTAAGTGGAAATTTGGATAGCACAGACAAAATAAACAGGAGCCTGTTTTACTGTTTGATTTGAAGTATGATAATCAGAAACACCATCTCTTCGTCATCAGCTCTATGTTTAGCAGATGTGAGCAATGTAAAACATCCAGACTGTTATCATCAACATTAAGGGAGCCTATCTGCATTTTTCTGCTTTCTTTTTTTGACAAGATATGAGGTAATGCTTGTGACGTAATGCTTTGTGCTTTGTGATCTGTGCAGTTGTGCAGTAGCGTCTGCTAATAAGCTTTGGGTGTGGCTGTGTGTTGTAGTAAATGGAAGATGATGAGTCAGTGAGTAGAAAGACTACTCCATGGAGGAGATTTATTTTTATTTTTATTTATTTTAACCGGACATCATTAGCACTTAACAAAAATGCAAATGATCCAGAAAATACTCACCAAGCTCTTTTTAGCAACCTGTGTACAGCGGCCTATTCATGCAGCAAATATCCAGCGACTTTTCATGCAATAAACAAAAATCTTCTGGTAAAGAATCAGCGCTTTAGTTAGTGTTTGCATCAAATGTGTGAGTTAAGAACTATGTGATCAGTCACTTTTAGTGTCAGATGAACTGATTTGTGTGTTTCTAAACTCGTTACTCTCCTAGATTTTTACCACAATGTTTGTGAGAACTTACTCAAAATCCATGAATTTAATATCAAGTCAAGTCATCTTTATTTATATAGCACATTTAAAAGACATCAAGTGTCGGCCAAAGTGCCGAACAGAGGGATAATATAATAAAAGAATTAAAATAGAAAGAAAACATGTTTTAAAAAAAAAAGAAAAGAAAAAGAATTGTAAGACACGTAATATCAAAAAGATCCGAAAGCCTTGGAAAATAAGTAGGTCTTGAGATTCAATTTAAAGACTTCCAAGGATGAAGAGAATTTTATGAAGGGGGGAAGACTATTCCGGAGTCTCGGGGCAGCAATGGAAAAAGGCCTGTCACCTGTAGATTTGAGCTGGGAGCGTGGAACTGATAAAACCATCTGACTGGAGGAGCGCAGAGATCGAGTGGGTAAGTGCAGGCTAAGAAGATCTGAAATGTAACCTGGAGCCAAACCACGGAGGGCTTTAAAAACAAATAATAAAACCTTAAAATCGATTCTATGTTTAACTGGTAGCCAATGTAGAGATGCGAGTACCGGGGTAATACTCTCTCTTTCTAGTACCCGTCAGGAGCCTTGCAATTTCTGCACAAGTGAAATCCTCTCTAATTACTGAAGACAGAGACCAAGTTATTTGCTGCCATTTCCAGTGGTTCAATTTAAGTGAAACTGCTTTGATTGATGGGTGACCCAGCAAATAGAACTGTAGTTCGTAGCTTTTTGCTCAGGTGGTAAAACAGCTGGCAGACAGTGATGACGGGGTCCAATGAAAAGTATGAAAGTATAAAAAGTTTGTCCCTTAATTGTCTTATGGTTGCGCAAAATGCTAGCATGGGATAAACACATGAATAAACTGCTTATTTCAGCTTTTTATTTTTATTTTTTTACCTTTTTAAAATATTTATTAGTTATTTTATTTTTTAACTCAGTATTGAGGCCATTATTATTAAACTTAAACTAAGCAATAACTAAAAATGTCAAGTGAGTTTAATTTAACTGTAGACCTAAAGACAAGACTCAAGGGAAAAAAGTAAACATATTGTAGGTTTTTCTGATTATTAGTCAATGTAAATACATGCAGTTAATAAATGTAAATACAAATGATATTGAACTGAATAAAATAACATTCAACACTTACTAACTACTACTAACTACCTGACCTAATGAGTACTTTTTACTCCCTAACAACACCCCGAATCTAATAACAATCCAACAAAAAGAAACCTCAGACTCAGTCAAGAAAACTCAGTGAAATTAAACTGAAACTGGAAAAAACAGAAACACAATCTTACAATTCAATGATCGTGGTGTAGTTATGCCGATCATTTTACCAGTCTGCTGACACTTGAAGTGGCTCACATGAACCAGCAGGTGGCAGTACAACACTAGCTCAGCTAGTTTTAGGTATTGGGCAGGTCTGTCCCAATTAGAATGTATGTTTGCTGTAGAGAATACAGAAGTGCTATTCAAACGCATTCTGTTGCAACACGAGCAACGGGGTTCTGACATGACAGAGCTTTTATTATCTGACACGTCAGAAATATTTCCCTGTTCAGTCATGACAAGTTTCCCTCCTGCTTTGCTTTGTCGAAAAGCTGACATGCATTTGAAATGAGGAAAGATGGAAGTTTGCTCTTTGATGCTGCTGCTGTTTCCTGTTATCACTGCTGAAAGAAATATGATTATTGCCAACTTCTTCTGTAAATTATTTATGTTTTAAATGAGGTGGATCACGTGTAAGGTTGGGTCACTCTAATCACAACCGAGACGCTACTGGTTGTTGTTTATTATACATTTCATAATTATACAACCAGGATCACAGTAACATCATAAACATTTGGACTTTTAACAGACATTGGTGTGAATTGACATTCCAAAGAAAAACAAATGCTAATTTATTGAGTTGTTAGTTATGGTGTATGAGGAAGAACACAGGAATACACAGTAAAGATGCAAGGATATTGCTGATTATGTCTTTGATATTATTGAACCTGCAGCGTCTATGCTGTGCTAACACTGAGCCAAACTTGCAAAGCTAAGTATATTTTTTAGTAAACAGTTGTTTAGTTTCATTTATGGCTGTAATTCCTGTAATTGTTCTAGTTCATTTGTCGCTTGTATGTGGAGTGTCTACAGTAAAATTTACGTAGTGATGTTCTGTGTATCAGTCCTAGGATGTATCCACCCTGTCTGTGCACATAAACAAAGGATTATTCTGAAGGTGAAGAGTGTTAACAGCATCTTTGTCTCATCAACAGGCTTTGCAACAGAAAAATGTGGAATGTGCCAGAGTTTACGCGGAGAATGCCATCAGGAAAAAGAACGAAGGCCTTAACTGGCTGCGCATGGCGTCTCGAGTCGATGCCGTGGCCTCTAAAGTCCAGACCGCTGTTACCATGAAAGGCGTAAGTTACAGTGTTCAGTCAGCTCAACAGTTTGAATCAAAGACATATTTTTCTATGATGAAATGAAAGATTCTAAATCAATTATCTTCATATCACAAAGTGTGTATGAGACGTGTGTTACAAATGCCTTTTCTTTACTTTCCAACAGGTGACCAAAAGCATGGGTCAGGTCACCAAGGCACTGGACAAAGCTCTGAACTCCATGGATCTCCAGAAGGTCTCTGCAGTCATGGATAAGTTTGAAAGCCAAGTCCAGAACCTCGATGTCCACACCTCAGTGAGTGCCTTCACTCTTTGTTTGTAGAGCACTTTTTCATGCTTTTTAAAATTCCACAGTAGCGCTAAAGGATGTAATAAGTCAAACCCAGCTTTGCACTCTCTGACCTCACATCCCCTTTGTTCTCTCCTCACCTCTTTTTTTGCGCACCAGGTCATGGAGGATTCCATGAGCTCAGCAATGACGCTGACCACGCCTCAGGAGCAGGTGGATGACCTGATCCACCAAATAGCAGAACAGAACGGCCTGGAGGTGATGGACCAGCTCAACCAGCTGCCTGCCGGGGCTACCTCAGTGGGCGCAGAGAGCTCACGGAGCCAGGAGAAGGAGGACCAGCTGTCTCGACGGTAGGAACCAGATTCTATAAGTTAAACATGTCCCCAGTAGCTATGGCTCTATTTACAAACCTCAAACATCTGTTTAAATACCAAAAAACACCACAGCAATGACTGCTTTTTAAATGTAAACAACACACATGGTGCAAATATCTTTTTGCAGTATTTCCTCTGCACTGTGATTGCACCATTTTAGCTCTTTTTATATTCTGTGACAAAATGCTTTCAGTCATCTGCAGACAGGAAGCAGGCCTGCCAGTTTCTCCTAACCCATGCATCCTCCCATTAACCCACACACCTGATGCGTCTGGAACAAATCGTAGCATTATACAACAAATTAGAACCATATTTGGGCAGGAGCTGGGTATGGAGCTGTGCAACACCTGTTTGAGTCTGGCGTAAATTAAAAAAAGACATTACATGTGTCTTATTTCAGCCCCTGCAGCTGTGTTATAACTCTGATAAGAAGAAACTTCAAAGTGTCCTCCACGTTTCCCTTACTCATTGAATCCTCCCCCTCCTCACCTGGTTTTCATACTCTGGCAAAAACTTAACAAGTTACACGCGATCCCGCGCTTCTGTGTTTACAACAGAGCACGAGATCAGGAAATTAGATTACTCCTCAAGTCCCTGCCCCCACACTGAACACTGCTGTTGCAGTTGCAAAGTCACGAGGGAACAAGAAAGGCACAGTATGTTCAGTTCAGATATGACTCATCAGAATAATCAAGTCAGCTGATGAAAGAAAATGGAATTCTGCTTTAAAGCTTCCAAGTGTAGCAAATTGTTGTCTCCTTGTTTTTAGTACTAGTTAGTTACTTAGTCATTACTGTAGGTCTGCAGATGGGCGATAATGTGGGCTGAAAAGTAAAAAAACAAGCAGATTTTTCTATTAAATTAACAAAAAGTGACCAGTAGTTGAACAGAGCAAGCAATTCAACATCGCTTCAACCTTTTAGATTGCATCTTTTTCTTTTTGTGTAGGAGTTAACTCAATCTCCCAGCCCAGTAAACGCTGCATAAAATGATTTGTTGACTTGAGTTTAAATGATTTCTCTGCGTGCTGTTGTGGCAGTCCTTGTATCTAACATCAAGTTATTCCGAGACAGCGTGATTAGGACACAACAGGAATAGTTTCACACACCAGCCAGGCATTAAGTAGGTGTTATAAACATATAAAGGTGTTGCTGTCGTCCAGTGAGCGACAGGTTTCTGGCAGGAAAACGTGCAGCCAGGATGAAAGACTGTTTGTGCATCTTGTTAGTGAGAGTTGATTTAATGTTTGATTGTGGTATCATCCAAGTAATTGTTTCTGGAAAAAAAAATTAAGTCTTTTACAAGTGCTAATGCTCATTTTATCAGCTTTAACACAATGTTAGGTTTAATGTTCTAAGAAAAAATCAGAAATTTCCAGAATTTAAGGTCAATTTTAAAGAAAATGTTTTCTGATGTTAGATAGATTAATTTGCTGCTAGTGCTGGAATCAAATGACTTCACTTTGCTCTTTTGGACAAACTTCGTCACACCACTTCATAAACACGGAACGGCACACGAACATAACAATGAGAAGATGAAACTGTAATAATAAAAAACACAATCTTTATAATTTCTTTACAAGTGTGTAACTTCTCATGTTTTATTCCTGGTCAATATTTATTTTTGTATGCAACCATTATTTTAACCACTTATCCAGTTCTGCATTGCCCACCAGCCCATCGCATTGCACGCACAGCCATTCACTTTAATATTCAGGATCCTGTGACACAGGAACATCATCTCCACACAGAGAGGCCTCAACTGACGGGTCAATTCACACCCAGAACCTTCCTCCATGCTGTACTGTGCAAATCATACACGAGTTACTGCAGACACCTGTTGGACGCAACTAATTGTTTCACTCTCTGTTTGTTGACAGCAGAAGTCTCAGAACTTTCTGACTGGATATGATAAAAAGTATGCCGGGCAACGTTTGCCAAGCAGAAATGATATTTAAAGGTGCTACGGTGAAATAATGAGTGACCTTTGACCTGCAATGCACAATGAAAATAATTGTGCGTTCCAGCATTACTTATAGTATATCTGTAGGTTTTTCCCTGTCAATGGTGCGAGCGCTGAAACACTGATCGGGAAACATGTTTTTAAGGCTTCTATATGTTACAAAGACCTTTAACCTTAATCATATTTTTCTTCCAGGTTGGCGGCTCTACGGAACTAAAAAGCTGCTGCAGGAGAGGCGACGGGGCTGCGTGGAAACAGACAACTTCAAAGATGGCGACAACGAGAGCTGTGTGTGTTTCTATTGAACTGTTCCTACTGGGAGGACTTAATGAGCCTATTGATTTACCAACCTTCCCCCGTCTGCTCTATAAATAAGTACACACAAACACACAGCAGAAGAAGCAGCACCTGAGAAGGCACGGGCGTCTCTCTCTGGCTCACCTTCCCTTTTCGATCCATCTTCCTCTGTTATTCCCCGCTGGAATCTCATTTTACCTTCACCCTTCTTCCTTCCCCTTTTCATCCCCTTTGTCGAATCACGGGCTTTCAGGTTGAAGATTTATAAAGAACAAACAAAAACACCTTTTACAAAATGATGAGTTTTAAAGAGTAGTTGTATTGATTATATGGGGGTTGGGTGGGGGTCAGAAAGGGTTTAAATTCTTTGGAAGTGATAGGAAAGGAAATATCAGTTGACAATAGACTTTGGAAACACTACCCCACTGAACTCCTTCCTTTGTCAGATTTTCCAATCTTCATTTGTGTAACACAACAAAGGACAATCTTTGTTTCAGGGTGATATTTTCCTATTTTATTTTTATTCAGGATTTATTTTGGATTGTTTCTCATACCTGTATTCAGACTTTTTTTTGCTTTGAACGCCTTATTTGGAATGCAGATGCTTGCATAGGTGCTCCCCCGCCAGTGCCTGATGGACAGTCTGTTGTTTAGAAGGCGAGAGAGGAATTTTCCGTTGCTCTTCCTGCCAGCAGAGCCTGAGATTCTTTTGTCCTGTTCCAGCCAACTTCTACGCTGTCTGTGAACAGCAGGGCCTCAGGTTTACATTTATTATCTGCGTCTCTGTAGCCAGATCTCTTTTGTGGTTTTTAAGGCTGAGCTTTTGATTTTTAGTGGCATTGAGATATTTTTGTGCGCTTCTGTGTTTCAAAATAACACGATCATCTCCTATCTGTCTCCGTTCCACCCTGGATGGTTTCAGGAGAGTAGTCACATCAGATGTGCAGGGATGTGCTGTACTCCTAATTTGCCTTGCAAACCACACATTTGCTTTTTGGTTACGCAGGAAATGAACTGGAGGAGGATTTAGATTAGGAGCTGTTTTAAAATAAAATGTACAACAGCGTCAGAATGTGTTAACAAGATATCAGGAGACTGCTTCCCATTTTTTGCTTTGAACGCTCGTAGCTCAGCGTTGACTTGTTGAGGGCTTTGGTTTGTTTTGGTGTTTCCTTCTTTGAGTGTAGACGTCACGCGGGCGAACTGGAAGAAGCCAGACCTCCACCTATAACAGAGAAGCTTCACCCTCGGGATAATGTTTTCAGTTTCTTCTCCATTTTAACAGGAGGGTTTATTTATACTCTGGTTCCTCATACTCTGCAGCACTTTTGTTTTGTATATTTATCTTGTGAAAATAAAGTCATACCCTATTACGCCGACCCATGCTTGTTGTTTGTGGTGATGTGTTAGCATGAAGGTCAGAGGTTTCTTTCCACTGCACAAACTTTACTTATCTGCCTGCTTATCAAGGGACGTACTTTGAACCTCAAAGTCGATTGTGAAAATGTTTATCATTCTGTGTCAGCGCACCAAACTGCAAAATTGAGAACTGTAGTGAGGAGGGCACAACGTCAGCATTACTCAAGTCTTCTTCTTCTTCCAAACGCAGCCACTAATAAAGGTTTGCTGCGTGCAGACATGTAAAAACCAAAAGTGTAACGGCAGCTATGTCCAGTGTTGGGAAGGTTACTTTTAAAATGTATTCCATTACAGAATACAGAATACATGCCCCAAAATGTATTCTGTAACGTATTCAGAATACGTTACTCAATGAGAGTAACGTATTCTGAATACTTTGGATTACTTAATATATTATCATGCTGTTCACAACTACGTGAATGTACTATTGCTGTGATTTATTACTGTTACTGAAGGTCCGCGGCTCCGAACCGTAGTAAAGGGACCTCTGGCTAATACGGTGGGTTCTGTGTCGGGCTCGTAGCCGAAAACTAGCTTTACTTTGTTGTCTGGGTCAAGTTTGCTAGTGAGAGACAAAGAGAGGCGTTGAAAGGCTGCTCCAACGGAACTTATCGTTTTGGAGGAAAACACGAACACGGTGTACAGTCAGTCTTAATAGCTTACTTACAACTGGGCTCGTCAGGCTCTCTTCTTGGCTGCAGTGGTTATTATTATATTTACAGGCTTCCAGCTCCCGTTTTTGCTCGATGACAGCTCGTACTTTTCCTTTTTCTCCCTCCCTCGCTCACAGACACATAACGGGTATGGCAGTCCATTCTCCCTGCAGCACGGACTACACTGCCTATGATGCTACATTCTTTAGAGCTATACCTGTAGCATTCTGCCTATTAGCTTAGCACAACAACAAAAAGGCCTCTCTCACCCAGGAAACACGCAGAGAGAGAGCGTCACCCTGTAACCATGGCAACCGTGACGCTGCCGCCTGGAACAACAGAACGTAGCTGTCAAACAAAACCCAAACAGTCCTGACCCGCCACAATATGAAACAGGGAAGTACCGCCGTGTAATCCATTTATTTCAACAAAGTAACTGTATTCTAAATACCACCTTTTTAAACGGTAACTGTAACGGAATACAGTTACTCATATTTTGTATTTTAAATACGTAACGGCGGTACATGTATTCCGTTACTCCCCAACACTGGCTATGTCCCTCTTTTATGTGGTGTCTGTGGTTTAAAAAAATAAAGAAGATATGTTTTCATATATTTATTTTTAAAATTATTCCAAAATCATGAGCATGCCTAGTCTGTAATGAAGCAAAAATACTGAATTTCTAGTGAGATGTGTGAAAACCTTTTCACAAGGCACTGAGGATTTAAGGAGCTTGGAAAGAAAAGCGACTGGACTTGTTTAAGTTTCTGGAGGATGTTTCACCTGTCATCTGAGAAGCTTTTTAAGTTCTAGGATCAAACTGATCAAATCCAATCCTAGATATTTAAACACAAGTGGGAGTTGTCCCGTTAGAGGGTTGTTGACCTATTATTGATTGTGAGCCAAGGTGTGAAAAAGGGTGTTGGTCACTAGCAGCAGAGGTTTCGTGTGAAACCATTGTGAGATTTTGCCTCACCCTGTGACCTATAAAGCTCAACTGACGCAAGTTGTGAGTGGGCGTTAAGGCCTCTGGGAAGGGATCTTAAAACGGGATTATAGATGGCAGACGGTTTATGTTGTAAGCCCCGCCCTCTGTTCAAAGATGGTCGTTCACAATGTACATAGATGGCTTCTTTTGTTCCTCTTTCAAACATTTGTCTTCTTGGTCCAAAATGTGAGCATTGGCATCCTTGAAAGAGTGACCTTTGGGTGCAGATGTACAGCTGTTGTTGGCTCTGCAGTACACTGGGATGTTGTGCTTGGTGAAGAATCACCTGAGTTTCTCTGATAAACCTGCTACATAAAGAATGACAGTGTTGCTTTGTTTCAATTCAATTCAATTTTATTTATATAGCGCCAAATCACAACAAAAGTCACCTCAAGGTGCTTCACAGGTACAGAGAAAAACCCAACAATCATATGACCCCCTATGAGCAAGCACTTTGGCGACAGTGGGAAGGAAAAACTCCCTTTTAACAGGAAGAAACCTCCGGCAGAACCAGGCTCAGGGAGGGGCGGGGCCATCTGCTGTGACCGGTTGGGGTGAGAGAAGGAAGACAGGATAAAGACATGCTGTGGAAGAGAGACAGAGGTTAATAACAGATATGATTCAATGCAGAGAGGTCTATTAACACATTCTCCCTGGTTGGTGTCTGATCTTCTGTACAGTGATGAAAGCCCAGTTAGGATAACTACGTGTTTTAAGAGCTTTCTTTACATGGGCGTGTTCCTTTTCTTTCTCTTTCGGGAACACTTTCTGCCCGGTCAAACAGTAGGTACTGCTCTGTGTGTGTGGCCTCCTGATAAACTTCAGTGTTGAGGTTTCCATTCTCCTCACTGCACACAGCACTGTCCAGAAATGTCAAACTATTACCTTTTGCATCCTCCCTGGTCAAAGTTTCTACTTCTTGGGTTTGGATTTTGACCCAGGTGTCATTCGTGTATCTGTGACAGTAGCTGGGTGCTGTCCCTTTGAAAGATTCAAGAGCCTTACTTTCCACTTCCTCCATGTAAAGGTTGGCTACAATAGGCAACACCGGGAGGCCCGTGGCACATACATGTTTTTGTCTGTATAAGACCCTTAAAATATATGGTGTTAAGGCAGAGGTCCAACAGTGTGCAAATGGGATCGGGAGTAAAGCTGGTTCTGTTTTCTAAGCAGCTGTTTTGCTGTAGTCGTTTTCTGACAGTCTCCACTGCTTTTCTTTGCAAGCTCCTTAGATTACCATGACCTGGATAACTGAGAACCTACACAGACACACTGAGGATTTCTTCTTTTGAAGTCGCCATTCATGATGTTCAAAGATGCACTCGAGTGGGATCTCAGTCCTCGATTTGATGTATCCATTTTTCTTGTATCCCACCTCTGCCCTCACGGTTTCCTTTGATACCATTGGCTTTATGCTCCAGCTGTCCTGCAACATACTGGCTGCTTTTCCCCAGTTGTTTCTGTCTTTACTTGATTTTCACTTTACTTTAAAAAGTAATTGATTAGCTTTAGATACCCAAAACTGCTTGGATTTGTTTAGGCAATACAAACTACTTAATCAGGTTTAGGCACTACAAAATACTACAACTATTAAATTAGGTTCAAATAACATGTATGATTATCTAGAGACTGGTGGTGGATCACCTTACCCTGTTGTCCTCTACTTGATAACCATCAAGTAACCTTGCACAGAGAAAAATGATGAGTTTGAAAGGACAGTGTGTGTGCAGCCTAACCACCAAAGGACACCTTAGAAAAGCCAGATTGAAACTTATTAGCCAAAGGACACGTCTACTTCTTTGGATGCAAATCTGATAGCTCACCTCCACCTGACCTCTATGGGTTGAGATGAGATGAGATAGCCTTTATTTGTCAGTTGCAGGTCTTTTGCCCACAATGGAGATGACAGACCTTGCCGACCGTACATACAATACACAAACAT
Organism: Neolamprologus multifasciatus; assembly: GCF_963576455.1. NCBI lineage: Eukaryota > Metazoa > Chordata > Actinopteri > Cichliformes > Cichlidae > Neolamprologus > Neolamprologus multifasciatus. The sequence continues at coordinate 5,423,216 of NC_140445.1, forward strand.
CACATTGGGGAGACAGGTCAGGCTAGGTAGCGAGGAAAAAAACATCGAAATGTGTTACACAAAAGGATAATACAGGAATGCACAGATATCAACACACCATAGCACAATAAACACAGACAGCAACATGGGAAAGAGTTCCAGTGTTTACATCTGATCTGGGACCACTGCAATCTTTCGACTGCGCCTCCAACTGACCCGATGTCCACATCAGAGGGAAGGTAAGCGTTGGGGGTGGGGTTGGATCCGGGGTAGGGAGGGTGATGCGTCGGTGAGTGCTTATCAGTATCAGTATATGTATGTGTGTGCGTGTCCATAATTCAGCTTAGACAGTGTCCTTCGCCCTGCCAGGCTAAGTAAACAGTCTTCCAGCCAACCCAGGTGGCCTTGCATGGAATGGGAAGGAACAGACTAAACACAGTCGTTATCAGGGTTCTGAATATACAGTGCAGGAAGTGACTCTCTTAATTCATAACGGTGGGGAGGTACTTAGAATGTCCACCAAAGCTAAAAGGGGAGAAAACTGGGACTAAAACATCACAGAGGAAGGTGACTTCATTCTCTGCTAAGGATGCATTACCCCTCCGTAATAACAGCAAATGGTTACTTGCTGCTAGGAAAATTAATTGAATCATACCTGTTATTAACCTCTGTCTCTCTTCCACAGCATGTCTTTTATCCTGTCTTCCTTCTCTCACCCCAACCGGTCGCAGCAGATGGCCCCGCCCCTCCCTGAGCCTGGTTCTGCCGGAGGTTTCTTCCTGTTAAAAGGGAGTTTTTCCTTCCCACTGTCGCCAAAGTGCTTGCTCATAGGGGGTCATATGATTGTTGGGTTTTTCTCTGTACCTATGAAGCGCCTTGAGGCGACTTTTGTTGTGATTTGGCGCTATATAAATAAAATTGAATTCAAATTAAATTGAATAATGGCTGCATTTCACTTAGACAAAGTGCTGGTATTTTATATACAGAGAAAACCTCTTTCTATCACTATTGCAGGAAAACCTCATGTTAAAGTTCATTTTTGTATTTTTTGTAGGTCAAAATACTGAATGTAACTTGTACTTCATACTCAGCATCCAATCATTTCTTTGCACTTTACATGCTTTTTGCATTGAGGTTACCTTAGGAGAACTGTTCTGCTAGCATAAGAACAAGTTCGTGATGTTAATGGGACAGACAGCTTCGGATGTTGATAAACCAACTGACACAAAAGCTTTATTGTTAAAGAGATGAATACCAGAGCAGCGCAGTAAAACATCACCTGTAACGGATATGATAACATGTAAATGATATCAGGCTGTAAATTCTGCAGCAACCTCAACACTTGAAGATGCTGTTTTAACTGGGTTAAATGAGAGTTTATAGTCAGACAGCCTTAGCCAGGCATTTACCAACCAGAGGTTATCAAATCTGAGCGATGTGAAATGCAATCAAGTGCATCTACATGAAGTGCTCTGAGAGTACCTTAAGGATGGGTTCAGTCAAACAGTTGGAGTGTAAAGCACTGTTCACTCTGTACACTGAGCTACAACGATGGAAAGACAATTACAATTATCTGGTGACAATAAAACAATGTAAATAGAGGACAGGCATGTAGGCACTGCAAGTCAAACTGCATGCCCTAGTGTTGGTTGGTGTTTGTGTGTGTTTGTCACAGAAGAAGAATGTACTGTGTTATTATAGTACCAATAGCCCAAGCAAGACAAATACAGGATCAATGTTATAAGAATGTATAAAATTATTATTATTATATAACTTAAATAAAAGAGGAAACAGTAAAACCTTAAACCTAAAATGAACATCCACATTTTTCCAGATTATTTTTTTAATGTCCTGATATGTAAAAGAAAGTGAGTGCACTTTATGCTTTATACTTTTATACAGTTAGCTTGATGTCCAATATTTAGGCCTGTGTGCATTAAAGGGTTGCAAACCAAAATTAAAGTGCTGTAACTTCTGCTGGCAGTACGTTGCTCGTAGTAGGATTACTGTTGTGTTGCCTGGTGCAAATTTGGCATTTCAGGACAATGCTTTTCGATTAGTCATCATGGCTGCTTGTGATCTAATTTGCAGCACAAGGCAGATCACGACAGTGGCTTTATGAATATTCATACACCGTGCAAATACAGGCGTCTGTGCTCTCTGGGTAAACTGATGAAACCACATCAGGAACAGAAAATGTAATTTCCCTCTGAAGAGTAAAGATGGGTGGCGTTTTTCAATTCCTCTTCCTTTATTTCCTCCTTCTCTCCCTGGCTGTCTCCTTCTCTGTGTTTGTGAAATAAAGTAATGAGGTAAGTGATCATACCATGGATAAATAATTAGACAGCTCGGGGGAGCGGCACAAATGCCAGGCAGGAAATGTGCGTGCCTGGCAGCTCTACAACAAACTGGCTGTCACTCCATGAAATGTCAAAGTGTAGGCCACGGCGATCACCCCAGCAGGTTGTCTGGGCGTACGCCGCGTGTTCTGCTGAGGACTCCCCCGCCTTTTCTTTTTTTGGAAGCCTTGACTTAGCCGTGGTGACAGAAGGAGGACGCACAGCTCATGAAAACACAATAGATGATGAGCAAGCCCTCCCAGAAGTGACTTGACCACAGTGAGAGAGATGAGCCTGTGGTGACATTGCTCACCTTCCACAGGGAAGCAAAACTGGAGGTTATGAATTGAAAATGGCTTTTAAATATGTGAGTGAGTCCCAGCAGGAGCCGGTTACTATAAAAAGACATGCAGGCAGGGTTATGTCGACAGCAGGGATTTCCTCTTTCATGCCAGAGTCCTGCAATGTGCGCCCGTGTCAGGTTTCTGCCGTGTGTGTAGGACAAATAAGCACTAACCTGTTTGACTGCAGGTTTGAATGAGCATAATTGATCACTGTCACGATATACTCCTGGAATAAAAGGTGAGGAGGCAACCTTGAATGAAACTCTGGGTGAAAGTTTAGAATAGAAGAATAGCCCTTTATTGTCAGTGTGGATTAGACCCAGGCCGATCAAAGGTTTACAGTAAACTGAGAGCATTGCAGGGAGTGGGGCACTTCAGCATGACTCCCTTGTTATGAAAAAAATAAGAGAGGCGTTGACGTGTGAAATGTCACTGTTTTGGTCAGTTTTTTTTCTTCCAGCAAACCTCATGGTGAACTGGGCAGCAACTAAACCTTCTGTTCGAACGGCAAACAACAGAATGTATTCCACTTTTCAACAATTTTTTAATTTTAGTGCATTAAAGTATGCAAAAGCATTGTCCCATCTCAACACAGGGGGGATTGTGACACGGACCTCAGCGGCACAGACTTCCTACGCCAGGAAGCATAATTCAAAGAGAGATAGCAGATTTTCTTCATTATTTGTATCTGCTGTTTGGATCTTTTTAATACATTTTGTGCATATTTGTAATCAAATTAAATGCCTTTAGTAGTCGTTTTGTGTCTCTTTCTTTAATGTTTTGTATGTCATGTTGCATCCTTTTGTGGTTGTTTATTATAATTCTGCTCTTTTTGACCCGTTTGGTAATTTTATAATTGTTTAGCAAATTTTTGTGCCTTTTTTTTTGTCATTTTGCATCCCTTTGTAGTCCTTTTTTGTATCCATTTTCATTTTGCATTGCTTTGAAGCTGTTTTATGTGTCATGGATATTTTTGGGAGTGTTTTGTCTTTTCTTTGTAGACATTTTGCACCTCATGAGTTGCTTTGTGTCTCTTTGTTTCTTTTTCATGCATTTGTAGATACGTCACATCTATTTTTTTTGTCACTTTGCTGCAATCTGTTTTTCAAATCTTTGTAGTCCTTTTTGCCACAAGCCAGTTACTTAAAATGCAGTGACTTGGCAGGACCTGTTGATTAATTTTAGTTACCTTCAGTAAATATGTAATGATATACAAAAAATTAAAATGTACAAGTCATTCATGTTGTATGTTAACTCCTTTACAGGAAATGAAAAGCACAGTTTAATGTAGGGAGTGTTGGGTGGGGAGGAAGGCTTAGTGAATAATGTTAGCACTCTACAGAGATTTTATAATGGGAGAAATTTCTTCTTAATAATCGAATCGATTTTAAAATCTTATTGTTGACTTATAAAATCCTAAATAATATGGCACCCGATTACTTAGTGGATCTCCTCTGTCTGTGTAGCCCTAAGAGAGCTCTGAGATCATCGGGTCAACTGCTCTTGGTGCAACCTAGGTCTCGGCTGAAGACCAGAGAAGACCGTGCCTTTGCCACTGCCGCACCCAAATTATGGAAAAATCTTCCTCTTGACATTCGCGCATCAGATTCTATCTAATCTTTAAAATCACGTTTAAAAACGTTCTTGTTTAACCTGGCATTTAAGGCTAATTAGTGTGCTTTTTATCTGGCTCTGCATTTATATTATGTAATTATTTTATACAATACAATACAATTTTATTTATATAGCACATTTAAAAAACACAGGTATGCCAAAGTGCTTCACAGAATGAGTTAAGAGCAATAATAAATACAAATATAAAGCACAAAATACAAAATACAAATGAAATATACTAACAGGCGGGTGACATAACTAACCAATAATACACCAGGCATAGTAGGCACTAGTGAAGTCCACACACAATGCTGAAGGTTAAAACATTATAAACATTAACAAAGTGATAAAGATAAGTACACTAAAAATGTGGGCTCTAGGAGGCGGGGAAAGCAAGGCTAAACAAATACATTTTTAATCGAGATTTAAAAGATTGAATTGAATCAGACGCCCGAATAGCTAGGGGGAGGTTATTCCAGAGGTAGGGTGCGACAGCGGCGAATGTGCGGTCACCTCTGGTCTTGAGCCGAGATCTAGGTCGCACCAGGAGCATTTGGCCTGCTTGAGATTTTATCTGTATCATGGTTTTACTGGAAAGCACTTTGGTGTACTTAGGTTTTTAAATGTGCTATACAAATAAATTTGATATGATATGACAATAATAAAAGAAGCTTGTACTAAAAGGCCTGATTCATTATATTTACTACCTTGATTGCTGAAAAGCATGATTAAGTTCAATAAATGCATCAATAATGTGTGAATTAAATAACATAGTATATTTGTATGATTGATTCCATCATATATTGTTAATATTAATACCTGGATTTCAAGATGTTTTCTTAATTTGATTTGACTGGGTGGACTTTAAGGAGGATCCCGTTACCTGAATAGAGATCCCAGCAGGTCAGCTGTTTTGGTCTGAATGCGCTCCTTTGCTTGTGTTTAGTGGGTAATCCCTGGCTGCCCCTCCAGTGGATACAAATCACGATGTTCTCTTTCCCATGTGACCGCCCCTGTTTGTCTGAGCAGGGAGAGCTGAAGCTGAAGACCGCTCTGATTGGATTAATGAAGGACTGCGCTAAGGTAAACACACTCACCCAAACACTAACAGGAAGTGCTGGGATTTTTCTTTACAAAATAAAGGCATGTGTTAAATGGGCCGTTTACTACAGCAACACCTATTACAAACAGCAATTCAATTCAGTTTTATTTATATAGCGCAAAATCACAACAACAGTCACCTCAAGGTGCTTTATATTATAACACACCTGTGAACTGGCAGAATTTGGTGAGTATGTTTTATGTTGTTATGTTATCATTGCTAATTATTCATTTCGCTTGAGCTAAGCATAAAATTGACACTAACAGAGTTCTTTTTTTAAGTTGCTGATTAACTAATATTTTCAGATGACAAAGATTTTTTTAACATGTAACATAAAGCAATTTAACAGGCACACAAAATTCTGTCTTTCAGTAGGAAAATTTCTCATCAAGTCTTTCACCCAAAATCAAACTGCTCAACCTGAGCTGTGCCACTGATGTACTGTACTCATTTCTAACCCTATCCATCCTGGTCGCTCCTAATGGAAATCTTATCATTTTTATCTGTTCGTCCCACCATACATCATAGCAGGTTTGTCTCGTAAACCTTCCTTTTCACTCTTGCTGCCATCCTTCTGTCACAAATCCTCCCTGATACTTGTCTCCATCTGCCTACACTTTCTTCTTCTCGTGTGGACTGTGCACTGCTTTGGCTGGTTGATACTCATGTTCACTGCCTCTGCTCCTTGCAGCTTCACTGCTACACACCTGTATTCTGTCTTGCATTCATCTACCTCCATTTCTCCTGGCTCTCTTCCACCTGCTCCCTACTCCCACTATGAAGAACAATGTCATCTGCGAACATCATAGTCAACAGAAATGTCTGCCTGGCCTCCTCTGTCAGTGTGTCGTTATCATTATAAACAAAAAGGGGGGTCAGAACAGATCCCTAATACACCCCCAACTTAAACAGTAGTGTGTTTATTTGATATAATTCAGATGGATTTTAATTCCAAATTTTTGCTTTATGTTTACTGAGGTTGAAAGTGAAGTTTTCTTTTTTTAGCTTTTATTTTGACATCCATTGCCCGGAAGTACACCCCGTTCGTGCGCGTTCGCTTCACCAAAACATCATTGAGCAGCAAACAAACGGCTGCGAAGCTACGATGTTTTCTGTTTTCACCAACCGGAGAGACAAAAAGGACGGAAGAAAACGGTGCGGGTGTGCCTCAGCGTGACCGACATCTTAGCAGCGAGTAGCCAAAAGGAGACCTGTGCGAGTGTTTTCTTCCCGGGGCTGCCGCCGGAGAGCTGTGCCCCGACAAGGCTGGGCGGGGTGATGTTTAGGTTCCGGTATAAAGGCAGCGACAAAATGGGAACCAGACGAGATGTGAAGCCGGCAGCCCGCGCTGTGCTCTTATCTCGGAGACTAGAATGAGAAGTTGGTCGCCCGGGTGTGAAAGGGCGGCGGTATAACCGTCTGGGGAGGCCACTGGCGGGGGAGAAGCGTGTCGCTGCCGCGTCCCTCCGCCCCTCATCCGCCAGTACCATGAGGACGATCTTTACATTCTGCTGTCTTTTCCTTATTACCGGCGGATCGGACCGGGCGTGGGCCACCGGAAACCTCACTGTCGATGGCAGCAACAGGACCAACGTGACGGCCGACAGCAGCAGCAGGTATATCACAATCGGGGACGGGTCATTGCAGGAGTTCGAGTTCCCCGAATACACCAACGGCGTGATTGTAATCTCCAGCCGATACCGGAGCGCCGCGGCCGCCAGGACGGGCCGCCAGAGCTTAAAGCAGACTGTGAGAGTTCACTCCTTGGAACCAGAGGTGCTCTCGATAATCAACGTGACGGACGGCGGCCACGGAGGACAGGCTCAGAGCTACATTATCAACATCCGCTCTGGGCTGCCGGGCAGGGCTCAGCTGCAGATCCAGCTGCTGGACCTGGACCAGGGCTCGGTGCCGGTTCTGATTGAGGAGAGGACAGATTACTGCATCAAAGTGGAGCCCAGTGATGATGACCCGGCCACCCGGCTCATCCAGTCGGGTGGTCTGTCCCATTTCTCTGAGAACCCCGTGCTTTTTGCCTTGCTGCCCCTCATCTTTGTCAACAAGTGTGCCTTTGGGTGCAAGGTGGAGGTGGAGGTGCTGCGGGGCCTGCTGAAGAGCCCCATGCCGTTGCTCCTAGGCGCGCTGGGTCAGTTCCTGGTGATGCCTTTATATGCCTACTGTGTGTCCCAGTTGGCCTCACTGCCCAAGGCACTCGCTCTGGGGTTGGTCATCACCTGTTCTGCCCCAGGTGGAGGGGGAGGATACCTGTACAGCCTGCTGCTCGGAGGCGACGTCACCCTAGCCATCTCCATGACGCTGGTCTCCACAGTGGTGGCGGCGGCAGCCATGCCTTTGTCGTCAGCCCTGTACGGTTGGCTTCTGGGCGTCCATGCTGCCCTGCACGTGCCCTTTGTGAAGATCTTGGGCACCTTGCTGTTCATCGCTATCCCCATCTCACTGGGAATGCTGGTGAAGCTGCGGCTGCCTGCCCTCACTCGGGTCCTGCTGGCGCTCATCCAACCCTTCAGCTTCGTGCTCATTGTGGGCGGCATCTTCATGGCCTACCAAATGGGAGCGTCCATCCTGGCTAACGTGCAGCCCCAAATCGTGGTCGTTGGGATTACGGTGCCTTTGCTGGGCCTGGTGGTCGGGGCTGTCCTGGCCAAGCTGGCGGGCCTTTCTCCGCCACAGAGGAAGACGGTCAGCATCGAGGTGGGCGTCCAGAACAGCCTGCTGGCTCTCGCGGTCATGCAGCTGTCTTTCCGGCGACTGGAGGCAGACTTTGCGTCGCAGGCGCCCTTCATCGTGGCCCTCAGCAGCACCTCGGAGATGCTGCTCATCGTGCTGGGATACGTCACCCAGCGGAGGCTGTGCCGCTCGGCCGTCCCCAGGAGCGACGCCTGATTGTAGCTGCAGTTTTGCTCTTAACGTTTTTCGAAGAATGAACCCTTTGAATCCTGTGGAAAGCTGGTGTCCCTCTGTCTCAGCCTCAAGACGCCCAACAATCACCAACCCAACATCACTGTTGTTGTACACAGGACAGTGAATGGACTTTTTATGGGACTTTTGTTGTCGTTTTGGTATTTTTTTCATGAAAACCAAAGGCCTTTTACCCCTTTTTGTGTTTATTTTCCAGTATGTACTTTTTCAGATAAGATTATACTGTGAGGTAAATGTAAATATTCTTAAGAAGACAAATCCCTATTAAAAGAAAAGATATTTTTCTACCAGAAGACTGATATTTGTATCATGTTTACAAGCGGTCCATGTGTCTTAGCCTGTGGAGGGGGACGTTTTGGGGGGGTGGGGTTAAAAGTGGAAACTTTTGTGACTCAAACAGGAACATGGTGAAATTATTTTGAAAGTATTTGCCTCTGATTGTGTGTCCGGGATCTTTAAATCCATGTACTTGAATATTTGCAAGGAGAAATTCAGAAAAAGTCAATAAAAAAAAATTCTTGTTAAAGCAGAACTTGGTTTGTTGAGTGTGTGTATGCATGCATGTGAGCATGTGCCAGAGAAAACCTACCAAACAGGTCAGTGCTCTCTGAGGCCCAACAGGCTGTTTGTTGAAGCTAATGGAAGCCAGGCTGCTTTCACACAGTCACGACCTTTATAAATGTTTGGTTTCGCTTTGACGTGAAGATGGTGAAACTAACTGTTGAGTGTTTTAATACTGAAACTTTCGTTTCTGCCTCTTTCAAATTGTGTAATCAACTACACAGTGAGGGGCTTTCTTTGGGTTAAGCCATTCATATGTAATTAGGACAATTTTGGTACATTGATGTGCTTAGAGGAAGCAAATATATTTGAAACCACTGAACGGTACACCAGATGGCTCCAGTAGCACCTTGGTGTTAGTGCACCAGGATTTCACAGACTGTAACTCACCTTCAAGCACATATGAGTGATATTCTTCATATAAGTGCAAGTGTGACAGTAAGATTTTTACTTTTACAAACAGCGTTTACTTATATTCAGATTTATTGCTACAGTGGGGTCAACAGGGTTTAGTTTGTCTTGCTTTTAGTGTTAAAACAATTTAATCATCTACTATAATAAGAGATAATAAGAGAATCGGTGACCGTGTTATATTATCCAAAAACCTCAAGTTTGAAGTTTATGAGGTCCCAGCTGTGCCAAAATTCACATTCACTCCATGTCGACTGCATAAGCGACCAAACATTTGTCTGTATTTCACCTTTGATGAAACGGTTTCGACAAATACACCGTCGTGCTGTGATTTTGCTTTCCTAAAAAAGTATTTGTGTGTTACACTTCCTCTAATTTCCCCGTGTTGTTTGTCCAGTGAAGTTCCACATAGCCAGGCTTTCTGTGTCACAGCTGAAGCGAACCGAAGCTGAAAAGACGACACGCGTTTGCCACGTCTGTACATGATTTTGACACAATTGCAACATCATATAAAAGCTTTAGTGTTTACCCTACGGGTGGCTTTCTCTGAAGAACGTGCTGCTGGGAGGTTTTCCAAATGATTGTTGTGTTTTTTTTTAGTGCTTGAAGCACAACACGCCTCACTTGGGCTGATGATAAAACCAGTATTCTGAACTGTTGTAGTGTTACAGGTGAGCTTGGATTTTTTTGTGTGACTTCCCGAAACCTCAAAAAACTCACTCTGGTTGACTGAAGTATTGAATGCAAGCTCGAAATTCAGAGTTTGCACAGCACCACAGAAACTCCCCTTCCTGCAGCTCTTTTGCAAAACATGCAAGTTTAGATGTGCACTTCCTGTTTACAGCACCAGGCTTTTATGTGCCTTCATTAGGAAACTTTCTGGGAGTGATTTGTGGTGGAAAAACAAAGGCCAGGCCTGCTTCAGATTTCAGAGGAGCTCTCAGGAGGGAGGTGCAGCTGTAAAACTGCCAGACCTCTGCTTCAACTTGCAGAGGAGCACGAGGCCAAGAGATCCACGTTTCTTACAGAACAACCAACAAAAGAAGAAGAAGAGAAACATGGGATGTCTGAGTCACGACTGCTTTTTTCTTCCCTATAATATTAAAACATGTCTCGTTTAGCCAGCAGAGACCAAATGTGACCCAGATAAGTGTAAATGCAATTATGCGGTCAATGAAAATGAACCTTTGTCACAATATAAGCCTCTTTGACTGTTACGCATTCAGAGAATGGAGGGGGGGGGGGGGGGGGGGGGGGGGGGGGTTGGCCTTTAACTGATTTGTAAACATTCATAAAAAAAAATTTAAAAGTAATATTTGTTTTGAAAAATATTAAATTAAAAATATATAAGGAAATAATAATTATTAATATAATTAAATATTAAATGTGTTTTTATAATTTTTTATTATTTAATTGATTTATATTTTTACTTTTGTATTGCTTTTGAGTAACAACAATAAAACTTTTACTTTACCAACTTTTTACTAATAATAATACGTAGGAGAAGAGCCTGATTAATAATAGTAAATTTTATTTCTGTAGAACAATTAGCAAAAATTGCTGCATTTATAATAGCACAAGGATAATTTCATTTTATTAAAACTAATAAATGAAATCACATTTCAAGAACAGTTTAATTTAATTATTACTGAACTGAATAATAATTCATACCTTATAATTAATTAATATAATTTGTCAGCTCTAAAGGACTGATTATCTTAACTGTAGTTGCATGCACAACTGCATTTTTAGACAAAAAGCAAATACTAAATACGTAATAGAACTGCAAATAAATCTAGTAAAAAGTAAAGTATTGTTTCCTGAAATGTTTTAGTGTAAAAGTGTTATAGTACTGGATTACTTCGGTAAAGATAAGATAAGATAATAATAATATAATATAATAATAACTCTTTATTGTCATTGCACAGTCATACATAGTACAATAGTACAATGAAATTGGAAAACTGTCCTACGTCGGCACTACATGTAACACAACACGACACGATATGACACATCACAACGCAACACAAACAACACAACACAGTATAATAACTTAGTAATAAAAAAAAGAAGAATAAGTGTATTTGTATTGCACACTGTTATTATTGCACATTAATTATTATTGCACCTTGTTATAAATATAAATATTATTATTGTTATTGTTGTTTTAAACATTGTTACCTCCCCCCTAAAAAAGTCCAGGGAGGTAGCCAATCAGGTCAGCTATTTGCATTGATCAGGGCTGTTGCCCTGTTGTAAAAGCTGTCCTTGAGTCTATTTGTCCGGGACCTCAGCAGCCTGAACCTCCTGCTGGACGGCAGCAGCTTAATCACCCGGTGTCCTGGGTGTGTACCGTCCCGTAGGATGCTGCGGGCCCTCTTGAGACAGCGAGTGCTGTACAGGTCCTTCAGGGAGGGAGTGCCTGGAGTGCCTTTCTGTGTGCTGTGGTGCAGCTGGAGAACCACACACCGATGCAATATGTCAGCACACTTTCAATGGAGCAGCGGTAGAAGACGGTCAGCAGCTCCTTCTTCAGGTCCATTTTTCTGAGGATTCTCAGAAAGTGGAGACGCTGTTGGGCCTTCTTTAAGACCGCAGAGGTGTTAGAGCTCCATTGGAGGTCTGTGTCTATGTGCACTCCCAGAAACTTGAAACTGGAGACCCTTTCCACGCACTCCCCGTTGATGCTGACAGGCTGCAGCTCGGACTTCCTCCTTCTGAAGTCAACTACCAGTTCTTTTGTCTTGGTGGTATTAAGGTCCAGGTTGTTATCTACACACCAATCTGACAGCCTCTGAACTTCAGCTCTGTACGCTGTCTCATCACCCCCAGAGATGAGCCCCACCACGGTGGTATCATCTGCAAACTTGATGACTGTGTTGTCTGGGTGGGAACTAACACAGTCATGTGTGTACAGAGTGTACAGTAGGGGACTCAGTACACAGCCTTTTGGAGAGCCGGTGTTGAGGCTGAGGGCTGAGGAAAGATGAGGCCCCACTCTAACTCTCTGTACACGGTCTGAGAGGAAGTCTCTGATCCAGCGGCAGGTGGTAGAAGGAAGTCCGATTTCCAGCAGTTTAACTATTAGTCTGTCCGGGAGTATCGTGTTGAAAGCAGAGCTAAAGTCAACAAAGAGCAGCCTGGCGTAACGGCCCTGCACTTCCAGGTGAGAGATGGTGGTGTGGAGCGTTGTAGCAATGGCTACAAGTAAAGTACAAGTATGCCAAAAAGTGTTAATTTACTTCTCACTTAGCTTAACATGTAAGATAAAAAGCAAAACTGGGAAAAAATAAAATGTAAGTACATTAAAATGCAGGTAATCCTGACACGGGAACACACCAGCGTCATGTTTAGTACTAAGATGACAACAAAACCAAGTGGATCAGGTCAACAGATTTATTTACAAATAGAGTGATTTCAGCAGTTTACCAGGTTTGTATATGTAACCCTTTTACTCTGATGCAGGCAGGTAAATATACAAAAGTACTGGAAGTAAGTAAGTGCAAGTTAAAGCAACAAATATTTTTCCAAGAGCATGAAGTTACCACACACAGGTGAAATAAACTGACAAAAGTGAAAGAAAAAACAACACGTTTCTGCTCTGCAGGAGAGTTGGAATGATGTTAGACAGGTATTTAACGAGGTCACAGGTGCAGCAGGTGACCACACCTCCACAGTATTCAGAGAGAGATAGCATCAAATATGTCTGTCACAATCATCTGTGACAGATGTGGTGTTTTTGTGGCGTGTTGTCACCTTTGTTTCAAATTGATAAGAGTAACTGATTCTCAGAGCTGAGGGGACTGGGCAGCATAAGGTGTTAGGACATTTGATAATTCAATTCAATTCAATTCAATTTTATTTATATAGCGCCAAATCACAACAAAAGTCGCCTCAAGGCGCTTCATAGATACAGAGAAAAACCCAACAATCATATGACCCCCTATGAGCAAGCACTTTGGCGACAGTGGGAAGGAAAAACTCCCTTTTAACAGGAATAAACCTCCGGCAGAACCAGGCTCAGGGAGGGGCGGGGCCATCTGCTGCGACCGGTTGGGGTGAGAGAAGGAAGACAGGATAAAGACATGCTGTGGAAGAGAGACAGAGGTTAATAACAGATATGATTCAATGCAGAGAGGTCTGTTAATACATAGTGAGTGAGAAAGGTGACTGGAAAGGAAAAACTCAATGCATCATGGGAATCCCCCAGCAGCCTACATCTATTACAGCATAACTAAGGGAGGATTCAGGGTCACCTGGTCCAGCCCTAACTATATGCTTTAGCAAAAAGGAAAGTTTGAAGCCTAATCTTAAAAGTAGAGATAGTGTCTGTCTCCCGAATCCAAACTGCAAGCTGGTTCCACAGAAGAGGGGCCTGAAAACTGAAGGCTCTGCCTCCCATTCTACTTTTAAATATAAGGAATTTGAAATATAAAGTGGAACTATAGCATGAAGTGATCTGAAAACAATGAGCATGATGTTTAACTGGATTCTGTAGCGAATGGGCTGGAGTGATGCATTTCCTGCGCTGAGTGTGGACAGGAAACGGCTGCATCATTCAGGCCTGTACACAATGAATTGCAATAATCTAATGCGGAGCAAATGAGGTTGTGGATACGTGTTCAGTTGTATTATTCTGAAGCATTTATCGTACACTGGTATTATTTCTAATCTGTATAAAGCAGGACTGCACGAGACCTGACATGCTGGTTGAGACTGAGATGGTGATGGGAAATAATGCTCAGATTTCTAGCTAACTCATTCGTGTTGGGTATCTAAATGGGATTTGGATTTGTGTTTTTCTAAAAAATGCAGCTGGCAATAATTGACATAATATCAGGACGCTTGTAATGTGCATAAAACAGGTCAAAAGACTGAGCCCAGTAGGACCCCACACGAGGTCATGAGGGCAGCTGATGAGGTAAGTGATTACTCTGATAAGTAGGAGCATTAGAGAGCCATTCAACGTAGGCCAAACTAATCAGTGTGGAAGTAAAAAAGCTACAGTTGGATCTAGTAAAATAAGAACACATTAGTAACTCATTAAAAGTTACTAAAGTGTTTCCTGTTCTGTCTTTTCTAACGTGAGATGGAAACGTATCAAATAAACAGTTCTCTTTCATGATCTCTTATGATTAATAGTTCCATAGTTTACAATAACAATATCTGTTATGGCTGGTAGTAATAACGTAGAACACATAAAAATAACTTAAAGTCTGTGAGAAAATCTGCAGATGGCACCAGAACATGATGTTAGCTAACATTAACGTCATGTGATCCCTTTCCCTCCTCACACAGGAAGTCCAGATCCAGTCAGTCATTGGACCTTCAGTGACAGCTTCTGTCTGAATCAGAGGTGAGCCACCATCTCTGAATGTGTGTGTGTTACTCATAAGGTAGCACAGCCACACTGAGCAAGATTTAACTTCCTTTAGTGGACTCTGGTAAGCATAATACAGGTTATTTCCTGTTTTTATTATTATGTATAATGTGTTATTCTTGGACTCAGAGTACCAGTACATAAAATAATGCTTATATATCTTAGTGTCTACTTTTAACCCAGCTTTATTTTGATTGGCTGCCCCTTGCAAACAGAAGATCTGGGCAGCAAATAGAGCTTCTGTGCTCAGAGCTGCATCTCTTTGCCTGAAATGGCAATTTTAGGGATACAGATCATAGGTAGGAAGTTTTAGCTCACAGGGATATTGATACATATGCTGAAACTTTGAGCATGCTTAACATGGGTATCTAATATCGACAGAAAAAAATAAAAATCAGAATAGGTTGACTCTAAGGTGAGCTTCGGGTCAGGAAAGCTTTAGGTTCATGTTAGGATTTAGTCGTGACTGACAGGCCTAGTGCTGCGTGTGTGTTTGTGCCCTGAGGTATCGGTCGGGGCTGCTCTTAAGGAGGCTGACAGGTGATGACGCTCAGTCTTGCTGCCTTGCTGCTGCTGTTGCAGATAAACTCCTCTCTGAACATCAGCACTACTGTTTATATTCCTATCCTGCACATTAGCGCCACAATGGGAAGAGAGGGCTCTTAAAAATTCATGAGGAACCACTGCATTAAGTTTTCATGAGTTCCTTTCACCGGCTCCCATGGGATGGTTTTCCTGCTGCCTGCTCTGCAGCAATAAAACTGGGAAATCCAGAAAACACATGAGTGGCTGAGGGGAAAGGAAGTGAGGTAGATCTAAACCGAAGACTAGATGGAGCCTGCTGCTGTACAGTCATTGTTACAGCGCGATTTGGTAAGGTGTGGCACTCAGCAGGCCACTCCTGATGTGAGTGAAAATCATATTTGTTTAACTACTAACCCTGTGGAGTCTCTGCCATTTTAATCTTCCCCTTCCCTCTCGTGCCTCCCCCCCCCCCCCCCCCCCCCCCTTTTTAACTAAATTGTGTTCTGTGTATTCAAAAATGTAACTGATGTCATGTTTATGGTTTATGGTATCTGTTTTTAGACCATAGTGTGAAAAATGTTCCAGAATAAAACTGTGTTGAGGATGAACTGGACCTCTCAGCTGTGTTTACAATGGTTAAAACGTTATAATGAAGTTATGACATGGCCTGCTGTGGGGTACAGGTCAACCTGTCAGTTTTTAAAGTGACACTCGATTACAGGATTGAGACCATAGAGTCATTGGGTAAGTAGATACTGAGGTCACAGATCAAGGGTCATTCCCTGATACACTTCCAAATAATTAGAGCTCTTTTTAAAGGAATAAGAGTTGCCCCCTGCTGGCCATTACAAAAACTTAAGCACTGGCTTCCCATTTTTAGACCTTGGCAGTAAATCAATTTTTTATATACAGCCTATGAGAGAAACCAGGAAACATACACATTGGAGAAGCATGTCACCTTTGACTGATCTGGACAGGGACCGATCAGTCCCTACATCGAGCTGGTGTTGCCTAAAAGCAGGTTGCAGCATTATTTGGTGTGAGCCATGGTACCATCTCCAGAGTAAATGCCAGGTTCTATATAAAGGGGGATGTCCGACAGGCCTCTCAAGAAGGCAACACCACAAGAAGACAGTTTCTTCACCCTGTCAGCACTTAGGACCTGTAGGCTTCTTCTACATATTTACAATCGAGGTTTGCAGAACGATATGGCTGACAGCTCTATACCCAGACAATCCAGAAAGGACTGCATGCAGCCAGTCTCCAGCCTTACAGGGCTACTAGGATCCCACTGAACACTTGTAGGATCAGCTTGAAAATGCTCTTTGTGGTAGAGTGACCAACACAACCGCATTGGTTGACTTGAGAAAAATGCTGGTTGAAAAAATGGGATGCACCCAACTGCAGTGTGTGAACAAGCAGGTGACCAGCAGGCTGTTCTAGCAGTGTATGGTTCTTCCACATGCCTCTGTGGTCCTTGTCTGTTAAATTAAGAACTTGTTAAATGACCTGTATGTATTGTTTGTTCAGACTTTAATCATCCAAATCAATAAACAACAACAAATAAAGATCAATAGCAGAATAAGGTGTTTGGCACTGGTAGAGAAGATTTGGCAGAGTTTTTCATGGGCGCAACCTGCATACTCAACTCTGCTTCTCAACTCTGCTTCTCAACTCTGCTTCTCAACCCACAAATGCATTTTTCTTATTAATGTGGCACCACTGACGGGGAAATAAACAGGCTTTCCAACGCCATAAGGTCATTACAGCAAAGAAATAACTGCTAAGCTTATATTGAACGATATTGCAGTACCTTGGGAAATATTGAACATGTAACTCCCACATTACACTGACAAAAATGCTGTATGAAAACAAAGATAACGCCTCTCCTTTTACACTGTGTGCCCTGATTACTGTAAATACCAGTCTGGTAATAATATAACTGTACAGCTTCATCAAGCATAAACATGCAAAAAGAGTTTTCTTTACTTAAGTCACCTTTTTATGCTTTTAATAAATGAAAAGCTTTCGGTTTGTTTGTTTGTTTGTTTGTTTTTTACCATGATTTAATTCATCATCCTGAAATAAAATAATTGTTTTATTCTGGAGAATTTTCTGTTTTAAAGTTCTCTGTGAAGAAGAAGAATGTAACACCTGACAGATCAGAACAGAATGGAATAGCCCTTTATTTTCATTCTACATAAACAATTAAAATGTGTATATGTATACTTTAAATGTGGAGTACTTTTACTCAAGTACAGCCTTTGAACATTTCTTCAAGTACTGAACTTCGCAGCTGAAATCTGGCAAAGAGGAAATGGAGGAAAAGTCAATGCTTTGTGACATGTTGTATTCACTTCACTTCTGCTGCTTTGTGCACGAGTGGATTAAACTCATTGAAAAAAAAATACAGAGTTTGTAACCATATCATTAGAAGGTGCAGGTGAAGTGAGATTTACAATGCACAGTCGGAAGTTATTGGAAAATAGCATCATAATAAGATTAAGCATTTCCCTTATTTTCTACCATATATACAGTTCCAACAATGTATGTTCATATTAAACCTGGCTAAAGCTTCAAATAATGAGGTCAGTTTATGTGTAAGTGATAGTATAGCCTCAGATTGGCTGGATTTAGACAGCTTTTTAAAAAACTTGTGGCTCTGTCATGTCAGAGATAGCAGATATCCCACAGAAGAAGCTAGATAACATCTAAATACTCAAGAACGCTCAGTGCTTCCAGGTTCATAGGGGGGCTCCTGAGATCACCCAGAATAAACGATGCCTGAAAATGTAAAGTCTGTGGAAGTATTTTAAACACAATTTTTATTGAAGACGTAGCGCTGCTTTACAAAACAAACAGTAATAGACAAGAAGGCGGGAGGTGGCCTTATGGAAAGAGAAGCTATAACAGCTTATTTCAGACAGAGAAAAAAGCTCAAGGACTGAACCAAGGACCAGTGGAAGGATTATTTTAAACTGCTCTAGTATATGCCAAGCGTTAATAACCTGATAAACCCATAAAATTTAAAAATAGCATTCATAAAGAGTACAGAATAACAATACATTATTCTGACTATTAATTCAATTCAATTCAATTTTATTTATATAGCGCCAAATCACAACAAAAGTCGCCTCAAGGCGCTTCATAGATACAGAGAAAAACCCAACAATCATATGACCCCCTATGAGCAAGCACTTTGGCGACAGTGGGAAGGAAAAACTCCCTTTTAACAGGAAGAAACCTCCGGCAGAACCAGGCTCAGGGAGGGGCGGAGCCATCTGCTGCGACCGGTTGGGGTGAGAGAAGTAAGACAGGATAAAAGACATGCTGTGGAAGAAAGACAGAGATTAATAACAGATATGATTCAATGCAGAGAGGTCTGTTAATACATAGTGAGTGAGAAAGGTGACTGGAAAGGAAAAACTCAATGCATCATGTTACAGACTAATAATACAGATACTGTCATGAAATCAATATCCTTAGTATCCTTATTTTCTTATTATATTGTTTTATGTACTTTAATAATGAAGGCTTGTAGAGCAAGGCCACTTTTGACTCACAAACTAAGTGCTCAGCCAGACTAAAAAACAGGAAGTTTTAGTGCACAGGCATATTAATAGATAAGACACAGAAAAGAGGAACTTTCCATATAAGCAATGTTTGAAACTGTGTGTGACGTGTGTGACGTCTGAAGTACAGAAATAACACCATATAAGACACATGTTGAGCTAAAAATGTTAGAGCTCTTGCAACTGGCGTTTGAGCTGTGCAGGGGTCTCTCTCTTCCGGAAGATGATTGAATAAAAAGAAATATAGATGTTTTAACACACTATGAGTCGGTTTTCTCTGTTCTATCATGGGGACAAAAGAATCGGGGTTAATAATACAGAGCGCTATGATAAATTGGAGCCACTCAGGGTGTTGTTGAGCAAGTATCAGAGCGACACAGAACCGACTTGCTTTTTGAATCACGCAGGTTCAAAAATACTTCACTGAACTGGGATCATGGAGTCAAGATCATCTAATGCAGTCAGGTTATTTACTAAAAAGGTTAATGGCACAAAATAAAATACTCTATAGTGGTATGATACGCTCTGAATGAAGGCAACGATCACACTGCTCCTCTTTGTCTGACTCCTGCATGGTAAATATCTCGAGGCCAAGAAGCGAGAGCAATGACCTGCGCTCTGTGTCAATTATTTATTGTATTCTTAACCCAACACTAACAGCTCTCCTAAATGGCAAGAAAGGTTCCTTGCTTAGAGTTCTCCGTTGAAAGGTTTGGGCAAATAGTGATAATAGTAAATGGCAGTACTGCTGTGCTGTCTCTGATTGAAAACTTAGATGGAAAAGAAGGTTGCATGGCTATTTGAATGTTTGTGGTCATGATACATGGTGGCAGGCAGGTTTCAAGGACCTTTAAAAACCCTTTTTGTTTAAAATTTAGGTTTTGTTTAATTTCCAACAGCTGAAAATATCAGAGGGACAACTCAGGGTGAGCCATATGGAGAGGCAAGGTTTGGATGGTTTGGGAATGTGCAGAGAAGGGACGGTGATAAATATTAATTAATATTTTTTGTAATGAAAAAATATACCTCAAACGTTCTTTATGAAATGAGTGACTCTTTTGTACTTACTGTCATTTCTATTTTATTCACAGCCTATAGAACATTTAAACAACAGAAGCAGACCCAAAGTGCTTTAGAGACAAGAACATTATCATTCCAGGTGGTTAAAAGTATTGATAATGGTATTCGTAATACTGGCCCTGTATTTACTTCGTATCGGATCTATACAATAATTTGTAGTATTGCACAGCACCAGTTCATGGATGTTGTGAACGAGGACATACAGGGGGGGTGAAATTAGAGCAGTGGAGACACCTATAGGAAGCAACTGAAAGAAAAAGACACAGTAATATGTACACAGTTCAACCTTTTGGTTTTCATATTATTTATATCTTTAAAAAATAATAATGATAAATAAAATAACGAAACAAAACCATTAAAATTAACGAAAAGGCTAAAGAAATAAAGCAAACTTTTATAAACTCACTCCGGCATATTTTCTGTTTGGCCCACAGTTGGAGGGAGCTGATTGGCTGCAGTCCGGACCAATGAGAGAGAAGAGCGGCAGGCGCGTGAAACATGGAGGAAAGCTTGAACCAAAACAGAGATTTTGCCTACTGTAAAAGCTGAAAATGCGATTTAAGACGATTTATTTCGCCGCTATTACTGAGTGAAGGTTCTGTGAAGGCGTTTTGTGAGCGGACAGTGAGAGTGAAATGTCTCTGAGTGCTACGTGTGAGTCGGTGTCTCAGAAAAGGACTCTGTCGAGCCTTCTCGGTGAGTTTGACAGCTGCACCCACCGTCAACACTGAACACGGAGATAATAGAAAAGTTTTGAAACAAGCGTTTCATGCAGCATTATTTTGTTTTTTTTATTGTTGTCTTCCTAGCTGGTCGTGAGCTGAAGAGGCCTAAGCTGACAGATGCCCAGAGGCTGCAGGAGGCAGCGATCCAGCTGTTGGAGCAGCAGCAGAACATCTGCAGCCTGTTCAGAGAGGTCGGGGTGAGTGAGGGGAGAGAAGCTAAGGGCCTACACTGAGTCATTTCATTAAGATTTTATTTAGGCCATTCTGTAGACTGAACATGTAACAACGCACAATTTCACGACTGTCAGGAGTTTAAAAGAGAAACAATAACCTTCAACTTGGAAACACAAGCACAGAATGATAGCAGGAAGTGCATGAAATGCTTTTAGAGATTAAAAAAAAAGAAGCAGTTTCACTCTGCACTATTTCGCAAATATCACATATATGTTTTTTCAACTTTTTGTAGCAATCTGAGACAAGCAACCTGTCCTCTCATCAGGATGGAGAGAAGAATCAAGTGGCGTCCGAAGGTCTCTCATCCACCATCACTGGGTCACTGCTGGGTGAGTGTTGGAGACGAGCACTCTGAAATGCTCTCTGAGCTGTGCGCCGCTTTTGTTAAATGTGTGGAAAGCTGCTGCTTAACACAGAGTAACTGACTAATAAAATACTACAATTTCACTCTCCAAAACTGAAGCACTAACCTTTTTGGATGGCCTGTACACGACAATAAGCCATAATACCAGTCCGATAATTAATTTAAAAGTTCTCCGGTGAGCACCAACAGCATAAACATAATCAAGAGGTCTTATTCACTGACTCCAGGTATTACAGGTGATCCCAGGTTGTAGTGCTTAATATATTGTCTTGGCAAGCTCAAGGATGCTGGTTTGATTCCAGCTGGAGGCATAAATCCCCTCTGGGGTTGCGTCAGGAAGGCGTTCAGTGTAAAAAATTGACAAATCAAACATGCATTTTCCTGCTGGGGTGACCCCTCGTGACACCTTACTAGGTAAAGTGTTTTCATTGCTCTAATACAACTATTGTCACTTTAATCAGTTATGTTTGTGTCTGCTGAAAGCAAAACATCTGAATTTTTCTTGATTATACTGTACTGTAGTGCACAGCTCTCATCAATGATGGGATTCAATGGCTGAAATAAGCTCATTGCTGCAGTTACCAGTGAATCTGTCTTGAAACATTTGCGCAAACACATGAGGTGATGAGGCGCACCCAAAATTTCTTTGTACATGTACAATGACTATAAAGGGCTATTCTATAGCTCTATTCCACGGAAGGGCAAAAATGCCAAAATGCTTTTGCATGAAAGTGATTATTATGAATGGAATCTGTGGTCCTTCAGTTGTGTGCAAAAATATCAGAAATTCAGTTTTGTTGTCTTCTTCAGATGTCTCTTTTTTGTTTTGTGCTTTTATATCCCTTAACTTGTGGAATTAATTAATTAATTGTGGCATAAAGTTAATGTTTTGTGTTGCACTGTGTGGATAGCGAGTGAGCTGAGGCGTCAAGCTGTGCAGCTGGGTGTCCCAGTGGCAGTGCTGTCGGCGAAGACGGTGTTGGAGAGACTGAAGGAGATCACAGAGGAAACCAGCGAAAGGGAGGAAGAGGAGGAGGAGACAAAGAGAGAGATGCTCACTTCCTCTCAGAGAGTGAGTAACTGCCAGAGCATCTGACCATCTAATGCACAGGTGTCGAACTCCAGGCCTTTAGGGCCGCTGTCTTGCTTGTTTTCCAACTAACCTGCCCTTGTAGCTTCTTATTGGCAAAGCACACCTGATCCAGGTAATCAGCAGCAGGTTGGGCAGGAATATCTCAAAAACAAGCACGAGGCTGGCCCTCAAGGACTGGAGTTTGACACCTCTGATCTAATGTGATTATGGTGGATTCATCTGTTAATAGCTGCCAAACTTTCATATCTACATGCTGATCTGCACGGTTTGCTCAAAAACAAGCAACAAAAAAGACAAATATTGTTGGATATAATGGCTAAAGAAGCAACAGTCTGTTCCTTCTTGTTTTAAATTTTGAAATTTCTCTTTATCATGCCCAGTCCAGCTATTGCTTTTCCCCTGAATTAAGTCTTTTCCTGTCCTCCTTCCAGGTCCAGCTGTGTGTTCTGTTGAAATCCAGCAGAGAATTGCTGTCACAAGGAGCCATCTGCCCCAAACTGCTTTGGCAGGAGTACATGAGAGATCAGGTTTGTGTACACACAGGAGCTTGTATACTGTAAATAAGCAGCTATATCACCCATTGAAAAGATAGGTGTAGCTCTTTGAAACCACATACTCACAATCCCTGGACAGGTTGTGCGATCAAGGGACTCTGCAGCTGACTTGATAAAGTCATATGACTTCTTTTTGAGCGGAGAGTTGCTGCCATCTATGCAGTCAGTCAGTCAGTCACACTTTGGACCCCTTAGGACCAACTGGGCATCATTTAAAAACACCACAGCTTACCTGTGTCTGGTAGTTGAACTTGTCCATCCCTTTATAACCACGATGTACCCATCTTCTGACGGCACACACCATGTCACAAAGCTCAAATGATCTCAAACTGGTTTTTTAAACATGACAATGACTTTACTGTACTCAAATCGCTTCCGGAGTCATCGGATTTCCATTAGAGCACCTTTGGGATGTGTTGGAATGGGAGAATAAAATTAAAATGTTTCCAGCACATTGTTGAATTTGTGGCACAAAGAATTAAAGAAGTTCTGAGTGACAAAGGGGGTCTAACCCGATACGACCAAGGTGAACCTGAAAAAGAGTCGGGTGAGGAAAGAGAAACTTTGACTTTGACACAGAACAACCGTCCACATATGTTTAATTTATTTTGCTTTTCTAGACTTTGCCCAGCGTTGTTGGTGGAATATTCACTTTCTGTTGGACTCAAAAAAAGAATCAATATTTGGATCCATCCCTTTCTGCTTTCTGCGTCCAAGCCACAGTAGTTTATTTAGCTGTATCTCTGTATCAGAAAGATTAAAAAACAAGTTGGAGAGTTACATGAAACTTGGTGGAGAAGCTCTGTCTGTAACCTTCTAGTTGTTGCACACAGCTGCAAAAGCGAGATGATGTAGTTCATGATAACCTTCCTGGTTTCCGTTAATATTTCTACACTCAGGACTGAATTATA
The DNA here is from genome assembly GCF_963576455.1 of Neolamprologus multifasciatus. Taxonomy (NCBI): domain Eukaryota; kingdom Metazoa; phylum Chordata; class Actinopteri; order Cichliformes; family Cichlidae; genus Neolamprologus; species Neolamprologus multifasciatus. The sequence continues at coordinate 5,446,944 of NC_140445.1, forward strand.
TTTAACCTCCTAAGACCCGAACTCCTCCACGGCATGCAATTTTAATTTCTCTTTGATATTTGAGCTGATTGGGGCCCGATAAATGTAAAAACAAAGAATTACCAGATTTTTTTTACCTTATTTTTGTTTTTATGAAAAATGAGAGCCACATATCAGGATATTCGTTTAAAATTTTGATAGAACAGTAGCAGCATAATGTCCTCGTAAGTGGATATCAGGCCCTTGTAGAGCAAAATTGAGTATTTTGGTCTAAATAACCCAAAATGTGATGTCCACATATCACATTTTGACTCACGCCAGGTCCTAGGAGGTTAATAAAGATTGAAACTGTGTTCTTGTTTTTTGTAAAAATGTCTTTCACTTGGTGAACGCTGGTAAAATAAAGAATTTGATGGGTTTTTCAGAAGCTACCCAAACTGGAGATGGTCTACTATCTTCACTCTTACAACATCCTCAATCTGAAGTACATTTTAGAGAGGTAAGAAATATCAGTTAATGATTTTCTTTCTGTGCAGTCTCACAGAGATGACGATCAAAACAGGGTGTAACTGTATCTGGGCTGTACTGACAGACTAAATACCCCCACTCCTCACACACAGTCCCTCTTGTTTTGTTTTTTTTACCTTTGTTTAGTGATGAAGAGGTGAGATCATGGCTGGTGTCCCAGTTGAGGCTTCTGTGTGGATGGAGGCCTCCACCGGAAGAAGAGGAGACCAAACAGCTTCAGCACAAAGTGTTGTCAAGTAGGAGACGCTCATACGTTTGTAGCTGTCACTCTTTCATTGAAAGAAATTGTTCAGCTCTTAATGCTGCTTCAGGTTTTAGAGATTCAGTTATTAGCTTCAGTCTGGAAACTAGTTCCCTTGGTAACACCCCTGTTGATTCCCTCTTTATTATGCTGATTTAATATTTAATATTAATATATTTTTAGTCATAGTTCAGAATAATCCTTATTTTTCCTTACATGACATTCGTGCAACCCCTCAGTTCATCCACTGTCTGAAACAAAATGTTCTGATTGGCAGCCCCTCATAAACACAAGGTTTGAGCGGCAGGTGGGTGGGGCTTCTTTGCTCACAGCCAGAGCTATATGCATGAAATGAGAGCATTAGGGACATCTTCTCTGTCTCACATTAAATGTAGAGTAAGTTTACTTCAAAGAGAGCGTGTCTGGAAATAATGTAGGTCATTATACTAAAGAAGGTCTTCTGTGTTTCAGGTGTGGTTGGCGTCTTAGTGGGAGCAGGCTTTGAGCTGAGGCGCGATCCGGCGGCTGCAGACAGAAAGCTCTCCCTGCTCTGCTGCTCGATTCTAGACGACCTGCTCTTCTGTGAGTCTGCGCGTCCTTGTCCCACGTAGCCTGTCCTGTGTCGATAAAATATTAACTAAAGCACTTTGATTCACACTTCTGCATGCGGAAAACATCTTTTTTGACTTCTTCGATTGTTAATTGTTGTCTTGGTGTAAAGGTAGTACTTTCTTTTCTTTATTTTTAGCCACACTTTTTATTGCTTTCTGTCGTCTTTCAGGGGTTCTCGATATTGTGGACGAGAGTCTGACGCCGGAGTCTGCTGGAGCAGGAGCTGAGCTTTGGTTCTGGGTTTTTAAAAATTTATTTCTTATTTACCTTTCATGCAATCAGACAGCACTGTTGGGATTGAGGTCTCTGTCTGAGAAAGGAGACCTGCGTTTATATGTCACTGCAAGATCAGAGAAGAAACTAAATTTTAGATTTTCTTTAGATTTTCCTACAAAACGCAGGAATCAAAGGCAGGAGAGCGGGAAAGGGATTTATACTTACCTACAAATAGTCACACTAACCTCTAGGTTTCGGCTCATTTTTTTATATGCAGGAGAAATCGTGATCTTCTGGATGTCAAATGCTGAGCTTGATTTATATAAACTTTATTGAAACCACGGTGCCTGACACCAGTTTTAGTCTTGGTGTTACATGCAGTGTGTAATTTCTCGCTCCGTGTCTTCTGCAGGATTCAGATTTTTGATGCCTCACTGTGTGGAGTTTCAGTGTCAGCTGATTGCCTTCAGCGTTTCTTCAAACACTCCCTCACGCAGACTCTCACCTACAAGCCCCGACTGAAAGGTAACGACTTGTCACGGGCCCTTTCAAACAGACTGAGGCTGTAGTTTTTTTAATGTTGAAAATTAGCTGGAACCTATCCACCTTTATTCATCTGTCAAGACCTTTAAGAGGGAACTGAGAGTTCAGTTTCAGAAAGATTTTCTTGATCTACACAGTAAAAAAATTGTTGCTGAGATTTGATCACAATGTAAAAATCTGTGTTTTTGTCTGTTTATGCCTTTTTGTGCAGGTGACGTTTAAACTGTCATCAATAGTACTAAGGAAAGTGATTAAATCATCAAGTTTCCAAAACTTTAATGGGTTAATCAATACCCATTTAGCTATCAGTTTATATTATTTAGCTATAAATGATCAATGACTAGGGATGGGTATCGTTTAGGTTTTATCCGATACCAGTACCAAACTGGTACTTTTGAAATGGTGCCGGTGCTTAAACGGTGCTTAAACGGTGCTTAAAGAATGGAGAACACACAATTTGTCCAAAAACCTCTCATGTTTAGCTAGAGTTACCTCCTTTGCACAGTATCAGCTTAAAGCACTTGTTGCAGGCTTCTGAGTTTGCAGCCAGACTTTTGACCGCTTCGCCTTGGGCGTTTTTAATCTGTAGCTCTGCTCTAAAAGAACGTACGTACCTGGGCCCGCCTACTATCCTCGGAAACGTAAAATGATTGGCTAGAATCCAAAGTGTATGACATCTCAGGGGAAAAAAAGCACCGAAATGTGCGCTGCTTTTCGGTCTGGTTACTACCGTTTATGTCAGAACCGGTGCCATTATGGCATCGGATACCGGTACCCTATCAATGACTATTTAAAGGTCACACCACCCTGAGCGCCACCGATCTCGTCTGATTTTGGAAGCTAAGCAGGATCAAGCCTGGTTACCTGGAGCAGGTCATCTACTCACTGGAAGGTTGATGGTTCAGTCCCTGGCTGCTTCAGACATGACAGATCTGCAAACATCTATAAAACATCTGTCTTTGCAAGAATTATTTAACTCTCCATGTGGTATAAATATTGCACAATAAGTTTAATTCAATTCAATTCAATTCAATTTTATTTATATAGCGCCAAATCACAACAAAAGTCGCCTCAAGTCGCTTCATAGATACAGAGAAAAACCCAACAATCATATGACCCCCTATGAGCAGCACTTTGGCGACAGTGGGAAGGAAAAACTCCCTTTTAACAGGAAGAAACCTCCGGCAGAACCAGGCTCAGGGAGGGGCGGGGCCATCTGCTGCGACCGGTTGGGGTGAGAGAAGGAAGACAGGATAAAGACATGCTGTGGAAGAGAGACAGAGGTTAATAACAGATATGATTCAATACAGAGAGGTCTGTTAACACATAGTGAGTGAGAAAGGTGACTGGAAAGGAAAAACTCAATGCATCATGGGAATCCCCCGGCAGCCTACGTCTATTGCAGCATAACTAAGGGAGGATTCAGGGTCACCTGGTCCAGCCCTAACTATATGCTTTAGCAAAAAGGAAAGTTTGAAGCCTAATCTTAAAAGTAGAGATAGTGTCTGTCTCCTGAATCCAAACTGGAAGCTGGTTCCACAGAAGAGGGGCCTGAAAACTGAAGGCTCTCCCTCCCATTCTACTTTTAAATACTCTAGGAACAACAAGTAGGCCTGCAGAGCGAGAGCGAAGTGCTCTAATAGGGTGATATGGTACTACAAGGTCATTAAGATAAGATGGGGCCTGATTATTTAAGACCTTGTATGTGAGTTGAATAAAAACTCTTTTAGGAAACATCACAAAAAGCATCAAATTTAGGTCTAAGCAACTCAAATCACTTGTAGGTCCAGCGATATTTGATGTGGTATAAATGAATCTTTAAAAGTCATTTTTATGCTGCAGAAATGACATAACTGATGTGTTCTCAGTGTCAGATGCAATCACCCTGCAGAATGAGTGGACCTTTGCAAAAGCCAGCCGCTTGCTGACTTCTCTCTTCCGTCAGGTAAATGTGTAACTGTAACTGGGTTTGTCAGTTTGTCGCATGTAATTAAGATTAAGAAGAAGAAAACATCTTCTGTATTTGTTTTCTTTCTGTGTCTGAATTGAAGCTAACTGTGAATTTGTTATTATTAATTTCTTAACTAAAAATAGGTGGAAATACTTTTGAACTTTTTGTCAACTTTATGTGAGACTGTAAACTATTCCCGAGGCTGGGGGAACAACCGAGAAAGATCAGCCACATTTGGTTTTTAAGTGAGGAGGGGGAGTAAAGAAACTACTGATTTAAATGTTAGAAGTCAGGTTTTAGCTCCTTTCCTTCTCCCTTTAAGCACACTTTCTTCTGATCGATCTCCTCATCACAAGTTAAAACAAAGCTTTTCACTGCAATATGATCAATTATAAAGGTGCTGCAGGACGCTGGTTTCACTATGACTTTTAGGTATTAAGTTGCTTTTAACTTTGAGATCTTCATTTGTATGATATTGTCTCTTTCACATTTTGCCAACTCACAAGCGCTTATCTACCAACATCAGTGGTTTCCTCTTCAGGATTAACGCTTTCACTAAAAAGCTAAAAAAAGACCCACAGTTTACAAATCAGTGGTCAGCAGGGACTGTTGAGTAACTGTTCTGTGCTGTTTTGTTCCTCTAACAGCTGGCTGTGGTCTTCAGCGTGCAGCAGCTGCTGCGTCACCTGCAGCAGGTTTTGGAAACCCATGAAGTCAACTGGAAACATGTCCTGTGCTTCCTCTCTACCCTGCTGGTGTACTACCACTGTGCCCAGCCCAGCCTCAAAGGTAGGCATGCTCATGGTCTATCAGCACAGCCAGGTGGAAGTCTTATGTGTGAAAGGAAAAAGAAAAAACTAATTTAAAGAAAAATCATGTTTCTGTAGCGGTAAACTAGTATTTCAGAGACAGAGGAGCACAGTGATATCTGTCCTGTTCTGTGTCTCTGATAGAGCTGCTGTCCAGACTGCTGAACTCTGCATTCGAAGGCTATGACCTTGAGAACCTCATAACCGCCTTCTTATTGGCTCGACAGGGTGGACTGGAAGGACCCGGCATCTTCCCCTCGTACAGCGACTGGTTCAAGGTTTCGCCTTTTAACATCCATTAATAGTTTCTAGTTTATTAATAGTTTTGGGAATTACATTTTCTGCCATAGACTGAAACACTGAGAGCTTTATACCTTTTATTTTAATATTTTTAATACCAGCAGAATCTTTTTCTACCTTTCCAGATGTCGTTCGGTGGTGGCAGTAGCTATCATGCGAGCAGTAAGAAGTCGCTGGTGTTCCTGCTGAAGTTCCTCTCCGACCTCGTGCCTTTTGAACCTCCACAGTACCTCAAGGTGACATCCACACGTCTCTGAGTTTACACTTAGTAGGAATGCACAGGGTATTAATATGCTTATATTCCCTTATTTGTTTTGCTAGTGCAGACTGCTTTGATTTGCAGTGGCACTAATGTTGCTGGTTTTGTTACTGTGAGTGCATCTTCTCAGTCTTTTCAACTCACTCGACTTGTCTGAATCCTGAGCGCTGTAGCTGCAGTGTTTGTTAAATCTGAAGCTACTTCAGTCGCTGTTGCACTGAAATCTTAATGCTTATCCGGAGTGCATTAATGCAGCAATATTTTGCTTGTGGAAAATAAGATTATTCATCATTTGTTTACACACGGCAAATTTAAGACTTCAATTCTACTCAAGGTTAAGCAGAAGCAGGTCCGACCACATATTTTGAGGAATTATTGAAGTTGAAACATTAAATTCAATGGACACGGTGATATGAAAACTTCATGTACAGAAGATAAAAGCTTTTATTTGCCATTTGTAGAAAGATTAAAAAACAATATGTCAAAACATTTATTAGAATATTTCTATGTTTTCAACTTTAACCGAATACTTTCACTGAACATTGAACATCATTATTTTTACATGGAAAGAATAACCACTTAAATATCTTAAATATTAAAAAAGTTTTACTTATTTAAACCTCTCGACAAAGCATTTCCATTTCCACGTGAAAGTCCCCTCTGGTTCTGGGGATGCTAATCGCTCCAGGAGGTTTTCTGTGTTGCCTGCTCGTTGCTGTCAACAGCCGCTATCCTGAGCTCTCATGCTGCTTGCTTGTTTTGCTTGTTAATGATCATTTTCAGCTGCTATTTTCTACTTTTTGTAACATATCTGCTATGAAAAATGGATCGCCCATGAATACTTTTATATATTCATAACTACATGTCTGCTGGGAACAAATGCTAGCAGAATTATGGCATTTCCTGGAGAGTGTACACTATAAGAAAACGCTAGAAACTGAGAGGAATAGCTCAGCTCTGACAGCTCACTGTCATTTTCCCCTGCTAGGTTCACATCCTCCACCCTCCATATGTGCCTGTGAAACACCGCTGCCTCTTGATGGAGTACGTCTCACTGGCTAAGACCAGACTGGCTGACCTCAAGGTAAGAAGAAAAAGGAAAGAAGAAGGTCGTTATCACCGTGTTAATACAATAAAAACAACACTGTGAGTGGATTGTGGTTAATAGTGTAGCACACATGAATTAAATATCATGGTGTGTGTGTGTGCAGGAGTCAGTGGAGGACATGGGTTTATATGAGGATGTTTCGGCTGCAGGTACATCGGTGCAGGTAACAGTGACACACAGTGGATATTCTATTATAATTTTAATTTTTGATACATATTCTATTCCATGCTGTGCCCTCCTTCTGTTTTCTATGCTCTGTTATTCTATTCTGTAACCCGCAAACTGGCATCAGAACCCAAACTATCTTCTACGTCTTAAGTAACAAGCAACACAAAACTTTGTGTGGACACTAGGGCTGCCACAAACGATTATTTTGATAGTCGACTAGTCACCGATTATTTTTGCGATTAGTCGACTAATCAGATCATCATCCATTGGACATAAAACATACAGCTTGTTGCACCAGCAGCATCTCCTCTTATATAACTATCATTAGCTTACAGCTTTAAGTGTTTAAGGCATAGGTGTCAAACTCTGGCCTGCAGGCCAAATTTGGCCTAATTACATTTGGCCCGCAAAGCCATACCAAATTACTATTAGAGCTGGCCTACTGGTATTATACAGCTAATATACATATTGTTTAGTATTAAGCTTTGCTTGTTCCATATTCAGTTTTTCAGCAAAACGTGTTTGAGTCCATAAGAAAAGATTCATTCTTAAATCTGGAGGAATAAATATATTTCAATAAATATTAACATTAGCCCGTGACTTTGTTCCAGTTTTGAATTTTGGCCCACTGTGTATTTGAGTTTGACACCCCTGGTTTAAGGTATGTGCTAACTAAAAATAAAGACAAGTTGATGGTTTATTAAATTTTAATGACATTTGCAGATTGTTTCGGTGAAGTTTAATAAACTCCTTGCTATCTAAAATATAACAGGACACCGGAGTATATTCTTGAGCATCTCCTGATGATCAGCTGTCTGCTTGACGTTTATTCAGCTGTGTAAAAACTATAACTTTAAACTCAGCCAAACCAATTTACTCAGGAACAAATAAAATACTGAAAAAAAGCCAAACAATAACATTTTTAAGTTATCTAAGTGACTTATATATGTTTAACCTGAGTAGCGAAAGACAGCGGTGGGTTTGAAAACGATTTGCTGGAGTCCGGTGTTCTCAGCGGCTCTAGTGAGCCTAGCCCCCGGCTAGCTATCGAGCTAGTGGGTAACAAACGTCTCCGAAAATGTCAGAGCGCTTTTGAAAATATGTGGTGTCTTGATAAACTGAGCAGATATTTGAGGTTTACACGGCTACATTCTCGCCTGAAAATATGTTCAACGTTTATTTTGTGACCCAGAAAGAATAATAAGAGTAATATTAAAACTAACTAGCTGCCGCCATTGTTGGAAACTGAGCTGGGCTGCGCTATGAATTCTGGGACACAGCTTCTTCTTCTTCGGGGTTTAACGGCAGCTGGCATCCTTGTACATGCAGTGCTGCCATCTTCTGTTTCAGACCGGTATTACACTCTTAAATCCTACTACTTATTCCTGCGTCTTTTGTGATCTTACAAAGCTTCAAACGACGCGTCGACTATTAAATCAGTCGTGACGATTTTGATAGTCGACGTAATCGTGACTAGTCGACTAATCGTGGCAGCCCTAGTGGACACGGGATTGCTGAGTCCTGGGTTGACACAAGACTAATAGTCCAATGTTTGTGTGTCTGCAGCCTCAGTGTCAGGCTGCCCAGGATGTGGACAAAGCTGTGTCTCTGTTTGAGAGCACAGGCAGAATCTCTGCCACAGTCATGGAGGCCAGGTAAACTCCAGCACATTTATACCAGACACAGGGCTGAGGAGCCAGGGCCCCCAACCCTCGGCTTAAGAGAGCTTTAAGATGTTTTCTTTAAAAGAATTTAGCAGCTACAGAAAGGTGTTATTCGAAAGCAGGACAACCATGAAGAGACTTTAATGGTCTGAAAGTGACACAAGACATTAAAGGGATAGAAAATACAAAAGTATGAGAACAGACTTCACAGAATGATCTGGATTACTTCGTGATATTTTCTTGAGAAGATCTGAATGGTATAACTCAATTTTACATGTATTTTTAATATACACGAAGCAACCAACCAGTCAGCCTGTCAGTGCCCAGGAGGCCCTTTTCTCATAATCTGTTTTAAATATAAAATCCATGTTATTTGAAAGTCCTCTCTGGTCTTCTCACAGTATTTTCCGGAGGCCGTATTTCCTGACTCGGTTCCTTCCCGCGCTGCTCACTCCGAGAGTGGTAAGCGTTTCCTGTTATCCCTCCCCGATATTCGTCTGTGCATTCTCACGTGTGAGGTTGTTTTCGTTGCATGACATGCACAAACTGTCATTTATTTGCAGCTTCCTGTGAAAGTCGATGCTCGAATGAGTTTCATCGAAGCGCTGAAAAAGTGAGTTTCTATCAGAGAGATGAAAATGTCAGCAGGTTATTCCCACAGTTTGTTCTTTAATTAAGTTTCTAGTTGTTTTAAGTGATAACATTGATCATCATCACCACAATATGATTATTTGTTACTTTTTGTGTGTGTTTAGAGCTGATAAGATCCCTGCTGCACAGTATTCATCCTACATGGAGTCCTGCCAGAAGCAGAGACAACAGAATAGTGGGTATTCTTTTAAAGGACCGTTGACATTATTATTATTATTTATTTTAAAGATGGACATTATTTGTTTGATTATTAGCACAGTGCAGTGAAAAAGTATTCAAGGCCTCCTGATTTCTTCCGTTTTGTGTGCATCTCAAAATTGAAAGTTAAAACAAACCCTGATTAAACACAACAAAGTTCAGATTGTGAGGTCATGGTGGTCTTGAGTGCTCAGATCATACAGAGGGAGATGCTGCAACAGTTTGAAAGATGAGACGTCAAACAGGAGAACTGCTTTCCTTTTACGCACTCAAGACTTCAGATTGTGTTGATTATTTTGGGTCTAAAATGTTTGTCGTGTTATTAAATCACCAGTATAAGAAAGTGATCTCCCCCATTGACCTAAATGGTTAATAATGCCACCTTTTCTTAACATTGCTGTGGTGGAAGTTCGACCCAGTGATCTTTGAAATACTCGTATGTTGGAGGTCCTGCCTCAGCATCTCACTGGGATGCATGTCTGAGCTCTTTGAAAGTCTAAAATGTTTCCTTTAAAGTCATTCAGACATGGATTTATCCTTGTTCTGGCACTAGATTTCCAACTCTATTTGACAATCCGATAACTTGATGTTCTGCTTTTGGGATTTCTGTCAGAAGCCAGAATCCAAGTTTCTCCGACAGGTCACCTTGTCCCTGAAGCAGCAAAGCACCTCTGTAAGATAAAATAGTGCCTAATAGATATAATTTGGAATTCTTTATTTGGTTTACCAGACAGAGAGACATTCAACAGATGTACTTTCAATTCATTTCAATTCAATTCAATTTTATTTATTTATATAGCGCCAAATCACAACAAAAGTCGCCTCAAGGCGCTTCATAGATACAGAGAAAAACCCAACAATCATATGACCCCCTATGAGCAAGCACTTTGGCGACAGTGGGAAGGAAAAACTCCCTTTTAACAGGAAGAAACCTCCGGCAGAACCAGGCTCAGGGAGGGGCGGGGCCATCTGCTGCGACCGGTTGGGGTGAGAGAAGGAAGACAGGATAAAGACATGCTGTGGAAGAGAGACAGAGGTTAATAACAGATATGATTCAATACAGAGAGGTCTATTAACACCTAGTGAGTGAGAAAGGTGACTGGAAAGGAAAAACTCAATGCATCATGGGAATCCCCCGGCAGCCTACATCTATTGCAGCATAACTAAGGGAGGATTCAGGGTCACCTGGTCCAGCCCTAACTATATGCTTTAGCAAAAAGGAAAGTTTTAAGCCTAATCTTAAAAGTAGAGATAGTGTCTGTCTCCTGAATCCAAACTGGAAGCTGGTTCCACAGAAGAGGGGCCTGAAAACTGAAGGCTCTGCCTCCCATTCTACTTTTAAATACTCTAGGAACAACAAGTAGGCCTGCAGAGCGAGAGCGAAGTGCTCTAATAGGGTGATATGGTACTACAAGGTCATTAAGATAAGATGGGGCCTGATTATTTAAGACCTTGTATGTGAGGAGCAGGATTTTGAATTCAATTCTTACTTCTTAGTAGAAAGTAAGAGAGCACAGAATGACTGGTAATGTCTTTCACGGGAAGTGATCAGTGATTAGAGTTTATAAGTGGAGACATATCAGCAACAACTACAGGTAAATTGGATTAATGCAGTGCATTCTGCCTGCTATAGCTCTACTTGCTATTGGTGTGCTGGCTCAGACAGAACGGCAGGGTTGCTGATCTGCACATCCAAACCAGAGACAGACGCTGGAGACTTTCTTCATTTCCCAATTTAATATATATTTAATATATATATATATAGATATGGTGACTTATCTTTTATTTGACTACAATATAATAAAAAATCAATAACATCAATGAAAACATACTTTCATGACAGCAAGTGGAGTCTCCCTCTGCTGGGCATTCGGAGAATGCACGTTTTAAACGCTGCTTCATCAGCTTTCGTCTTCAGACCCTGAAGGGTTTGTGTGTGCATGTACACCTCTGTGCTGAGTCGGTTTTATCCCTGCAGCCTCCTGAAGGAAGCAAAGCACTCATGATCTGAGAAGTGCTGCATCAGAGAGGCGTGTCATCACTGCACTGCACTCATCAGACTGACTCACTGATGACTCAGTGTGGTGAGTTTATGTGGGGAAAGTCAGATTAGATGTAAGATGAGGTTTCACTCTGTGATGAGTGAAAACCGGTGCGATAAATTCTGTCGCCTTTTGACAGATTTGTGTTTTTCAGTCTACGCGTGGGTATAATTTTGCAGAGACTCTGTTAGTTGAGCTGCTGTGCTTGAGAGTGACAGATTAGACTGATTGATGATTGTATTTAATTGTCACCACACTCTCAGCCCTGAGAGCCCTGTACATATACATAATAAGCAGCTGACCTGTGCAGCCTCAGCTTTCATATAATACAACAATCTCATGGTCAGAAACTGATCCTCATCTCCTGTTTTCAGTGAATGCCACGTGTTCAGACGGCAATGATGAGCCCCTGGAGGTCCTGAAGATTCAGCTGCAGGAGTTTGCAGAACTTGTCGTTGATGGAAATGATGGAGGTGGGAAGATGTTCATGCGCTCACTCACACGTTTTATATTCTGTCAAGGAAACCCTTCATCAGTCTATAATAGAGATTCACACAGAGACCAGAATCTGTTAAGAATCTCTATTTATTTATATATCCTTTTCATTTGTGGCATTTAAACTTAAGCAACATGCGCACAAACCTCACTTTCAGGTCTGTACTTTAATTTGGTTAGTAATATTGTCAAGTGTTCTCTGTCTGTGAGGTGCCCACACTTGAAAAAGACCAGACTTTGAATTTCACTCAAATTTATTTTGACCAGCTAGTTTGATAGGTGATAGGTAGATGGATAGGTAGGTAGGTGAAAAACCTTTCAACACAAAAAATAAAGAACATTTCATTAATCATTCAGATAAATTAAGTGCATTATACAGAATACAAATGAAATAACAAAAATATATACACTTCAGTAAAGCCATTTAACATAGCTAAAGCTAAATACTTTTGTCTAGACTATCATTTAACCCAGTTTGTTAGTTTTACATTCATTGGTTTTTAATCACAGAGCTGAGTAATTTCAAACAACGAAGATGAAATAAACTGTGGTTCTTAAATACACAAAATGTGTCTACCTTGCATTTTACACTTTTTATAAACAATTAAATTTTCAAAGTATACATTTTAGAGTTTGCAAATATTTTAATAGAAACTTTAACCAAGGATTTTCTTTTACAAAGAATTTAGCTGATAGTTTAAACTCCTTGATGTAGTTGCTAAACATCAAATTAAACGAATTTGACCCTAATTATAGGGTCACTTATATATAATACTTCAGATTTACAAAAAGAAGAGGGCTAAAAAGAAGAGGTCCCCAACCTTTTTTGCGCCACGGACCGGTTTATGCCCGACAATATTTTCACGGACCGGCCTTTAAGGTGTCGCGGATAAATACAACAAAATAAAACTAGTACCGGTACCGAAAAAAATAAGATTTATTCATAACACACGTGAAAAGACTCAGGAAAACCGAGTTAACGATAAAAACGATAACAAAATAACGCTGAAAACCGATAAAAACCCTGAAAACTATACATTTCACACCTGAGCCTCAACTCTCGCGGCCCGGTACCAAACAACTCACGGACCGGTACCGGTCCGAGGCCCGGGGGTTGGGGACCGCTGGGCTAAACAACAAGTACACATTCTGTACATAAGAAATGGGCATAGCCAAAATAATGTTGCCCACTGGTTAATAATGTTTCACTGTGAAGCCTCCAGATGCCTCACCGTGCAAAGGGCCCCGACTTGTCAGTCAGAAGGCAGGCCCCACGTTATTCCACCTTTTTCACTCTAATAAAGAGTTTTTTGTTTTGTTTGTTGCTTTTGGCTTGTTGTGTTGTGAACCACAAGATGGCGCCACAGTATGTGAATCAAAGACCCTCAGGAATAGAGTGTCTGTTATAAAGGCTCAGCTACTGAACAATGTGTACGTTTGAAAAAGTATACAAAATAGTTTTGATGAAGGCTTAGCCTGTGTGAGGCGTTCAGGTTCCTCCACAGTTTATTCAACACTCACGTGTCCTCAGACATGTCGGCCCAGCTGTCCAGGATCTCACACACGCTCGGTGTTATCTTCCCTGGTCGTCCCGATGATCCGATTGGACAAAAGGTCATCAGTCTTCACACTGACGCTCCTCCATCCTCCGAGCTCCATGTCAAAGTACGCACTGATGAAAGTCTATAAATCGGCAGCCCTCTCGCTGTATGTGTGTGCTAACTAGTATGCATTTTTTATTGACTCTCTCTCAGGTTGTCAATATGATCCTAAGAAACTTCTGCCAGTGCTTGCTGAATTCTTCCAAATCAAACCCTCCGAATAAGTGAGTAGGAACTTTCAGGAAAAGTTGCAAATCGTATATTTAAATAATCCTGAGCTCTTTTTAAAAGCCTTGCCAGACTCGAAGCCTTTAATAGAGCTTTGCAATAACAGATAACAAGTTTCTAAATAGTTTCGAATCATCAACACCGAATCTGGAATCCTGATTCTGACTGATTTGAAGGTGTGATAAAACCAACATGTGTCCCTTTGTGTTGTCAAAATATTAACTAGTGCCTGTAAAGTGAAAGTTGACCTCTGCAAGATGTAAATCAGAGTCTTCTTATATAAAGAGCTATAGAAAACAATAAATTAAAGTTATATTTGATCGTCAAATTACATCCTAATCAGTTTCCTTTCAGTCGACTAATTGCTGCTGCTCTAATTGTTTGCGTCTTTAGACAAAGCCCATGGGCCTCGAGGTTTGTGAGCGCTCTGCTTGGTAACACACAGCTCCTCTCCAGCCTCATGCACAGACTCTGGGACCTGCTTCACAACCAGGTGCATAAACCCACATTTATTCCCTCTATATCTGACTTTCACTTTGTGTCGTGGACTTTTAATTTTATTCTCATTCTTAAGAAAAAAAATAAGTATTTTTATTCTTCTATATGAAGTGGCTGTCGCTGAATGCTGCCCATATACTTGGCCTGGCAGCATTCCTGGTCCACCTGTATTCCTCGGGGTCTCGCGGTCCTCTGGTTCAGTTGGTGCCGCCCATTCGGCTTGAGCCAGTGCCGGCTGAAGAGGCTCTGAGCTCAGCGCTGTCCTGCAGCACACACGCCAACATGCTGTTCTGTGCCAGGTGAGGCTTTCCATGCATGGATGTTGACTTTTAATGGAGCATTTTAATGATTGCATGCTCTCTTTATGTGCCTACAGCAGAGAAAGTTTACTGGTTAACGTGTGTGGATATCATCTTTAATTCCTTTGTTAATGATAATGCCCTGCACCTGTAACTAACAAGGATTGGCCATGCATACAATCCACATCTTTCCATCTACAATATATGTTCAGTAATAGTGATTTGGCTCATTGTGGATGTCCAGGTTGTGTGTAGCAGCTGTCTGTTATGGGATCTGCAGAGAGGACTCACTGCCTCAACAGCAGGACTGTATCCCCCATAGTCTCTATAAGAAGGTAACATTTTTTATTTGACATGTGATTAAGTAATGAGGTTTGCTTATTGCTTTTCTTTCCAGAATTTATGCAAACCTTTCCAGAATAATTTCTTGGTGGCCGTTTGTTTGTCTTATGCTTTTTCTTATTTCCTGTCATATACATACTGCGACAAATGTGGACCCCAACCAATCACAGCAGATGGCCCCGCCCCTCCCTGAGCCTGGTTCTGCCGGAGGTTTCTTCCTGTTAAAAGGGAGTTTTTCCTTCCCACTGTCGCCAAAGTGCTGCTCATAGGGGGTCATATGATTGTTGGGTTTTTCTCTGTATCTATGAAGCGCCTTGAGGCGACTTTTGTTGTGATTTGGCGCTATATAAATAAAATTGAATTGAATTGAATTGAATGCTCATATTCTTGGAAACTTTTAATTAAAGATTTCTGTGTATGTAAAGTAATCTATGTGAACTTTTACTGTTAAATATTAGAGATCCCTAATTTGCCCATTTTAGACTCACAGCTCTTACTGTGAGCACAGAAGCCCCACCCACTGAGCCAATCAGACGAAAGCTGTCTTAACTCTTTCCCCCATAAAGATGACATTTGATGACTTTGCCCAGTAGCCTTAATGACAAGTTTTGACACCTCAGTATATATCAATAAAGATGTGGTTTGATGGCTATTAGAATAAAGTACACGCTCTAATTTCTGATGCAAACCCGAACATTTTGTTCTATAAGCAGGTATGAAATATGACAGAAATCACTCATTTCAGAAAAAGAGCTTTGATGATAATTCATTATAGGCTGTCACTGGGTAAAGAGTCAAAGGTGGCCTTAATGGGTGTAAAGCAGCTGGTTTCTGGCAGAGTGTGACCTAAGGGGCTGCACAAAGTCACAGAAAAGAGACCAATAAGGAATTTTTCTTTTAACTGTAACCAACACAAAGCAATTCTAGTGCAGCACAGCAATAAAAACATGGAGCTGGTAATGAGCATAATGGGTCACCTTTAAGCACAGGGTTAAATTTGAGGGCTAAATCTAGAAAACAGATGTGTCCAAAACTGAGACTTGCAATAAAATAAAACAGAAACGCAGAACTACCTCGCACCCTGCCTTTGACAAGCTGAAATAAAAGCATGTGATCAAATAGTTTCTAATGAGCTTATGTTTCCTGCACACTTGCTCGGCCTTGGCTATGAAAGGAGGGCGGTGCAAAGTTTTGATTTTATTGTGTAAAAAGAAGCGAAACAAATGCAAATATCATGACAGACGCTGCACAGTCACAGTGCAAACCACTTCTTTGCTCAGTGCTTGCATTTGCACCTTTATTTAATCGATAAAGCCAAACAAACAGCCCGAATAAACAAAGTGCGATATAGAATAAAGTCTTAAAACTCATTAAAAACACCTCCTGCCTTTATTACATCATTCTGTGTATCGTCAGTCTTAACCAGCTTTCTGGGCCTTCCCTCCTTTCATTACTTAAAACTACTTATACTATCGTGTGTTTGTGTTTAGCTTCTGTACCTCATCCCACGACTGTTACCTGAGGCCAGAGGGACTGTAGCTGATGCTGGGCTAAGTGAACAACTGGAGGAGAAACAGACCGGGCTGTGGAGCAGCATCACTGACTCCAACAACACCTGGAGGAAGACGGCCTGGCATCTGTGGAGGAACGCTGCCTTCCAACAGCTCGGACAGATACCACAGTATCAGGTCTGTGTTGGGTCCCCTGTTTCTCCATCAAACACACACCTGTGCAAACATTGTTTGCATTAATGAGCACAGGTGTTTGAGTGCATGTAGAAAATGATTCATGCTGTATTGATGTAATAATCATGAAGTCTCCTTATGTCTGTCTAGTTATTGTTCTCAGAATGGTTAGCGAATGAGCTGAGAGTACTGAGGAGTGAGGACGCCCTGCCTGACGCTGAACGGTAAGACGGCAAACACACCGTGTGAGTTTAGAAAATAAAATCTTAAAAAGTTTAATCTAAAGTTTAGAAACTCTGCACTTAAAATAAAAAAAAGTGGAGGCTGGCCCAGCCTCCACTTCCAGGATGAATCCTTATGCATGTACAGATCGGTTGAAGCGGTGCTGCAGATTTTATGATCCTGTTGCAAATCAGCTGTTTCACCACAGACCTCGAACTTGTGCAGAGGACTTCCAAGCAAAAATACTGAAGCTGTGGTGGTCTAGAGGTGCAGAAGAGGACTTTGAAGGAGAGATTGGTTAACTTAAAATCTGAAATACTTCTTTCTCTGGTCAAAGGAGCTTGCAAAGAAAAGTGTCTGGACTTCTTTAAGTTGCTTGAAGACGTTTCACCTCTCATCCGAGAAGCTTCTTCAGTTCTAAGGTCAAATGGTGGGGAGTCCCAGATTTAAACCTAGTGGGAGTTTCCCCCCACAGAGGGACAAAAGGACCCCCTGATGATCCTCTAATCGCCTGAGCCAAGGTGTGGAACTGGGTGTGGGTCACAATCAGCCAGAGTTTTGGGTGAGCTCATTGTGAAACCTGGCCCCACCTTATCATGCGAATTCCTGAGGTCAGAGGGCCCAGGATGTGAGTGGGCGTTAAGGTGTCTGGGGAGGGAACTCAAAACTGGATTATAGATGGCAGACAGTTGGTGTCGTAAACCACCGCCTCTGTTCAAAAATGGTCGCTCACAGTGGACATAGATGCTTCTTTCACTCCTCTTTCAAACCATCTGTCCTCTCTGTCCAAAATGTGAAAGTTGGCATCCTCGAAAGAGTGACCTTTGTCCTTTAAATGCAGATGGACAGCTGAGTCTTGTCCCGTGGAGGTGGCTCTTCTATGTTGTGCCATGCGCTTGTGAAGTGGCTGTTTGGTCTCTCCAATGTAGAGGTCTAGGCATTCCTCAATACACTGTACAGCAAACACCACATTGTTAAGTTTGTGTTTTGGAGTTTTGTCTTTCGGGTGAACCAGTTTTTTTCTGAGTGTGAAAATTTCATCTTTCTGTGATGAAATTTCTTTCCCTGCCCCTCTAAAGGAAAAAAAAAGTTGTTTGGGTTCCTTTTATTTATTTGTTCCTCTCTGCAGTCAGGAGTATCAGCAGTGGGCCTGCATGGAGCTCTACCTGACTCATCCAGAGAAGCAGGGAGGCTGCGGAGGAGACATGAAAAGCCTCTGTTCTCATTTGCTTAATGCCATCATGGACCAGCAGTTAAGGTACTAGTAGTTAACATTAATGTGCAAAGTCCTTAAAATGAACCTGTCAGATATTTGACAAGAACCCAAATAAAAATGTTTCTTCAAGTCAGGAAGGGCGCGGTGGGAGAGGCAAAGTGCTCGTGGTAACTTAAAAACCTCTTTTAGAGCCTGGAAAGGTTCAGTTAACCTGACAAACTGTGTTTGTGGATTTGTGTCCATGTGTGCATATTTGATGTCAGCAGTTGGCAGAGCCTGGAAGCACAACAGCACAGAGTGCCAGGAAGAGGAACCTGCTTACCAGACATCCTGTCCCGACTCCAGGTGCGTGTACACTAACTGCACCACTCTGAAAAGCTTGTTTATTATAAACCTGGTAAAAAAAAAAAAAAAAAAAGAATCTAATGTAATATTTAAGAAATTATTACATATGGGAAAAAAAAGAAGTCGGTTTTGCTTTGTTTCTGTATAACAGTCAAACTGCTGTAGATCAATAACACCATCTGGACTTTTATATGCTATTTTTTATCATTGTTTCTGCAGTTTTATCAATTGCTGAAACAGGAAGTAAAATTTTAAAATGTGCTGCACAATAATGTTTAATATTTAGTATTTACTGTTATATTCCCATAGATAATTGTGATGTTGTTTATTGTATTGCTCTCGTTTTCTTCTGCTTGTTTTCTTTTTTCTTTCTCAACAGGTGATCCAGGTGATTGATATATGTATTTTTTTTTTGTCTGCTTATTTAGTTGTTTTTCTTTTTTTTTGCACTTTATCCCCGTCCCTCTTCTCCGCTGTTTTTTCCCCCTCTTCCTTTCTCTCTTTTCTTTTCCTCATTCAAGTCTGTCCCGTATCTAGCAAGTGAAAATAAAAAAATAAATAAAATAAACAATAAAAGGGGAATCAAATAGACCATTACGGCAAGGCTGGGATGGTCAATTTGGTAAAGTAAATCCGTTGGGCATCTTTCTTCACCTTTAGACAATAATTCTGATGGCAAAAGAACCAAACGGGACAGGCAAAAAAAAAAGTACAATTTTAAAAAGTATTCATGACTATAAAAAAATGATACGCAACTTTGAAAGTTCCTTTTCCCCTCATTTCTGCAGCAATGGCATATGGATGGGCTGTATAGACATTATAGTTAATAAAGTGTGGTAAAAATAATGTTTATATTGAGGTATATTATATTAAAGCTAGCAACTTCACACAAAACATTTTGTGATCAAGAAAAATATTTTAGTGAAGTGATCTTCTTATATATATATTCTCACAGGGCGATCGTGGCTCAAGAGTTGGGAGTTCGCCTTGTAATTGGAAGGTTGCCGGTTCGAGCCCCGGCTTGGACAGTCTCCGTCGTTGTGTCCTTGGGCAAGACACTTCACCCGTTGCCTACTGGTGGTGGTCAGAGGGCCTGGTGGCGCCAGTGTCCGGCAGCCTCGCCTCTGTCAGTGCGCCCCAGGGTGGCTGTGGCTACAATGTAGCTGCCATCACCAGTGTGTGAATGTGTGGATGACTGGATATGTAAAGCGCTTTGGGGTCCTTAGGGACTAGTAAAGCGCTATATAAATACAGGCCATTTACTTATAATAAAATAATATAATCTTAGCCTTTTAATTTTTTTTTTTTTTTTTTTTTTTTTTTTTTTTTTTGCCTGTCCCATTTGGTTCTTTAGGCGTCAGAATTATTGTCTGAAGACCAACAAGGATACCCAATGGATTTACTTTGCCAAATGGATCATCATGGCATTGCCGTATTGGTCCATTTGATCGACCTTTGTTTTTATTATTTATTTTATTTTATTTTCAGTTGTTACAGACGGGACAGACATGAGTGAGGGATAGGAAAGGGAGAAAGAAAGAGGAAGGAAAAGAAAAACAGAAGGGGAGAGGGACAGTGAGAAAGGGGGGGAAAAAATTATCTCCGGGATCACCTGTTGAGAGAATTAGCTTTTTAATTTGATTTAAAAAACATGCAACAAAAATTCTGAATGCTCAATGACTAAAAAAAAGCCCTGAAAATTAAAGAGCGTGGGTTTGTGAAAAATGGCTACAGAATGAGTAAAAACTCCTTAAGTGTCACACTTCACTCTGCAGAACAAGCAGAAATATCAGTAGTAGTAAAGTTTGTCTTTTTTTAGACGTAAAAACAGAAAAAATAAAAGCCCTCGTACACAGAAGTTGCACAGCAGCTTCCACGTTGTTTTTTACTCATTAGTGTACAGTCTGTGTGACTTGAGTTAAACTAGTGAATAACACGTACGTGCTTGTGTATGTGCAGGAGCTTGTGTATGAGATGGACATGATGGAGCGGTCTGGCAGCCGTGGCAGCAGAGCTGGTGTGGGTGACTTCCTGTTTGAGGTGTTGTTTCAGAGATGCTCCTCTACAGTGACCTCACAGAGCATCAGCACTGACGTCAGCCTGCAGCGCTTGCTGCATGCATGGAACAGGTACGCTGTTAAATATGAGAAGGGAGGCATTGCAGGGGCGTGGCCAAAGGAGGGGCTGTAAAAGGCTGATGGGGTATTGCTGGCACACTCGTTCTGTGATGTGTCGGCTCATTGCGATTGTTAATCCGCTGAATTGCTGTTTGTGTGTGTGTCAGAGTGCTCCTGGCTCTTCCAGCTGTGTTGTTGATTAAAGTAAACACTGATGGAGGGGGAACAACACTGAGCTGCAACAAGCTAATAGAACACATCAACCAGCATCAGGTGAGCAGCTCATTTAATGTCTCTTATTAATCTGATTTACATGTTTGGCTGGAAAAAGTACTTTTTATGCTCCCCTCTGTTCGTGCACTAGAGGAAAGCGTGTTCTCCAGCAGGCGTGCTGTCCTGCAAGATAACTGCACACTTCCTGAGAGTAAGAATCTTTCTGAAATCTAAAGTTTATACAGTTTGTATCTTTAGGTGAGCTTGTGAGATTATTGAGAGTTGTGCTTCCTCTCCAGGGTCTGTTAGGTGCCAGTGTACGTTGTGGACAACCAAGATATGAAGTCAACAAAGCCTGGTCTCAGATCAGCGTGCAATGTCCTGTTTTGTTGATCTCCACAGTGGTACTGTCTGTTTATCACTGGAATCACAGATCAGTGATCTATTAGAGCCTGTGTGAAGCCTACGATGTTGTGTAGAGACATGACAGTAATATAGCGTCTTTGTTGTGTGTCCGTGTGCAGCACTGGTGGCAGCGTCTCCGTCCGGTCCTCTTGTCACTGTGGCGTCGTCTGTGTGATGAACAGACGCTGCCGGAGCAGCTGCAGCTCCTCGCAGAATGTCAGCACTGGGCCTGCAGGTAACGCCTCCTTCATGAACCACTGTCAGCAAATTATGTACACCTCCTCACAGCTGCTCACAGTCACATGACATATGTTCACATCTTAGACTGCCTTGATATCTGTAACAGCTTTGCACACTTTTCTTCGTATCAGCCACCTTCATGAGCTTCATGGGGTTTGTTGTGGCTGCATTAGTGCAGAGTAGTCCTGCAAATGTGATGCAGACATAAATGCTTGTTGCTGCACTTATGGTGAAACATATTAAATGAATCCTCCTTTGGTTCTAATAGTTCTCAAAAGTGTCTAATTATCTTGGTGAACCCTACATGTTAAAGTTTTTCTTTCTATCTGCTCTGCAGTTTGGAGAAAGGCCAGCTGCTGCAGATGCCTCCAGCTGCAGCCCTGCTGCTGGCGGCCAGCCTTCATCGTGTCTGGCGAGGCTGTGAGGCAAACAAGCCGAGCTTCAAAGCTGCTTTGAATTTCCTGCGACCAGACAGAGACTCCAAATACAGACAGGTAAGAGCATGAAACTAATTCTACATGCTGTCCATTTTTTCACAGTTAGTGCACCATCTAATTCTATCTAATGGGCAAAAGACTGTGAATTCTTCAGAAGCTCCACCCACCACCAGCCACTCAGACGAAAGCTGGCTTAAAAGAAGTGGGAGAAGCTGAAAGGGTTTGTTTAATAAGACAAATCCACTGTCCTCTTTTGAACAGAGCATCCAAAGTTAGCCAATCAACAGCAACAAAAGACTTGCAGCTGCTGCCCTTTCTGAAAAAACGTTGGGTGGTTTTATGGAGTCATTCTCAGCAGCTGTTAATTTGGCTCCTATATTTAAATTTATTATATACAGATCACATACAGGCAGTTTGATTGCAACATAATAGAACATAATAAAAGTCTAATAATGTGGATGAAAGGTATATAAATCTAAACTTCTGATTAAGGGAATAAAAAGTAGAGTAGAACAAAAGTATGACACTGAGAGGTTCACTGTCTGACTGAGCTCATCTCCATCCTGCTTATTTGGTCTCCAAAGCTTCCAGTCACTTTTTCAAAAATGCTGCTGTGTTTCTGCTTCCAGGTGCTCGTTTTCCTTCTTTTCCTGTGCGTTAACGACCACCTGACAACACTGCTATATCCTCAGGTAACTGACCACCTAAACAACAACGCTGGAATTTAGAACTGTGCAACATTCACACTCATAAACAAGTTCTCAGAGTGGAAACAGGTCTTTCCAAGGTATTTGTCTAGTCTGTTTTTGTTCCACGAATCCTACACAGAAACAGTCCAGGAACACAGGAACTGACTGTGAAGACATGCACAACTTATATGAACATAACATTAGCAATTTAAATATGATAATTGCTTATTTTATTTCAATTTGTAGGATAACAGTATTTTATTAGCAGTATGGTCTTGACTAGGGATGCACCGATACCGATACTGTAAAATGTGTGTGTACTCATACTCGTAAAAGTTAACCGATACCATGAACCGATACTAACTTATTTCATTAATCAGAGGGTGGCTTGTCATTTCTGTTGTAGTTTTTTAGATTGGCCACTAGGGGGACATCCCGCGCTAAACAGGCACAGGGTTAGACGAGTCAGACTGGCAGCTCCAGATAAAAAAAAAGAGAAACTGGAGGCTGCTGTAGCTAGTGTTGCCAACTCCTCAGTAAGGAAAATCGCTATTGGTTGTCCTAAAAGTCGCTAGAAGTCGCTAAATGACGTCATCACCTAATTTGCATAATTTGTCATGCTAATGTAATTGTAACCTACGTTGCTGGAGAGAGAAATAACATCGTGGAGGAGACATAAAGTGAGCAAAAAACGTCCTAAATGCATTTAGAATTTATTTAGAACTACAAATTCAATTTCTTTTAGCAATTATTTGTTTTTTGTAATGTCTTTCACGTCTTTTTTTAGCGACTTTTTTTTTTTTTTTAGAAAAAAAGTCGCTAGGGGGTCTGAAAACTCGCTAAATATAGCGACAAAGTCGCTAAGTTGGCAACACTGGCTGTAGCTAGGCTAAACAAAATGTCAGCAGTGTGGACCGGAACAGCCAACTTTAACTCGGGTTTTGGAAAAGCGATAAAAAAAAAAGTCAAGAGAAAATCCACGGGCAGTTAAAATAACAGAGGCTCTGACTCGTTTTATTGCTCTGGATGACCAGCCACTGCCAGTCGTGGAAAACATAGGATTGCACCGTCTCCTCAACATACTCGAGCTGCGATATGAAATTCCCAACCGCCCACACATCAGGGAGATAATGGTGCCAAAACTTTCTTAAGAGGTAAAGACAAGCAGTGTGTGCGCGATGTCAGTCCTCGGTTTAACGGCGCAGTGGACTGATGATCCACGGGCAGATGAGGAGTTCATCAATGCCAAATACTTTCGTTATTTTGTTTGTTTGTTTACAATATGGACACTCTGCAACAATTTAAAAGTTTATTTTTTTCTCAAACCTAATTTGTATTTATTTTATTCCAAACAGAAGTGTTTATTTATTATTCTGAAAGCTCGAGACAGTGCCAATAGTTCAGTGATATTTTGTTAAATTACAATGTGGAGACTCTGCAATAATTTAACAGAAGTGCTTATTTTTCACTTGAAATTTTTTTGTGGTCATTTTTATTAAGATTTTATTTTTTATCAGCAGAGAATAAAATAAATGTGTGTGTGTGTGTGTGGTAGAAGTATCGGTTTTTGTACTCTGTATCGGCAAGTACTCAGATCCAAGTGTCGGTATCGTATCGGTTTGAAGAAATTGGTATCGTTGCATCCCTAGTCTTGACCCCAACCTCTGGACCCTGGTGCTGCTTTTGATATTCTGCGTGTATAAAAGTTCTTTTTATGGATTTGTGTCCATGTGAGCACCTGCCCGTCAACCAATGAGAGCTGGGATAGGAAGGAAACGGATATGAATGGAAAATAATGCAAAATAAATTGAAGAGGAAAAGACAAGACTGTATTGTTTTTGTTATTGGTTTTTTTTTTTCCTCTAGGAGAGGAGCTATGAAGAAGGCCGGGCTTTATGCACAGAGCTCCTGGCTGTGTTGATGGACTCTCCTGATTGGCTGCTCATCTTTAAGTCCAGCGGTAAGGTGAACAGCAGCTCGGCGCTCCGGTCATCATTTAAATCTGATTTGAATTTGATGTGGTTGAACTGATGTGCTGCTTTTTTATTTTTCACTCAATTCCAGAGCAAAGCATTTATCAGTCGGTTACCATGGTGACGTCAGATGACTTTACAAAACTAATGCCGTGGGCTTTCTGCAGGTGAGTGTTGCAGCTGCTTAGTGGAGGTGGGGCCTTGCAAACAGCTAGGTTGATTCATGAATGCCACATAAATTAAATGCTGCTCTGCACTAAAGGCCAAAACACACAAACGTGACAAGATGGAAGTTCCAACCTCACCTCTTATCAATATTTGTACCTGTCGTACCTTCTAAATTTCCTTGTGTTCATGGCCAATCAGTTTGCTGCTCCTGCAAAGCGCCGAGCTCCTACAGAGAGCTGTGCGTTGTCCAGGGTTCCTCCATACTGCCATCGTCTGCTACCTGAGCATGCTGCAGCTCTTCCTGGAAGGAGACACTCAATCACCGGACACTGAATCCTCTAAGAAGCAGCTGGTGGTTTGTACTCTAACTTCTAACTGGTCATATGGCAGTATTGGAGTTGGCTCACTGCTCTGGAATCACGTTCATCATCTGTTTTGGTAGGCGGAGCCTTCCCACATCCTTGGCCGCACCAAGCAGTTTCTTCTGAGAGCCATCTCGCAAACGCCTCTGACTTTACTCTCTTCGGGGCAGCTCCGACAGGTGAGCAGAAGGTGCATCAGCCTGTATATTACCCGTTGCCTCTTTCACACCTGCCTCACACCTTCATATCTCCTTCCTGTCCTGCCTATCTGCTTGTGGTTTTCTCGGTCCAGCTGGAATCCTTGAGTGCAGAACTGGACCCGGAGCTGGCAGCGGCGCTGTCGGTGCAGCTCGAGCCTTCCAGCCCAGAGATGGACTTCCTCTAATCGAGATCTCTCCACGCTAATATTCCAACCCTCCCTCCAACAGAAACACATTGAAACACTGCACTGTTCAGACTCGTCTTTGTAAAAAGAAAACCTGTTTTATTCACACTGGGGGTTTTTTTTCTTGTTTTTTTACACATTACACGCTTTCTTACACACATGTACATCTGAAGCCCTTTCAATGCTACAATTCAAAAGAAGACTTTGATTTGTAATAACTTAATAAAAGCAGTGAGCCGATAAGAAAACTTCCTGGAATTGCAGCACATACAGATGCTTTACTTGGATCAGGCAAAGAGAAGGTCTCAGTATTACAGCTGCATTTAAGCCGGTTACACAGTCAGTAATGTGAATGTCAGATATTAAATGAAGGTATTCAAGATTAACAACACGGTGGTCTTAACAGCTGATTACTCACAAAGCCTACGAAATCAGTTATTGTCGGACTCTGAGCAGCAGTGTAAAACATCTGATTTAACTTACTGTAAAATTTTATTTTAGTTCATATTCTAATATTTCTGTGAGAAGGTCAGCTTCAGTAACACCCATCATGACTGAGCTGTATTTTAGTTGGAGTCTGGTCTACTTGGTAGCATCTTTTTCAGTATTTGTAATTTTTGGTTGTTTTATCTATCAAGAGTCAGCGTGATGAGTGCGTTGAGCTCTCAGGGCCACCGTACCGTTCTCTTTTCAAGTTATTATCCTCAGATTTCACAGAGTCATAATTGTACTAACTTTTAATATGATAAATGGTGAACCTGCTGCTGCTGCTGTTTCACAATAAAAGCAAATAAACAATCCGTTTTATTCTGGAAACAGTTACAGGAAGCAATGTGTTTGTTGCAGAAGATGGATGATTTGTCCTTTTGGCCTCTCAGTTAGAGAATACCAGGTGATCAATATAACTCATGAATCGTTATATTAATTTGCACAATGTACAGAAACATTGCTTTGACACTGAACTCTTACCTAATGTCTTTTCTGCTGTGTCATCGACAAATCGGCTGAAAAGTCTTAAGTGTGAAGGAACACTGGATGAACTCAACTGCAGATGCTAAAATGAAACTCCGTGCTACATTGCTGTTTTGTTTCTGGGTCCTGTGCCACAGTTCAAGTATCTCTGCCTTGAATCAAGACTTCCTTCTGTCATCTGTCTTGCTCTTGCTGAACCACCTCCCCGGTCAGCGTGATGGTGTGTAGGTCCGGGTATGTCTGCTGCTGCCCGCTGCCCCTCTGAGCCTCAGCCTGTGTCAGCGGGTGCACCATGGACATGTGCACGTTCAGGTTGTGGGCCTTCTCGAAACGCTTGCTGCACATCAAGCACTCGAACTCCAGGTCGGCCTCGGCTTTGTGTTTGGTCATGTGGTATTTCAGTGATGCTCGCTGGCGACATTGGAAGCCACAAACCTCACATCTGACAGGAGGAAAAAACAAAAGCATTTATAATTTCTCCTGTCTGGGGTTCTGGTTTTTAAACTGGGAAACATGGGTTAGTTTCATTCCTCTCGCTCTCTCAAAAAAAGTGAATTTCTGTTTGTCCTCTTATCAGTTCACTTATGGAGTTCCTCAGGGCTCAGTTATTGTGCCACTATTTTTCTCTATTTTATTTTGACTTTTCGAAGTCTCGTTTCAAAGATTTATTTCCAATAACAGAAGACGACTTTGGTCTCTAGGCTCCGAGCTCATCACTTTCCATACATATTCTGCATATAAAATTGTTCCAGAAAAACCCGTTTTCTGATATCAGTCAAAAAGTGTATTTACTGATCTCGTTGTTCTATCGATGTTTTCCAAATCCCTGAATTTGAGGGGGAGAAATAAATAGGCTGAAACTTTGACTTGGCTATTAAACTCTTGATCCCAGTATGACCGTCTGTCAGCAGGATGCACCGGAGCAAGATGATCTCCCAACTTGGAGATACATAAATCTATGTGCATACATTTGATGGTATATATGACTTGTTCAGTTGAAAGCATATTCTGTGGTTGTGTGATGAAAACAGGAAGCAATTAAAGATTTGTAAAATCAATCTGAAGCCACCAAAAGAGTTTGACGGCTCATGAGCTACAAAAATGTTAAAGGACTTACTGTAGTGGCTTGGCCCCCGAATGCCTCATCTGGTGAACTGATAGGTGTTTTCTTTGTTTGAAGGTTTGACCGCACTGGTCACAAATGTAATTCCTCTCCTCTGGAAGCACACAGACACGACGAGCACGAGCCACAAATTCAGACATTAAAGTAAGGTAAAAAAACATCTTTATAAACATTAATTTATGCAATGCTAACAATAAGTGCTTAGAAATGGAAATGACTGATTTAGGCTACGTTCACACTGCAGGCGAAAGCGCATCAAGTCCGATTTTTTTGACCCTATGCGACCCATATCCGATCATGGTATGACAGTGTGAACGGCACAAATCCGATATTTTCAAATCCGATCTGGGTCACTTTCGTATGTGGTACTGAATCCGATACATATCCGATGTTTCAGAAAGCGACTGCTGTTTGAACGGTCAAGTCGCATTAAATCCGTCTTTTACGTCACCGACACAAGACAGACGCCAATTATCAGCACTGGAGAAGACATCGTGAACGCTTCCTGGTCAACAAGTGTAGATGTCAGTGAAACTGTTGGGAAGACAACGTTGGAGAAACGTGAACATTTTATTTGTTCTGTATAATCTGCAGATTCTGACAGAAATCTGCAACTATCCTTTGAAGCACCGCTCCTCTAAAACAGCAACAAGGATAATTATTAGGTTATCTACATTATTATGTAAATAACAAAATAACTTCCGAAGTCTTTATATTAAGGCCATCAGTCAAACAATACTGTTGCTCTGGGTCTAAACAGAGCGCGTTGTGTGTGACGTCTTCTTTTGCGCATGCGGGCCGCTTTGAGCGTTCACACTAGAGCGCGTTTGCTGTCGCATTTTATTCGTAGTGTGAACGAGCAGACAAAAAAATCGGATTTGATCAAAAAATCGGAATTGAGCATTAAGACCTGCAGTGTGAACGTAGCCTTTCTAACATCAGTACTGCGTTCCACGTGTCTGAGGAAACTTTTAGATTCGTGTATCATTCTTCAGAAACAGCCTAAATGTGAAAAGCGTGCATAAAAACAGCTATAAAGAATTATTTCTCACTCAAAGCTGGAAAGCCAGAAAGTCAGTCAAACCTGACATCTCACCTGTGTGGATGAGCTTGACATGCCGCTGCAGGTAGCGGTCGATCATGAAAACCTTGTTGCAGCCAGGGTGAGGGCACGGTCGCTCCCTCACCTCCTCGTGATGTTCCTTGATGTGTTTCTAAAAAGTCAGCAAACAGCAACACAATCAATCGTATATACAGATGGTTTTAACTGCTTTGCAGTCAAGGACAATTCATTTTAAATGGAAATAACTCATTATTATTCTTTGTTGTTGTTTTAACATTAGAGAATGTTCATCTCTGATACTATCACCAATCTGCAACAATCAATCTCATCTGTTATTATTTCATTCATACATATTAAATTCATTTCACTTTATAGTTAGCAGTAAACAGACCTCTGACAGCGCTATGTTCAGGAATTGTTTCAACTTGCTGAAAACAGTTAAACAATATTTAATAAAGAAACATTTCTCCAGTCACCTGAGACCGCTATCCCAAGTTTTTAAAGAAAAGCAAGCCAAGATTATTCATACAGGAGATCAAAACTAGTGCACGGAAACATGCACAACTGAAGGTGGCTTCATTTAACAGTGAGCAGTGAATTCTGACCTTGAGACCATCGGGAGCTCTGTAAACAGCCGTACAACCCTGATATGGACACTTGTAGATGTTGGGGAGCTCCTCCCTTTGAAAAAGAAACACACAGATTGTTAATCTGCATTTCTTCTAAAAATAAACTGACTAACGTTAACTGAAGCAAAGAATAAACTACACCCAAGCTGAAAATGACCTTAACCCTTTAAGACCTACCATAGAACCAAGTCCGCCAGAGCTTATATTATATGTTTACATGCTGTGGAGCCATTTTTGGGAGCATTTCAAGTTGTTATACATCAATACAACCATTATAGCCCAGATTTTAATAATATGTATGCATTAAGTGCATAGTAATTACATAAATTGCAAAAAAGTGCAATAAACTACAAAAAAAATTGAAAATCATTTTTGTTTTTTTTAACATATATTTCTAGTTAGAGAAATTTAAGAGGTTTATTCCTCAAAACTGTAAATACAAAAAAGTTGCACAAAATAGTTTCTAACAACAGGAAATTTATTTTAAGTGTCTTCATAGTTTTATTTTTGAAATACACCAATTTTTATATACTGCAGGAAAAACGAAAATAAATATTATAATGCAAAAGTTCGCGCTGATGGACGTAGGAAGTGTTACAAACAGCTGATCGGATCGGCAAAGCGTGTTTCTGGAATATTATGTTTGTGTTCCTGTAAGTGCTTTTTATGCAGTTTTTGCAAAGCTATATGTGGAAGGAAACTGTGACCGAGGACAAGCTGATGACATAAGATGTAAGTACAACTCCTCAGGTTTCATATGCAAAAAACATTATTGCGCTAGCTTACACGGTTGCAGAGCTACCGGGATTTAAAAACAGTTACGCAAAACAGAGCGTGTCCGCTCTGACCGGCTTTAAAGGGTTAATGGAAGCTGCATCACGTACCCCTTAGGTTTGAACTTATTCTTCCAGCCTGGCTTGGGTCCAGGCTTCTTTCTGATTTTGGGCTCCTCTGGGGCCTTTGAGCTTTTTCTTCTCTTGTTTGGGACGTTGACCCTGTGGGCTCTAGAAGGATAAGGGGAAAATAAATTCAGCTTATGAGAGAAAGACATGGAACATATTCTGTAACTGCAAAGATGCTCACTGTCTCATCCAAAGAGCAAATTAACAGCTCAACCAGGAAACATGAGCCTGTTGCCCTGATGTTTGTGCACAGCTGAGGTTCATTATAGAGCAGCTGTGTGGTAGCAGGCACAGGCTTCTAATTTTTACTGTAGTAAAGGGTTTTTTTTCTTTTACCCTTTATTGTCAGAGTGTAACTGTGACTGTGGCCAGTCAGCAAACCTTTTAAAGACTTGTGATTCTTTACATGCTGCTTTTATATCCATGGAGACCCATACTTAGAGGCTTCATAATAACAGCCTGCACAGCTGCTGAACACTTGACACTAAACTAATCAAATCTACATCGGCCATTATTGTGTTACATTCACAGGCTGATCTACACTACTTCACCATAGCAGGTCTTTTCTATTTGCACCCACCTCTTCTCCGAGTATGGCTCAAACTCCTCATCAGACAGCCCTCCTTTTCTACCCTCATCAAACTCATCTTCAGAGATGACCCTGGACACACACAAACACAACATTTAAAACATTTCAATTTCTAATAATTGCCAAACCACCAGTAAATATGAACTGTGGGACCGACCTGTCAGAAAGATCACTGCCAGCAGTTCTGTCCTCCAGCTGACCCGGAGCAGGAGACAAGGCCTCCTCGTGACCTGTGTAATCTGAAGGAGAGAGGAGAAGAAGAAAATGTTAATCTGAGCAATGATGAGGTCTTAACGTGGGTTTAAGTATGTGCAGAAGAAGAAAAAGTATTTTCTATATTTCAGCTGGGATGTCTGTGCACATCAGTCTCGAGTCTCCAAAAATGAATACACATCTTTAATATTTTATCTTCCTGGAAACACTCATGATATTCAGACATGCTGATGTGAGTCAATCATATATTTTTATTTGATGAAAATAAAAAATATGAACATTTAAGTGCAGATGGTCTGCAAGATCAACAGCATCCCGTGGGAGACTGGGGACACTGAGTCCACATGCGCCTCGAGGCAACTGTTGGTATGATTTGGTGCTATATAAATAAAATTAAATTGAATTGAATGGACCATGTTCAGCTGTTGCACTCAGCTGCGGCTGCAAGGTGGTTGGTGCCTGTTGTGGTGGTAATCCCCGAACCAAATGGTGGACACCAGAGGCGAAGGGAGCCATGAGGCTGAAGAAGGAGTCCTATCAGGCTTGGTTAGCTTGTGGGACATTTACCGACAGGCCAAGCGGAACACAGCTCGAGCAGTGGATGAAGGAAAACTTTGAGTGTGGGAGGAGTTCAGCGAGGCTGCGGAAAAAGACTTTTGGACTGCCTCGAAGAGATTCTGGTGAACCGTCAGGCGACTCAGGAGGGGAAAGCATCATCATCATCATCAACTTTATTTATAAAGCACTTTAAAACAACCACAGCTGACACAAAGTGCTGTACATTGGAACTGTAAAATAAAATTACATAAGATATAAGTAAAAACCAAATAAAAGAAGAGTGAAATCACTAAATAACTACTTCAATTAAAAGAGAAACTAAGTCTCGCTGAGGTTAAAAGCCAAGGAATAAAAGTGGGTTTTAAGACGTGATTTAAAAGTGGACAGTGAAGGGGCCTCTCTAACGTGCATGGGCAAATTATTCCATAATTTTGGAGCCACAATAGAGAGCCACAAACTCTGAGCTTCCTCCTGGATCTTGGTACCTCCAGGAGCAGCTGGTCAGCTGACCTGACAGACCGACAGGGTATGTGGGGATGAAGAAGCTCAGAGAGGTAAGGTGGGGCAAGACTGTGGAGGCATTTAAAAACAAACATAAAAACAAACAAACAAAGCAGTGCTCTACCTGCGCTGTGTATAGTGCTGATGGAGCGCTGCTGACTTTGACTGAGAACATTGTCGAGTGCTGGAAGGAATACTTCTAGGACCTCCTTAATCCCACTGGCACGTCTTCCATGGAGGAAGCAGAGTCTGGGGACAAGGGGGACGACTCACCTATCTCCGAGGGCGAGGTCACTGAGGGAGTTAAAAAAACTCCTGACCGAGCTGGTGGTCCCCAGTTTTAAGAAGGGGGAGCGGAGGTTGTGTTCCAACTATAGGGGGATCATACTCCTCAGCCTCTTCAGCCTTGTGGTGAAGAGAGAGCTGAATGTAAAAACGAAGCTCAATCTACGTCCCACCCTCACCTATGGTCACGAGCTGTGGGTAGTGACCGAAAGAATGAGATTGCGGATACAAGTAGCAGAAATGAGCTTCCCCTGAAGGGTGACTGGCCTCTCCCTTAGATCGGGTGAGAAGTTCAGCCATCCGGGAGGTGCTCAGAGTAAAGCTGCTGCTCCTACACATCAAAAGGAGGTGGCTGCCCATCACTGAGCACAGTGATTATCTGATTGTTGGGGTTTTATCTCTGATCTTGTGCGAGTCTTTTATTGTACAACATAAAACATCTTGAAACAACTGAAGAGGGCTGATACACCGGTAGTCCCAGTGTTACGACTGTAAGCATTCCCACCTTCGTTGTCGCCCGTCCAGTCATCAGGCGCCGAGCTCTGCGTCTGAGCCGTTGCTGCGGGTAGACTGCGCTGAACCACAGTACTAGTACTTCTCGACGAGGTCATTCCGTTCCCGCCGGATTGCTCCTCTTCGTCTTCCTCGCCGTCTTGTTCCTCCTCCTCTGACATCGCTCCATCACCCCTCCCACTCCCTAATGCTCTGTCGCTCGAGCACTGGTTGGAGGTAGCGCTTCGGTGAGTGTCCATGATGTATCTGTGACCATCGACGCAGCCCCAAACAGCCTTAATGGCGCCCAGGCACTGGCCCTCCAGCACCTCCTTCAGGTCGGGGCAGGAGCGGCAGGCCTCTCCGTGGTGATGAGCCCAGGACACCAGACTGTGGAGGCACTTTGTGTCTGAGGTAAAGGATGAGGGAGCTGAAGAAAACAGAAGAGCCTGTTAGAACAGTTCAACTTATGGAACTTCAGCAAGATGGCGTGAGGAAGTAATGTTTTACTTACTTGATGAGCAATGGTTTACAGAGGACTCCGGACCCTTTGCATTCTTCCTGAAACAGACACAAACACTTCCCCATGTTTTTCTGCAGTAAAAACACTTTACAGTCACCCTCAGGTAGATATATTTGTTCTTTTATTGACTCACTGATTTTTCAGGTTCTCCTTCCCCACAGGCGGGAGATTGACTCTCTGCAGAAACCGGATCAGGATGCTTTGGCACTTGTAAAACTTTGCATGGCATTTCTTGCAAATAAATTCCGACAGCCGAGGGTCACGGTCCACCTGGACCCCGACCAGCCTTTGGAAGTCTGTGTGGAACAGAAGCGGTGACTGGGCCACGGCGTCTGACTCCTCGTCTACGATACTGAGGGAATCCCGAGGCCATTTGTTGAAGGCGTGCCGCAAGCTGCGCGGAGAAAACTTCCCGTGACAAAGCCGGCAGACAGCAGCAGAGAGTCTACCTGAGGGGGCATCACAACTTGATTTCATCTTACAGTGCTCCAATAATACAATTTACTAGTGTCCACATTAACAGAGAAATATACAGAATACTCTATTTTACTTGGTTTGTGCCAAACACACAGGATCGACCTCTGATTAGAGGCCCGTAACATTGTTTTTTCTGCACTGGCTTTGCTATGTTAAATAGAGAATCACATGACAAATATCCAACAATAGCTTACACTAACCTCAACTTTCTGTGTTTAAAACGGGTGTAGTGAGCCACTAACCTGAAGATCTGGACTTAGTCTCTGGATGTTTCTGGGCGTCTTCAACTGTCGTCACATTGAAGTCTGCATCGGTGGTCTTTTCTGTTGCACAGTCATTCAGGTAGAAACTGTCTGCGGTTACAGCGGCAGTCTTCCGAGGTCGCCCTCTGTTTCCACGTGACCTCCTCTCACTGGGGACGTCCACTGGCATCGGCGTCCTGCTGAGCTTTTGCGGCGTCTCAGAAGACCTTGTGTGTCTACTTTTCTTCTTCATCATTTATTGTTATTTTTGTCAGCAGCTGATTTCGTGAAGGCTGCCTGTGTCAGTGTAATAAACAATAAAATATTTAAAATATTTAGCATTTCTGAGTTTTAGCTCCATTTAAACACAACCACAGATACATATCAGGGGTTTTTGTGCATATTTTGTGCTCGCCAAAGAGTTTTGGCTTTCTAAAAAAGCAAAATCATCAGGATTGTGATAGAAATATTTAACCCATTTCCCATTTTTAATGAGATTTTATTTACTAAAGATGAAATTACATTTTGTTATGGCCAACAACAGAAAAATTAATACGTTCTGTCAAGTAAGGTACCGCAAACTATTTACTTTAACTACAAATTGATCAATCCTGTTTATTATGTTGCTCCAAAGTTTCATTTAGAACCAGAACCAATTGTAAAATGTAAAAACTTATGAAATGTTGCCATCATTCAAACAAGGAGGAAGGAGGCAGGAAGCGTGGATCAACGTGTACATACACTCACCAAGCACTTTATTATTTTATTATTATTAAGTACACCATGTTAGTAGCAGGTTGGACCTCTTTGTCCTTCAGTTGCCATAATTCTTCTTGCTATAGATTCAACAAGGTGCTGGAAACTTTACTCAGAGATTTTGGTTCATACTGACATGCAACCATCACACAGTTGCTGCAGACTGTTGGCTACATACCCATCATGTGAATCTACTGTTCCACCACGTCCCAAAAGTACTCTGTGACTGTGGATGTAATTTTAGTCCAGTTCAAGAAACTAATATGAGATCATTTGAGCTTTGTGACATGGTGCATTATCCTATCAGAAGCAGGCATCAGAAGATGCATTCACTATGGTCATAAAGAAATGGACATGGTCAGCAGAAATACTCAGGTAGGCTGTGGTATTTCAGTGATATTCAGCTGCTATTAAGGGGCACAAAGTGTGCCAAGAAAATATCTCCTACACCTTTACGCCATCACCAGCAGCCTGAACTTTTGATACAAAGTAGGACAGAGGCATGATTTTCATGTTTTTCTATGTCAAATTCAGACCAGGAAATGTTTTTTCACTCCTCTGTTGTCCAGTTCTAGTGAGCCTGTACAAATTGTAGCCTCTTCTGCTGCTATAGCCCATCTGCTTCAACGTTCAGAGATGCTTTTCTGCATACTTTGGCTGTAGCGAGTGGGTGTTTGAGTTACTATCAGCCTGAAGCAGTCTGGCCAATCTCTTCTGACATCTGACATAAGGTGTTTTCACCTGGAGAACTGCTGTTCACTTAATATTTTCACTTTTTTGAACCATTCTCTGTAAACTTTAGCAATGGTTCTGTGGAAAAATCCAACAATTTCTGAAATACTCAGACCAGCCGATCTGCCGCCAACAGCCATGTCACTGATGCTCAGTTTGAACGTCCTCTTGGCCATGTCTACATGCCTAAATGTACTATGTTGCTGCCACGTGATTGGCTGATTACATATCTGTCAACGACCAGCTATACCTAATGAAGTGGTCGGTGAGTCCATGGAGCAGAACGAGGTTTTTTCCCTCATAAAAAAACAGCTGTATAATAAATACAACATTTTTTTAAACCTCATTTAATCTTCTCCGAAACCTTCGTTTTACTTTAAAGACCATAATCAGTCCACCTGTACATTTAATCTTTTTTTCTAAGAAATCTTTAACATTGATGACACAGGAACTCCCTCCATGGATAAAGTTAACAGGACACCAATGCCAATCAAGCCGTAGCACCTTTGATTTAAGCCTCCGATAAAACAAAAACCGTGACAATGGTCCCGGATATTGTTTTTACACTCCAACATGATTTTGTTTACAGATTAATTGAACTAGCGTTAGCTGGTTAGCATGAGTGAGCCTGCTACATTTGTTAGCTGACGTGTTAAAACACAACACACGTGACATAATAATTACAGCACTCGTCGTGGAGGGCCTACCGTGACTGTGCACAGATCCTAGCACTTGGAAAACATGCTGTTCTTAACGTGCAAGAAGGTTTTCATTAGCCGGGAAAACAAACTGTGTGTTTTGTAGCTGCTCCCAGATGTAAACATTAGAACCCGGAAGCGCTACCGGAACAAAACACAGAGTGGTGATACCCGAGAGCGCCACCTGCCGTCCACAGAGAAGAGTCCGGAGGTAGAAGTCTACATCTTTTTTTTAAGAAAAAATATATTTTGTCTGTTTCTTTTTTCGCCTCAAAAGTTAAAATAATTTTCCAGAAATTGTGGCTCAGTTTCTCAAAACAAAAACTGCTTTGTCAAAACTCCACACACAAAACTCCACACACAGACTCACTGCCAAAATGAAAAACAGCACTCAAAACATGTTCTCACATCAGTACACACGGCTGTTATACCGTTTACAAGACTTCCACGTCAGAGTAAAACTGTAACTGACCCCTGAACCTAATAACTGCTTGTGTCACCCTTGGAAACAAGAACTGCAGTCAAGTGTTTGCAATAACTAGCAACGAGTCTTTCACATCACTGTGGAGGAATTTTGGTCAACTCCTCTTTGCATAATTATTTTAATTCAGCCACATTGGGGGGTTTTCAAGCATGAACAGCACTCACTTCCAACTGGTGCCTGTTTAAAGTCTCTCTAAGTAAGACGATCACATAAAAAATTGTAAAATAGAGTGGTCTTCATCCTCAAATATACACTGGGAAAGACTCTGCATGAAACATAATAAAGACAGTGCCAGAGCCCAATAGAATGGCAGTGACTCTGTGATAGACATTAAGTCCGCTTTAAAGCTGCCCAGGCTGTCTGCAATCACATATTTTAAAATGGCAAGGAAGCCTCATCCTGATAGTC
The DNA here is from genome assembly GCF_963576455.1 of Neolamprologus multifasciatus. NCBI lineage: Eukaryota > Metazoa > Chordata > Actinopteri > Cichliformes > Cichlidae > Neolamprologus > Neolamprologus multifasciatus. The sequence goes on from NC_140445.1 coordinate 5,483,780, forward strand.
TATTGTATATAATTGTATTGTTTCCAGAGGTGATAAGTAACAAAGCACAAATATTTTGGTACTGTACTTAAGTACAATTTTCAGATATCTGTTCTTTACTTGAGTAGTTTTTTTCTACTTTTTACTTGTACTCCCTGCATTTTTAAACAAATATCTGTACTTTCTGCTCCTTACATTTCAAAACAGGCACGTAAACGTTTGATTTAAAGCATTTGGGGGGAGATGCTATTTCCTCATTGCGAGCATCCAAACTTTAAACCGATTTAAGCCTGAACAGAAACACATAAAAGGCGGTCCTGTTCATTTATTAATCACCAGAGGATGTGTCATAAAAAGAGACGACGTGTGTACCAAACTCAGGGGTTAAAAGTGTGAAGGTGCTTTTTGTTGTTGTTGTTGTTGTTGCCACAACACTTAGTTCTACTGAATAAATAAATAAATATTACATAAATAAATAAAGAGAGGGATTTTTTTAAGCGTTAAGATAAGATAAGATAAGATAAGATAAGATAAGATAAGATAACCTTTATTAGTCCCACACGTGGGAAATTGGTTTCGTCACAGCAGGAAGTGGACAGTGCAAAAGTTATGAAGCAAAAATTAGAATACAATAAGAATAAATACAGTACACAATTGTACAGAATAGAATAAAATAAAATACTATATACAGTAGAATAAAATAGAATAAAATATACAATAAGATAAGAATAGAATACAAATGCTATATACAACTGAGTAAAAATACAACAATGCCAGAAAAGATTATTGCACTTAGTGTTATTGCACATTTGTGGATGTGTGTTAGGTCTTTCAAATGAACTTTTCTATCAGTGACAGCAACACACAAACTGTTTGTGTGGCGTTTGTCTCACAGTGTGTTGCTGGCTAAAGGTCCAGCTGCTCTGTTTAACAGGGAGAGAAAAAAGAGCTAAAGTCACTCAGAGATGGAGAAAGATAAGGAAGACAGGATGGGAGAGAAAGAAGAGAGCTTAGCTTTCAAGGTAAGGACTGCTCAATGGGGTTTAATAAACTGGTAATTTAAAGTCTTTATGTTTTAAATCAGATATTGGCTCTGTAGGAAACAGAAAACAAAGATTTTTTTTCTTCTGGTTCAAGCTGAATTAAAAATAGCCTAAAGTTTGTATTCCCATCTACTGATATTATTTTATCATTATGTTAATATAGCACATATAGCAAGTTCAGCCAATCCTCCAAAGAGCAACTTTTTTACTTTCTTACTTTTAGTACATTTGAGAGCCTGTACTTTTTTGCTTTTACTTGAGTAAAGACGTTGAATCAGTACTTCAGCTTTTACTGAAGAACTTTTTACTAATAGCGTTTGTACTTCTACTTAAGTACAGGATTTACAAATTTAAGTAAATAGTACAAATTTAAAGTCTTTCTCACATATAAGCTTGAATAATCAGCTCATCTTATGTCACAGACCTCAGAGGACCTTATCACTCCAGCAGAACACTTTGGTCTCAGACTGCGGGGTTAGTTGTGGTTTTTAACTTTTTTTTTTAGCTTTTATTTTCCAGCTTTCAGGCCCCTCTTCTGTGGAAGCAGCTCCCAGTTTGGATTCAGGAGACAGACACTATCTCTACCTTTAAGATTAAGCTTAAAAGTTTCCTTTTTGACAAAACATATAGTTAGGGCTGCATCAGGTCACCCTGAATCCTTCCTTAGTTGTGCTGCAATAGTTGTAGGCTGCTGGGGGATTCCCATGATGCACTGTGTCTTTATACACCACTCCGCATTTAATTATTTGTTAATACTTATCTCTGACTTTCTCTTTTCAAACTACTTTCTCAAAACCTCCGACTCGTCAGACAAAACCTCACGATTGCATGGGAACAGTTTTATCAGCAATAAAAACCACACAGTGTCTTCAGATCACATACACAACCAGTCAAGATAATAACTCTACTGAGCATCCGTTTCACACCGCAGCGAGTGATGTACCAAAACACGAGTATAGTGTAAAGATTCAAGATTATGGTAGCATTGTACTTCCCTCATTTACAGGTGATACGTGCTGTATATAGCTCCAGTCTTAGACTTCACATTCTCTCATCCTGCTTGGTTTTGAGACGCATAAGTCAAGGAAACATTATAGTAAACAATGAATTATGTAGTTTACTTTTATAAGTAAAATTATGGTCTTCTACTTTCTTTCATTTGGGTTGTTGCATATGCAAAAACAGTTTTATCACAGAGAATCAAATTTCATCATGATTATTAGAAGTGATTTGTTGTGCTAGATCTCACTCCTCCTCATCTGCCTCCTCTCTGACTGTTTCCTCCCATTCTTGGTATCAAACCTTCAGCTCACTGGAACTCGCCGGTTGCTTCATTAGCAATCAGTGTGAACGATTTTGAGTTGTCGCGTTCACGGAATGACAACAGAGCTGTAGTCGTGTTGTGTTTCCTGTTGTTACCATTGAGTGAGAATTTGTTTCGAGCTTTTTGAAAAGAATTTAAATAAGAATTGAAAATTGATTGAACTAGATGACAACAATTTGTTGTCGAGTGATTGATTCAGGGAGTTTTGGAGAATCAGAGTTTGTGTTTTAGCAATACAAAAAAAATAAATAAATAAATGCTGAACACACAGGACGAGAAAACGTGTGAAGCTGCCCTCTTTCATAAGCATCATCATCATCATCATCATAGTTTATTTATATAGCACTTTAAAAACACACAAGGCTGACCAAAGTGCTGAACAATAGAAACATAATAGATACCATAAGAATAATAAATACGATAAAATAATAAACATAGCGAGAACAATAAAATACAAGTCAGTCAACCACTGAGTCAAAAGCCAGTGAATAAAAATGCGTTTTCAATCTGGATTTAAAAACCAGCGCTGATGTCGATCGCCTAATGTGAAGAGGAAGATTATTCCGAAGCTTAGGAGCCACAATAGAGAACGCTCGGTCAAATAAGCAAACTGCAGTATGAGACATAGACCTTGTGTATATGTAAATATATCTCTGAAGGTACTCCTTTGCCACTGCAATCTAGAATCTTTAGTGTATATTGATGTTTCTTTGCATTAATTTCTGATTTTCCTGCACATTTTTGGAGATGACGACACGCCGCATGAAGCTGGAAAGGCTTGATTTACATGTCCCGACTCTGTTTTTTTAACCAGTGCTGAGCTCTGGTATTATCCTGACGTTTTATGAGTGCAATCTGATAACATGCGGTTCTCAGCACTGATAAAATTGTTTTGATGTGATTGTGCGGTGTAGCCATGAGACTCAGAGGTGAATGTAGTTGGTGTTCAAAGTGTAAAAGAATTATTTATTTTTATTTTAGTCTTGCACTCAAAGAAATAATTCATTTATATCTTGCCACGTATATTCCATCTAAACAAATCATGTTATGTTAATCTATCCTGACTGTGTTGTTTCAACACGATATATGTTTGTAGGTTTAACATTAACATTCAATTAATTTGACTTTTAGTCAATCAACATGTTTGCACCAAGTTAGTCTAATTACATTTAGTTAAATTCATGTTATATTGTGCAAACACTTCGGCACATCAAAAGTCAGTCTTGTTACATGCACTAGTAAAATATTTGTTTGTTACACCAATCTTGTTGGCAGAACAAATGTAACTTATGTCTGTAGTACATGTTGTATTCATATTACATAATGTCCAACAAAAAATGCAAAGGATTTACAGCAACTTCCAATCCACCCATCTTCTTATCCAGGCTGTGGAAGTGATAGGGCAAGAGGGACAGGGTACATCCTGGACAGGTTGCCAGTCTATCATATAGAGACAAACAACCATTTGCACTTTAACACCTTTGGGTAATTTAGAATCACCAGTTACCCTTACAACTGCATGACTTTTAACTGTGGAGGAAACCAGAGTACGCAGAGGGAACCCACTGCAAACTTGGCCAGATTGTGGATTTGAACCCAGGATCTTCTTGCTCCAAGGCAACAACGCAAACCACCATGGCATTAATCTGGCAATACAGACTTAACAAAAGTAGGAAAGCTATGCTTGATGATGCTTTATGTTTTTGTTCTTGATAAGTTAAACCATAATAAATAGTAACAACATACTATTTGTGTGGTTGTCTGCCTCTTGTAACTCCAGTGATTTTCCTGTGGTTTGACAGCTAATGTGATCTTGTGAATTTCGTGAGTCAACTCAAAAAAATGAAATTGGGTGGTTGCTACATGCACAAGATCCAAACTTGTAATTTGAGCTAAATAATTCCATGTTTCTATTGTGTAGCATCTGTCAGCCTGTATCATGTCATCTTGTTGAGATGACCTGATACAATCTAGTAAGATTTGTAACATTTGAATAAAGCACCAAATCCACACTTTTAAGCTTAAATTTCAAAACTTACATTTAACTACTGATTTTATCTACTGTTCTGATTTTATCTGTTTTGATTTTATATACTGTTTGTTGTTTGTTTGCTTGTTTTAATCAATTTTAAATCATGCTTTTTATTTGTTTTTGTTTCTAATGTCTCTGTAAAGCACTTTGAATCACCTCGTTGTTGAATTGTGCTATACAAATAAACTTGCCTTGCCTTGCCTAAGAGCGGTTAGTTGCCTGGATCCAGCCACTCTTACTAGATGGTATCATGTCATCTCAACAAGAACAAATTAAGTTGCTGAATTTCATGCAGATGCCACAAGATTTAATTACGGTCACCATAGAAACATGGAATTATTTAGTTCAAATTACAAGTTTGGATTTTGTGCATGTAGCAACCACCCAATTTCATTTTTCTTTGAGTGATTTGGTCACATTATAATAAGTGGGTAGCTTCTGAGAGAATAAATAGGCCTTAGCAAGTGTGAAAAAGTGTAAAGAACTTGAGGAAATAAGAATGAAGTCACCTAAAAGTGATCTTGTACGTCACTGAAATACAATGTTGTGTTGTTTTGTTTAACATAGAACATGTTTTTTTTCATGTGTTTTTATCTATTATCACACACACACACACACACACACACACACACACACACACACACACACACACACACACACACACACACACACAAAACTAAATAAAAAACTAAATCAAGGTGACAGAATGATCATGAAGAAAGGGTTGCAGATGCATGCACGGAAGTGATTTCGATGCACACTTGCTCCTTTACACCACTGAACACAGATAAGATCTTGTGTGCATGAAGTTACAATTACTTCACTTCACCACACACACATCTTCATTAAAATGGGGGAACGACTCATGACAAACATGTTTTTGTGGTTTTGTTTGTGCATTTATAATGCAATAGTCATTATACAGTCTAAAGCACCTCCTTATCTTATCTTTATCTTTGATGACAGGCTTTTACAATAATATAAAGAATAAACAACACATACAGTCAAAACTATTCCTTTAGCGAACAGTCAAACTGACTAGGATGTGAGTATCCAAATGTGAGGAACACTACTGAAGACTACACGTGAGGCTGAAATGAAAAGAAAATATTCAGTTGTGGAAATCAGCAAAAATGTATGAACGACTATATAGAGTCCTATAAACAGTGTAAACTGTTTGTAAACAGATAGACATGTGCTTTTTTGTAAGATGCTGTGTTCCTGTAGACTCACTCATCATTGTTAGTAATCAGTCCACGACTGTTGTGTCATCTCCATCTAATGGAGTTTTTCACATGGACGGTTTCGTGGTTGAAGCCAGCATACAGGAGAGGGAACAGCATACATCCATGGGGAATGCCAAGGTTCAGGGTGACAGTGTGTGCTTTGCAAACATGACACTCAGGGGGCATTCTTCAGTCATCCTTTCACTATGGCCAAAGTGAGTGAAACTGGCCTGTGGTCATTTAGACTACTCACATGTTTCTGCTCAGGTATGGGCTCAGTGGTTTTGGATTTGAGGCAGGAAGGCATGATTGCAGGCAGCATGGTGGTTAGCACAGTTGCCGCACAGCAAGAAGGTCCTGAGTTCAATTCCAACATCAGGCCGGGGTCTTTCTGTGTGGAGTTTGCATGTTCTCCCCGTGTTTGCGTGGGTTCCCTCCGGGTACTCCGGCTTCCTCCCACCGTCCAAAGACATGCAGCTTGTGGGGATAGGTTAATTGGATAATCCAAATTGCCACTAGGTGTGAATGTGCGAGTGAATGTGAGCGCGAATGGTTGTTTGTCCCTGTGTGTTGGCCCTGTGACAGACTGGCGACCTGTCCAGGGTGTACCCCGCCTCTCGCCCTATGACAGCTGGGATAGGCTCCAGTGCCCCCCGCGACCCTGAAAAGGCTAAGCGGAAGTAAATGGATGGATGGATGGAGGCATGATTGCTTCGGTCAGGCTGAGGTTGAATATTTCCCTGAATACCTCAGCTAGCTAGTCTGCACATGCCTCAAGTACACGTTCTGGGACACCATCAGGCCCTGATGCTTTCCAGTTTCTGACTCCACGCAGTGCACTCCTCACCTTGCTTCTGTTCGGTCTCAGCTCCAGGTGATCCGGCTCCAACTGAGCCGTGTGTCTAGTGCCAGTGTTAAAACGAGCAAAGAACACGGTTAAGGTCCTCGGCCTGCGTGTAATTTGTTGTTGCAGTGTTGCATTATTTTTATCTGTGTGAACCTCCAAGTATCTGCTTCCCCAGATCATCACTAACACATGGTCACACTGGTCAGAAACGCCTCTTGGGTTGATGCTCTTCTACAGGCGTGTCTGGCTCTCCTTCTTTGACAGTGCTGGGAGACATAGTAAACATTCCAGTGGACTACCTCTGCGACCTGAATGAGCTCTTTTCTGGGGAATTAAGCGCCTAATTAGAAGAAAAGGTTGCATAAGTCATCAAGATGCACAGCACCATGTAAGTTAGTACTTCATTATTTAGATACTTTTTAAATGAAACCGATGACAAAATGAAAGATGAATAATTTATGACCCACAGAAAACTAAAGAAAGAAGTGAGTAAACAGATTTGTACTTTCCGTCTGCATGTTTATCAGAATCCACACAGGAAAAGATCTGCTGCAAACAAACTTTCCCGTGGGCTCAGGAGCTCTATCAGCGCTACAAAACTGAAGGCAGCTGCTAGCCACCATGAAGATACATGTCTTTTAACCCATAACAACTTAATATACTATTAGTACATACTTGTTATAACATATATTATTGTGTACATCAGTCTTGCCTTTTCTTCCTGACCCTTGTGCTGCTGTAACAAGCGAATTTCCCCAATGTGGTATTAATAACATCTATATCAGTCTTTGTGTTAAAGCTCTTTTACTACATAATAATTTGATAAGCTGCTGTCTGGTTTTAGAATCTCAAAGGTGTGACGATTTGTTTGTTGTCAGTTATTGGTTATGAGCACGGGACAGTTACGTTTCATTAGATCTATTTTCACTAAAGGATCTATGAAGCGCCTTGAGGCGACATTTGTTGTGATTTGGCGCTATATAAATAAAATTGAATTGAATTGAATTAAAGGAGACTCCTTACACTGAGGGGTTTATGTCCAGTTCTTTTATGTATGATGTGACTTTTTCTCCTGCCTAATATGTTTTTATTTTCTTATAACACACATTTAAACACAGCCAAGTTCTTCCTAATGGTCAGAAAATACAAAAGTCTGAGGTAACTAGTAAACATATCTGTTTAAATAAAAGACTTTATGGCAGTTTTCTATATTTTATTCATTCTAAGTCCAAAGAAGAATTACCCAGGGTATGCTCAGTGACCATGCAGTCCTCCACCTTTTCTTAAGTCGTTTGGTTTCAAAACACCAAGATGACGACTTTGGAAATACTGACTTCAAGGCTTCCAAAACAAGACTTCACACAACGGGGAACAATGTCAGGGTATGAACTGCACATCATCCTCTGATTCTGGGCTGTATTTTATGAGTATGTTAATGACATACAGTGAAGAGGTCCAGTAATGTGCAGAGATGAGACCACCGATTGGCTCCAGCTGCCTGTCAGAACAAGCCGTTCAGGCTTGTTATGAGGGAGAAACTACCCACAGAGGCCCAAACTGTGTTATATACCAAGCTATAAATAAGCTTTTTAATGCTGTAAAGTAATGAGTCTGTGGGGATTAGCTGCCTTTTTGGAAGCCGCCTCATGTGTTGCTGAAAGTAACTGTAACTGCTTTAGGCTAGCCACTTATCAATCAAAAGGTAGTTACACCCTAAAGCTTGTTATTTCTTATTTTACATTAAAAAAGAGCCATAATTTACAAACACACTTAATTAAAGACTGAAATCTGTTGACTGATGACATCAGCTCATCAGGAAAGTTTTTCTGAGTCATTTCCTCATCAGCTTCCAGACACCAACTTTCCTCCTGCTGATCATTAGAAAGAAACCTAGAGACTAACTTTTACTTACAGTCTATGTTGCAGACATTTCCATCTAATGGCATGTTCCCAACCATCACAGCACAGTGTTACTTTATCATCAATGTTCTGCTGGAAACTTTCACTGGAACAGTTTCAAGCATGTTATCTGATCGTTGAGGTTCTCTGACTAATAGAAAATCTTTATTCAAATCAATAAAAAGCACCTTGAGGTGAACCGATGCTATTTTTTGTGCACCCGAATTGAACCAAGTGTCACATGACCAATTTTAAACATGATCAGTGCATCAAATCTGCTGGAGTTACACCGCTGAGTGAGAAACAGTTGGCACGTAAAAACATCTTGTAATTCAATATTTCTGATTCATTTGGGGTTCACATGGAAACATGAATCAAATGATGAGACAAAATAGAACAAAAAGCTGCTGCTAATATTTTACTAATATTTTATCACGGATTAATTTGCTAAACATTACAAAACATTTACAAATCAGAAAATTGCTCTTATAGTTATCCAGAGACAAAAGCTGCTTTTCTTTGTGTTAATGTGTTAAAAATAATTCATAGAAAATTTAAAAATAGTGATTTTTTTCATGTGTCATATTGCAACTACTAAAAAACCTCAAATGAATCATTGCAGTCTTGTTTCCTGTTCATTAAGTGCTTGTTATTAGCTGTATTTAAGCATTAATAGTGATTTCTTACTACAGGCTCATTCACTCAGGCTCTTTTTCAAACACATTCACACACTCTGATCCACGCATCGGGGTCGGCTCCGGGTTCAGCTTCGTCACCATGTTTGGAGTGCAAAACTATTTATAAACAAAATGAAGAAATGTTGTCAGGCAAATTTTGTGAGGTGAGAAAGTGCAGCGTTTCCTGTTTAGACGCTCGGTGGACTTGATGCTGGAACCAAAAAGTTCCTGAATCTGATAAACATGACATTAAACTTTATCACCATGCATAGACTGTGCAACTGTTGACTGATAAATCCCAGATAGCAAGGAGACATTGAACGGATGTTGATTTTCCATCTGAACCATCAGAATCGTCAGGATTGAAATGTCAACACAAAACCAATGTCGAAACAACATTGAAATAACATTGATTCACTGTTGTTCTGTCATCGTTGATTGTTGATCTATTTATAGTTGACAAGGTGACAACAATCACGTTGAAAAACCATCGATTTATGGTTGAGCGGAAATTAAAGCTGCTACCACTTGGACTATTCCATAGCACCCCCTCTCACAGTGGTACATCCCTCCAGGTAACCATTGTCTTGTACAGTAGAGCGGGACATTAGATTTACTCTCAGCGGAATTGACCGGAGAAGGCATCAGAAACCACAGAATCACTGCTAATTTCACAGAACTACAGCACATTGTCTCTAAAAACAGATTGTCATGTGAGAACATGCAGCACTGAGTCAGCTAGCAAAGGGCGCATAGTTCATGCAGTTTATATCGACACTGTACGATCAGGGCACAGGACTGCACATGAGCCCGAAATAATTGGTTTAGAGACACTGAGCAAGTCAGAGCTGCACCGAGGGGGCAAAGTGCTTTGCATGTGTAAGAACTCTGACTGCTGATGATTTGGACAATCCTCCAAATAGAGCGTTACGAGTAACCAAGAACCGAGGCTCGAGGAACCTCTGACTGATTTTTTGCTTGTGCGGATCTAAAGCTACTGATTGAAACTGAATAATGAAGCCTTTGAATTAAAATATTATGACACGCAGTCAAAGGAAACGGCGATCGCGCTCAGACTGAAACTCCGTGTGAGTCACTGTTGATCGACAGGTCACTTTTATCTTTAGTAAGAGCTATTTCTGTGCTATGATTGGTTAGAAACCTGATTGGTACTTATCACAAAGACCATGAGATAAAAGGTATTCTTTCAGCTGATTAAAAATAAAAATGTTTTCAAATATTTTGCTGATATAAAGAAAGATTAGAAAAAAAATCTATAATTAGATTAATGAGAGAAAGAGGGAAAACTGTCTGTTGATAATATTTATTATTTATTACATGATTTATAAAACACACACACAACCACACACGCGCAGAGGTAACATAAAGAAAATGCATAAATAAATATGAATAATATTATAAATACAAATAAATAAAATAAATAACAGCAGCCCATCCACGTGAGCTTTTTTCCTCACTTTGCTGAAGCAACATGTTCAACAATGATTATGTGAAACCAAAGGCCAATCCGGTCTCATGATCAAATACAAAGAAAAAACACAATAATTTCACTCTGAATTATGCTAAAAAAAAAACCCAGATATGTGTATTTGTGTTTTAAGGTTGGAGGCTTTTACTTTGAATAACCTTTAGCTTTACTTTTCAGTTAAAACTGTGTAGGTGAGACCAGAGCTGAGAATCATAGCTGTAATTTTATGCTGATCTGTGGAATTTCACACACACAAATGTGTGAAATTACAGACGCACCACGCACATGTACCCAGACCCATGCGTTGTGTTATGGGTATTATATTTGACAATTTTACAATACCCAGATATGCAGTCGTTGTGTGGATTCCTCTCTGAACCACAAGCTGCTTCCTTGTGATAAGATCAGGGGCAACAGGCTTACAATGGAACACACAAATAGCAATCTCACACAATCGTTTCTGTTTGTCGCTGTCAGCTATATCAGTCGAGATGGTATCGCGAAAGGTGCTGGGCTGTGGTTAAAAGAGTGCATTCTAATTTCTCAGATCTGCCTCTCATTTACTGGGGCTGCTAGAAGGTTAGAGACACTTTACTGCAACTTTTTACTTCATCATTGTTTCAGTTTTCTCGTAATAATGATTCACTGCTTTCTTTCAAGGAAACGCCTCCTCACAGTGCACTTCAGTCACCTCGTTGACCACTCTACTGTTTTAACCACAATTCGAGGCACTGACTTCTGTTTTACATTAAATATATACATTTAAGACTTTTCTGAAGTGGGGGGGATTGGGATGCGGGGGGGTGACATACTGTTTTTTGTGGCTCTATAATTCCAAAATTGTTACAGATAAGGAGGAAAGTGCAAACTCCTATTCAAAATTCATGGTGAAATTAGTGTATAAATGTAGTTTTTTGTTTCTGGCTTCACTTACAGCTGAACTTCAGAAAGTGGTGATGGAATATTTTTCTGGGGCGTCAACCACAAAGCAGCACGGAGGCCAGCGACAGGGTTAAGGTATTTGCTTTTTGTGTTTTACTTCAGTCTCTTCTGGTGCAGAGCAACCCAAATGATGTTTGATGCAAAAGAGAGAAAATTTGTTCCTGTGATAACAGTTGCAGTGGTTACGGTCTGACCGACTAATGCTCGTCACACCAACACATGAACAGGAACTAAAGGTTGCGGTTAAACATTTGTCTGCGCCTGTTCATCTCTGAACTGTCCTTCACTTGTGAATAAAACAGTTTTGACTGGTGTTTGTTTCTGTTTGTTTTGCACGACTTTCCCATAGCTGCTCTGTTCTGTGGAATTCATTAAATAATGCTTTCAGAAATAAATCCACACCACATGCAACCGCGTTGACTAAGGCTCAGCTGTCAGTGAAGCACCAGTAAGAGCACACGTGCATGCTGGAATATAAAAATGGATAATCTGTTTTTCACAACTGAATTCAAATCCAAAGTTGCAAAGACTTATAAAAGAGTGCACTACCCACTTTATTACGTACTGTTCAACTGCTTATTACAGTTTTTTCTGAATGCTTAAACCCTAACTGTGATTCTTATAGCACAATTTCTAAAACTATTAATACTTATAGCAAAACCACTCACTGAGTTTGCAAAACTAAAAGCACAAACACTGCTTTGCACTCAGTTTGCCATTTTGTAACACACACTTTGCAAACCTGTAGCTACAATCCACTGCACAGCACTCTTTTTGCAGAACTGTAAACACAACTCACTGCTTTACACTCAATTTCCAAATGATCAACGCACTCCTAGCAAAACTATACACATTTAAGGCCATTATTTACACTATTTTGCCAACTGTCTGGCACACTGTCACATGTGAAAACTTTTTTAGATAATTAGTTCACTTCGCAATCAGCCCAAGCACTATAATACAGGTAAGCTCTGTGTGTGGAGAACAATGGAGGGAGCAGGAAGAGTGAGAAGTAGAGGAGGCCGAGCAACAGGACGTGGAGGTGAAGAAGTAGGAAGAAGAGGACGACAAGGACAAGGAGGAGCAAGAGGAGGACGAGGAGAGGAAGAGTAAGACATAGAATTGCTGATGACATCAGAGCTACAATAGTGGACCATGTAATCAACCGTGGAATGAGCCTGAGGGAAGCTGGCCAATGGGTCCAGCCTAACTTGAGCCGCTACACTGTAGCAAGCATCATAAGGACATTTTGAAATGAGAATCGGTTAGTGCAGTCACTTTGCACTAAGATTTGTAGCACTGCCATATGCCAATGAGAAACACAACAATACCATAGATGTAAAAATACTGAAATTTTTACTTTACAGAATTGCTAGATGACCAGATGCTGGGGGCCGAGGAAGCATGTTCACTGCAGACCAAGAAACCCATATAGTCAATATGGCGATTGCAAATAATCCCATACTTGGAAATAAACACTTGTGTTTGTTTTGATGTGTGTGAATAAACACCAGTACTTGAAGTTTGGATCCCTCTATGCTTACGGATCTATGAAAAAAGTATGAGCTCAAACTGCCATAGTCTACCTTGTGCACAGAGAGAGCAAAAGCCAGATGTGTTGTTTATTCATACCATCAGTGTGTAGTTGGTGCATTGTGTGCTTATTAATATGATGGCTTGTGTTAACTGTTGGATACAAAAATGCCATTTTTACAAAGGTGTGGAGAGTTAAGCAAGGGTTATTCGCTTTTACAAGAAAACTACAATGTTTTGCTGATTGGGTGAAGAGTTTTCTTATTTGTGTGTAGAGTTTTGCAAAAATAGCCAATAGTTACAAAAAATGTGCTCAAGCCATCAGAAAAAACTGTAATACTAATCAGCCAATCGTTGGTGCATTTAGGTACGGAGCCCCGCAGGGGACATGGGAGAAAAAAAACATTAAGACAGACTTTTGCGAGATCTCGCAAGACTTTTGCGAGATCTCGCAAAACTTTTGCGAGATCTCGCAAAACTTTTGCGAGATCTCGCAAACGTTTTAGCCGCATTCTTCGGACGCTGGCTCGAAGCCGACCGGGTGGTCGAGGCACGATGTGCCGGGAAAGCGGTATTCCTCCCGGCTGTAGTAGGTCTCGACGAAGCTAATGGGAGGAATGCGGCTAAAACTTTTGCGAGATCCCGCGTTAGTTTTGCGAGATCCCGCGTTAGTCTTGCGAGATCTCGCAAAAGTTTTGCGAGATCCCGAGTTAGTCTTGCGAGATCTCGCAAAAGTCAGTCTTAATTTTTTTTTTCTCCCATGTCCCCTGCGGGGCTCCGTATTTAGGCGTGTGCACGTGGTCAAGACAATTTGACGAAAATTAAATTGGGCGTCTAAATGACAAAAGAAGGTGAATTAAGGTGGCTTTGAACGTTGGCTGTTGGTGCCAGACGGGCTGGGAGCTTCTCCACACAGCCATGTCAGAGTTCGGTCTAAATAATAGAAAAGATCTTGTAAGCGGTTCTTTGGGTAAAAATACACTTTTGATGTGAGAGGTCAGAGGAGAAAGGCCAGACTAGCTTTCGTTGCAGTTGTCACGTTTGCTTGGCTGGGAAAAAAAATCGAATCGAGCTCAAATGCTGTTTGAGGTTGTGTCAGGAAAGGCATCCTGTGTAAAATCAAATCAAACTACTAACAACTAAACTAGTTGTGGTGGCCCCTTGTGTCACGGGAGAAGCTAAAAGCAGCCTCTTCATCTTCTTTGAGCTGAGAAAAGCAATGGCAGTGATACGTCTCCTCGAGGGCAGGAGGGAATAACACAACAACTCCAGAAACTTGGTACAGGTGTTATGAAAAAGGTTTAATGGCAGCGCTCTCACAAAATAAATACCCCAAATTCAAACAACAAATGTGGGGGAGAAAGGGACAGTTAGGTTGTGCCAAAAAACACCAAAAAGACAAAACCAAAACTTAGCTGAGCTATTATCCTAAGAAAAGCAAAAACAAGAGGGAAAGACCCTAAACCTCAACTCAAAACAAGCTCTAAATTACATGGGTGGCACCAACCTACTTACCTAGTGTTTCTAACAAAAAGACTCTACGTGAGTAAGTGTATGGGGTCCCCAAACTTACCTAGTCCACTTTACTCCCACCACAATCATCAAACAAAAGAAGGACAGCAGCGAAACTTCACACATGTCCCAAACAATTCAAAGGAGGGAAGCGAGCCCGCCCCCAGCCACAGGTGAGTCTCCTTATCAAGGTGTGCACTCCTGGATTGTCCAATCAGGGTCTCCCTCCTCTAATTAGTTGGACATCCCCAGATTGACATCAGCCTGCAGTCTGCGACCTAAGGGAACGGCAAACAAAAGGAGATTGATATGTTGTCTCTGAACGCACAACATATCAAAGCATGAAGAAGATGGGCTTTGTCTGGTTAGTCTGCCTGATGGTGGATTAAGAATTTGGTTCAAATACATGAGATCCAGCCTACCTTGTCTGCTGGTGGTGGTGTCATGGGGTGTGGGATATTTTATTGGGCCTCTTAGTGACCACATCCATTACATTTTAACCACAGTTTACCCCTTGACTGATAGCTGCATCTAGCAGGATAGTTGTCGTGGTCCCAGGCTTGCCCACAAAAAACTCACAACCTTGGGTCCACACCCATGTGCCATGTCATGAAGCTCAAATCATCTGAAACTGGTTTCTTGAAGATGACAGCGCACTCACGCTACTCAAATGGCCTTCACATTCAGATGGAGAACCTTTGGGGCTTGATGGATGTGCAGCCAACAAATCTGCAGCAACTATTTGATGTCAACATGGACCAAAACCTCTGGGGAATGTTTCCAGTATCTCGCTGAACCTGAGGCATGAGTGCTTGAGTCAGTTATGAAGCCAGATTGATTCAACCTGGTGTGATCAAGGTATAGCTGATAAAGTGTCAGGAGACTCTGATGTTGGGGGGTCTGGAACCTCAGCTGTTTATCATTTCAGTTTTTAGAAATGGAAAATTTCCATTTTGCTTCCATTGCTTCTGAGTGAAGCAGGTGCCTGTGAGTACTGTAGAGTCATGTGACTCGAGAACATATGGTAGTGAAAATGGAGTGATCGTTGTTAGTTGAGTTGAATCCATGTTACATCCTTGATGTTATCTATTTCTATACTCAAGGTGGAGGAGCTGCAGAGGTGTTGCTTGATGGGTGATTTTTAATCTACACGTTTAAGTGATCTGCATCTGTGTCTCTTACACTTCCTTTTACCCAAAAAGGCAAGTCACTACGACAGATCTGTTGAGACTGCCCTACTTATGAGTGTGGCAAAGCATTAAACTTTCAGATCACTTTTTAGAACGACAGCCAGAGATCATCACAGCCAGAGTGAAGTCACCATGAAGGCCACAGTGGGACTGCTGCTTCTGCTGCTCACGGTTTATTGCTGGGCTGCTGGACGTAAGTCTGTCGGTCTGCATGTGGCTAAGGATAAATTACACCTGAGGCACTTTGATGTTTTTATTTCAATTTTTATCTAATTTAATAGTAGTCATCATAAATTGCATGACTTACAAGGTTTGCATTTGACTAAATTAACCTCAGATTAGTTATGATTTTTTGGTGTGCTGTTATTTTGAGTAAATAAATTTAAAAATGTTGTTTTTTGGCTTTGGTTATAAAATATGCATGCGTAACAAAGATGCATTTGTACCACAGACATGACATTAGGTTTTCAGATGTCACTTTAACTCATGATATGATATGATGATATGAAGATGACATGATAGACATGTGGTCTATCTCAAGGATGAGGTTTTGCACGGTGTCAACTAAGATGGATTTTGCAGGGTTAGCTTGTTATCATGAGTTGTACACTCATAACTAACATATTTTTTGTCCAGAGGCTTCTTAGCAGGTTAATCCAACCTGCTAAGATTCACATCATTTTAACATGAAGGATGCTGAGGTCACTGAATTGATGTGGCTCTTTTTCTGTCTTCCAGCTGAAGCATTGGACGACACAGCTCCTGGAGAATGCTGTTTCCATTTCTTTACAGAACGCATACCACTGAAGAACATAGTCTCTGTCACCAAGACTCACAGCGCCTGTCTGGAAAAAGCATTTGTGTATGTCACCACAATGAGTAATTCGATTAATAATAACAGTTTCTGAACACAAAACAAATCGCACGAACATTTTACTGAGACACAGCGTAATATTTTCAGTACTAACTCTTTTGTAATATCCCTGCAGGATCCATACAGCCAGAGGAAGACGCTTCTGCGTGGGCCACAGTGTCACCTGGGCTCAAAATGCTTTTAACAAAGAGCAGAGCAGTGGCTAACAATGCCCGTCAGTGTCCACGATCAAGCATAATAACAGGCTCTGTTATGTTATTCTTCACTGCCAGCATTTTTATAATGACTGTATTTTACACGACGCTTTGCAAAGCATAAATAAACCCATGTGCTCTTGATTTGCTTGCGATCCTCTCCAAGAATGTTTCAATAAAAAAAACAAAACAAGCATCTGCAGTTGTGGTCAGAAGTTTCACGTCGATGATGAGTGTATGTTGTGTCACATTAATTTGGGGACTTTTAATTATTTTATTTTTTAAACTTGTGTACTGTAAGAACATGCATGGATGTTTTTAACTTAGTGAAAGAGGTTTCATCGTGGGGAATTAAACATTAAGAAAGTTAGTGAATAGTTAACGAAGCATTAAAACCGCACAGGTCAGCCGTTTGTCCCGGGTATGAAGTGAGAAAACATTTGAAAAGTTTGTCACAACATAGACAGACAGGCACTGATGTGCTCCTACGATGAAGCCTGCCTTCCTCACAATTTTGTACAGGTGTGAAATGCCCCTCTTCTTCGTGCCGATAGAAAATCTGCAGCAGCGTTTTGCAGATGTTGAAGGACACCAGCCTTCTGAGGAAGTAGAGTCTGTGCTGACTCCTGCAAGGCTTCTCTGCCTCCCTGAGCTAGACTCTGAGTACCTTCTGCATGCACTTGAGCTCCTGCTGATCACCAACTTTAAAAACTTTCTTCCTTTGGTTCAGAAGGTCCATAACGTTACCTGTGATCCAGGGCTTGTTGTTAGCATAGCAACAACAACATCCATACAGAAGTTCATGTTGTAATAATAATGGATACTTTATTGATCCCCGTGGGAAAATTAATCTGTCTGCATTTAACCCATTCACTCAGTGAAGCAGTGTGCAGCCACTAATCAGGTGTCCAGGGAGCCATGTGTAGGGACAGTACCTTGCTCAGGGGATTCAAACCCCGACCTTCCAATTATGGGGCGACCACTCTACCTACTGAGCACAACATAGCCTGATATGGGGTCACGAGTTTTTCGCTCCTGGAACAGTACATGCTACATTTTGACTTTTTTTTTTTTTTAACCATATATTTTTGCAATTTCACCACTGGATTTTAACTGAAACAGTGAAGGGGATCAACAGATGTATAATATTAATTAAGAATTGTAGGCATTTT
This sequence comes from Neolamprologus multifasciatus, assembly GCF_963576455.1. NCBI lineage: Eukaryota > Metazoa > Chordata > Actinopteri > Cichliformes > Cichlidae > Neolamprologus > Neolamprologus multifasciatus. Next base: position 5,501,713 of record NC_140445.1, read on the forward strand.
TATTCACAGTCCTCCATTTTCAGAGGCTTAAAGCAACTGAATAATTGAGTGAGAGCAGTTTCATGGCCAAGTGAGGCCTGTTGCTGGTAATACGTGACAAATAAGCAGTTTAATGTCTAACTTGTATTAGAGAAGACAGAAGATTTTTTAAAAAGTGGATGATTGCAGAATATTTTCCCTCACATCTTGAGGAGAAACGTGTATCATTCTCAAACTCGACAATCAAGAGAAACATTCATGAATGGGAATGCAGAGTTTACTGAAGGCAGCTGCAGTGAAAGAAGAGGATCTCAGGAAAGAAATTCTTTTTGTTGTGACTTTTATGGAGTAAATTACAAAAACGAACAGGAACGACTAGAAAAAGTGTCTTCCAGATTTATGAGACAGACCATCTGCCCATTCCCAGCATGATCCCTCAGGAGGCCAGCTTTTTTATGGTCAACCATAATAAAGCTCTAGTTATTTTAATCTGTGAACAGATTAAACAGCAATTTTATAATGACTGTATTTTCTAAGTAAACCCACGATTGTTTTGCTTTTGATGCCCTCCAGGAATCTCTCTAATACTGTGGTCAGAAATTTACATACACTCATTATGGCCAGATTGAGTGTACATAAACCACAACTATATGAACGCACGGAAATTTTGAATGAAAAGGATACGCTTTAATTGCAGTGTGTTTTTGAACAAATGACATTGCTCATTGGGCACATGTGGACTCTCACGGTCTAAAACTGAATCTTCCTGCACTCTGACAGTATAAACACTAGGGAGAGTAGATGTCCAATAGCTGACTTTTGAGATTTGTTGTGTTACGGAAAAATTCTAGTTTATCCTCACATTTAGATTTATGTGTTTAGAATCTTACTGTATGATTTTTGTATATCTGCCTGCTTAAGATGTTTGTTTTTCCCCCCCCCTCTTTATTTATAAAGTTTTGCACATGTAATTTGACATATCAGGCCCAATACAGCAAGTACCAACCGATATAAAGACATATATCAAAACAAATTAGGCCATTAAAATTCGGATGATAACAATAAAACAGAAAAAAGAAAGAAAAAAAAGGAAAAAAGGAAGAAAAACAAAAAAACAACAACCCACGCACAGAAAACAACAAAAAACAAACAAACAAAAAAATAATCATTTAAAAAAATCAACTCCCTCCCAAAACCATAACAAAAGGGAACCCTGTGGTACAAAAGTTTAGTCTGTTGTAAGTGTTTTCAATGAGTTAAAGTAAATGACAAAAGGCTGCCACATCTGTGAGAACTTATTGAATCTGTTATGTTTTGATGTGTGTGTGTGTGACCTCCTGCGTGCAGTAATAAATAGCTTGATCACAGCTCCTACCATGGTGCAGACTTTATTTACAAAGTTCCACGACAGCTGGAGCAGGAGATTCAAATGAATAAATAATATCAATAAATCTGCAGGAAGTGTGTGATGTTATCATGTCAATACGGATAAAAAATCAAATGTTTTCAGCACCTTTTTGAATCTATGCAATGAAAAACGTGATACAATAAATATGGTCCAACTCAGTACAGTGTGCATAACTGTGTTCACTGAATGTATATATGTGTGCACATATGCAACTTGTTACCATCCGAGTGACGAGTTACTGTCATTGCTGATTGTAGCGGGTGCCCACTACTGTAGAGTCATTTGGCTGGAGAATAAGTAGTAACCGTGCTGTCCAGTGTAGCGAGTGATGTATTCAAGATTTTTGTGACCAAACAATATTTACAAAAATAAATAAGAAAGTCAACTTCATAGTTAACTCAGTAAAAATAAACATAACTGAACTTAAATCAGCAGAAATTATGGTCACATGCACACAGCTATACTGACCTGGTCCTTTCTCCCACTAACACCAGAGCTCTTCTGCTATCCAAACAACTTCTCCTCTGAACTATTCCATGCAGTAGATAATAATGCTACTCTTTATTAGCTATAAAAACTAAGGTGTAGTCAATACATATCACAACAATAAATCCCTTTCTCAACAAACACAAAGTCAAATTACAAGACTTTATCAAATTACAAGAATTCTCCCCCTTCTTGACCTGGTCTCTTCCTGTGATCTCAGACTAACCCGGACGCTATAAATACGGGAATTGAAACTACATTTCCTCCTATTGTTCCCGGCACACAGGTAGGTTAGGTGAGTTCAAACTAGACAATTAACAAACTTGTCAGAGTTGATTTAAACCAAAATGTTACATTAAATAATCTGTAACAGTGCGAAACATAAACAAACCCTGGATAGTACATGTTTGCCTACTACAGAATACATATGAGATATGGCTAAATCAAAACAAGAATGTTAACTAAGAATATCCAGCTTTTAATCTGGACAAAAGGTGTTCTCAAACACTTTGTCACACAAACATTATAAAGGAGGTCATGATAGCTGGCATATTAATGATCGTGAAACTGACCTCACGGCCCATTATTAGTCAGTGGTGCTAGTTTCAGTCATTATGCAAATGTGCTAGTTATAAGGTTGGGGAAACCTGCAGTCGAGCTGAGACTAAACAAGTAATTGGATGAGCGACAAAATGTTTCTTGCACTGAAAACGCTATGTCCAGATGAACAGAATCAGCTTTGGGGGATTATAAAGAATCGTACGGCAGAAATAAACAGGCATTATGCTGTTACTCATGTCTTCTCAAACAAAATTACTTTAATTAAAAAAATTAAAAATGTGGTCATCGTTCTCAGCTGATTTGAATAGATGGAACATCCTTGATGTTATCTGTTTCCATAATCGATGTGGAGAAGCTGCAGAGGTGTTGCTTGGTGAGTGATCTTTAATCTGCATGTTTAAGTGGTGGTGTGTCTCTTACACTTCCTTTTACCCAAAAAGGCAACTCACTATAATAGATCTGTTAAGACTGCCCTTTGTATCAGCGTGACAAAGCATTAAGTATTCAGTTAACTTTCTAGAGCGACAGCCGAAGGACATCATCACATCCAGAGTGAAATCAACATGAAGGCCACAGTGGGACTGCTGCTTCTGCTGCTCACGGTTTATTACTGCGATGCTACACGTAAGTCTGTCAGTCTGCTTTTAACTGGGGATAAATGCCCTCTTGAATGTTTTTATTAGATTTTTATCTCATTTTATTAGTAATCATCACGACTTAAATGAGTTACAAGTTTAAAACTTTTACTGATTACTGTGAATGAACTTCACATTACGTGGGTGAGGTTATTACAAAACTTCAAAAGGGCGATGCGTTATTTTAAAAATTCATTTTAAAATGTTTTGAGTTTGATGACAAAACACGTTAAAATGTTACGAAGACAAACTTTTGCTTTTATCACATACATGACGTGAGGTTATGTATGTGTTTACTTTATGACCGTTTGATCCAGATAATAAAAATAAGCTGTGGCGTGTTTAGAAACGAGGTGATAGTTTGAACTGAACAACAGGTCGAAAGATAATAATCAGAGGAAGAAAGACTTTATTTTTGTTCTAAAGAAAGCATGCTTCCTTTGTTCATATTTCTGACATATATTATATGTACAACACTACTGGGTCACTAACAAATTACACATATAGCTCAGCCATGCAAGCCATGCCATGAAGCTCCCAGCACACGGTTTTTGGGCTGATGTTAATGCCAGAGGAGGTCCCCCCATCTATAACTACATGTTCTGCTGAGTTTCTGTGGTTGTGGTTACAGTTAAGAGTTACAGTACTATTGTCCATATACATCAGACGTTTACAGTGTATATAATAAAGGACCTCAGCGCTCTGACAGTGTTAATGTCACTGCCTTTCTATTTAAAGACTGAGTCCCAGGCTGAGTGCTCAACACCTTTGACACATGCTGCTATTAAACTGAATTTATTACTGTCTTTTTATTTTTTCTTTCAGCTGAAGGATTGCTTCTGATGTCTCCTGGACAATGCTGTTTCAAATTCTTTACTGCAAGGATACCACTGAAGAAAATAGTCTCTGTCATCAAGACTCACAGCGCCTGTCTGGAAAAAGCATTTGTGTATGTCACCACAATGAGTAATTACAGTAATCCTAATTTCTGAACACAAAACAGTGTGCATGCTTTTTTAAGGTCTTCTCTCACTGTCCCTCTTCACCTGTTTTTCTTTCCCTTCTTTCCCTAATAATAATAATAATAATAATAATAATAATAATAATTTTATTATTAAGATCTATCAAGTGGAGCAATTTGGCAAAGCCATGACCAAAAATAAATGGAAAAATAAATCAGTTGGGCGTCTTTCTTGGCCTTCAGACAATAATCCCGGTTGCTAAAGTACCGGATGGGACAGGCAAAAAAAGAAGAAGAAGAAGAAAACCCGAAAAAAAAAAAAAACACCAACTGCAACAAAAACAAAAAAAAACCTCAGAATCCATAAACACGCGAGGCACAGCGTGGTATCTTCTGTCCTAACTCTTTTGTAATCTTCCTGCAGGATCGGTACAGCCATGGGGAAGCACATCTGTGTGAGCCAGAGCGTCACCTGGGCTCAAGAAGCTTTTAAGCAAAAGCAGATCGGTGATAAATGAATACTCTTCAGAGTTCATGATCAGCCATAATAAAGCTGTTATGTTAACCCATGCTAACAGCAATTTTATAATGACTGTATTTTACAAAATGTTTTGTGTATATATATTAAAACAAAAAACAAAAAACAACCCACGCACTCATGTTTTTTCAATAAAAATGTTTGGCTTTGAATCGGGCGTTTATTTTTTTTTGTTTTATTTTGTTTTTTGTTTTTTAACGAGAAATTTCCACACTTCATCTTTTCCCTGCCAAAAAAAAATCCAGTAGCCTATCATACTGGTAGCGGACACAGGGCCTTCTGATTAGGAGTGAGGCCGAAAACATCGGTTGTTTCGTGTAACCTGAACATGAACTCTCGTGTTCTGATGAGTTTCTGCAGCAGCGCTCAACACGTTGACATGAACTGCGTTTCAGCTTACAGCTATTAAAACTGAACTTCCAGACGTTTCGATGTGTGCTAGAGAAGTTTAAGATAGCTGCGGTTATAAATTTCTGGGTCCATATCAACAATTTTTTTTTAAATTTTTTAGTGTTCTTTGTTTGTTTGTGTTTTAATAATTTCATTAAATTGTTCGAGGAAAGAAAAATATCTAGTATAAAATTTTTAAAGGCTTTCAGATTAAATTTTGAACATTTCGTCAGCACCAAATTCATATGATTGAACAGATAAATATTGACTAATCACATTAAAATATGCCATCTTATTTGCTGATATGTCGATATCGGCCAGCAGGGCTAATATCAGCCCATAATAATAATTTAAAAAAAATAAAAAAATAAAAAAATAATAATTATATATATATATATATATATATATATATATATATATATATATATATATATAATTATTATTTATATATATATTATTTATTTATATATATATATATATATATCTTTGCATGAACTGCAGTTTAGTAACCAGTCACCTCAGCGGCTCTTCCTGCTTTTACTGCTTTTAATTTATCTGCCTGAGAGAGTTTCATCAGCGGTGATATTTCCTTTCTTGAACATGAGTTGCCCCCTGCTGGCTGCTAAAAGAATGCGACTTCAACCATTTTTAAAGGTGACAAAAGAAATCTGACAGATTGCGAGATGCATGGCGCTGTATTAATAAAATTGAATTTAACCCGAGGAATGAAAGGTGAATGAAACTTCACGTGTTTTTTACATTTTTTAATAGTTGTTATGGGCCCTGTTAAAAACTCAGACATCTTTGTGACAGCCGTACTTATTTTTGTGACCTGGTAACAAAGTCCTAAATAAAATTACTTACTTACATTACTGTCTTTATCCTTATTTCCTGTTACATGTGTATTGTTACATCGCAGAGACTTACATTAAACCTGACCAGAGTTTCAAATAATGAGGTCAGCGTATATTCATGTAATCTCTATGACTGCTCTGGACACTCCATATCAGACACCTGGACCTCCATTACTAACAAACAGCTCCAGTGGGCGTTTCTCACCCTGTGTGGAAGGCTCGGGTCTAAAGGTTTCAGGTCCTATAATCAAGCTGGTCTATTTTTCTTGCAGAAGCTGAGATAGGAGGAGAGCTCAGTGGTGAGAAAGTTTTCTGTCTGTGTGGAAAGGCTCACTGTGGACCTGGAAGGAAGTAATGGCTTCTTATACAGAAGGCTCATGACAGTGAGGTCAGTGTACTCAAATGGGCTCCACGTCACCCCTCAATCCAAAGGAGGACCTTTGGGATGTGGTGGAACAGGAGAGACACATCATGGATGAACAGAACACAATTTGCTCACCAAATTCTGAAATGTTTTCAGCATCTTTTTGAATCTGTGCCATGAAGAACTGAGACAGCTCTGACGGTAAAATGGGGAAAACCTGATAAAGGCACGTCGTACCAGAGAAAGTGTCAAGTGAGTGTAATTTTGGGACATATGGAACCTCAGGCTACGTCCACACGGTATTTTTGAAAACGCAGATTTTTCTATGCGTTTGCACCTTTCGTCCACACGTAAACGGTGTTTTTGGTCACTAAAAACTGAGATTTTTAAAAACTCCGGCCAGGGTGGATATTTTTGAAAACTCCGTTTTTGCATTTATACGTGGAGGAGAAAAACGGAGAAAACGGAGTGTCAAAGGTGTGCGCATTTTTTGACGTCACACTGTGCGCCACATTATTTTTTCGGTGAAATGAATTTCTACAATACTGTTACTGTTAGTTGTACTCTCTGCAGTGTTTAAATGCTTACATATACACACAGTTACTGTCCCTCCACACATACGACTCAGTTCTGCTTCTATGCCCCAGCTTTGTTTACTTTTTCCCGCCGAGGCTTCTAGACTTCTGATTGGCCAACATTTCTACACGGTTAGGAATATAGCGCCACCTGTTGCTTTGGCATGTTCCTAGCAGCGTTTTCCTTCATTTCTGCCTGACGGGATTATTTTTTAAAACTAAAACGGAAAATCTCCGTTTTCAAAAATACCCGTGTACGTGCGGACGTAGCCTCACACCACCCAGCGTCTGATTGGAGCAGGTGCCCATGACTACTGTGAAGTCATTTGACTCTGCTAAATGTTTGTTATGTTGTTTCCTAGTGAAGCCCATATGGATTGTAAGGGTTAATAGAGGCATGTTAGAAAAAAGAAATACACGTGGAAGAAAAAAAACGGAATTATTCTTTCACTCCTTTCTTTTCGTGACATGTTCATGTTTTTTCCATCATGGGAGTTTGTGGATTGTAGGATTATTTAGAGCTTTTCTCTCAATTACTTTCATTTTTAGTTTTCCATTGTAATCTCTTGATTAACTTTTGTTTCCTGTTTAGTATTTTGCCTTCGGGTTTATTCGTTGTAGTTCTTTGTGTTAGTCTCAAAGCCTTTTCCAGTGTTTCCCAGAGTCTATTTTCTGTGTCCTGGCTTCAGTGTTTACTTACTTCCTGTTTTAATGTGTTAGCTTGTTTCTTTTGTGTCTTGTGTCAAGTTTTACTTCCTCTGTGTTGTTTTTCTTCTTTCCCATTTGCTCTCCTTAGTTTCCCTCCCATCTCCTATTGTTACATAATCCTGTTTTTACAGCCATCTCCCTTTAATCTTTGAGGTGGCATTTCTTTAACTCCTCAGTGATCTGCCTTTGTGTGCTTATTTTTGCTTTTTTTGCACTGTTTGGACTTGTTGCATCTTTTGGACTTTGGACTGTCCTCATAAAAGGTGCGTTTTCTCCACATTCAGATCACTTCTTACAGCAACAGCCGAAGGACATCATCACATCCAGAGAGGAGTAAACATGAAGGCCACAGTGGGACTGCTGCTTCTGCTGCTCACGGTTTATTACTGCGCTGCTGCACGTAAGTCTGTCAGTCTGCTTTACAGTCTGAGGATAAATGTAATCTGAGGCCCTTTAATGTTTTTATTTGATTGGTCAAAACTTTTACAAGTTACACTGAGAAAACGAGTGAACATTATACCTCAGATTAATTAACTGGGACCACATCCACATAAAGGTTTGACAGCATTTCTAGTAGATAATGGCAGATGGTTTGAGCATGAATTGAGGCTGGGGTTTGAGGAAGGCCTCAGAGGGGACTGGTGGCGGCTCCTGGGCCAGTCAGATAGTAGTGCAGGGGAGTGTATGGAGTCCTGCTCCTGAAATTTAGATGAATTATTTCCAATTATACCTGTTTATATCTGGTTTTAAATAAACGTATTGTTGTTAATCAGTTCTATCTGCTGCATTTTAATCTGTTATGAAACTTTTTGGAGGGATTTATTATGATTTTTTTTTATTTTGTGCAACTGCATTTTAGAAATGTCATTTTCAAGATTCTGAATCACCTTTTTCTCTTAGTTTACAAAACATGTTGAAAATAATATCATCCTCACAGCTGCATTACCAGCTTGTTAAATGAGCCCCAAATGGATATTTGCATCACTTAAGAACAGCGTCAACTAAGAGGAATTCTGCAGTATTAGCTAGTTATCTTGCCACGAGTCGTTTAGGACGATTATAATGAGTATGATCACGACTAAGGTTGTGTTTATTCTAATCGATACAGATTACTGTCACATGAGTTCTGGTTGATGGGTTTAATGGGAGCTGATAGTTCATGTTCAGTGAGTGTTAGTAGAGTCAGAAGGGAAACAAAAGTTCTGCTGGCTTTAAGAAATCCCTAAATAACTCTGGTGTTTAAAAATCTTTTTTATTGTCTTTCAGTTAAATCAATGTTCAGATCAGTTGAACCTCAGATTATATTTGGTTGTTAACTTTAACTTATTATTGTTAATGCATTTTACATTTTACAAAACTTCAAAAGCAACTCCACTCTGTTTAAAATGTAATCTTGGGCTGATGAGTTCATCAGTGTATATCATAAAGGACCTGAGCTCTCTGACAGTGTTAATGTCACTGCCTTTCTATTTAAAGACTGTCAGTTTCAGCAACAATGCTCAACACCTTTGACACATGCTGCTATGAAACTGAATTTTTTACTGTCTTTTTATTATTTTTTTTCTTTTAGCTCAACAATTGCTTCAAGTGTCTCCTGGACAATGCTGTCTCAAATTCTTTACTGGAAGGATACCACAGAAGAACATAGTCTCTGTCTTCAAGACTCACAGCGCCTGTCTGGAAAAAGCATTTGTGTATGTCACCACAATGACTAATTACAGTAATCGTAATTTCTGAACACAAAACAGAATGCATGAAAACACAAGGCACAGCGTGGGATCTTCTATCCTAACTCTCTTGTAATCTTCCTGCAGGATCGGTACAGTCACCGGAAGGCACATCTGTGTGAGCCAGAGCGTCACCTGGGCTCAGGAAGCTTTTGCATCAATGACTAATCTGCAGAACGATGATAAATAAAGCTCTTCAGAGTTCATGATCAAGCATAATAAAGCTTTGTGTTATGTTAACCCATGCTAGCAATTTTATAAGACAGCTGCAGCCTGGGCTTTGTACCGGGCATTTTGTTTTGGACCCAGTTTCCTGTTTGATATTCTCCTTTTTATATTTTTGGAGTTTTCAGTTTGGATGTTACCTTTGCCTAGGTTATGTTTTTATTCTGATGTTGTTAGGTGTTAAGTTTTTCCTGCCCTCCTATGTTCCCCATGCCTAGTTCTGTTTTGCTGTAGTACTTCCTTGATTTAGTTCATCTCTGTCTTCATTTGTACTATGGGTTTGCAGCTGCCAACTAAATAAAGGTCAGTCTTTGGTTATTCAAGGTTGCCTCCAAGTCTGCATCTTTGTGTCCATTTCCTGCCTCACCATTAAAAAACGACACGGCCGCAGAATGGAACCAGCAGACCACGCCATGCTTTTGGATGGGAGCTTACTGGAGAGTTTTCATGGCTTCTCAGGATTTAGGCCCAGATATCTGATTCCAAAGATATCAAGGTACTAACAATTGCACTTTCAGATATGAAAAGCATAATCAACTAGCATGCTCAGCTGCTTCCATTCCCAACTATTTTGAACATGCACTCCACAAACACCCACAACGGAGAACAAAAATTAAAATCATTCACACCTCACTCCTCCATATTCCCCGGTTCCTAGTTGCAGCAATGGCAGCAAACCCGCGCCAAAGCCCTGTCGCATCAGCTGCAGTTAGGGAAGCGAGCGGGAAGCTGGCTATCACAAATAAAGGGAGCAATGTTTTGCAACAATAAGGTTGTGAAGGTCTTGAGACAGCTCATTGGTTTTACACATTGTGAAATGTTTCTTTTGTGACACCTTGGTAAAACACCTTTTTATAGGCCATCAGTTGGGACGGGACCATTTAAAGTGACAATAGTTGTGTTGTTTTCATGCTGTTAAGCCCATCTTGTATTGCAACAGCTGACCCCTGGTGGCCACTTTATGACTTGGACTTAATTACACTGATTTTGGGGGATTTTAGGGAAACGTGAAAACACAAGCGGAGAAGAAAGAGGTGTTTCAACAAAGTAACTTTTTATCTGTTTTATCTTGTTTCCAGAATGATTAAAAGTAAGAATTGAAATAAAATTGGTTTCAGAAGAATAATTAGGAAAAAGAGAGCTCTGAATTCAATCTTCCATATCTGATTGCTGTGAGATGTGAGGCTGAGACCAGTGAGGAGTGAAGCTTTCCCAGGATCAGACTCTGGGATGCTTTAGACACATTTAAGCAATAACAGCTTGACCAAAGTGAAAACCGACTGGACTCTGACCAAAAGCTTTTTGTCCAATGAGACGGAGGTGCTGGATTACCTCTGCACCACTGCTGTTCAAAGAGTATGTTTCATTTGTGCAAGCAAAACACATGTAATACATTCATTAATTTATTCAGTAGTTTGTGCATCAGAACTTATCTGCAAGCATGTTCTCCTTGTCTGCGATGGTGGGTCTGGCCCACCTCTGGATCTGTACTCTCACTAATCCATCTGAAAACACTGAGATCATTTTAAAACATCTGTTGCTCATGTAGCTTGCCTTTTGTAGCACTTGGTTGAATATAAGGTCTTAATTCATCTTCACATATTCTCCATGTTTCACAGCAGAACACACAAACTCTGCTGGCAGACAGACTTAAATAATAAAGATTTTTATTTAACACCATTTAAGAACTTGGTAAATACTGCATCAACACTCAACGGAAAGTGAACTTCTACTACATCACAATAAATAAACTTTAACAACAGATTATTTGTTATGATGTTATGAACTACGACATGCTGTCATAGTGACATGGCATCAAAAAACTGCCACTGCCGGACAAACTTACAGAGCAATTAAAAAAAACATGACAGAATACTAAAAACTTTAGAACAACAGGTCAAAAGACAGTAATCAGTCATTTCTATCCCAGAAGTTTATTTTTCTTTTAATGGAAGCATGTTTCTTCTGTTCATGTTCCTAACATATAGTATCCTAACATGTCCAGGAGCTGCTCAGCCATGAAGCTCCCAGCACACAGTGTTTGTGCTGATGTTACAAGACCATGTTCATATTTGTAAAGGCAGACTGCACATCTGGGCGTATGATGTTTGAACCTTATGATAATGGGACTGAAAACACCTGAACTGAATACTGTTGTCCATATAATGTATATCAGAACTTTACAGCATATATAATAAAATACCTGAGCTCACTGATAGTGTTAATGTCACTGTCCTTCTACTTAAAGACCCTCAGGCACAGGCTGAGTTTCAGCACGAATGCTCGACACTTGACACAAGCTGCTTCTCAGCTGAAGCTCATAAAATTGAACAGTTTTCCAGACGTTAGATGGTGTCTGCTAGGAAAGTTTAAGCGTGCTCCAATTGTGAAGTTCTAGGTCCATATTAGTTTGTTCGTGTTGCAGTAACAATTTCATTTAATTGTTCCAGGGAAGCACAAAAATCTTATATAAAAGTTTTTAAAGGCTTTTAGATGAAATTCTGAACATTTAGTCAGCACGAAATTGATACAACTGAACAGATAAATATTGGCCACTAACGTCAACACAAACGTCACATCTTATTTGTTGACGTCAGCCAACAGGGCTAATAGCAGCCTATATTAAAACCTTGTGACCTCAGCGACTCTTCCTCCTTTTAGTGTCTCTGCCCTGAGAGAGTTTCATCAGCGGTGACTCGGGCCTGGGTGACCGTCCGTCTCCTTTGGGTTTGAAAAAGAAGGATTCGTTGAGTTTCATCTGGACCGCTCTGACCTGAGGACCAAAAAAAGTCACAGTGTTACTGAACAGTGGAAGAAACTTCAGTTACTCCTTTTCAGATCATTCTACAAAGTTCTCCTGATAAATATTTCTTACTGCTCAGCAAAAACAGAAATTTCTAAGTGTTTATAATGTCAAAATAGGCTGAGGGGTAGCACTGCTGGTCACCAGTGTTTTTAAGGGTGATAAGAGAAATGTGGCAGATTGAGATGTTTAAAAAAGTGAATGAATCTTCATGCATTGTCCGGGATTGTAACATCTAGTCCTCACTGAATTAATACTTTTTATCGGCCCTGCCAACAACTCGGACATCTACGTGACACTAACTTGTCAAAAGAGTCCTAAAGGTGACCATATTATCTTTATCCTTATTTTGTGTTACATATGTACTTTTACAAGGTGTTACTCATAATCAACGTGGCCTCAAATATTGAAGTCAGCGTACATGGATGTAATCCTTATTAGTGCTCTGGACATACGATATCAACAATGGTTTTCTAGTCTTGGTTATTGGAACTAGTCACAGAAGGTCTGTCACTGATTGAATGATAATAATAATATATACATTATTGATCCCTGTGGGGAAATTCCTCTCTGCATTTAACCAATTCACTCAGTGAAGCAGTGGGCAGCCATTGGGCGCCTGGCGAGCAGCTGACGGTACCTTGCTCAGGGGTACCTCAGGGTAGCCGTTCAGTGGACTCGAACTCCCGACCTTCCGATCATGGGGCCACCACGCTACCTACTGAGCAATCCCTGCCCCTAAAACTTTGAGCAACACAACGGTCGCTACTAGGGCTGGGTATCGTCACTGATTTCTAGAATCAATTCAATTCCGATCCACAAGGTCCCGAATCGATTCGATCCACGATTCGATTCAATCCGATTCGATTCAATTTTAATCGGGGAAATTTTGCCTCAGTCATAAATATTATAATTCTAATCACGTATCAGTACATTTCCATATTTTTATATCTATAAAAAGAAAGCTGACACTTGCGAGACTTTATCAAAGGTGTGAGCATCACAGCAGATGCCTTTGTGTCAAAGTAACACAGAAAAACATGAAGGAGATTTTCCTGGCCTGGGATTTTATAGCAGATGACCTTAAACATATTCTGCAGTAGATCAAAACGAAAGAAAACCATTAATCAACACATGAACATTACCTGATGCTGCTGAAGTGAAGCAGAGCAAAGTTACAGAATTGCAACACAGCTAAGCGTTTTGCAATTTTACGTAATTTTAAAAAGTTTAAATTTGTTCATAATTGAACAGCAGAAATTAGGCTTTCTTTTCAGAAGTGAGTAAAAGGGGGAGGAAAACAGCGTCCGACAGCCTGTAAACAACGGTAGACTTGTGTGTAATAAGCAAAAGAATAATGCAGAAAACAGATTTTTAGATGGGAAACTGTTCTTGAGAGAGAGAGACAGCGAGCTCTGCATGAAGTGTGATTTTATCGTGATGGAAGCTAAACAGCAAAAGTAAGAGGGAATTCATGACGATGTTTAGTGTGAAGTGTAGTTTGGATCTTCTTTTCCTGCTGGTTCTGTCAATATTGTTTGGAGAGAGATAAAAACCTTCAGCTTCTGAATCTAGCGCAAAAAGGGCGTAAACACAAAGCGCGGACCCGCCGAAACATCAGAATCAGCGAGCTGTCGGCTTCCATGTCCGTGCCGTCGGGTGAGAAAGCCACATCTCCGCGCTTTGTGTTTACATCTTTGTGCAGAATCCGTGTACCTGCTCTCATTTACTGTTTTAGCTGTTTGGTGGTTGTTGAAATTTTGTAAGGTTTAACCTGAGATTCAAAATAAATTTAGATTTAAAAATCGATTCAGGATTTTAATGAATCGATATCACGTTATCCAAGCTAGAATCGATTTTAATCGATAAATCGATAATCAAAACCTACCTGTAGTCGCTACTAGTGTGAGAGTGTCCTTAGAGCTGGTTAACTGCCCCTGCCACCACTCTGCTGGTGAGTGTGTGTTTATATTGAATACTTTTAGTAAAAAATAGGATACAGGATAGGCTTTGAGTGGCATAGAATGGGAAAATAAATATCAATAATTTGTAACAGTTAAATCTGTTTTTCATATTTTATCATGGTTCTTACACCTAAACCTTCCACAAACTAATCTTTACAGTCATACTTTTATTTTTTTAAATCTCCCAGTAATCTCCTAAAAGAGCTGTACATTACATTTTTTTCACAAACAGGATAAAACAGCAGAATTCCCATCAGTGGGACACCTTACGTCAGTTTTTTCAGTATTTTTGTGAAAAAAAAAAAGAGAGAACTGCAATTTCAAGAGGCTTGAAGCTGAAAAACACATAAAAAGATATCTGGTGTTAGCTCTGAATTTTGTAATATAAAGTTCAATATGTAAGATGAATTTATCATCTGTTGCTCTGTAACTACACAAATAGGATCACGTGGTATCACCTGAATCAGGTCCAGCTTGCCAGCGCGGCACGGCTGCTCGCTGTCCTCGCTGGATGTCGTTGTATCAGCAGACTTTTGATCAGATTTGGACGACTGCGGACTGGGAGTTGTTTCTCCTCGACCCAAAAGCACCTGATTTTCTTTCACAAGTGAAGACCCAGATGGACCCATGCCTCCTTCTCCCTCACGGTTGACCTCCATTACTGACAAACAGCTACCGCGGTCTTTTCTCACCCTGTGTGGAAGGCTCAGGTCTAAAGGTTTCACGTCATCGAAACAAACAGCTGGTCTACTTTTCTGGCAGAAGCTGAGGTAGGAGGAGAGCTCAGTGGTGAAGAAGTTTTCTGTCTGTGTGGAAGAGCTCACTGTGGACCTGGCAGGAAGTAATGACTTATTAATATGTGGCAGGCATGAAGGGGAACGCTCTCCAAGATCCAGGGAGGAGTTGACAATGATTGGCTCCTCCAAGAAAGGATGCACCTCACTGAGCTTTAAACGCACTGAACGTGAGACTCTTTGCTCTCCAGATAAGTTTGTGTTTTCTTGTTTCAGAAGGGACTTTTTTCTCTGCTCGTGTATCTTATGATGTCCTTTACCTTCTTCAGGTTCTTCTGGGTTTGGCTGCACAAAGAGCTGATGAGGCTGTGAGTCATGTGGCCATTTTTCTGATTCTTCATGAAATAGTTTAAGCTGTTGGCACTCGCCTTGCTGTGTTCGCAACTGAGGAGATAGCATAAAGGCTCCGTCATTGACTTCCCCGCTGGAGGGTTCGGAGAGCGATGTTCTGAAAGTCTTCTGGGTAATAAACAAGTCCTGGCTGTTGATGTTATCACTGGTGCTCTGAGACTCCTGATCGCAACTCTGGCTGTTCCCCGTCACTGCGTCCTGTGAACAGCTCTCAGCGCGTTTCACAGCCGCCTCCTCTTTAGTGGACGATGACGCAAATTTAGGCCGTTTGACACGGATGTAACGGGGTGACACATCAAACGCCACTTTTTTTTTTCTTTTGCATTTCTTTTTGGAGTCTTGAGTCAGACGATCAGGCTTCAGCTTTTCATTTTGTTGCGGCTTTGATGCTTCGGGCTTCTCAAAAGGTTTTTCCTGGGCACTACTGCACTGTTTAAACACAACACTGCTGTCTAGCTCTAAGGCCAGTCTCATTCTTTGCCTTTCTTTCTTCTTTCCCTTTTTCTTTTGTTTCCTTTCCTTCGTTTCTTCTTTGAGCTGCGAGTTTTTCTTTTTCTTCTGGATGCTCTCTTGTGGTTTCACAGTCATGTTGGTTTTGTGTTTTTTGTCTTTTTTGAGATCTTTTTTTCTTTTTCTTTTCTGATTTTCCAAAATGAAGTCTGCCTCCTCAAAGTCAATCATGATTCTGTTTAACAGGAAAAGGAAAGTAGATTATTCTCAAATACATCAAGTTTACGGTTCTTTTTTGTATAACTAATTAATTTTATTACAGCAAAGACAAACATACCATTCAATAATATTGATGTCATATCACTAAGTGTGCTATGTTTTTGTTTAGAGCCTTACCAAGAGCCTAAAGCATTACACAAACTCTCCCACACTTTACATTATATCAGAAAGAGACACGACACTCAAAGAATCCTGAATACTTTGCATTACATAATTTGATGAGAAGATTAATAGGTAACAACAGTCATTGGAAACCAAAATCAGCAATGCTTTCAGGACTGTTTTCAAAATCATACCAACATCATTAAAAATTGAAATCCTGATCAAACTTGTGCCATAATGTGGATGAGTCATGTTTATGGACCCCATGTCCATAAGACCCTCTAGGACACTGTCGAAAGATCAGGCTCCTCTCAGAGCTAAATCAGGTCACTGATGAGCTCCTGAAACTCTGTGGTGCTTTTTGGCAGCTTTGGATGCTCGTAACATCCCAGATTCTTAATTTGATTCAAATCTGGGGAACATGAGGGCCATCAGTGAAATGAATACCTTCATTATACAAGAACTGCCTTTACCCTTTCGCCACATGAGGCTGGGAATTGTCCTGTTTTGGTCCTGCTGGAGGTCCTTTTCTAGGCCTCCAGCAGTGCTCCTTGGGCAGATACTGGTCCTGCAACACCACTGTAACACCACTTCTCCTGGTATCTCTTGAGATTGTAGTGGGAGACACAGCAAACCTTCTTGCAACAACATGTGTGGATGTGGTATCAGGGAGGAGCGGGACTACTTGTGCAACGTGAATGGCTGCAGGCGCAGTCTCATTGTGCCAGCAGTGATAAAAACACACAAAAAACTAAACTAAACTAAAAAAATATCTCAGAAGGGATAAGAAGCAATGACGTGTGGCCACCATCTCATGTTCTACTAGTGACTAGGAATGGGTATCGTTTAGGTTTTATCCGATACCAGTACCAAACCGGTACTTTTGAAACGGTGCCGGTGCTTAAACGGTGCTCAAACCGGTGCTTAAAGAATGGAGAACACACAATTTGTCCAAAAACCTCTCATGTTCAGCTGTTTTTTGTGAAAAGATAACAATGTTAGCCTTTTCTGCAGCTATAGGGCATATATGGTATCACTCTGGGCTGGAAGCAGTGCTTAAACAATGGAAAAAACACAAACTTTGTCCAAAAACTTCTCATGTTTAGCTGTTTTCCACTTTTTCTTTGGTCATTTTAGCCTTTTTGGCCAGGGTGAAGAGAGTATCTGCCATCAAACAAGAAGACAGCCGCATGTAACTACGACGGTGTTTGCTAGTTCACCTTACATGCATTAATGTAATAACGTGGTTAGCCTACTCAACGTAAATTACACACGAACAACACTAAGCTACTCAGGCAGAGAAGAACGGCTGCTGCTGCCATCATCATCCTCATCATTTCTGCTACACTGGCAGGGCTAGGGGCCAGGACTCTCCTCTTCGGGGTTTTGGGGGATGTTGCTAACTCCACATCCGATTACAGGCACCACACCCGCAGTAGATGTGCACGGTGTGAGGTCTCGCAGCAAGATATCAAATACATTTCTCGGCTTTTAACAAAACGCTATGCGTCGCAAGGTGTTTCATCAGATTCGAGGAGTTACCTCCTTTGCACAGTATCAGCTTAAAGCACTTGTTGCAGGCTGCTGAGTTTGCAGCCAGACTTTTGACCGCTTCGCCTTGGGCGTTTTTAATCTGTAGCTCTGCTCTAAAAGAACGTACGTACCTGGACCCGCCTACTATCCTTGGAAAGGTAAAATGATTGGCTAGAATCCAAAGTGTATGACATCTCAGGAAAAAAAAGCACAGAAATAAAGCACCGAAATGTGCGCTGCTTTTCAGTCTGGTTACTACCGTTTATGTCAGAACCGATACCGGTACCCATCCCTACTAGTGACTCATGCAGAAGACATTTATGAGATTAAAAATTTCGACTGAAATGAAGTTTTTCTTTTACTTTTACAACACCGGTGAACATCCAAGGGAAAGACATTGAGATAGTGGACTCTTATAAGTACCTGGGTGTTCACCTCAACAATAAACTGGACTGGACTACAAATACAGACGTCCTGTATAAGAAGGGCCAGAGTCGACTCCACCTGCTGAGGAGACTGAGGTCCTTCGGAGTCTGCAGGACTCTGTTAAGGACATTCTATGACACTGTGGTAGCATCTGCCCTGTTCTATGCAGTGGCCTGCTGGGGGAGTGGATGCACGGACAGGGACAGGAGCAGGATTGACAAACTGGTGCGGAGGTCTAGCTCCGTGCTGGGATGTCCCCTGGAGTCTGTGGAGGTGGTTGGCGAGAGGAGGATGTTAGTAAAGCTGACATCCATCGTGAACAACCCACATCACCCACTGCATGAGTATGTGAGTGGGCTGAGCAGCTCCTTTAGTCAGAGACTGAAACACCCTCGCTGCAGGAAGGAGCGCTTTCGCAGATCATTCATCCCAACAGCAGTTAGACTCTATAACTCCTCAATCACGATGTCATAAGTCACTGGACACTGTGAACATCCACGGTAACCACTTCATGCATAATGGATCTTCCATGTGTATGGACATGTGCAGGTATATCTGTATGTATATGTATACATATGTATATTTAGTGTGTACATGTGTGTGTGTACATGTCTATACATAGGAATAGTAGTGGTACAATAGTTATGTCAAACTATATAGTTTATGTCTTCCATATTTCCAACCATATCCATAATCACATACTGTGTATGCTACCATTGTATGTATATAGTGTATTATCTTACTTTTTTCCCCATTGATTGTACTTATTTGTATTTCCTTCTGATATCTGTACGTGAGCGGTCTTATCTTATCTCTTTCTTACTTTGAGTACATTTCAGAACCTGTACTTTTTCACTTTTACTTGAGTAAAGAATTTGAATCTGTACCTTTTTCAGCGCTTTTATTTAAGTACATAATGTGTACACTTTTGCCACCTCTGCCTCTATGTGAGTGAAGTTGGCCCCCCCACCTTCTTCAAATCCAACAAAAGTGGTATCAAACGTTTGTGCTGCAAAAATTTTCGTTTGTGCTGCTATCATTTTAAAGATATTATTAAAAATTTCTAGAGGTCATCAGAGGTCAACCAGCCCCCCCACATTAATTAAATCAAACAAAATTCATGTCAAACGTTTGTGCTGGTTTGTGCTTCAAAAATTTTCGTGTGTGCCGCTATCATTTTAAAAATAACAAAATAACGTCTTGATGCGTGCTTAATCATCCAGGTAAATAAATTCCAAAAGGTTGATTCTGTTCATCTGGACATTTTCAGTGGGAGAAACGTTTCATCACTCATCCAAGTGACTTCTTCTCTGAAAATGTCTAGATGAACATTACATTTGGGCTGGTTGACCTCTGATGACCTCTAGAAATTTTTATTAATATCTTTAAAATGATAGCAGCACAAACGAAAAATTTTGCAGCACAAACGTTTGATACCACTTTTGTTGGATTTGAAGAAGGTGGGCCAACTTCACTCACATCCTCTAGCCTGCCTTTAACACTTCACTCGATCCTAACAGGTGAAGGGAATGATACGAATCAGCGACTGAAACCGTATTGAATGGAAGCATTTCGTGTGCTTCTCCACACGTTTCTTCCCCTTTCTGTACCTTATTATAAATTATGGTGCCTAAATCAGTATGCTCCTATATAAGGATGGTTGTAAGACCAAGCAAGGATATGCTATCTTTACTTTTATTTGAAGATTCTAAGTACAAGTGGAGTGTGTAACATTGTAGCGATCAGTGTAACTGAATCTGGGGATTAGCAACACGAGTTAAAATGACTATATTACAGGGTAATGGATGTTCACTCACCTTTTTTCCAGTTCAAGGTGGCGGCGAGTGGGGGTGGGAGCTTTAGCCTATCCCAGGTTAAGAAGGGGAAAAAACCCGTGGTGAATTATCAGAAGAACAGACTGAAAGTTGAGGTTTTAAAAGTCAATTTCGTAGGTAAACTATTCCGGAGGGCGCTATTACCTGTTTAGAGCCTGAAAATTATAATATCATTATACAGAAACGTTTTTTTTTAACATAAGCTAATAGTTACCTCCGAGGGCAGCTTCAGCTCCAGCCACAAACTGCACTTCAAAGGGACCGCCGAGAGTTCATGCGGCGTTCACGGACTTCTGTTAAATCCCGACTCTTGAGAGTTAGTGGAACGCGTATTAAAATATTTAGATATAATGCATTAGAAAAGCTAAGTGTATAAAATTGGGTTTGTTTGCTTTTAAATAGTTTACATTTCCCTGCTGTCACAGGTTACCAGTCCATCACAAAGAAAGACAGAGAGGTGTTTAGACTCATACCGAAGGCTGATTTATTTCCATCAGACTTTATGAACATGTTTCTGGACTGTGAGAGAACAACACAAACTCCACAACAGGACCCAACAAGTAAGCAGTTTTCTTGTTTCCCACTAAGGGCAAGCACACTAACACTTTCACCTAGTGAAACACTGACACCTAGTGGTAGACCAAATACTTTTACCAATAGTATTTTAAACGACAGTTTAAGACATGTACTCACAAAAACGTATTAAAACAATTAAGGGGCATGGCGTTGGTGGGTATAAAAAGTCCATGAAAAAATAACGTTTTGGTTTTTTTTACATTAAAGTGGCAAATTTTGGAGAAAAAAAGCGTGAAAAAATGGTGAGAAAATGACTAAATATATCTAAATTATATATTTAGATATATAATATATAAATCTCCATCTACCATTGCTTTTTCCAAAGAAATTACTGTACTGTGGTTCTATTATAACTTATGGGCAGATTAGGGGCTCAACATAGCAATATACAACGCAGAAGTCTTGAGCCGTCAAACAACACAGCTTGAACTGTCTTAGCAAAGCGCTCCTGTAATTTCTTTCATTAGTCTTCAGGAATAGTTCTCCTGAAAACTATTACAGGTTTGCTTTTACTGCAGCTACTTATTTTTGACACTTCAGATACTGTTCATCTGCTGTAGCACCTCACAATAAGAGGCCCTTAACAACTTGTTACTGTGATCAGCTGAAACCTTTCACCCACATTTATAGGTAAGCATCAGCGTGAATCTTCTACTAGCAGAAGTTAATTTTAAAATCGTGTCACCAGAGAGTTCGGAGCAAAGTCTTGGGAATTTTATATAAATTTATATAAATATAAATTTATATAAAATTTATATATAATTATAAATTATAATTATAAATTATAAAATATATAAATTTTATATAAATATATATATATATATATATATATATATATATATATATATACACATGTATATATATATACACATATATATGTGTATATATATATACATGTGTATATATATATATATATACATATATATATATATATATATATATATATATATATATATATATGTATGTATGTATGTATAAAACCCTTTCCCTGGGAACTTTGCACATACACCAGAAGTATGTTTTGTGTTGCCATGCAGACTCCCAAAATTGTCAGCTATTTTTGGTCTGCCTGGGAGTTTGAAGGATGCTATGAGTAAGACTTTTGCTGCCCTTCAGCTCTAAATGACCGCAGTCTGTGGGGGCTGATGGGGGTGATTAACACGTATGACTCAGACGATACTTTGCCTCAGGGTGAGATTTCTACTCTTTTCACTCTGTTGTGGGTTTACAAAAGAATTTAGATACTAAAATAGCAACAATAAGCTCTGACACATGTGAAATAATCATTGTTTTTCGGTGGGGTCTAACATGTGGACTGATTTAAATCTCCTCATGTGAAGACCTATCAAAAGCATTAACATGTTGGATGTTATTCCTATAATTCCTCATCTTAATGTTGCCATTGTGCTCCCACGTGAATCGTATTGGGGGCATCTCATTTTCATCTGGGGGGAGTTTTTCTGTTTCCATGCCAACCACATGGAGCTAGGCATCGAAGCTCAGAGAGAAGGGGTATGTGTGTATGTGCGAGTATGTGTGTGTCTACGTGTGTGTGGAGGTATATTTCCCTTCAGGTGTTTTGGTCTTAAATTGCTTCCCTCCCAATCTACCACCGTTGCACTCCAGATGACAGTTCACAGCATTACTGTGTGTGCGTGTCTCTGTGTCCTGAAAGAAGCTTTTAGATGTGAGGTCTCTATTTAATGCCATGCTGCACAGTCCTTATATAAAAAAGTCTCGAACATCCACATTTACACATCACATATTTCTTCATTATTATTCATTCATTCCTTCAAACTGACTGAAAATCTGACTTTGAAGCCAGATATATTTTTTTCTTGTTTCCTTAAAGCTCAAGATGGACTACTTAAAAACTTTCACTCTTAAGTTAAATTTCTTTTTATCTTTCGCACTCATGGTGATGTGTTTGGTTTCACTGCTTTTTGAGAGCCTTAAGATTTTTATTATTGTTAGGTTGAGGTTTTGCATTAATTCAATTATAATTTGAGTAATTTTAAGCATTTATTCTTGTTGTAGTTAAGCTCTAGTTATAGGTCTGTGAAGGTTCTCAGTCATCCAGGTCATCGTAGTCAAAGGAGCTTGCAAAGAAAAGCGTCTGGACTTCTTTAAGTTACTTGAAGACGTTTCACCTCTCATCCGAGAAGCTTCTTCAGTTCTAAGGTCAAATGGTGGGGAGTCCCAGATTTAAACCTAGTGGGAGTTTCCCCCCACAGAGGGACAAAAGGACCCCCTGATGATCCTCTAATCGCCTGAGCCAAGGTGTGAAAATGGGTGTGGGTCCCAATCAGCCAGAGTTTTGGGTGAGCTCATTGTGAAACCTGGCCCCACCTTATCATGCGAATTCCTGAGGTCAGATGGCCCAGGATGTGAGTGGGCGTTAGGGCGTCTGGGGAGGGAACTCAAAACTGGATTATAGATGGCAGAGAGTTGGTGTCGTCCACATGTTGGTCGAAGTTATGTCTAGTTATAGGTTTGTTTGTTTGTTTTTTAGAGTTTTGGATGCAGATTTAGATGGTTTACAGTTCTGGTGCTGTCTTTGAATTAAGTCCCTGTGTTTTCCCTTCACTGTCTCGTCTTTCTGTATTTTTTCCTTGTTCTCCCTCCAGAGTCTCTTTGTCTCGATCTTTTGTTCAACTTTGTATTCAGTAATATGTCTTTTGGATTGTTTCCTGTTTGCCTTGATAGTGTATTATGGGATTTACTTCCTATTTACTCTGTTCTCTTGATTATTTTCACATGTTTCTTGTCCCCTTCCTTATTGATATTTGTAGTTTTTTGTAATATCCCTGTATACTGTTGTGTACTCAAACTCCTACATGCAGCTACTAGGGTCAGGTTAACTGGCTATTTCAAATTGCCCATAGGTGTGAATGTGAGTATGAATGGTGCTCTCCATTAGCCTTGTAACAGACTGCCGACCTGCCCAGTGTGTGTGCCCCACTTCTCACTCTATAGCAGCTGGGACAGGCTCCAGTTCCTCTACGACCCTAAAGTGGATAAGCAGAAGAAGATAGATGGACTTTATGTCTTTCATATACATTCAAACTACCGTCACAGTGGTTTGAGTGTGTATGAAATATTTGCCAGATTTACTACTACTCATGTTTATAACATATTTTGCTGTCAGATTGGGCTCTTTTGCCATTAGTCAAGTTAATTTATTCATAAGCAAATTGAAAAACAACAGAGGAAGACCAAAGTGCAGAACAAACTGAAAAAAAAAAAGATGACAAGACACAAAAACAAAGAAAAGTGGGGAAAAAAAGGATCAGAGTGTTAAAAGTAACCAAAGAATTATTCCAGAGTGTTCTAGCGTAAAAGACAGGTCTTCCTGTCGTGTCCGATTTGGACTCAATGCAGAACTAATATATAGTTCACTGTGTTTATTTACAGTGAGGAAAAAAGAAGACAATTAAAGATCTCTAATGGAGACAGATCCACAACTCCTCTCCACGAGAATACCCTCTCTCAGAGCAACTCGCTTACATGGTCCAGGTTTCATGTACAGGAAGGAACAGGAGAACAAAAGCCAAATCAGACAAACATGAGAATTCATAAGAGACAATTCCACTAACTGTTTGCAATTCAACAATCAACAATCAAATCCTCCACCTTAGGTAGAGAGCAGCTGAGTCATCCCAGGTGTGGGAGCTGAAGAGCGGGAAAACGATGGACCCGCCCCTGAAACACAAGGCGTGGTTAACTTGCACACACTCAAACACCATACACACAGCGACAGGGAGAGGGGGATAGAAAGATAGTTTAATAATAAAAGAAAATAACTGCCTTCTAATCCCAATCAGTACTCTAAGTGTTGACTTCTTGGTATCACTACAGCACCAATAAGGGCATCACCAAAGTCAATAGAATTTATTTACTCAGAGCATCCACATAAATCAATTTAACTCATTTCTGACAGATACCAACACTTTGGCATTTTTAAAAGCCTTACTTTGGTTTGATTCAGTTTCATAGCTACCTGTTCTAGTTTGAAAGCTCTCTACAGATGTCAGGTTCACATCGTGTGGTAGTCACTGCTGACCTTAACCGCCCAGTCCATGTTGGATTGATAACATTCAAAACTGGTGCCTTGACTTAGCTTTTAAAAATTGGTTTCAGGATTCCTTAGCAAGAGTGTTAGCTTGTAACAGCTTTCCCAAGATATTTTTATCCATCAATTTGGCTGTTTTCACAATCCAAGAGCTGAGAGCAGCAGAATAAAGTGAATTTATTAAAAGCAAACTATATGAAGCTGAAAGCCAGAATCTGATGAATCGTAATAACCTACTTTTTAGCAGTTAGACTGCTTCAAATTGTCAGACAAACACTTTCTCTTTCGGCATAAAATGATGTACTCTGGCAAAATCGGAGAGATTGGTGGAATGTGAAAATGCCTTATCAAAGCAATCAGTCCGGCTACGTGTAGGGAATTCTGACTGTAGTAACAGTGCGGCGTGGTAGTAAAACCACGCCTCAGGTGGCAGTGTGCATCTCTGGGAGAAGAAGCGAGAGGCATGAACAGCTCGTAACCCCTACATCATAAATCCCACCTCCTCGCCATTCTGTGTGCATACATGGAAAGGAGAAGAGCAACAGCAAGACCCTCAGCCCCAAATAGAGCAGGCATCAGTGGCAGCAGGCAAAGTGGCCCACAGATGCACAGCAGTTTCAGCTTCAGATTAGACATTAGTCAGTGTGGGATAACATTTCACGTAACTAATGCAATCCTCGGTATTTTGTGAAAGCCTTACATTAGTGAAAACCTGTAACTGTCACAATCTTTTATACTAAACTGCATATTTCTAGCAGACTTGCTCACAGGACATCTAACCTTTTTGTTACTATTTTCATCTGCAGCAAAAGCCCTTATATACAGTATGTGTGCATCATTACAGTAAACTGTTATAGATATCATCATTTCATGTTTCATAAGTTTTGCTCAAATCCCATCATATTTTTATTCTTGCACTCTTCTAATGTTGCATGATTTACAGTTGGAAGTAATTTTGATATTGGGCTTTGCTGCCCTTCAGTTTACTGATCATCTGAAACAAGTGTTTACAGCTTCCTACGGGGAATATGTTGGTTGTCCCACGTCCCCGTAGACAGAAATATGATTGTAACCCATGTGAAGTCAGGAAAGTGTTTACTGAGATTTCAGAGAAAGAAAACCATTTCTTCATAGACTTCTAAATAACTGCCCACGGCAACTGTTTTCAGTGTAAAACATCTGATGATATGAATTGACTGGACTGAGCCAGCTGGTGATGGTGTTTGCTAAGGTGATAATGTCAGACGCTGTGTTTTCACTGTATTCCATTTTCCACAAATGGTCAAAATGATCCATAACTCAATATTTTTGTATTTAAATCACATGTGTGACAATCCACAGCCTTTAATCACACCCTACGTCTCAGTTGGAAAGAGCCACTCCTGCACTCTGTCGTTTGTCAATGTCAGCCGTCATCTTGGGACCTTCTAAAAGCCAAAACATCAACTGAAATAGGAATCCCCTTATTTACACCCCTTTTTAATGCTTATATTATTTAGCATTAATGCTGTTCACGTCTTTGTTTATAGCCTCACTTGCCCTTCTGGTGATACAGAGAGAAAGTTTTCAGAAATAAACCATCTTCTTACTTGGAGACAGAAATAAGGATTAAAAGAGTACATCCATCTCAGACAGTTTCTCCTGTCCAGTTTGAGAATATCAGGAGAAACACAGAAAAGCAGAAGGTAAAATACAACACTGTCAGTCTCCTTGTCTTTTTGGCTTTGCGTGCCATAAGAAAGTCTCTACACATTGAATGAGCATGAGGTAATAAGAATGACAAGGTCCTAAGCTAAGGTCAGAGGTCGCTGTAGTAGTGTCAAGGCGAGTGGAGGTCAGCCCGTCTGAGAAGACCCCATAAATCTTACAGGGCTGGTATGCAAACAGCTTTAATCACTGAACACGAGACCTGTTTGTTGGATGAATGGGTTCAACAGCAGACTTTAGAGTAAAGCCAATATTTATGAATTAACATGTTTGCTTTGCATGATGGTTGAACACAAAAGGCTCTGCAGGTAAATCTAAAACCAATGATTTGACTCTGTGTGGATTTATAAATAAGACACATTTACTTCTTCTCTCACGTTTTAGTTATGAATGTTTGAGCTGCTTGGCATAACTAGTGATGCCGTCATTCCCGTTTTTACTCGTTCAAAAAGAAGAGGTCAGTATATCACATTTCACGAGAGATAATTTTTTCTGCATTTTGTGAAGCGTTGCAATAAGACACTCGGTGTTTTTTGTTTATTTTACAGTAAGGAACATCTCTCGGATTACAGTAGAGGTAGTGTGAAATATCAGTTTAATGCTGGCAAATTTAGCAGCCAGTACTTTACTGTAATTCGACAGCGGGTCATGACATAGACATCCCCGGCTTCTCCACATTTAGAAAACTCATACCTTTGTGCTTACCTAATATGCAGCGTATGTGCCCGTAATAAGGCCTAGACTTCTTCTTTCAAGTATAAGCTATTTGGTCCCGTGGCTCAATTACCCTTGGGACACCTGTGACTGAAAACTAACCCAGACGTCTAAATGACAGAGCGGCACTGAGTGAGACAGGGAAGGGATGAATTAGGATTATTCAGATTTTGTAAAGATAAAAAAAAACGATATTGCTTTTTGTCTAATATAGTTTAAAACATTTACCTTCTGAATGCTGCAAAACTGTTATCAAAGCTTATGGGAGGTATGCCTGAGAGCCAAGAGAAGCAATAAATAAGGTTAAGGAAATACATAGTACAGTTACATGTTCCAGTCAGAGTCTGACGCTTTACAAAGAGAGAAATGATCATTTTGATTGTGATAAGAGAATTTTATTTTAACGTCTTCGTACAGTACAAAGGGAACAACAAGCATCCAGCAAGTAATGCAACTTTTAGACATGATTAAACAATGCAACAATAAATGGAACTGGGCTATTTGGTTTAAACTAACAGGACAACTCTATATATATATATATATATATATATATATATATATATATATATATATATATATATATATATATATATATATATATATATTATACATATTTATATATTATAATATAGTTTAAAAGATAAACTAATGTAAAAGAAGAGAAATGTGTAGTGTGTTCATTCTTGTGTTACAGCAGTTGAAAAGCTCAAGAGAATTTTTTTTTTACTCAAAACAAAAGTGCATATTTAAGAAGTAAAAATACAATAAAGGAGCTCTTATTAAAAAGCCAAATATTCCAAGTAAAACAACTGTAAACAATACTAAAAATTTTTTTAAATGTATTAAACAAAACAAGCACAGCAAATATCAGACATCATTATAGTGGTTCAGTATTAACACCGTAAAGTGGAAACAATGAAAAACTAATCAAGCTACAAATTGAAACATTTACTTATAAGTGTCAAAAAGTAGACCAGGGAATAAAAGATAAGATAAGATAAGATAAGATAAGATAAGATAAGATAAGATAAGATAAGATAAGATAAGATAACTCTTTATTGTCATTGCACAGTCATACATAGTACAGTAGTACAATGAAATTGGAAAACTGTCCTACGTCGGCACTACATATAACACAACACGACACGATATGACACATCACAACGCAACACAAACAACACAACAGTATAATAACTTAGTAATAAAAAAGAAGAATAAGTGTATTTGTATTGCACACTGTTATTATTGCACAATAATTATTATTGCACCTTGTTATAAATATAAATATTATTATTGTTATTGTTTTAAACATTGTTACCTCCCCCCTAAAAAAACGTGCATCTTTGAGGTGTTTGTCTTTTTCTTGCCACACTTCTGTTCAGTTTGTGAAAACAGCTCTATCGTGTGTTTCTTCATATTTCTTCATGTAAACCCTGAGTGTCTGGATGATACTGAGACCGTGAACTCTGTGAGGGACGAGGTGTCCGTTTCCTTTAATGGGGAATAAATAAATAAAATGAATGTTTATTCACGTTGGTATGCTGGATGATACAATAGTAGCAAAAATTCCGTTTTCATTCAGTGTTATTAATATTGCACCAACCTACTATGGCAGTCACCTCGAGGCACAGCTGACATCCCATCTTTTTCTGTGACACTTGATCTTGATTAAGACAACGAAAGGTAACAGGCTCATCTTTTAAGCACTGTAACTAAAGTAACATCTGCATTTAGATCAATGGGAAATACATCAGTTTTGGCTGATAGAGAAATTTAATGAGTGTGAAGCTCATAGGATACAGGCAACTGCTTTGATACTGGGAAATCAAGCTCCTGAGATTTGCCATTGCAGAACCACTTTTTAGTTGTTTTGTTTGTTGGTTTGCTTTTGGTTTTTTTTAAGAATGGTTAGGATTTGTTATGCTGTTGGGGGGGGGGGGGGGGGGCATTTTGCTGGCATGGTTCAGATGCACATGTCCCCTTAGAGGGAACAGGACACTGCAAATCAATACACAGAGTTTCTGAACTGTTGCCTTTCTCCTGTAATGCAACATTTTTATGGTTTGGATGGTATATAAATGATCAGTCACCATCTGATCACCTACATAGTGTTACAGAGCACTCCGTAACACATAATCAAAATGCTGAATAAGGGAAAATCTTTTAGAGGATCTTAGATACTTAAAGCAGCAGGTTTATGGTTCACTGATGGTGTTATTGTACGCGATCACCAAGAAATCTGTATGAAAATGATGTTTTCTTTTTTCTTTTTTTTTTAAAAATAAAAATCCTCACTATTTAAATGTTTTTTAACTTAATAAAAACGAAAAATGTGTAACTCTCCATGTATGCTTGCCAGTCATGGTGAAGGATGTTTCCTCTGACGTCAACTTGGTGCAAAAGCTCTTTTTTGGGAGACAAACTCATTAAGATAATGTTAATTCTTGGGTAAGAAGTCGGCGTAACCAGGGTGACTCACTATAAGTCAATGAGGGTCATAAACCCATCCAAATGTTGCTGCTATTGTTGTGAGGCGCATGGGAGTCAGACAAAAAAGGTCACTTCAGATGTGAACTAATAGATCTGGATGGCTCACAGAAATAAAGAAAAAACAAAAGAGAAGCATGCTAAATTGAGAATGTGGAGAGAAGTTTGAACTGAAAATGAAAAAGCTTGGGAATGTGTAGTTTTGGACCCTGAAACAAGACCCTCTGTGTAGTCCCACTACCATCATCTTATTACAATAAGTAACTTTATAACACGATTCTGTGCCAGTTAGAAGAATTGCACTGTCACAGTCACATAGATAAAATGTCTCCAGGCACAAAATCCCTGTGCATAAAAGTAGTTAATGGATTTGTAATATACCAACAATGCAGGCATTCTGACAAATGTTTGTGCGTGTAAAATAAGTGTGTGTGGTCACACACAAGTGTGGTCAAAAGCATTTATTTGCTCTCGTATGACAAAAGTGAAAGCCTGGAGTTCAGAGGAGGTGTTGTCATTCCTCTTCTGCCCCCTCCACGAGCTAGAGGTATGACATCAACAGCAATAATGAAGGCAGCTCATCAATGGCAGGAGTCCGAGGATATAAAAAGGAACTTGGGGAGTCCTGTGCTAATCATAACTGATAGGAGCGGACCACCAAAGCAGGCTGACTCACTTTACAACACAGGTAAGTTCATCTTGGGCTAAAACCAAGGTCCACTAAGGCTTGAATCTAATTGAGGTTATTAGTTGTGTAAGCTTTATTGTAATATATTAGCATTTATACATTAATACATTAATAAAATTAATATATGTTAAAATAGAGGATGCAGTGGTTTCAAGGTAGATTAAATTTAAAAATAAATTGACACTTTTAAGACTAAAGGTCAGATATTTTTTTCATTTCAGTCGGTTTTAAAAAAAATATTGACGTTTTGTTCTTTTTGTATTTTTTGTTTTTAACAGGTAATCAAAATGGGAAAAAATGACTGTAAGATTCTACTTATTTCACTCTGCCTTTTACACTTCTCCGTTCACTGTCAAGGACGACCACTAAGGTAATCCTCACAGATCATTTAAGATGATTTTTTTTCACCATAACAAGTTCATCACTATTAGATCCTAGCAATATCACATATCTGTGCACAGTAAAAGGACAGTGAGTGAGGTCCAGTTCATGCACAACCTCGGAGAGCACAAGCAGGTGCAGGAGCGCCGGGAGTGGCTGCAGATGAGACTCCGGGGTATCCACACGGCAGGGGCCCGGAACAGCAGTCGGGAGACGGCGGGCCGGAGGAGGAGAAGGTGGCCGCTGCGTCTGGAGGAGATGGACGAGCTGAGCGATCTGACTTCTGATGAGATCCAGCACGCTTTGAACGTTTTGGACGAGCTCCTCAAGTCAGAATGAGTTTAGATTTTTTTTTTAATTGTTATTATTATATGACCGCAGCAACATTTCCAGAACCCTGTTCACGGTGCAAAACTTGAAGCTACTTTGTAGATTCTTGTTTCTTTTATAAGTGTTAGCCTGCCTTTACTGTCAGTGTGCATTTTTACTCTATTTATTTAGACTGATTTTATTTATTAAACTGATATTTATGAATTTTTTTGGATTAGGCAGAGCTTCCGTGTTGTGCGTGCACTTTTATATGAGAGGTGGTGTTGTAGGCCACTCATAAAAACGACTTCTACATCT
This sequence comes from Neolamprologus multifasciatus, assembly GCF_963576455.1. NCBI lineage: Eukaryota > Metazoa > Chordata > Actinopteri > Cichliformes > Cichlidae > Neolamprologus > Neolamprologus multifasciatus. The sequence goes on from NC_140445.1 coordinate 5,532,913, forward strand.
TGAAGGAGATAAAACTTTGGACCAAATGTGTCGTGTTTTTAATTTCATATATTTTTACATGTATAAATTAATTTATATGATTGCATTGCAGGTTTGCGATGTTTACTTTTGACTGCAAAGCCAAAAGAAATAACTAGGCTGCAATGCACTTCAAAAATATAAAAAATATAGTTTAAATGACTTTAGTAAGAAGTATGACACTAATGAAGTGGAATAAACGGAATAAAATATTTAAATGTCATGTCGTTGTTGTAATTCTTATTATGTGCACTGTGCGCCTGTGCCAGCAAGCTGAACTGTTTTCTCGCGATATTCCACGCGAACTCCGCTCACCCAAACCAAAACAAAGAGTCCTCAAGCTAACAGTAGTTTGTCTACAGGGGGTTTTCTTACAGAAACACTCGTCTTTTTCAGCCTCTCCAATCTTCGGTTAAGGGTGCAGCGGGCTGTTTAAGCAACTGTCACGACTACAAATCGGAATGTAACGCAAAAAGGTAACGGGGAGCTTTTTTAACTCTTTTTTCTGCTAGGAGTTAGCTCCTAGCAGTCAGGAGATGCTGTAAGCGCTAACTTAATAGGCTAACCTGGTTTCTTATAATTTTATCAGGTTACGCAGCTCAACTAAAGTTAACCAACTTAATTTGATATTAACTCAACTCTTTGCTGAGCTGGAGCTACACTTTGTGTTTAGTGTAGTTCTGTTACGTGTCAAAACTCTGTAGTGGGTGGTTGTTTGTAGTTGCTGTAAAATAAGAAGCTGATGTGATAATTCACCATTATGTGATATGAAAGCAGGGTACATTGCAATCCATATGGACAGACAGGTGATGTGATGGTTAATCCCAGCTTGAGTGAGTGAATATTTGTGAAATAGTTTGATGGCTCCACTACTTCTGGATCCATAAATTTATTACTGAGCTGGGAGTTGACCTTTGCAAAAACAGCTAATTTTCCCGTAGATGAGGAGGCGGTAGTGCTGTTGTTAATGCAAGGAAGGCTGTCTGTATTGATTTTTGCTGTTGTCCAGATCTTTGTGGAATGGTCTTATCAGTGCATGATGGTGAGAGTTATTAGAAGTGCGCTTTGAAGCTTATCCTGGAGGTTAATGAACTGTGTCTTGTTGCCGTGACAGCAGAATAGGATGCTAAGGATAGGGGTGAGATCTTGTTGCAGGCTAAAACCTTTATGGATTAGCTGGATTAGCACTGCTCCAAAAAATTAAGGGAACACTGGATCATCACAGTATAACACAAAGTCAGCTCATGGATCACATAAATCATTGTGAAACTATTTAACCTGCTTTAGTGCAGATGAAAGTGACAACAGGTCAAACAGGAGAGGCAACAACAAGACAACCCCTGTAAAAGGGAATAGCCACAGACCTTTGCTCCCTTCTTATCTTTCCTGACTGTTTTTTTTTTCTCGAGTTTTGATTTTTGCTAGTGTCCTTGTCAGTGCTAAGACCGTGAGAGTATACCTAGGTATACTGATGAAACGGTCGACATAAAAATTTAACACGGTGTCAAACACAAACATGCATCATCATCCGTTCAGTCTCATATGTACCGATTTGTGTGCATGTAGACTGAATTTAGTATTTACGCCCACATTTGGAGGATGCAGGAATTAATTATTTTGTTGCTCATATCAGAGAACACAGTTCAGCTAAGACCGGTGATTTTTAAATAAAATGTAGTTAATTTTATCAATTGACATTACAGACAACTTGGTTTGGGGTTTGTCGGTAAGTGTCCAGGACTAGGTTTCAAAAAGATTTCTCCTGACCACTACTCATGCGAGGGCCTTCAGCTGGGTCCGAATTTTCTCCAGGACACATGTCAGATTGACTACTTTTTCTTTTCAAATATTTATCTATTGCTATTACACACTGCGTCGTCTCACAGCATCACTATTATGTAATTAGTGTTGATGTTTCTGTGATCTTGCACTTTTCCAGCTTGAAAGCTGCTGAGAGACAACAAGGTTTTGTCCCCCTTTGCTACTCATGTCAATGCAGCAGTAACTCTTAGAGAGACCAGGGTCTTGTCTTTGTTTGAATGGTGTCCGTAGGTGAGTATGTGGAAGTAGTTAAAGTTGAAAGATGTGTAAGTTGAATGAAGATTTGAAGATTCTCCCACTGAAATACATTATAAATTTCTGTTGAATAAAGTTTAATAATTTAAAACATATAAAACACAGGCTAGAGTCAAATGTCAAGCATATATATTCCACCCCTGTAACATTCTCAGCTTTGTAATTCTTTGTCAATATTCTTGATATTTATAATTGAGCAATTTTTATATATTAGTACTATTTCTTAAATTTGTAAACTCTTGTATTATTTAAATAGTTTAGTCTGTTACTGTTACTGTCTCGGAGCAACTGTAACCCACATAATTTCCGTAGGGATTAATAAAGTATTCTGATTCGGATTTATTTAGAGCAGGTAGTTGTACTGCCCTCTAGTGGAAGAGAATGTAATTGTTCTGCCCCTTACTCACGCCGATCGCTTAGAGCAGCGGTCCCCAACCCCAGCCCGTGAGAGTTGAGGCTCGGGTGTGAAATGAATGGTTTCCGGGTTTTATCGGTTTTTATCATTTTTTTTAAAAATAGTTTTTATCGTTAACTCGCTTTCCCTGGGTCTTTTCCCGTGTGTTATGAATAAATCTTTTTTGGGGGGTACCGGTACTGGTTTTATTTTGTTGTATTTATCCGCGACACCTTAAAGGCCGGTCCATGAAAATATTGTCGGACATAAACCGGTCCGTGGCGCAAAAAAGGTTGGAGACCGCTGTTATAGAGTACTAATCAGGTGGAACCAGATAACCTTCCACTGCACGCCTGATCATTTCTCACTGCACACCTATGTGCCGCTGCACAGTGGTTGAGAAACACTGCTTTAAAACTCAGCTTTCTTGGTTGCGATGGTGACGTGTTGAACTTTCTGCACAAAATATCTGCTGACTCACAGAACAAACGTGGCAAGTTGTGTTCACAAACATGAGCAAATAATTTTAAGTAGTGCAGCTGGCAAGTCCATGTACAAGGACTGGAAACATTCCTCAGACTTTGATAAATGTTGTCATATCATACACTCTAGGGAGCTTGGAAAGAAAAGCGAATGGACTTCTTTATGTTTTTTAAAGACTTAGATTACCATGACCTGGGTGACTCTTTACAGACATGTCATATTTACAGTTGTTGCAGATTTGTCAGTTGTGCTTCACTGACCATGGAGGCCATTTGTGTGCAGTGAACTCACTGTCATGTTTAAGAAACTCCTTTGATGAATTTCATGAAAATGGTCAGCAACAGTACTCAGGTAAGCTGTGGTATTTTAACAATACACAGGACTATGGTCCCCAAAGTGTGCCAAGAAAATATCCCAGCAGAGGCCTGATCCACTGATACAAGGCAGATTGGATCCATGCTTTAATTTTGTTTACGTCAAATTTTGACTATGCTGCTCAAATCCTGCAGCAAAAATTAAACCTCAGTTTGCTGTCTTAGCTGACAGGAGTGGCACACATTGTGGTCCTCTACCACTCTATCCCATCTGCTTTAAGGTTTGATGTGTTGTGCATTCAGAGATGTTTTTTAGCATACCTGGGCTGTAATGAGTGGTTATTTGAATTACTGTTGAAAGTTTCTATTTTTCAGTCCATTCTCTGTTAAACCTGGAGATGGTTGGGTGAAAAAATCCCAGTAGATCAACAGCTTTTGAAATACTCAGACCAGCCCGTCTGGCACTGATAACCTCTAAATCAACACCAACAAAGTCTTAATCACCTTTCTTACCATACTCATTCAAGTTTACCTGTTTTTTTTACCATGTCTACACGTGATTGGATGATTAGATGTTTGTGTTAACGAGCAGCTAAACAGGTGTACCAAATGAAATGGCCAGTGAGTGTATGTTTTCTTGACATTTCCTCAACTCAAATATTATCTGACCACCGTGTTAAGAATATTTAAAAAGGCTATGCAAGACTCAAAAAATTGTTGCCAGGTTGCTGAGAGTTCAAGAGTTACGAATTGGGTATAAAGAATTTAGCATTTGTAGTATGCAGCACTTAAGTAGGTGTAATGCCTTAGACATCTAGCTGAAGATAGAAGTAGGCTGTGTTGAACAGTCAGTGCCCATGAAATGCAAGATTAAAAAAAATGTATGTGTAAAATGTAGTAATAATTACAAAAGTAGCTCCAAGTCTTAGTGATCCTATCTAAAGAGATGTTTAACCCATTTACAACGCACAATAAACAAGTTTTCCCCCACAGGAAATATATTAGGCAAAAAGAAATGGAGGAATAAGAGATAAAAAGACAACAATAAATAAGCAAAATACAAGAATATCCAGTTATAAAACGCCTGGGGACTAAACTTACCAAATTAAGAAACAAAGCGAGGAGATAAAATATATTGCTTTCGGATGCAAGTCCAGGGTTTCTGCTGTTTCCGTAGTAATTCAGCACAGTGAGAGAGATTCTGCTAATGATATTGTTATCCAGGAATTCATCCTGTTTGTTCTTCAGTCACTTCAAACTGGAAGTTGTTGAAGGCAAAGAAAAAGAAAAAGGGAAAAATGCGTATTAATGCATTTTTATTTCATGCGAAGGGTTAAGTATAAAAGAGGCTGTGTTATCTCTGCATTTCATCTTCATCAAACTAGGATCCAGAGCCTATGAAATTTGAAGAATTAATCTCATTTGCGGTTTTTCAAATATATTTATGAGGAATGGGAAACTGGAGGATTTCCATTTTATTAGATAATATCACAGTTTTGAAAATAATTTTTAAAGTTCAGTAACCTTCTGGATAAGCCAGGGTAAATTTTCTTTACGATAAAATGTCAAACAAACAAATCGTTATAATTGTTGTGCGCAAAGAAAGAACGACTTAAAAGCAAACCAAACAACAACAAAAAAATACACGGAGCCCTGAGAAGTGGCAACTTACGAGGATCACGTGAAGGCAGCACCGCTCTGATTCAGCGAAGCACGCGGCCATTCACAGTTTAAGGTCCCTCCGGTGACTCCGAATGACTAGCCCGAGCGAGTCTTCCCCCCCTCGCCATCCAGACACGCTAAACGCTTTTGGTGGATTTTTATTTGTGTTTTTATTTTTTAAACCAGCTAGTTAAGTCTGGCCCGAGTGTGTGCGTGTGAAACGATGCTGATGAAGTTGGAAAGTAATGAGCGAGGATGCTGAAGCTGCCGGCAAGCCCGCTTTGTTCGGAGGAGCGCAAGGCTTTTGTGCCGCTGTCATCCCGCAGCTCGTTCCCTGCTGCTTTGTCTTCACTTGGCCCTCTGATAACGAGCGGTAGGTGCACGTCGGCTTTCAAAGCACCGAGGCTTTTCAGCTCTGTCATTGTGTTACATGTGTTAGTGCTCTGCTCTCGGTATGCCTCCCTGTCATGAAAAGAATTATAATAGTGGTCCAAAAAGGAAGAGCAGTGACAAGAGGTTTATCCTTGATGGGACTCTGTGGTACTCAGGGAGTGTGTGATGATATAATGATATTTATGGTAGTCTCACATCCACTCATCCTGGGCAAGGGGTGGCATTTATATCCTTGTTATGAATGGTAATTCCCATTTTTATGCCTTTTTAATTAATTGTCCTTTTGTTGGATTTATTTTGTACAGGGCAGCTTCCCTGCCTTCGCCCATCAGTAGTGTCAGCTGCCCCTAAATAATAGATTGGACCCTCACCACTTGGGGCTCTCACCTCATGCTTTTAATAGACTGCCAGGACGCCATGCATCGTTGCCTGTCTTACTGTGTCTTAGATGGGTTGCTGACTTGCATTAAAACTGCACACACAGAACCAATGTACCTCTTGAGATGAATAAGAAAGTAGAAATGGTGGTATAGGAGGGGGGAGGGAGGGGTGTCCAGTAGCAGGAAATTAGACAAGTGAAATGTTAGCCCCGTCTGTGTGAAATCGTGGCTTCTGTAGACTTGCATTGCCATGTGAAAGATGAGAGGATCTGCCTGCCCTGAGTGAAGTATTGCCTTCTCAGTTCCTTTGTTCCCTCCACTCTGCTGGTGTGGCTGCTGGCTGGCAGCCTGTTTGGCTGCAAGACCCGCTTTTATTCTTAATTTCCCATTTCGGCCAAGCATTAGAATCCCATTGGACATTCATGCTGTGTCAGGCACTGGTGTAAATACATATATTACGTAATCAGCCACATCTTGCCAGAACTCTTAACTGTGGTGTTTTTGAAAAGGAGACTTCATTATTAATGAGCGTGTCATGAGTCGAGGTATGCTGTGTCGGATGACGGGCCGGGCTGCTGCTCTCTGTATGAATAATGGTGTTTTTCACATTTCAGGAACGGTCAGTGCCCGCTTTGTGTGTGCGCTTGTCGTACAGTTCACCTGAAGACACTGAACCTGAAGCAGACATTGGTGTTTTTGTGTGTGTGTCTGCACCCGTTTCTCCTTTTGCTCAGCTACTACGGTGACCCTTCCCTTCAAGGACACTGGCGGAGTCTGCAGCTCTGTATTAATACGGAAATGATTATTCATTTTTGTTTCCACTTTGATGTCTGAGAGGTTATCCTGCTTGAGAAGTTAACTATCTCCATGTGCATGGCTTTAAAAAAATGTTTTTATTTTAGACACGCTAAATTTGTAGAAATTTGTGTGCAAACAGTTGAGCTTTTTGCTTCACAAGACTGATGAGTTGCCGTCAGGTAAAATGAATAAATGACCTTGAATCGCTGTAGAGGCAATTCATTGCTGCATTGCTTTTGCGGAGAATTCTTTTTTTTAAATTTATCAGTTTGCTTGTCTTCTACATTATGGTCTACCCTCCCGCTGACCCAGCCAGACAGTTAACCAATTAACCACTAAATCAGTCTGTCAGCCAGCCGGTCAACCCGTCTGACCAGCAGCAGCAAGCCGGCTGTCCGGCACGCTGAGATCTCAGCTGGCATCCAGGGAGCCTTTTCTAATTACCAGCCTTTGAGGCTCTGCCAAAACATGCAAAACCTGTTTAGTGGGCATGGTGCAGGGAAATAAAGTTCAGTTCTGCTGTGTTATTGAACAGCTTACTTAACCCTTGGTTCTAGAATAAACCCCAGTGATTTTCCTCACTTAGCGTCTTGTTAAAAACACAAAGTGCTGTCATTATTTGAATTATCCTAGATGTATATAAAACCATCCAAAGGGCGACAGTACTTGGAGCGTGCAGTCCTCCACTCTGGGCTGATGACAAATCCTTGGTGGCACTCCCGAGTTATAGTTATAGAGTTGCTATATCTAACAGTCTGGGGTATACAAAGTATCCAGAAATGCCACAGTGCACTTTTTAAAGGTTGTTATTTTAGGTGGAAAGGAAACGAGGCAAGAGACGTTACTATTCACAGCTTTCCTGTGGAGAAAACGTCCAAAAGATGGATTTCTCTCCTGGTGCATTCACTCGACTAAAAGAGCTCACACCACAAATGCTGTTGTTTGTTTTGTTTTACGCAAAGACTAAAACCAAATAAAGCACAGATATTGAAGTACTGCTGCCTGTGACCATAAATCAAAACTATTGTAATGTAAAGTTTGGATGGGTTTTAATAGCAAAAATACTGTTGATATTTGGTGACTACTGTACATTTATTCCAAAATTCGCTTTCTTTTTCCTTTTTTTGTGCTTTACTGCCACCTTTTCATGGTTGTAGTGTGTTATGTCATATCAAGGGTGAAAAAATGTCCCCACAAACAATTTCATTTAAGAATAATGATTATTTGAATGATCAAACACATTCACATCCTAAATAAAAGTCTTCCATATTGTGGCAGTGGATGCTAGTTACAATAAGTAGACACTCTCACCTCTTCTCTGTTATCATCTTTATTTTGATGTACAGTTTGAGTGATGCCCTAAATGTTGTCCTCCTCGATGATCAAGTTCAAATTGAAAAGACTGAACAGAAGACATGTTAGAAATCCAGACCAGACGCTTTTTAGTGTATGTTAATGTAACAACTTGTGTTGTCATTGTCAGAGTTGAAGCCACTTTTACAGGACCTTGTCTTTTTTATGGAAGAAGTCAGCCTGTTTCTTCCATTTTATGTGTCTCTGATGATATCGCCTCCAGTAGACGGTCATCATCATATTTCATAGCGACTCCTCTCGGGAGACCCAGCTCTCTTCATTACTGAGACCTGGATTTGTTTCTGCCTTATAAGCTCAGCGCTATTGATCAAAGAGCCGGCTGTACTGTCGCAGTGGATCTATAATGGGTGCATTCATCAACACATCTAACAGAGTTATCAATCAGTAATAACTAAATAATGATTTAATTATCAGAACCTTTGGTAGTGCAGTACTGTGTAAAGCGGTTTTCGTAACAGGTGACATGTGGCTTCTTGTTTTTTGTTTTCCACCTCCGAAAATAAAATTGAGCAGCATCAGGTAGCTAATTATAGATTAATTGTTAAAATTATTGTCAAGTAAAACTTGACACATTATAAGAGTTTAGTAACTGTTTGGTTACATTTTTGTACACTTCAGTGATTTGTCAACCTTTAGGTTCTGGACTGTTAATAGGCTAAAGACATTCATGTATTTTATTGTCCTTTTTCAAGTTTTCTTTCAAACAAATAAATAATTGAGTCAGATTAATCAATACTGTCATTAACCGTTTGGTACAGACCTGTGTTGATAGTAAATGCAGTGATATAATTATCACACAGCTATCCAAGCAGATTTTATGTTCCCTGTTCATGACTTCAGTGTACTGCACCTTTATTCTGTTTAAGCTCATTTTAGCTCCATCTTTTTATTTTGGGAATCTCCTAAGGCAGCTTTGTATGATTCACAGTTCAAACTAATCCATATTTGTTGATCCTGGGTTAAAATTAACAGAATGTACTGACGGCGTCTGAATTTTAGTATTTTTTGGGGAAGAATGTGGAGAAAATTGATGTTCACATCTCTAAGATCTGGTTGAAGGGGACATGTTAAGCTAGTGTCCAGCTCATATAGTAGCTTTGCATGATTAACAGTTCAAAATAATAAAGTGAGAAATCTCTGCTCTGTGACATCGCAAAGATTCACGAGCAGATAAAATGTCTGAAACAGTGTTTAGAACAATCTGGACCTGAGCTTTGGGCTCCTGGGGATTGTTTTGTACCTACGGTGATCTTTTTGAAACTTTGTCAGTGTTTAATATGAGCACCTATATATGTAAAAGTATAGATAATGCTTTACATTTGGTATTTGTCATGTAGTTTAACATGACTGAAGATCCGTTTTTGCAAGTATTTCTCTTTCAGTCTTAAAACAAAGAAAGCCTGAAGCCAATAATGGAAGCGAGTTGCTTTTCGCTTGAGTGTGCGTGCCTGCTTCAGCATTTCTCGAGTGCATTAATGCACGCAGGAGCTTGTGTGTTTAACTCCTTTCTGAAATGGAGGGCAGATATTGTAAGAGCTCTCTCAGGGCTGCTTGTCTGTCTCTGGAAAAAAACACTCAAGGAAGCATCGCTCACTCCGAAGCAAGGTGGAGCGGTCGTTACCTATCTGTCAAAAATCTGTGAAAAACCAGCTCGTGGAGCAAACAAACAATCGAGACGATTTCTCTTTGTTGTCCTGTAGCCGAGTGAGTTCGGCTCACTCAGATTGTTTCACATGGATACACCCTCTAATTGATGCTGATGTAGTGTGTGCCTGTAGCTGGAGGCTGAGGTCGGTGGTGCTCACGGTTTGGTGCAGTTGTGTTTCTGCAGCACTTAGGGCCTGTTGGGGTTCACGCGAGTTGACTGCAGACTTTTCTTGTCCCGCGGCTCGGCGTGTAAAAAACGACTCTGTTGCTCCTCGAGCGATTTCTGCACAACAGTGTGAACAAGTCTGGAGAGGATGCAGTCGACGCACAGAGCAATGTGCCTCGCCGCTCCATGAAGTCACGCATCAGTACTTTGGGTTTCTGTGCGATCATTAGTGCCGTCCCACTTGGACTCGAAGCTTTGAGCACATCAAACCTGAATGGCTGCTTTGAATGAGTTTCTAAAGTGATGCTTTAAATATAAAAACCTTTATGGAGTTGCTCGATTATCTACTCGCTGTTCAGCTCCACGAAGTATAAGACGATGAGAAGCTGTCAGATATTAAGTGTTTTTCTAGAGCTACGGACACAGTTAACGAAACGCTTATTATATGTATATATATGGGATAAACGTTTTAGAGATTGGTATGCTTTAAAGTTTTGCGACCTAATAATTAATACCAAATCTTCTTTTATTTTCCGTTTTGCTCTAATGAAATGATGCTAGTTGCTCTAAATATTAAGGGATAAATGAGAAGGGCAGATGAAGGTCATCATTGCAGCAGACAAACAAACTAATGCAATTTCTGACTTGTATTGATTCCACTCTTAATTTATGAGAACCTACGGAGCCCCACAGGGGACATGGGAGAAAAAAATTAAGACGGACTTTTTGCGAGATCTCGCAAAACAAACTCTGGATCTATCTTTTCTGGCAAGAATTTTGTGTTTTTGTTGTTTCCTTTATCTTTTCTGAGTTCTGTCTTTGTTACGAGAAAATATTGTTTGGTTTCTTTTAGAGATGGCACGATACCACTTTTTTATGTCCGATACCGATATCATATCGGATATCTGCTGATACCGATATGAATCCGATATAGTGTGTTTTTTAATCAATAAAACGTTTTTTTAATATCTTGCTGCATTTTGTATAAGTTTATACTCAAGTTTAAATAAATAACAACACTAAAGCTATTCTGTTTTACCTGTATGTAAAAAATACACTGCGCCCAAAATATTTCATAGTTCAGCAACACTGATCAATCTAATAAACGTAAACCTGCTCCATCCTCCCTATTCTGGTATTTTAAAGAGTACTTAGCAGAAATATCAAGCAACCTAACTAATAGGGATGCAAACTCCCAGCAAAAAAAAAAATAGGGAACCACCCCCCACCCTCCAGCTCATGATGCTTAATCGATGTAATCAAATTTAATTTGATGCAGGGGGAAAAATGCACAGAAATAAATTATTTTTCAAGAATAATTAAATAGATTCAACATATTTCTTCAACAGAATTGCAGACTGCACAGATGGTATCTTCCCAAAGGAAAAAGTAGTATAGCTTACTAGGGTATATTAGACTTAACAGTTACTATATACAGTAATGGACTTCTATATATTTTACATCAGATTAAAACTTTGGGTGTAAGAGTCAGATAATTATTTATTAAAAGCTACACATTTTAAATGAGAACAAGAAAGAAAAGTATGTCTTTGTTCCCCCTTTTGCCTGTTCATGCCCTATCGGCCCCCCTGGCTAAACTTTGCTAGATCCGCCCCTGCACAGTTACCAGCCGTCAGCTGCGTAGAAAAAGATCCTGGTGTAGAAAGTAATATTAAATAAATTCTAACAACAGCTTATCAAGCTTAATAGTGCTGCTGTTGTTCAGCCGCTGGTTTCCTCTTTCTGGTGCAAAGTGGGCCAAAAACAAAGAAGAGAGACGGACTCGCGACAGAAAAGCCGATCAGCTGATCATTAAGCAGTTTCACGATTGAAGTAGCAGCAGGAGAGAGAGAGCGAGAGAGAGAGAGGCAGTCGCTCCATATATCGGTTGTTAAGCTTAACGTGGGAATGCTTTACAAACATTCAGAGATGAACTTACACACTTGCTTTACTTCTCTCTGGGAAAACTTCCTCGGAGATGAAATGCTGGTTTGCTAGCAAGGCTACAAATACACACAGCGGCTCTATCACGTGATGCATACTGCTGCAACGTGCTACAGTTATGAGCCGAGTTACGCCATGTAGCAAGTTTTGTGAGGTGCTTTTTTGATATTTAATGGATCGGATTACATTTTTTATTTCTCGCCGATATCCGATCCAGTAATTTGGGTCAGTATCGGACCGATACCGATAGTAATATCGGATTGGTCCATCTCTAGTTTCTTTAAGTACCCCATGCACAGGGCAAACGAATTTTATTTGATTAATTTATTGATATTATTGGCTAAATTTCATATACATAAGTCGAAATTTTCTAACGCAAAACCATCCTTTCGGTGCTTTTTAAATGAAACCAAACAATATGTTAAAACCATACAACATTCTCAAAATCAAAAAGCTGTCAAAACCATAAACTTATGTTCCCTGTTCAATATCATGTGATTCTTTAATAGACTGTGTCTATTTTGTTTTTTTATACGAACCCCCTGACATTGTGTTTGCTATTTTGTATTTGTATATCTGTATTTTGTGCTTTGTCAATAAAGCGTATTCAAAAAAAATAATAATAATAAAAAAAAAAACTCGGGATCTCGCAAAACTTTTGCGAGATCCCGAGTTTTTTTTTTTTTTGTTTGTTTTGCGAGATCTCGCAAAAGTCCGTCTTAATTTTTTTTCTCCCATGTCCCCAGCGGGGCTCCGTAAGAACCAGTATTTGGCAGTTGCTCTCATTAAATTAAAAAACCTGTTTAATCTTTGCAATCATGGATTTCCATAAGACAGTAAAGAAATGCAGGATTATGCTGTTTTTATGTATATAAAAGCCACACAAGTGATAGAGATAAATATACGGAGCCAAACAATAATAGCCTTAATTAGTCTAAAAGTATGTGGGCATTTATTGGCTTCACCTGGAGAAGGTCGTAGGTCTTAATCTGAAACTGCCTTATATTAGAGTCAGGACTCGAGGTCTAATCTCACCTGGTTAATTAGTGAACGAGTCAGTCTTTGTGTTGATGCACTTTCTCTGTCATTTGCATGTTACTGCATTACACTATTAGCGCATAACTTGACATGTTCTGCATCCATTTCCTATTAAAAGCACTGCAGGGTTTTATGTACCTTACACAGCTGTAGCTAGTTGACCTGACCTAACTGTAGGAGGCATCAAGAGTTCTTAAAAAAACTCTGTTAATCTTCTCTGGTTTTATTCTACTGCATCCTATTACGATTTATTTTTAATAATCTAACTTTACGAGATGTGCGTCATTGTGATTTCCTCCCATCTCTTCACAAGTGAGCAGTGTGGTGTGTCAGCGTTGGACTGCAACCACCAGCAGCAGCTGGAGGTCAGGACCATGAGTCTGTATGGGGGCGGTGCCAGCGGCGGCGCGAGAGAAAGAGGAGGAGGAGCAGAACATTACCGGGAACAGCAGCGGCGGCGCTCCAGCGATCGTTCACGCGACTCCTCCCATGAGCGGGGAGAGAGCCAGTTGACGCCTTGCATCAGGAATGTTACTTCTCCCACTCGGCAGCACGGTGAGGAGGCTAAAGGTGCTTGTCGTAGATGGTAAAAGCAGGCCAAATATTCTCTGCATTAATCGTCCACATTTCTCCATCCGTAGACCGTGAACGCGGCGAAGGAGGCTCATCATCCAGGTCCTCCAGCCCACGTCCACCCAGGGTTTCTCTTCCCCATTCCCACGTAGGACACATACCTCGTTCCCTGGCTTCTCCTGGAGGTGACCACCACTCCAAAACTTTGAGCCAAGGATCCTCTGATATGATCTACATCTATGACCTGAGCAGTAAAGAAGGACATCGCAGTGGGCTGAGACTGGGAGAAAGAGTAACACTCATTGTGGACAACACACGATTTGTGGTGGATCCTGCTATTTTCACAGCTCAGCCTAACACCATGCTGGGCAGGTAATTGTCCAGACCACATCGGAGCACATTAACTTTTAAGTTTTATTTTTTTACCAACAAAAATAAGTATTGAGGTAGTCACTCTGAAAATCAGACCAAAGTTCTCTGTTAAATTATGACTGCAGAGAGATAACACAGGCCAGGTATATCATCAGCAGCTTATTTGCAAAGAAAAGCGTCTGGACTTCTTTAAGTTGCTTGAAGACGTTTCACCTCTCATCCGAGAAGCTTCTTCAGTTCTAAGGTCAAATGGTGGAGAGTCCCAGATTTAAACCTAGTGGGAGTGTCCCCCCACAGAGCAGTGTTGCCAACTCCTCAGTAAGGAAAATCGCTATTGGTTGTCCTAAAAGTCGCTAGAAGTCACTAAATGATGTCATCACCTAATTTGCATAATTGGTCATGCTAATGTAATTGTAACCTACGCTGCTGGAGAGAGAAATAACATCGTGGACGAGACATAAAGTGAACAAAAAACGTCCTAAATGCATTTAGAATTTATTTAGAACTACAAATTAAATTTATTTTAGCAATTATTGTTTTTTGTAATGTCACAATTCCAACCCTGCTCCTTTACCCGGGCTTGGACCAGCAAAAGTGACCCGAAATAGGCACTCTGGTGGAGTTACTTTGTGTGTGTGTGTTTATAAGTAGTTTTAAACCTGATCCACAAAACAGCATAAGAGTAAAAGAAGAACTGACTGCGTTACAGCACCTGCTGCTTGTTGAGAGTAAAAGCGATATGTGCTTTCACGTCTTTTTTTAGGGCGTCTGAAAACTCGCTAAATATAGCGACAAAGTCGCTAAGTTGGCAACACTGCCACAGAGGGACAAAAGGACCCCCTGATGATCCTCTAATCGCCTGAGCCAAGGTGTGAAACCGGGTGTGGGTCCCAATCAGCCAGAGTTTCGGCTGAGCTCATTGTGAAACCTGGCCCCACCTTATCATGCGAATTCCTGAGGTCAGATGACCCAGGATGTGAGTGGGCGTTAAGGCATCTGGGGAGGGATCTCAAAACTGGATTATAGATGGCAGACAGTTGGTGTCGTAAACCACCGCCTCTGTTCAAAGATGGTCGCTCACAGTGGACATAGATGGCTTCTTTCACTCCTCTTTCAAACCATAAATCTGGGACTCCCCACCATTTGACCTTAGAACTGAAGAAGCTTCTCGGATGAGAGGTGAAACGTCTTCAAGCAACTTAAAGAAGTCCAGACACTTTTCTTTACAAGCTCCTTTGACTACGATGACCTGGATGACTGAGAACCTTCACAGACATCAGCAGCTTATGCATTTTAATGAACACAAAGCATGGCAGTACAGATAGATGGTCATTTATCTGTTCAGCCGTTGTTTGCAGTCATTAAAAAAAACCTGCCGTGTATTTTCAGGATGTTCGGTTCTGGGCGGGACAACAATTTCACTCGGCCCAATGAAAAAGGAGAGTTCGAGGTGGCAGATGGTATCAGCTCCACTGTCTTCAGAGCCATCCTGGTGAGAAAGGATGTACACGGTGTCTGTGTGTTGGTCACTTTCTGTGTAATCCTCTCATTAGTGTTCGCTTCACTGTCATTTCTTTCCCTGACTTTGTCTCAGACTTTTCCATTTCCCCTTTATTAACCACAGACCCAATGAGTGTCTTCTCTTGTATTCTCTCTGTGATTATTTCGGCATATTCATTCTTTTCTGTAACCTTTCTCTCTCTTTTTCCATCCTGTGTTTGGGAACCTCTCTGAAAACGTTGGATTATTTGCATGATCTAAAAAGTTGTTAAACTCTCATTTAATATGGTTATCATAGGTCCTAAAATAAATATGTAGTTACCCACACAGGGATTGCAATTACAGAAGCAGCAAAGTACCCCAAACAAGCTGATGTTGTATCCTAAAGACACAGCGTCAGCTCTTTTTATTCTAAGAAGCACGGCTCATTGAGGAAAGTTGGGGTCGTATATCTGCTGAGAATATTTGCAGTCTCAGTAAAGTGTCTGTTTCTGGTGGGATCCTATAGTTACAGTCAGACTTTGCTTCTTTCGCATCCAGCCACATGCTGGCATATTCTAGTGGGTTGCAGAGGATAACAAGCTGATGGGAGTTTATTTAAAATCGAAGCTCTTCTTCCATCTGTTCATATGACGTGGGCTAAATAGAAGCACAGTTCAGTCATATCCACCTATCCTGGTATAGTCTTGCTAAGATTTTGGGGGCTTTTGCTGCAATTCAGCAACTCTTGCGAATGATTTATGGTCCTACATTTGTGTCCCTTTTAGAGAGGGATTGTGTGACGGAGACATTCAATCCTCCAAAATGCTAGAAGCGGGTGGCCTGACAGCAGACTTTATCCACAGGTAGACTGCTGGTTGGCTTAAAATTGACTTGAACAGTAGAGAGTAGAAGAAGAAGCAGATGAGAAGCATTAAAAATCGCCACAGTGGACATTTTCATCTGTTTTAACACTCCGCTTCACTACAAAGAATTTCTTTGTATATTATTTTAATAGTCACCACATACATGAACAAGAATATTACCATATTACTGCTTGTTCCACGTATTTTTCACACACTGCGCCTATAAGCTACCAGCACAATACCACACCATGCTCTTTAGTCCCCACACTTGCTGTCTGCTTCTTCATTCTGTAGCCCATCACCATGTAACAGGGATAACAGTTTAACACGCTCACACTCAGAGGTATTGTACTAGGTGAGTTGTAGTATCACTAAAATGTCAATTTGTGACGTCTAATACAAATTAAAGTCGAGGCATTGCAGTTAAATGTCGAGAGAGGAACTGAATGCTTCCTGCTCTTTCCTCTAACATAGATTATTACTCTTTTGTCATTTGTTATGCCCGAAGAAAGGAAGAATCACTTTAATTAAATACTGCAGAATTTAAATTGTGCCAGGTGCAGCAGAGTACTTGCAGTGAGGATGCAAAAATACATCAGCCAAGTGTCTTGTCGCGTATCAGCTGCTAACCAACTAGTAAATAAGGTGACATTTACCGGTGTCACTGTCCCTCATTTATCTGCTTTTGTCATAAAGTGTTCAAAAATAACACAATGACGAGCTGATAGGCAGGTTTTTTTTCTAATTGATGGCACAAAAGTGGTTTTTAGGTATTTATCAAGTCAGATTTTATACCCTTAAATTCTTTTCTGCTGAGAAAACTGAAGGGGAGAATTATTACAGCGTGACACGTCGACGGCCGTAATTAAAAGCAAAACTGATAAAGAAGGAGCGGTATGCACCAATTGATAACTAACCCCCAACATGAAAAAAAACCTGTCAGTATAAACTATTGCAAAAGCACTCAGCACGTCGAGAACCCACAGCCCCTCGGGGCATGCTTTGATGGGAGAAGCTGGCTTATAATGCTAATGCTGTGCGAACAAGCTGAAAACAAAGATCCCTTCTGAAAGAAACTTGGCCAGCTTTAAAAGGTGAATCTGACCCAGAGGCTGCAGGACTGTCTGGTTTGCTGGATCGTGTAAAAGCGTCTTGTAAGGCCGCGAAGGAAACTTTTATGTTAGTGGAACTTTTTACAGAGGAGAAAAAACTGCAGGTGTCACGCTGCATGTTTTTATCTGAGAGTACGACGGAAAGAGGAACTGATGTGAGATAATGTAAAGGCTGTTATGCACAGATATGAAGACAGTTGAAATGTTTGGTATGTGTTACAGCGTACTGCTGCTTCTTTTTCCTGGACTATTTACTGTCCAGCTGAAAGAGCACCCAGTGCACAGACCGCAGTGAGCATGCTTGTTCGTTAATGCTGATTTCATCTGTTCATGGCAAAATAATCATTAGCACAACAGCAGCCTGAGGAGAGGAAATATTCTGAAAATGTTCTGTGTTGTTCTCTTTGGGAGAGCATTAGTAACAACGGGCGAAGCGCTGCTCGATTGTGGTCGTGGTATAATGGATTTTTGGCAAAAGCCTGCATGTCTGTGGGAATTACACAAGGAGACATGAGGCAGAGCAGGAAATGAGATGTGCCAGAACTTTCTGTCCTGTATGCCCCGAGTGTCTCCTCTCTTTCTTTTTCTCCCCATCAGTAGAAAGTCTCCTGGGTAACAGCCACGGTGAGGGTGCACAGGGACAGACAGAGGATGGAAAGTGGGGCAGGGAGGGAGGCTGACGTCGGAAGCTTTTACTTTCATCACCCTTCACCCTTTCTCCTCTAAGCCTCTCTCTCCTCTGTGACGTTGCTTTCTACTTTCATCTCCACTCGCTCGCTCTCCATCCCTCCCCCCACTCCTCATCCTCTCTTTCGCTCTCTCTCTCAGCAGCAGCAGCATTAATAATGGCGCCTTGTTTTTTCTCCCTTGCTCATGTGCGTGCATGAACATCCACCACTCCGTCCGTTTATGCGTGCGATCGCGCCGCTGAAAATGGCAGGATTACTACAAGTCGGGGATAATCCGCTGCCCTGACGGCGTTTCCATTCCCGAGCTGAGGGAGGCATGTGACTACCTCTGTATCTCCTTCAACTACAGCACCATCAAGTGCAGAGACCTCAGTGAGTATCTAAATGGCTAGCTGTTGATTTACTGCATGCACGCTGATGTAGTTCCTCCTTCTGTCAGTGCACAGTTTGGTGAGTGTGTTGGTTTTTTACTTCTTTTGTTTTTTAATGGGGAAAAAGTACACGTCTCTGCATGTTGCATGGGTACAGGCAGTTACTTCAGGAAGAGGAAAGCAATAATTTCACACTAACAGGCTGGATATTGTTCACTGTCCTTTACTGAAGCCATCAGTTGAATGTGGAGCAGATTATGCGATTGATTTATTGAGAAAAATGAGCTGAAATAACATTGTTTGCTTAAATTTATTGCACAGCTACGTTGTAGTGGTTTGTGACAATGCTACGTGTGATGGACGTTTGTTGTTGTTGTCGTTGTGCGTGGCTGTGCCTCTTGTTTGTGTGTCTGAGTGTGTGGGAGGAGTGGCTTCAGCGCGCAGCCTGCTGCTTGCTTGCCGCTCTATGCTGAGCTCTAAGTAGGTCATGATTAGCTGTGAGATTCAGTGCTTGTTATGCAGGCACATAACAAGCCGAAGCTGGTAAAGTTAATTAATCCACAACAGGATGGGATTTTTTTTAATTCTACTTTTTAGAGTAGAAGAGAGAGAGATTTCAATTGATTGCTGTTCCAGGTAGAAACACCAGGGATGTACTGATATATCAGCTCAGTATCCGAATACCCTGTTCAGTGATACTGGCAAATAAGATTACATTTACCGATGTCACTGGCTGATATTTATCTTTTGTGTCACAGTACAGCTTACAATTATTAATTAATAAACCTTAAGTCTTAATAAACATTAAGTAAATACAACCACAGGTGAGCAACAACACATGACAAGATGATTGGTTGGCGTGAGGGGGAGGAAGAGTCAGTTATTATTAGTAACTAATGATTAAATGCAGAGTGGTGCATGAACACATGGTGAGTGAAAGGGGACACCCGATCCAGCTCTGACAGTATACTTTATCAAAAAGAAAAGTTTGGATTAAAAGTAAAGAGCCCGCAGTCTGAGAGAGACTTAATTAGTTAATTAAGAAGGTAAGCAGCAGCCAGGTGCTGCTAATCAAATGCACTTGATTAGCTGACCATCAGCAAGTGTGAGCACTTTTGAAAAGTTAGAAGTTTAAAATCATCATCAAAGATCTTAGAACAGAAACTGTTGCTGCCATGATGTCAGTGTGGGAAAGGTTATAAGGCCATTTCTAATGATTTCAAAGTCCACCGTTATACACTGAGAAAGATTATCCTCAAGTGGAAAACATTCAGGACAGTTGCAGTTCTTCTCAGGAGTTGATGCCACAGGAAATTCATCCTAAGGTCAGATGGTGCAATGCTTAGAGAAACTGCAAAAATCCCAAGAGCTCAGGCTCTACAAGCCTCAGTTAGCTTGTTAAATGTTAAATGTTAAAGTTCATGACAGTATAATAAAAAAGACTGAACAAGGAAAGGTTGTTAGGAGAAAGCCTCTCCCCTCTGAAAAGAAAAGGGCTGCACAGTTTAGATAAAGTTGCATCTGAGCAAAGCTCTTCTGGAACGATCTCCTTCGAAGCGACGACACCAAAGTTGAGACGTTCAGCATTAATGCACCGTGCCACATGTGGTGAAAATCAAACACGGCATATCAGCACAAACATCTCGTATCAACTCGCAGCACAGCGTTGGAGGTCTATGCTTTGGGCCTGTTTTGCAGCCACACTGAGGCGTATTTTAGAGTCAAATGTGAGGGCATCTGTCTGAGAGCTGCGGTGGAACCTTAAGAAAGCCGTGCATAAACAAATGCCCGCAAACCTCAATGAACTGAAGCAACATTGTAACGAAGGGTGAGCCACAATTCCTCCACAACACTCTGAGAGACTGATAAAGACATTCAATGAACGAATAAATCAAATTAGAGCAGGGCGATATGACCAAAAATATTTATCACGATATACATTTGAAAATTTGCGATAACGATATAACCGACGATATAATTGACACTAGACAAAATACTTTACAACTCCACAACTTTATTAGTGCAAAAAAAAAACATCAATGTATTTTCACTTAAACAAGCAGCTGTTTTTTTATGTGCATTAAAGTTGTATAAAAATATAAAAGTGCAAATGCAAATTCCTTTCTGACAGTTTAACCAAAATGCATTTACAGTGGGAACTGGCCGACATATCCTCAGCATAACCATGTATAATATCCACAAAACTTAAAAAGAGGTTATACACACACAATACGGTAATATTATGTTGAAGCACAGTACGTATCACTCCACGAGGCTCCGCCTACGACAGCCGTAATGCTCCGACAATCCATCAAGCAGTGCGGCTTCGTAGCTTAGCAAAGTCGTACTAAAACATTTGACAGATTTTCGAGCGTCGTGTACATAAAATCGTTTCGAGGTCAGTAAACACAACCAGAATTCATACATAAGGCACATGGGATTATAAGGGGCACTGTCGATTTTCAGAAAAATCAAAGGATTGATTTTAAGTGCGCCGTATTTTCTAAAAAACACAGTAATAACGACGGCCCGCTAGCATGCGCTACCAAAAATAGTGCTTTGTTGTGTATCTGACGGACGAAAGCTAAACCAGTTCCACCACTGAAGTTGCAGCATTTTTACAAACCACTTATGGTTCATCCGTTTCATTCAACGATCAGCTTTCGCTCTTCTCATTCTGCGTCGCCGGCATGTGCGTATGTAAACAAAGGCACTGCGCATGCGCGTTTTACCCATATTCTATCGCGATATTTCATTTTCTTATCGTTGCCGAACATAATAACGGTATTACCGTGAACGGTATGATATGGTCCAGCCCGATTTCAAATTATTCCTGCTAAAGGTTGAATCATGTGGTGCCTCCACCACCACCTAAAGCTTCTAGTCTTCTTTAGAAATAACTTCTGAACTGTTAGTCAAATTTGATTAAAAAACAACAGTTAAAAGGCTCTTCCTTATGCTTCTATTCAGGATTATCTGAGAGTCTCGACTGTTTCTATTATTAATCCAATACAGTAACAAGTTTGATACAGATAGTCGTTCATGTGGAGTAATTAAAGTCTTCTACTTGCTTTGATTGCTTATTAGAGCAAGAATCACAGCTCAGTATCGTTTCTGGCTTCTGCTTTCTGTCCACAATGACGTCTGGTCTGTTCGTCCTCAGGCGCCCTCATGCACGAGCTGTCCAACGACGGAGCCCGGCGTCAGTTTGAGTGTTACCTGGAGGAGATGGTGCTGCCGCTGATGGTGGCCAGCGCCCAGAGCGGAGAGAGGGAGTGTCACGTGGTGGTGCTGACTGACGACGATGTGGTGGACTGGGACGAAGAGTACCCACCGCAGATGGGAGAGGAGTACTCGCAGAGTAAGATTTCATAGTGAACCCTGCTGCTCCACTGATCTGGTTTGTTAGCCTCATAACTGGGTGACAGTAATCTGATTGGAGGCCGTGCTCCACTTTACAGAAACCAGGCTAAGGTGCCTCGGTGTGTGAAAGCAGGCCACAGTGGCACGAACACTTCCTGCAGCTCCCGCTTACTTTCTGTTTGTGTGGCTTTTTCTTGTTTACCTTTTAAATGTCTCAGATAGGGCAGGAAAGTCGTGCATTCGAAAAGTTGTCAATTTTGCTTCGTATTTTAATGCGCTGACTTCACATTAGTTCGATTTTGAATGTATCTCTTGTCTTCCGCAGTCATCTACAGCACCAAACTTTACCGCTTCTTCAAGTACATCGAGAACAGAGACGTGGCCAAGTCGGTGCTGAAGGACAGAGGACTGAAAAAGATCCGACTGGGAATTGAAGGTACACCACAAAGGGTTTTTTTGTTACTCATGGCTTTCAGAATAGTTTTTGTCTTCAAGTGCAGTCTGGTCCTTGAATGTCTAAAGCTGATGTAAAATATTTTGTAAAAGTAATTGCTTTCAAAGATGATGTCACAAAGAGTCCTTATCAGCTTCCTACAGACTGCTTTTTTTCATAGCCAGGCTGGCACAGACACAGCTCTGCTCAGCCTTTAGCTCCCAGTGGCAACCAGGACTAAAACCATCACAGATGTATCATCAAGTGCAGCAGCTTAGAATCATTTAGGTAATTTAACTCAATCAATGATGCGGTTCTGTTGGCTTTATCGGTTGGCGACCTCCGGCTTGCACTGGAGCGGTCGTGGCTGAGTTTGAAGCAACGGGAATGAGAATCAGCACGTCCAAGTCCGAGGCCGTGGTTCACAGCTGGAAAAGGGTGGAGTGCCCACTCCGAGTCAGGGACGAGTTACTACTGGAGTTGGAAGGAGCTGGAAGAGTTGAGGGAAGTCTAGGTTTGTCTTCTCAGGCTGCTGCTCCCACGACCCACACCTGAATAACTGATCGACGATGGATGAAAATGAATTAAGTCTGAAAAAGTTCCACCCTGACCCCCCATTTTTGTTCTGCATGATCACTTTTTTCTAATAATAATAATAATACATTTTATTTGAAAGCGCCTTTCAAAACACTCAAGGTCGCTGTACACAGTAGAATAAAAGCAACATAAAAGCAAGAAGTTTACAGAATCATAAAAGCATAAGACATAAACAAATAAAATAGGAGAGTGGAAAGGTTATGTGGGATAAGCTATAACTCTGAGCTATAGATATCTCAGGATATTCAACGTTTCAATAGTAAAACTGTACCAGTATGTCTGAGACATAAAGTCACAAACTAGGTTTGGCACGTTGGATGTTCAGTCTGCTTTGTGACAGATCGCTGGAACCCAAGGCACAAGAACAACGTAGCCCCACACGGTGCTGCGACCCTTGGAAATGTTCCCTAAATGCACTTACAGGATTCCCAGCTCATCTTCTAGTCCATAATCACATGACAGGTTCTATAAACAAACAAGTTAGCAGTGGAGTTCCTCAGGGGCCTATGATGGGCCCAGTATTTTTCACCCTATACCTGTTTCCCTTGAGTTTCAAAATAAAATAAAATTGGTGAGCTCTACAGTACTTGTCATGATGGCTTGTTATGCCTGCTCTACCTCCTGTAGTTCAGGAGGAAGTTGCTCTCCGATGCATACTTTGGAGTATAAATGTTAGCTAGTACTCCAGGAGAGTAGAAACGCGCTATGTAAGAATCACCAAGCTAAAAAAACACAACAGCAAACCTGCAGGAAAAACAGTTGTAGGTCATGGAAACAGTTTCACAGGAACAAACGGGAGCTTTCCTGCGGGCCTGCACGGGGATGTTTTTACCCACACTACACACAGTAAATGATGTTGTTTAACAGGTTGTTAAAATCTAAAAGGCTGAATCCGAGGCAAGAATTTCCACAACAACAGTAAAATGCCTGTAAATGTGGCTTTCATTACATGACCTTTAGGAAAATGTTAAATACAAGCTCTAGCTTCATGCTAAAACTCTCAGTAACACTCGCCTCTATGTGTGAAGCCAAGTAACACTTTCTTCTGGCATGTCTCAAAGCTGAAGCTTGAAAAGAATCAGGGCCACACATCCCACTGTTTTCAATTATCAGTAATTAACAATATCCAAGTTGAATTTTTTTTTTTTTGTAAAATATAGGTTAGTTTGATGCCATCAGCAGAGTCTTGTTGGTTTATTTTCCCATCATATTATATTACCGTATTTCCCGGACTACAAAGCGCACCTGAATATTAGCCGCACAAGCTAAAATCAGGGGAAAATCCTGTTTTGTACATACATTAGCCGCACCTGACTAAAAGCCGCAGGTGTTTCAATGTTGACTTAGCATATGTAAGAGAATATGCACAAAGGGAATTGTCAGGAAAGAGATGGCTGTTTGGAGACACACCCCTTTTATTAATATTTTGAAAAACAAGTTATGGGTACATATTTGCATAACTTTTTAGGTATATGTACAAGTAGCGGTAATTACAAGTACAAAACATGTACTGTGCTTCATAAATGAGTAACAAATGTAGTACATAACAATAACCTACAGCACACCAGAAAAATAGATTCGGACTACCTTTTAGGCTCAGGTGCAGTGACACGGCTTTAACGAGAAGAAAAGTCAGTCAGTCACCATCTTTCTCTTCTTCCTGCACACTAAAACCACCAAAGTCCTCTTCTCCAGTGTCGAAACGAACAGGCTCAGGATTGCTACGTCATCCACTCTCCGCTTCTTTCCTTCGTTGTCACTTTCAAAACCAAACAAATCCTCCTTGTCAGTGTCGGAGTCAGTGTCATGCAGCAGTCCAGCCTTCGAAATCCGTTGGTGATCATGGATGTTTTCACACTTTTCCACGCTGTCAGAATCCACCGGTGGAGTTGAGCATAACTTGCTTTTCGCAAGTTTATCGCCGCTCATCATCCACGCCTCCCGCTGAACGCCTAGCGCTACTTTGAAGTTTGTTTTTCGCGCTACTTGTACGGCACTATGTTGCCTGGCGGATGGACATGTGACCAACATACCACTCTTGAACCCCGATCCTTCCGCCAGGCAACGTAGTGCCGGAGAACAGCGGAACAAACAAAACAAATCCTCTTACCATATGACAAAAATCATGGACAATCCATAGAAAAGCCGCACCCTGACTAAAAGCCGCAGGGTTCAAAGCTTGTGCAAAAAGTAGCAGCTTATAGCCCGACAATTACGGTAATTCAAAGAGTGTTTGAGTCAAATGGTGAATCTTACAGAGTCATTAGTTATAGTTCAGCTGCTTAGTTCAGTTTTAAGATTTGGCTTAAAACTGAACTTTTTGATAAAACATAGTTGGGGTTGGATCGGGTGAGTCCTCGCTTAGTTACACTGCTCTAAGCTCAGACTGCTGGAGGAGGCTACCCATGATGGTTTTATACCAATAACAGTATGTCATTAACTTGTGTGCACTCGCACCTGTAGTGAGTAGTCGTTTCTCCTCATCCTCCAACCAATAGATGCTGTTAGTGCGTATCTGTCTGCAAGCTATTTTGCAACCCAGCTCCACTCGAGCTTGTTTTGTCCTGACTACACATTGTTCCTTCCTTCCCAGGATACCCGACCTACAAAGAGAAGGTGAAGCGACGACCTGGAGGCCGTCCGGAAGTCATCTACAACTACGTGCAGCGCCCCTTCATCAGGATGTCCTGGGAGAAGGAGGAAGGCAAGAGTCGGCACGTGGACTTTCAGTGCGTCAAGTCCAAGTCGACCACCAACCTGGCAGCGGCGGCCGCAGACATTCCGCAGGACCAACTGGTGGTCATGCACCCTCCCGGGCCGCAGGTGGACGAGCTGGACACTCTCCCCCAGCAGGTGGTGCTGGGGCCGGCGTCTGAGAGCAGTGCAGCCCCCCAGCCAGCACAGGCCTACGAGGGCCTGAACCAGCAGGCTCAGGACGGCTCGGGCCCGGCCGCACACAGCAACCAGCAGCAGCAGCACAGCAGCGGCAGCCAGACTCAGGCCACTTACCGCTACGAGCCGGACCCCGACATGCCGTCACCCTCTGCATGAGACGGTTTGCTACACACTCCCCCGCCCTCCACCTCTGTGTTCACACCTCCAGCAACAAGTGCTTTCACCTTCACCAACAAGGCTTCTTGCGTTCTCATCACAGCTGCACACATGTCGCCACCTAATGAAGCACACACACGTGTGATTGGCCAGCAAGCACACAAAGTTGTAGAGTTTAAGCAGCGTGTTGCTTTCAGTGTGAGCACAGACTTTTCCAGCGTCTCCTCCACCACCACCACCTCTTCCTCCTGAGTGGCAAAACACCAGTTTGCCTTGTGTTGCACCTCTGCTGCAGCTGCTTCAGTCCACGCGGCGTCCGAATGAATGAGAACTAGAAGCACATCAGCAAACCTCCCCTCCCAGCTCTGTTTACTCTTTTATTTGTCAACCAAAGGAGAGTTTAGTGGACCTTTGTGTACACGTGAGGAAAGATCTGTTTTACATGTGTGAATGCTGAGTGCTGTGTGTGTTGTAGAATACTGTACCTCACTGGGAAAGTGGATTTCAGTGCCTCTGCATATTTCTGTGGGGGGGGGGCAATAATTTGATGTGAAGATGGACTCTTTTTCTTGTGTCACAACGTTTCACACTACATACATGTGTTTACTTCAGAGGGGTGCACTACAGAGCGGGTTCAGCATTGAGTTGAGTTAGCTGATTCGACAGTAATTAAAACCTCAGTATCCCCGAGTAGATGGTAATAATGGCGGTTATAAGTTTTCTCTGTCAACACAGATTTTCTGCACGCTTCCATAAAACCAGGTGTTTGATGTGGCTTTTTACTCTTCTTCCTCACAAATCTGATCGAGTGCCAAATATGTCACTCTGAGATATTATAAAGAGGGGATAAACAGTGTGTGTGTATAAGTAATATAAATAAAACAGCAGAAGGCAACACTGCTGTGGATTAATAAGTTAGAACTCAGCATGCTCGATGTGCTGCTGTTTATTTGGACAGCTGGATATCAGCGCTATGAAACTGTGTCATGCACAGTTTGCAGAGCTGTAGCTTTACGGTGGGACTTGATGGTGTGCTCTGCAAATAGAAATGTGCCACTTGCAACAGATTTTAAACCAAAACTGAATATAATTTGCTCCGATCAGATTATATGATCATCACCTGTTAACTGAAGACTGATTTTCATTTTGCAGTGCACCCCTCTGATAAGTTAGGTCTTAGTTTAAGTCTTGTTTATTTTCTGCTCCACTCCTGAGTCTTGACCGAGGTGCTCTGAAACTCTGCACAGATCCATCATCACTGCTGCGAGCACACAGGATGTCAGAAAAGATGCTGAACACGTTTTTTGGTTTGTTTTTTTTTAAATAAATGCTATTTACAACACCTTCAAGAATCACAGTCGCTTTCTTATTTAAGCTGTTTTCTTCGTGTCTCAGAATTAATGAGGTCTTGGAAACATTCCTCAGATTTTGGTCCATGTTGACATGAAAGCATCATGCAGCTGCTGCAGATTTATACTGTCAGTTTCCTGCTCCACCACAGCCCAAAGGTGCTCTATTGGTCCGAGATCTCATCACTGATGGACTTTGGAGTAAAGAACTCTCTTTCATATTCAACAAACCAGTTTGAGACGATTTGAGCTTTGTGTGGTGACACGGTGTGTCATCCTGCTGGAAGCTACGCTGTGGTCATAAAGCAGGGGTGGGCAACTCTAGGCCTCGAGGGCCGGTGTCCCTGCAGGTTTTATATGTGTCCTTGAACCAACACAGCTGATTTAAATGGCTAAATTAACTCCTCAACGGCTGTATCCCAATTCAGGGTCTGCAGCCTTAAAGGCCGCATTTTAAGGCCGATTACGTCACCGCGACGCGACGAAGGCTGTCCCAATTCGAAGGCTGCTCGAAATGCGGCCCTCAAATGCGTCCTTCATTTCCCTGAAGTTTAAGGACGTGGCGGTGTAGACTTCGTGGCCCAACATATACCAGAATGCATAGCGCGGCGGTGGGTGTGGATAATTTTGCCGGAAAAAAAACAGCGGATGAGGGGCGCCGGAAGAGTAAACTTTAAGTAAGTACTGAATATCATGTCACTTATTTATGTGCAAATGTTTAATAACGAAGAACATTAAAACATTACTGTTGGCCACATGTTGGCAAAGTTATGTGACATTAGTGACGTTTGTACTAACTTGGTTTTAAAGCCTTTACTTTAAAATATACGCCGTTCAATAGCTGAGCTTAATCTTACAGAGAATGATCAAAGCTCATGTACAAACAAATGAACAAAAGATTTTCTCCTTCATTTCTGTCAAACAAAGCTGTATGAAACGTTTCCAGCTGTCAGTATCATGGTTGCTAGGCAACCTGGGCAGCGCAACGGAGGCTAGACCGTCCCATTTCACAAGCCTCGCACTTCCGGCCTTAGCGGTCTTTAAGTACGCGGCCCTTGAGGATCTTTAAGGCTGCAGACCCTGAATTGGGATACAGTCAACATGTCCTGAAGTTCTCCAGAGGCCTGGTAACGAACTAATCATGTGATTCAGGTGTGTTGACCCGAGCTGAGATCTAAAACCTGCAGGACACCGGCCCTCGAGGACTGGAATTGCCCACCCCTGTCATAAAGGGATAGACATGGTCAGCAGCAATACTTGAGACCATCTGAACCTCTAAACCTGAAAGATGGTTCTGTGGGAAAATCCCAGCAGATCAGCTGTTTCTGAAATACTCAAATTAGCCCATCTGGCAGCAACAACATTAAAAGTCACCTTTCTTTTATTCTGATGCTTGGTTTGAGCTTCAGCAGGTTGCTGCCATGTGATTGGCTGATTATAGATTTACTTAGATTAGGTATATATTAACAATTAGCTGAAAAGGTGTACCTAATAAAGTGGCTATAAGTATATACATGGCAGAAAATGAGTCCTCTCGAACCCTAAGGTGCTTATGGTGATTAAAATCTCCACCTCGGATGTTTCCAACACTGGCTGTTTACATGTTAATCACTCATTAATAAGTCAAACACTGTGTCATTTGAATGCAAGCCTGCCTGCTGAAGCCTTCTGCTATTATAACAGCTTTACATCCAGGTCTTGGCGCTGCACACTGCTTCCAAGCTGCGTGATTAGTGATGTTTGAAGCCTGCAGATGTGATCGGCGTGCAGTGACTCAGCTTTAGAAGACATCCCTCCAGATACAGCAGCACTGAAAGTTTTGAAATATTCAAATTCAGATGCCTTCTCATAACACGCAGAGTCTCAAGAAGAAACTTTACTTTCAATTTTTAAAGCGGCATCTGAGGTTTTGTGAAGCTTTGGCAGAGGATGAAAGAAATGCTCAGTAGCAGGAAAACGACCCAACCTCGGCCGGACAGATCAAATATAGATACGCTGCTTCCACTGTAACCATGATTATTTAATGTGCGTCCGCAGTGTCTGCTCGTGCTTTGAGCAACTTTACAGGGCCGCGGGAAGCAAACCACGACGAACCTCTTGGGTTAACCTACAAGCTCTTTGTCCTGCTGAAGTGTGCTTTAACCGCTCAGCTCTATTCAGCTGCCTGTGGCGGCGGAGAAGCAGCAGCTGCGTTTCTCTGTTGCAGATTCTGCCCGAGCTGGATGGCAACACCATATAAAAATATCAGCGGGCTTCACCGATTGGCTGAGAGTTGTGAAAGAAGCCAGCAAGCAACTAAACACGAGCGAATCCTCGATGACAGAAACAAATAATTTTATTTGAAAAATATTTCACTGCTGATACATACAATACACTCATCATACTCATATATATTTGCATAAAGTATACTCTTAACATGATAATATTTAAAGATTTGATACATTATCGTCAGGTGGGGCAGGGAGATATCAACAAGGAGAACACTTTATTGTAGTGTGTAGAGTAGAAACACTTAAAACAGAAACAAACCCACTAGAACAGATACAGAGGGGACCTTGCCAGCTGCTGCCTGATTGGAGGAGCACGGCGGAGGCGGAGTCTGAGCCCGGCTTAAACTTAAGCGGCTGAGGTCCAAACAGCAGCTGGTGCTGCAGCTGCCACTGTCGCAGCGTTCAGCCTCCTCAGATAAGGATTTCTTTTAAAAGCTGTTGCCACAGTTGGTCGATGTTAACATTGTCTGCCCACGTGGAAAGAAAACAGGTGACTTGTATTAGCCCAGCTTGTGTCTCACATGTATTTTCTTTGAAAGTTAAAAACAGAAAACCCATCATGAAAAAGTATTTTCCTCAAGTGTTAGCCCCGCCCACATCAAAAGTGTTCCAAGTTTGACAGGAAGCCTCGTGTTTGTATAAGAACGTGCTGGTCACGGTGAGAAGCTGAGAAGCTATACATCAGCCCTTTAAAGACCTTTTTCATGTCATACACAAGAACACAGTTTACTTTTGTTTATGCTTTGCAAATGAGCGATGAAGAAAACTTCTTTTGTTTCTGTGTTTTTTTTATTTATTTACTTATTTTAAATGCATCTCTGGGATTTCGTCTTTCATACTCAAATCCAGGCGTTATCTCTGCGACTCCAAACCGGAGCCTTCATAATGTATTTATAATGCAGCGCCATTAAAAAAATATTTCCAAACATCTAATTAATTTTTTTTTGTTTCCAAAATAGATTTCAGAAAGTTAAAAGGCAAATCTGATTGTGTCTTTGCTTCTTTTGGTTTTTGTCATGTCTGCCTCTAATTTATCGGACAACACAAAGGCCCGGGGCTGTGACAGCAGAGAGGTGAAGAGGTCAAATTAGGGATCATCTTCATCATCGAGGGGGAAAAAAAGGCTACTACAAATCTCTCGTGACCCCCAGAAACTGTTGCAGGAAGCGATTAGAGATGTTGGTGAGCTCCATCTTCGTTACAAAGTCCTCTTTGTTCACCAGCAGTTAGTTTGAATTAACAGTTGGGTGAAACGGGCAAAAAAAGACCAAATTTAAGAGTAACTGCAGTCGGGCAAGTCTGCAAATAAATCAGCTGAGAGGTTTTTTGGGGGGTTTTTTCAGCTTCTTTTAGCCCCACCCAGGCTGGTTAAAAAAAGGGGTGGATCCTTCTGTGGGTGGTGTAAAGTAAAGCCCAAAGAGCCCATCCAGTCCCCTCTGCTGAGAACACAGTTCAACACAAGACTGAGAGGCTGAAGGATCAGTGAGGGGGTGAGCAGGTGGAGACCCTGTAACCCAAGCTTATTGGTTTTCATGTTAGCAGGCTGACGCCGCGTCGCCTCCCGCATTGTCAATAAAATGGCAGTGAAGAACATTTCCTCATGGAGGAGCACTTGAACAGTCCTGGTTTGCTGTCGAGCACATCAACTGTGCCCGCCCATACAGCTGCTGCTCCCACCGGACTCAATTAACCACCTTTCCCCCCCCCATTAAAGCCTCGTTCTTTGTTCTGACAGCTGTCAGAGCTTCACTCCAGCTGTTCGCTCCTCTCCTGCGGAGCACTCGCTGCAAACGCTCAGAAGCCCACCAAAGATAAACGAGCAGGAGGCCGTCCACGAGGACGAACAGATCTTCGCTGATGGTCTTTTTTTTTTTATTATTCCTTTGAAAGATTCCAGCATTGTAGGTCAATCTATGCACCAAGACTGTCTTATATTCAGAGCTGGTTTATGGGTCTCCCTGTGGGACTGCGCTGCTCGATACTTAACGGGGATTTAGGTTCAGCGCAGTTGCACCTGTGTTTATAGGCCTTGTTTTTGAAATAATGAATGATGGGAGTAGATTTACACTTTTTAGCCTTTTTGGTCCAATAGAAATCAAAACATTTACGACAGATTGGAGATTTTCAGTTGGCTAAGCTGATTAAGGACTGAGCTTGACTCTCTGGCAGCGCGTCGAGCTGCAGACGCTGCCGACATTCTCTCAAGGTTTGGGTCTTGGATCGGTTGGGTTTTTCCCTCCTCTTTCTTCTTTGGGGAGAAACTTAACGCAAATAAAAGATTTGGCACTTTTTTCTTTTCTTTTAAATAGATGGCTTCAGTAGTTTGGACTTAAGATCACTACTGAGCACCAGTCATTTAAAAAGCTTCAGTGGTGAAAGGAAAAAGCTTAACGTTGATTAATAAAGCATCACTTGCCAATAATGCAAAGATTTAAAACTGCAAGTGCAGCAGGCGAGCTGGGAACTCGGTAAAGATGACGATTCTAGAGTCTGCTCGAGTCTGAGTGATGCAAATTTGTCACAAATTACGAACCAAACGGACCTTCGAGGCTTTGTAATCAGTGAGTGAGGATCTGTGTGGACGTCTGCTCGCCTGCCTGTTCTCTGTGACCACATGGACTCATCCGTGGAGATCCTACATTACACTGCGTCCACGCCGTCTACCTGCAGAGAGCATTTGGATCGGTATGAGGAAGAACCGCTCTGTGGGCTGAAGAGAAAGATTAAGTTCTAGAATAAGAACCAGATAAAACCACTGCAGCCACTGTCTGCATTTTTTGATCTTTCATGTTCATGCGCAAGCAGACAGTGGCAGTACCATCGACTAGGTCGTGTTATTACTGCAGCCGTGTGGCGTTTAGTCCTTGGTAGGTGTGTGTGAGTTTAGACCCGTGGCTGTGTTTAGTCCCTCTTAAATCTATGCACGCCTGCTTTATTTCACCAGCGCCTTTTAAATAGACGGGAACATGTGACGCGGGGAACCCCGACCTAACGGAGCTCCTGCACACCCGTCTCGCTTACTGCTGGGATTTTTATTATATTTGCCATCTTATTCCTCCTTCTTCCGTATGGGAAGCATGTCTGCATTCACTAGAAAATAACAGTAAATAGTAAAAAGATCAGTTTGATTTATAAGCAAGGCCACACAGGCCAACCTGTTAAACCTTACTGGTCTGTTTCTCAACACACACACACACACACAGGCACACACACAGGGACCCTCAACCCAACAACTTCCCCTCGATTCCAGCGCTTTTGCCTTTTTTTCTAGCTTCCTAATGCCTCTCTCAGAAGCACTGCAGGCTGTTTGAGTGAACACAGAAGGAAACTGAGAAGTTCGATATTTCTGAGGAAACAGACGAGGATGAGCAGCTTGGAGTAAAAGTTTGCGTAAACTCTGGAAACAGCAGCTGGGTGGTGCCTTCCAAAACAATTCAGTCTTTACAAAAGAGAAGGAAGAATTTAAATACGTGAGATACACCTGGTAGTGGAGTTTTGGGGATAAAGGTCCTCTGAGCATCTTCTGTTGTGTGTTCACGTCCCCGTGCTTGTACAGTATCCTACAGGGAAACCTCAGAGAGGGTGGGGGGGGCTTCTGTTAATTTGGGTTGATGGGGTAGAGAGTGAAGGAGCATCGACATGTCAGCACCGCCGTTGTTAGAGAAATGGCTTCTCACCGTGGCAACGTTAGAAAACCAGCACTGGAAAAATTAGCATCTTAACAGGACCCTCAGCTCCACCTGCAGGGAATGACGAACCAAAAACTTGGGGGTGAAACCTAACGGCCATCCAGTCTGATGGACACCTAAAGAGAGAGGATCTCCTCTGTATCTACAGAGCGTTTTTTTTCTTCCTTTTTTTTGTTAAGATGGACATTTTTGCGGCGCCGTCATGCACACAGGTTGGAAAACGTGGCAACCAGACGTCGACCCCGCGTCAGCAGCTCCGGCTCGTCCCTCCCGGCTTCCTCACAACGGCCAGGGTAGGTCGCTGAAGTCGACGGGCCCCCCGAGGCCAGCGTCCGCCTCCAGCAGGGACATAATGACAGCCATGGCCGCTTCGTCGTTGCTGGGGCTGCTGGAACCGGGCTCGTCCATGATGTCTATGCTCAGGTGGGAGTTGTCACCTTTAGAGAGAGAAACTTGTTAAGAAGGTGACTGATGAAGAGGAGATAATCATAAAACGACAGATTTACTCAGCGACTTACTCATGATGGACTGGTTGGAGTAGGGGTAGCCAACAGAGTCGGGTCCAGGAAGCATCCCCGTGCTGGGCAGCTCGGGCGTCCCTCCGTTCTGAATCTGCAGAGACGACACGAGTAAACATCAGTTTAATGTAAAAACATTGAACTTATTCACTGACGCTGAGGTTCGCGGAAGCATGAACTTGTCTACACATGTTAAACTGGTACAAGCAGCATTTTTATCATTAAAACAGGAAGCTGATGGCACGCGAGTAAAATTCTAATAAACCTGAAACTTGTTATGAGAGAAGACTAGGACTAGTTTCTTTCACCAAGCATACCTGAAAGCAATGTTCCTCCTTCAAAATAAACCTCAGCTGCTGCTTTAGCAGCCCAGCTGATGGGTTATTCCTCTCTGTGCCTTTCAAAATAAAAGCCCTTAAGCCTACTGTGACCTGTTTACAACCCTGAACGATTAAAATCAAGTTCTTTTTCATTTTGCTCTTCTGGGTTTGCTTTAGGGGCATTTTTTTCAGGTTTTAGACAGACCCATGAAGTGCACTATAAATACTAAGATTAGACCAGACGAGTTTGGTGTTTCAACAATGCAATTATGTCTAAAGTAGAGACGAGGACAGTTATTCTGTTAGTAGTGCAGGAGCTAGAGCAGTGGTGTCAAACATGAAGCCTGAGGCCCAGAGTTGGCCTCTGAAAGACTCCAGCCCACTGGGTGGCTCTAAAATATGTGAAGGAGTGCATAGATTTGAAGTTTTAACTGTTTTTCATAAGTTTTACAACTTCTCCTAATGATAGAGAACCCCGATTAATTGCCATTCACACAGCAAAGTAATTAGGTAATAGATAAACACTTAAATGACATAAAGTTCCTGGTTTTTCCGTATTTACTATATAAAATGATGATTAATTGTATATTAAGAACACAGGACGTTTTCTCTGAATTAATAAAAATGTTATACCGTCTGGGCAAAGAACTACCAGAACCTTTTCTGTAATTATACACATTTATCGTGTAGTCTAAGGAGCTTCTTGAAGATGTTTCACCTCTCATCTGAGAAGTGAATCATCTTCAAGAAGCTCAGACTACGATGACCTGAATGACTAAGAACCATCACAGACATTTATCGTGTAGTTTCACTGATTCAGCTCAGAGTCTGGATTTGTCCCACATTGTAAAAGGAGTTTGACATCCCTGCCCTGGAGGGTCAAACTGTTTAATTTTATCCTAAAATAAATAAATGTGCACGACAACCGAGAGATGACAATACCGAGCAAGTGATTTACAGAATTATTTTATTAGTAGGGACCAGTGTTGCCAACTCCTCAGTAAGGAAAATCGCTTTTGGCTGTCCTAAAAGTCGCTAGAAGTCGCTAAATGACGTCATCACCTAATTTGCATAATTGGTCATGCTAATGTAATTGTAACCTACGCTGCTGGAGAGAGAAATAACATCGTGGACGAGACATAAAGTGAGCAAAAAACGTCCTAAATGCATTTAGAATTTATTTAGAACTACAAATTAAATTTCTTTTAGCAATTATTGTTTTTTGTAATGTCACAATTCCAACCCTGCTCCTTTACCCGGGCTTGGACCGGCAAAAGTGACCCGAAATAGGCACTCTGGTGGAGTTACTTTGTGTGTGTGTTTATAAGTAGTTTTAAACCTGATCCACAAAACAGCATAAGAGTAAAAGAGTAAAAGCAGAACTGACTGCGTTACAGCACCCGCTGCTTGTTGAGAGCGATATGCGCTTTCACGTCTTTTTTTAGCGACTTTTCTTGGAAAAAAAGTCGCTAGGGGGTCTGAAAACTCGCTAAATATAGCGACAAAGTCGCTAAGTTGGCAACACTGGTAGGGACTTTTAAAGACACCATCTCAAAATAAAGGACATCTAAAGACTATTTTTGATGTTTTATTTACAGATATATGAAGTTTGTTTGTTTTTTTTAAATGTCCTGCAGGAACCCCGAGCACGTGGCCCTCACCACAGTGCACGTTCACAGAGAAGCACACAAATTAAACTGCTTTCAGGTCAA
The DNA here is from genome assembly GCF_963576455.1 of Neolamprologus multifasciatus. NCBI lineage: Eukaryota > Metazoa > Chordata > Actinopteri > Cichliformes > Cichlidae > Neolamprologus > Neolamprologus multifasciatus. The sequence continues at coordinate 5,568,364 of NC_140445.1, forward strand.
TTAGGTGTGTGTGTGTGTTACCTTCTTGCCCCCTGGGGAGCAGGTGTCGGGTGGAGGTGTGCTGGTAATATTCAGAGGGCTGGAGCCACAGCTGGAGGGGGAGGAGCCTCGAATCCTGATAGGGAGAAACAGATAACAGCAGTGTTTCTGAATCAGATCTAGGCTGTCTCCAATCGTCTATTCCTGTATTCACACTCGCCATTTTGAACGAACTGAAAAGTACAAGTACACGAAACACAACAAGTACACCATCCAGGTATTCGTAGAGTCGATATCAAGTACCAACACGATGCTAGTGCTACAATAAGCCTATTTATTTTGTGACTACGTTAAATGCTCTCAAACACTTAAAGAAAGGTTTTTCCATTGCATGTATGCTGATCCTTTGTGGTTTCTTCTCCTAGCAACCAGTGCAGCGCTGAGGTATCACACACTAAATAGAAGAAGAACTGAACAGATTATACCTGAAACAGCTTTGTGAGTCCAGATCAAACACACTTCAGATTTAAATATCAGGTCGGTAAATCCCTCGTCATGCTTGGAGAGACTCTACGAGGTTTGCAGCTGGCAACAAGAATTTGTTTCCCTGCCTCAGAACCAGGTGGAGAATGTCTTCATGCTGCTCTCTTATGTGACATGCCAGAGCAGAACAAGGACGACTAATCCTCCGTGCATTTGCTAAAGAGGCAGCCAATTATTGCCTTGTTATTTTTTTGTCCTAAAGGATAAAAGAAAATGTGCATGTTCACACGTACTGCACGAGTAATTACACACACGTGTGTATGTATCGTATTTGACCAGTCTCAGACGGTCAAACAGCATCTTTCCCTAAAATCCAAAAAATCTTCCAGCACATGAAAACCCCAAATAAAAAAAGTCCCTCTTCTATCAGCCTCACTGAACACAATCATGTTTCAGAACTGCCATAACAATCGGGCGATCGTTTATCAGTAGAGACAGTCTGTGGTATTTTGGCTGGGTTTCATCATTAGCCTTGAAGTTTCACAAAGCGAGGAGAAGAGCCTGCAGCGCGAACACACTGTCCTACTTTAGACGGCACAGAACATGTGCCTATTCTCCATTTTATTGTAACCTGACATTTGAAATGATTCAGTGCAAAAAAATGAGGGAAAATCCTGCATATGGTTTGTCATACACTCACCTGCCAGCGTGTACAGCTGGCTTGTAATACCTGATAATTCATTCTCTGCGTCACCTCTATCAGCACGATCCGAGTAAGAAACTAGGCCACGGTGATTTTCCATTAGAGCACCAACGCTGGTTTTCTGCTCGACTGGTTTGAGATGTAAAAACCACAGAAATCCTCCTATTCTCACCTCTGGATCTCCATCACTTCCTCAGCAATCATGCGTCCAATCTTCCCAGCTCCCGCTCTTGTGCCGCCGGGGATACCAGGCACCGTCTGCAGCGCCCGCCTCCCCCCACCTACCAATCAGCAGCAATCAAGAGAAGAAGAATGTATGCACTGTGGAGAATAACTGTGGACATGGGCTGATGTTTTTGATAAATAAGCAGGGAGTGAAAGAATGAAGGGAGTCATTTACCCTCTGAGGTCAGGACGCTGTCCATACTCTGTGGAGAGGCAGCAGACTGAGGGTAATCTGATCCCTCCATCATAGGACACCTGAAGAAGGGGGGGGGAAGCGCACAGGTGATGTACCAGAGTCATCAGAGAGCCAAAATATTTTTGTTTATACCTTAAAAACTTCCAGGTAAAGCAAATAAAATGCGTTTTCAGATACTTACGACACCACAGTGTTGGTAGACACGATGTACTCCACCTCCTTGGTCCAGGGGTTCATAAAGCTGAACCATCTGCTTCTTAACGTGATGAAGGAGCCATCTTTGATCTTGAACTTGTAACAGTTGGTGTTGATCTTCTCCCTCATCTGTAGCACTGTGGACATTTGCGATACATTCGCAGTGAGCACACTAGCATTCATTCATTCGTTCACATCTTCTCTATTAAACTCTAACAGGGATTTTAGAGGTTTCTCAGAAAGCACCTTGTCTATGACATTCTGCCAGGTGGCTGATGTCGTCCTGGTGGAAATACTCATAGAAGGAAGTTCCCAGCAGCTCCTGGGGTAGGTAGGCGAGGATGGCTGTGGCTCTGGAAGAACACACAGACACAAAGAGGATTGTTCGCTTGCAGCTGCTGGTGAGAGTCTTAATTATGGGCAACAAAGGTTTTCTAAGATAGTGAATCACCCTAAAGCAGATCACTCTGTCCTGAAACCTGAAGCTAGAATAAAACTCATTTAACTGAAAAGCTTTTCATCTGTACTAAAGGCCGGTTGTAACACAGCTCTAAGAGAAATCAGTGTGTACCAAGGTTATTATCGTTAACGAAAACTAACGAAATAACGAAAACTAGAAGTGAAAAAACATTTTCGTTAACGGAAATAAAAATAAAAACAAAAAAAGGAAAACTAACTAAAACTGGAACGAGTGTTCACAAAACTAACTAAAAAATTAACTGAATTTATAGTAAAAATGTGTTTAGTTTTCATTGATGTGTGCGTGTCATACAATAGTCAAGGGTGAAAATGAAGTTTAGTTTCCAGATTTTTTTCTTGCTGTGTCTCATTATGCCAGCAGGTGGCAGCACGTTAGTCGAGTCGTCTGTGTTGCTGCTCCGTCCACGCGCAGAATCATGTCAGGAAAAGTCGGAAGAAAGCGCCAGAGTCCAATTTGGGATTACTTTGAATATGACTGTGTTTTGGATAAAGCAAGTGTCTTGTAGTGGAAAGAGACAAATTATGAGGGACATTTCTAAAGGGAAAAAAATCCCACAAACCTTAAAGTGCACTTGAAAAGCTCACACAAGAAGGCTAACCTAGCTTACCTTGAGAAGGTAAGGGAGCACACTCAACCCTCATCCCCAGAAAACAGAAGCTAACCCCAGGCAAGGCAGCGTGATGCATCCCGAGACAACAGGACGGGGATATCTACACAACTGTGTGAGTCAATTACCTTCAAAAAGTTTATCAATTCACTTGAACCAAAATTACGAACACCCGGTGCTGCGAGAGTTAATAGTCTCATTGGGGCCAAGATATACATTTTATAGTTGCCTGGTATCAATGGTTGTTCATCTGCCTTTATTTATTTATTTAAAGAACCCATAGGTGGGAATGTGAGTTGCCTGTCTCTGCATGTTAGCCCTGCGACAGACAGGCGACCTGTCCAGGGTGCAGTATGGTAGCTGGAATAGCAACATACCCAAGGATGAGCAGAATGACTGATATGATGAAACTGGGATTTTGTTACACTTAATTATTGCAAACACAACTAAAACTATAACTGAAACTAATCAAAACTAAACTGAAACTAAGGATTTTCAAAAAAATAAAAACTACTAAACTAAACTAAACTAGCAAACAATTGGTAAAAACTAATTAAAACTGATATAAAATTGAAAATCTGAAGTCAAAACTAAATAAAAATAAAAACTAATGAAAATTGCAAAACTATTAAAACCCTGGTGTGTACTGAAACATAATGTGTTCATCTAAACAGCTAAAATTAAAAACTCAAAAATCACCGCATCCTAAACAGGGCTGTATTTGACTCCATCGTGTTTGTTGCTAACAAAGGCTGTGCTAAATGACACAGCGCTGCAGGTAAAAGTCGACTATTTGTGGCTCTGCTCTGACATTTTATGCACTACAAGTTATTTCGATTTCTCTGAATCCATATTTCCTCACAGCTCTCACCCCTCCACCCTTCAGGAGGCAATTTCATATCAAACTCTCATATCAAAATTACAGTCGGTTCAATTTTTGGCCACTTTATCCTTTTACTATCTAATCTTTTGCTCTCTAAATCTATCAATAAGCAGGCGACTCTGAGGATAAGCTGAGGGAAATGCGACCTTGAAAATCACGCGAGTATGCAAGCAGCTGAACTTTACTGTCCTGTCACATAAATCAAGACGAGGTGACCTATTCGGCTCTCCCCTTTAACGCTCTTTTGCCTCTCACCTCTGGTCGACGAAGACGAACTTGCCGTCGATGGCGTGCCGGGAGACGTACTCTGTCGGCTTCACCCTGATGTCTGCCAGGCTGGGCTGGGGGACGATGTGGGGGTGCAGGCGGCCGATGGCCACCAGGCAGCTCAGGTTGCAGCCCTCGTTGTCGGGTTCATTGTCTTCGTCGAGACCCATCTTGGTAGGTGGCCAGCTCTTCAAGTAGCCCGTGCTGTGGATAGTGCAGAAGCTCTTACGGTCGGCTGTAATGAGAGTGAAGAGACGCGAGAGAGAGGCGTTAAAATTAGAAATAAGCAGGGCCATCTTAGTGGGATACCGTCACCATGCTGTGGGGTATGATGGAGCGTTTTTTTCAGTTCACTGAACTGAATGTGATGGGATTTATTTTTGATTATGAACCCACATCTGAACAGTTTGGCTGATTGATTCAAAATCTCTTACAAAACGCTGAGGAAGCCACAGCAGTGATGCAGTTACGGCTAATTATCAAATACAAATCAAAACACGAGGCTGAACCCTTGAAGACAAATCATACGGTCGTCCCTGCAGGACTGAAGGATCACAGTTAATCAGCGAGTGCTGTGTGGACTTTGGCTCGTACCCTCTTTAAACTATTTTTGACAAATGAGCCCATCTGTGATTTTCAGGGCTGTTTATTTCTTGCTCTTTGCCATAAAACTACAAGATTAGAAACTACAAGAACCTCCTGCCTGGCAACTTCATCTTCAACAGCCTTTGTCCAGTATATCTGCCATCCCTCCTCTGCAAACGCACAAACCATCTGGAACACCTTTCCACTCTCTATGAAGATGGGAGTACTTCTACTTCTTGGCATGTTCCTCTGATTATAAAAGACGTTTTACACTCCAGTTCCTCAATAAGCTACTAAGTAGCTCCAAACGCAGCCAGCCATGTTTTCATTTGCTCTTAGACCAGTGGAGCACACATGCTGCAATGTATTCCAGGAAAATCTTCTTATATTGACTGATCAAAGTGCAAATGTCCCGTGCGTCACTTTCCACTTTCCACTTTCCGACGAGGAAAATTGAGCGACCGAGGCTCCGTTCGTGTCATGTTCTAAACCTTTGATTTTTAATCTTAAAAACTCGAGTCCAGGCGTGATGTTAATCTGCACTCCGATGTGTTCCAGCTAATTCTCCACGGCTGAAACCACCATCTGCCGAGCTGACTCAGACTGCTTTCAGCCCTGACCTGCTTGGCACACAGCTAATGAAGTATGATATAGAGGTTGCCAGAACAGCCCAGGTGCAATTTCCAAATAAGAGTCACACAAATCAGAATTTGGTCAGTTAAATGTGATTCAGCAGGTCACAATAACCTCAAAAGTGTTGTTGTCGTTCATATATTTTTACTTGATTAACGTGTTTCTGTTCAAATTAAATTACCTCAGTGCTTTTTAATTGCAACATAACATTTTCTAGTAGTTTGTGATGTTGTTAAATGATAGTCTGGTTCTTGCTCAGAGTTAAAATTCATTTTTGCTTTAGCTGTTTTTGTGTTAACTTTCACTGTTTGGACCAACTCTGCAGAAATGAGCCGGAGGCAGAGCGTGACACCGGCAGAACTAAACTGTTTTCTGTATGATTTAATCAGCCTTACACACTGTTGTGGATCAATTTTGGCCCGTCCACTCTACTTTACAGTGTTACCTCAGTTCATTGAGATTTTTAGGCATTTGCTCAGCACAGCTGAATCTTAAGGTCCAACCTCATCATTACATTCAGGGTGAGGTCTGGACTTTTACTGGCCCAATGCAACTGTTCATCAATGTGATGGCTGCACTTACAGCCACACAGTGGTAACACCCACCATGTTAGTGTAGAGGCTTATAAGTAACATCGCATTCACATTTGTCTTTCTTTAAATATAGGAATTAATTTACAGGACAATAAATAACTGGTTTTGGTTTAGAATTCATTCACATATCCACATAACACTGCATTCTAAAATAAGTGCGCACATTTTAGTTTACACTGTTATGTATGATTAATCTTTTGTTTTCTGAGTTACCTTAGTTGCAGCTGTTCCAGTCCCTTGATTAAGGAGCCAAGAGGTGGAAAAGGGGCGGAGCGAGCTTTAAAGGAAGACTGCAAATTGGTTCATGCCATAACTCGGGACCATGGGGGGGAATTGGAGTTAATTATGTTTGGTTTAGTTAGGTTTTGTGTGTTTTACCCCTTCATCAGCCACTATTTAAGTTTCCCCTTTGTCTCGTTAAGTTAGGTCAGTTTGTTTGAGTTATCAGTAGTGTTGTCAACTTTGAGTAGAGTTCTGTTATTTTGACCTCTTTTATGGGCCCAAGATTTTGATTCTTTTTGCATGATTTAACCAATTATGTTTTTGGGTTAAATAAAAAATCATTTTTTTGGACTTTAACCTGTGCCTAAGTTTCCTTCACTGCTCGGTCCATCACAATCAACAACAAAGCAAACTGTTAAGGTAGTTAGGCCAAAGTTCACGTTTTGGCGAACGTTGTCATCTTGCGAGAATAAAAATCCATCTTCACATTTTCACTCTGTGGATCTCTTCACAATAAAAGTCCAACTGAAGTAATCGTAAGTCAGAAGAAACAGCTTGATACTTTCTTTCCAGCCATCCAGCTGTAGATTTGCTGCTGTGCAGGGGATCGCTGTCGTGTCACACGACCCAATTTCGTCATTTCCAAGATTTATTAAGGGGCAGACGGCCTCAGATATGACTCTAGAATACCTGTGTATACAGCTGAGTTCATGATCAACTCAATAACGTAAACAAGCCCAAACCATCACCCCTCCTTTGTTGTCCATTGAAGCCAAGCTTCACTTTGGATCAGAAGCCGTGTGGAAACTTCCTGCTAACAACAATCCCAAACAAGCCACACTTGTTCTGTTCAGTCTTTTTCTAAATATAACGTTATGAACTTTAACAGTTAACATGTTAAGCCGGAGATGTAGCTCCTGGGTTATTTGTAGTGCCTTCGAGCATTGCACAGTCTGACCTTGGGGTGAATTCTGGGAAGATTATAGCGTTATGTTATCACCTTCCTGAATGCTCCATAGAAGCAAACTGCACAACTTCTGCTTTTACAGAGGTAGTCATTCTTGCTCATCAGTTTATCGAGTGCATTTGATTATCAGCACCTGGCTTCTTCTTCCCCTTTAAATTATAGAAGCAGTTAATAAAGATTATAAAGATTGCGGTAAAAATCTTCTTCTGAGCAACCGCCTATCAGGAAAAAAAGGCCCTCCGCCTCAGGTTTCCGCTCCTCTCATCTACAAGTGCAGCGCATGTTGTTTGCAGATAAGCGCTCGCAGTCTCACTCAACTGAAAGCATCTTTGATTGATGCTTCATAGCTCTGACTTTCAGAGGCAGCCCTATTTTCAAAGATTATCACTGGTGAGATTCTTTTATGGCGTGTAAGCTTTGCTGATTAATTAAAAGGTTTTCAAATGAATAAATGAACTCGGTCCTCTCGTCGGGTAATAGGACGCATTCATACACAGAAAACACATCATTCAAATAACTACTTAAACACAAAAGAAATACCTGAAACATGAATAAATAATCACTGCTATAGGTTCTCCACCTGAGCCCTCATGCATTACTGAAATAGGATGCATCTATTTTAGCCAGTTCTAGTATAAAAGACGAGAAAAAAGTTGATAACTGTCAAATGTATCGTTTTCATTATAATATGAAGAAAAATTTGAATAGTTAAACTAATAAAAGCCGACCAAAAATGTAACCTTTTCAAACACTAAAATCTAAGCAGACATTTAAGAATGTCAAACTAAATTTAATGTGAATTTTCTCAAAATGAAATAATAAAAGTTGGAGAACAGAAAACTATTAAATCTTTTTATGATAAAATGTATAAAACACATTAACAGGGGAAATTCTTCATGCTGGAGGAGCTGTGGGGAAACTGTTGCAAACCATACCCACATATTCTGGTCGTGTCGAAAACTTTCTAAATTTTGGGAAGATGTTATATCAAAGATAGAACAGACTATAGGCTTTAAATCAAAACAACGGCCTGTCATAACATTTTATTTAGGAGACCTACCCGAAGAATTAACAAGCAATGACAAATATCTCCTGAAGATTCTTACTGCTGCTGCAAAAAAAGCAATTACTCGTAAGTGGCTCTGTACTGACCCCCTTGTTCTGGACGACTGGTTGAGCGTTGTTGAGGAGATTCATAAAATGGAAAAAAAACTTACCTTTTTGTTAAGGCTGCAAGCTAATATTTATACCACGAGATGGGACAAGTGGTTGAAATATATCCGAAATTAGAATGTTGTTTTGTTTTTTGAATTTAATTTATTTTTTCTTTCTCCTGTTTGTGCCTACTCACATCTATATAAACTTCTGCATGCCTCTCCTAAGCTGCTCTTACATCTGTAGATGTGCTGTCAATTCATGAATATAAAGTCATGTTCTCACTGCCAGAATTGCTTTGTGGGAAAAAGCTGTGCTTTCCAGTCGACTGCTTGTTTTGTTATTGTTGTTTTTGGTTGTTTGTTGTTTTCCTTTTCTGTTGTAAAAATATGTAAAACCTTTATTAAAAACTAAGTAATAAAAAAAAACACATTAACAAAAAAAATGTCTGTCTTTTTTTTTCTCTAGAATTTGTTTTTGACAATATAGAGCGGGTAAATAAAGGTTAAATAAACACCATGCTCTCATGCCAACTGAGGTGCAATTCCTTGTTATGAAAAGGATGTGAACCTAAAAATAGAAGAACAAGAACACCAGGAAACGAGTTTCATAAGGAGGTGATGGAGATATTTACAAAGCACTGTGTGAGATGTAAATAGAGACGAGAGAGAAGCCGCTCCAAAGGTCTTTTAAGACACGGGATGCAAAACACTGCTGGCTTCATCGAGCTGATATAGTGGAAGCTCTCCGCAATTCAGACGTGGCTTATTTTTATGTTAATGCTCCTCACCCGTTCTGTCAGACGATGTGGGAGAAACGAGCCACAGCAGCAACACCATTTACCCTTTAGGCCTGACAGTGATGTAAAATGCTTGAAATGAGAGTTTGTTTAATACGACTGATACTTATAATTACAGATGCTACATCCTACATGTAGTCATGATGGTGCATCTACACCCTTAGATAATTGTTAAGGGAAAAACGCACCATAGATCCTGACCAGTCCTATCTCTGTGTAAGGGGTAATTAAGTTCTTGCTGTAGTGCTGCGTGCATAAATCAGTGCATCCTTCTTTATTTAGAGATGCTTGCACATGGACCCTGCAGGTATGTCATTAACTTACAATAAAGAGTTTTAGAAGCAACTGGGAACAACAAACTAACTTCAGCGGTTACTTTTTGTCAGATCTAGACACCAATCTCCAAAAGAATAAGCGGTAACTTGACTGCACGCGCTTCATAAGATTGCTGTCACAGCTTTCCACAAGGCTGTGATCAGTCCACCCATACAGAAACAGCACTGACAAGCAGAGACATCAGATTTACAGAAATGAGTGGATGTCAGAAAGGGACCAGAGAGCTGATAAGCACAGAGCTTTTTCAGGTGGTGCTCTGACAGAGAGGAAGGTTGTCAGGTTGTAATGAAGACGATGGCGCGCTACCTTTTTTCTTAGAGCAGGTGGAGGGAAAGTCTTTATCTTCTACTTTGACAGACGGCCTGTTGCACTTCATCCTGCAGAAAAATGACCGCCTGGCTCCAGAACAGAGTCGAGAAGGACCGGGGGTGATGTCCGTCTTCACAGGAAGACCAGCTGCGAAAATAAAGGAAAAGAAATAATCAGTCAACAGAAAACGACTATTCTTTCAAGCCTCTGCAATTTTAGAAAGAAGGACTTGCACACAAATAACAAAGGAAACGCACATGTGGAAAATAAATCCATTTGGAGCTCTTGGTTGCATTTTCTATTCTTATGATGCACACTTCCCCTGTTTTACCTCCAGCTGTGTTTGCCATCGTTAAAGCAACAGGCTTTTCCTTTGAGAAAATGCACTCTGACTGTTTCTAGCCTTCAGTTCCCTATACGGGGTTCCTTTTCACACCAGATTTTAACGGCATTGACCAAACTCTTGGCTCTACAAAACAGATTACACACGTCCCATTTTTGCTTACTTTTAGCATCGATGAGTCTCTCTCGTGGGGCTGTATCAGAGGACGACAGCTGCTCTTTGACCTTGGCGATGTCCTTGGGGTGAAGGTAGTCAAACAGGCTCTGACCTATCAGGTCATTCTTGAGAGGAGAGAGAAAGATGAATAAATTTAAATCGTTTAATTTGTGGAATTTCAAATTAGGATGGATAGACATAGATGTTTGCTGGCTATGAATTGTCCACTTGTTTGTGTCGTAATAATGAGTGAGCAGATTCACAGTAAAGCCTTTTAAGGTGGCTTAAAAATCCTCCATCATTAACAAAAAGATCCCTTCATTCCTCAGGCTGCCAGCGTACCTGGCTGTAGTTGAGAATCTTGTACACGGATTCAGAAACAAACAGGATCTTGCCACGATCGCATCCGACGACAAACAGGAAGCCATCAGCAGCCTGCATTATTAAACAGAACGTTAAAAACTGGATTAAAAGTTCATTTCTGGAGTTTTTTCCCCCCTTTGTATAGTTATAAAAAGCACCTTTAATTATTTTTGATTTTTCCACTCACCCTTAGTATCAAGTGCTTCAGTTCATCATCTGAGAGGAAGGAAGGCTTGTAGTTTGCCTCTGTGTACGGGTTGGCTGCACCTGCACACATAAGAGCCTTTTTAGAAAGCTGTATGCTCCCACTTAATCTTATTTGCTTTGAGTGCCATAAATTTATCTTCCTTTAAGAATTACACACAATGTTTACCAAAGGATTAGCAATATCAACTGACCAGCCCCCACTGACCTTCACATTTTAACAGCGGTCCATCTTAACTATCCTGACCTGCCCGTTCCCCGATTAGGGATCAATCATCAATTATCTTCTTTATTTGTCACCTGATCAGTAAAAACCTCTCACGTTTCCCATGTTTATGAATATGTTTCGTTGTTTAATCTTAATTTAACTGGGATTAAAACCCTCAGGTCCTCAACAGCTCATATTTCACATGTTAGCACAAAAACTGATGCGAGCAAGTGTTTGAATGAGAAGACCTTTCACTTCGTTGCCTCGCCAACCCTCCCAGTTGATTCTAACCTCTGAGCGTCTTCATGTGTTGGACAGCCATCCGGAGGACTGTCAGTTTATCCAGCTTGCGGGACATGGCATTGCAGGTGGGCACCAGTGACGCCAGCTCATCGATGAAGCTGTTCATCTTGTCTCTGCGACGTTTCTCAATCTGGCTATGAGCCTCTCTGTGCGGGAGAAGACATCAGACATCAAAAAAGCCATCTTGCTAGCAGAAATCCACAGTAAATAATAATAAATCAGCATGGCTGAACTTTACCTGCTCTACAAAATACAAACTCCTAAACCTGATCTCAACAGGAAAGCATGATCAGGCACCTTATCCAACAGACTCCACTGTCTACGCATTCATAGTCCTGTCTAACATGATCAGCTAGCAAGACGCAAAGAAAACATAGCCTCAAGAGACATGAAGAAATCCAGTTTTTGTTGTTCTGCCGATTCTCCGCGACTATAAAGTTCTATCCTTCCTGCTTGTCTGCTCTCGCTTTGCACAGAAGCAGCTAAAGAGAATTCTTTCCATGTAAGAGAAAGACAGCTTGGCTTTAGCAATTAGGTTTGCTTTTACAGTCCCCTTCCACATAATGCTTGGATCTATACACTTCAATGTATAAAGTTTCTTATTATCAGTGTGCACAAAGATCTCTCTGTCCCCATCCACAGAGTGACATTTAATTCATGCAAGGGAGCTTAGCAGGTAAGGGGGAATGGGAGAGAGAGAAAGGAGTGTTTATACCTGGCATTCTTAATCCTGCCCTGTTGGTCACTGAAAAGACAAACAGAGAAAGAATTAGAGAGAGAAATCAGAGAGGACTGAAGGGTTTGATTGTTAAGTTAATGCGATAGCACATACTTTAAAATGTGCAAGAAGAGGGCAAATCTGATGACTAATGCAGTACAAACATGACACATCTCTTTATCTCATATTTACAGTTAAGAAAAAAGAGCAACAACAAGGGAAATGTCCACTCCACTCAACAGACACACCCAGACGATGACTTCATAGCACATACAAATGATTCCTTGACTTTCCAAAAACAATTAGGACGAGTTAAACTAAAAAGTCAGGAGACTGACTTTATTTTGAGATAAAGCATCTCTCCAAACTCTGCATTGTCTGTGTCTTTTTTGGGTTATTTCTGCTAGTGGACGATTTGTCTAATCCAGTGTGTGGCGAGCACTTAGTTCAGTAAAACCAAAGGGTTAAAGTAATACATCCAAAGCCCCTTAAGTTGCTATGTAACGTGACTACGTCATTCACTCTCCTTCAGGCAGCACTCCCTACTGCACCCCCAGCTGAACTGCAGACATGTCTGTACAGTAGTGAACTGGTTCTCCTCGATTGGCTTTGGTGTCACAGTGCAGTGTGCAAGAGATTTTCCCCTGGAGGGAAACTTTGCTTTAATTTTATGACTTTTTTATGAATTTTTATGAATTTTCTTTCCCTGTTAAGTGAAATTAAATTGCACTGATGACGTCCGATGCAATTAAATGATCGAACATGCAGTCCTAACATGGTGAAAAACTCTGACGTGTCAGATTTGGTCATATAGATCATGGCAAAAGTCCTCGTGCCGGAAAAATTAAACATCTTTACTGGGTGTTTATTACCCGATCGTTCTCTATTGTGCTCTAAAGGACAAACCTTGGAATCTGTGTAATATTCAGAGCAACATGGATTTATTCTAGTAAGAGCTGCTGTTGTTAAAAATAACATCTCTCAACACTCTGAGCAGCATCCAGTGTAAAACCTCCATTCACCTCCTCTGTATTTATGTGGGCACTGAAACATCCAAATACAGATCTCTAAGATTCACAAATGTGAGTGTGAAAACACGAACGTTATGATTTGGCTCAACGGGCCCTTTAAGTTGAACTCAACAGGGAACCCAATCGTGTCAGGAGCAAGTTATTTCAAGAGCAATAAACAGACACATTCAGCAGATTAAAGCTCTATCGCCATGGCAATAACGGCACCTTACCTGCCCAGTTTATCTTTATCTGGGTCCATGTCGCTGAGAAGGAGAAAACAGGAGATATAAGTTTCAGCAAGACCACAGGAACACATTCAAATAACCAGAGCACTTCACAAAGGGTTCACTGGGTTGAGTAGGTTTGCTTTTCAGTCTGTTCAATATTTCATGGTGCAAAAGATTATGTGTGAGGGTTCAGTGGCATTTCAGGCTGATTGATTGAGTTTGCTAGATCTACTAACATCGAGTCATGTTTGAACTTACTCAAATGAGAAGCCATCAATTCTGCAAAGAAACACAAATTTATTAATCAATTTTTTGTCACTGAATGATTCAGATCATTATGTTTTGTTTTAAACAACGTGTAAAGTGTTAGCAACATTGGCTAATAGTGTTTAAGGACACAGATGTTATGAATATTGTAGCACACCTGCAGTAATTAATGCAAAAGACTTTGTGTCTCCATAATCAGACATGGTTAATAAGACTCTGAGTGTATCTAGTCATTTCACTTTATCACTTCTTCCCATAATTCTCAGTCTGCATATTTTTCACCACTGCTGGTAAGTCAAGCGGTAGTAGCAAATATGTTTATATTACCAATAAAGTGAGCATTTGAGCTTCTCTTCCTTCCTTGTCTACTTACTGGTAGTCGGTGGTGCTGCCTTTCCTTTTGCGGGTGTAGTCCATGCCAGGCGTGCTGATGGAACTGGAGATGAGGTCAGTGGAGCTGGGGGACATGAAGTCGGTCATTGTAGACGAGATGTCCATCCTTTGGTCTGCCATCAGGTCATCTGCACGGCACAATGAGACACTGAGCTTAAAAACAGACATATCTCTGTGTGCGCGGATTTAAGGCCTTTATACACAAAGTGTCACGAAAAAAATTAATAAATAAATAAATTGTTGTTTTTTTTTTGTTTTTTTTTTTTTAGGTACAAACTGGTCGTGTAAAGCGTATACACACTGAAAGCAGTCTGTTTCTGTGAAAAATGCACTGCAAAAGTTGGTTCACATGTTTCTGAACAAGAAAAGGAAGAAACTGAGATTCTGGGTTCATCCAATTCTCAGGTGAAGGCAGCAGCAGGGAGAATTTCATGGTTTGATCCAGGAGTTGAGGCTGTATCGATACCACCTTTGGATGTCAGCGATGTCAGTGTTCTTCTTAGCAAAGTTGGAATCACATCAAAGAGGCAGAGGACTGACCCGCAGCAGTGTCTAGCTGCCTGTCTGAGCTAAAAATAGGGTCATTGTACTATTTCCATATCATTGAGCATAGGGCTGTGCGATATGACAAAATCAAAACGTCTATCGTTTCATATTATAAACTATCGTTTGTTACGTGGTGCAAAATACACGGCTTATTTTTTCATTGTTTGGATGGTCACCGTGTGGATGCAGGCACAGAGAATACCAGCAGAAAGAGCATGGAGAGAGTTTACCTCCTTTTTTTTGCTTCTCACCCGTAAGGTGCTCAAAACAAACCTTAGACTCAAACATTAGAACAGGCTTTTCCCCGCAGCACAGCATGTAATACATACAAAGAAAATGGCAGCCGTTACAACTTTTATTTAGTGTCATGCATCGGTGAAAACACTCGACTCCAGGTACACAACGGCCAGCTGAAAACATTTCACACAAGTCGAGTTGCCCGAGATTCACAGAATTGACAGAAAATGCACTATTTTAATAATAATAATAATGGATTGGATTTATATAGCGCTTTTCAAGGCACCCAAAGCGCTTTACAATGCCACTATTCATTCACTCTCACATTCACACACTGGTGGAGGCAGCTACGGTTGTAGCCACAGCTGCCCTGGGGCAGACTGACAGAAGCGAGGCCATATCGCGCCATCGACCCCTCTGGCCAACACCAGTAGGCGGTAGGGTAAAGTGTCTTGCCCAAGGACACAACGACCAGGACAGAGAGGCCGGGGATCGAACCAGCAACCTTCCGGTTACAGATGCGCTTCCCAACCCCCCGAGCCACGGATGAGAAATGTCTGATATCGGGATATGAGATTTTGGTCATACCGCACAGCCCTAACTGAGTACTCTGTACCGGTGTGTGCTTTGAGCCAGGAGCACTTGTTGCTAAATGGAGTGGTTTGATTGGTCAGAATTGTTTATTCAAATATGAAAAACTGGACAAAAAAAACAACAACAACAAAAAAACTAAAATGCTACAAATTTGACCTGCAAAGTTACGCGGTCTGCACATGAACGGCTGCGTTAAGAAAAGGCAAGTAGGAAAAATATTTACAGATGTAATATTCACATCTGTAGACTGGATAATGCTGCCCATACAACCAGTGAACAGACTAAATGTGGCCTGACAAAGGATGTGAATGTATTATTTATTTTATTTTTACTTAATTAAAAAAAACAAACAACTGTATCGAGCACTAGAGCATTTTAAGATGAGAAAAGTATTAATCATGCACTGTATTACTCACTCAAAGCTAACGGGTGTGTTTCCTTCATTTATTTGTCACCGTATTTGTGGCTTTACCAGTGCACAAGTGTTTCACCAAATTTAAAAAAATACTACATACACATTTTAGTAACCATTTTTATTTCACCGGCTGCTGAAGCTACATAATCTTAAGACAAACTGGCAACCTAGTAAACCACACTACCAAACCAGAATAACAACAGTTGACGACTTTCTTTGTTGTGACTCTTTCTGGGTGACTCTGCAGTGGTTATCAAGCCGCCTGCCTGCACAGGGCTCCAGATGAGAGGAGTGACTGCTGTGCCACTGCTGACTGAGATCACAACACTCTGCGTGGTTGGAATAATTACATTTGCCCCAAACGAGTTGGTGGCTGTGTGAGTCTATAACTCATATTCATAGCAAAGAGTAAAACAAAAGCTCCCACTCCTGTATAAGACATCATTGCAGCTATATAAAGCTCTTGCAGTTTGACCAAGTAAATGTTATTTTATTCACTTATTTATTTTTTAAATTGAAGGACAAATGCACATGTTTAAAGGGGACCTATATATCGTTTTATTGGTGTAAAGATTCTTAAACCACAGTCTGTTGTTGTAGACAGCAAACCAGATGGATGATGCCTCTGGCACACATTTCAAAAATCCAAAAGGACTATCCAGCAGTTTCAAATACAGCACAATAAACCAGCAACTGTCATGACTGCCAGATTAGTTCAACAGCTAAACAAACGTATCGGCTGCTGTTTTGACAATGTAGCACAATTACATGAATAGCCGAGCTGACGCTAATCTGACACGTAAATGTATTAACCAGGGGGCGTTAAACAAGCTGCTCAGAGGACAGAACAGGCCAGCAAAAACATCCAATATGGCTCCCTGGATGGCACTGCAAAGTGTGAAAATTTCACCTCATTAATATCCAGAATTGTTCATTAAATGTAAATCATGGCGAGGTAACGTCAGCGTAACAGCACTGACAAACGCTGAGAAATTGCTTCAATCGTAGGAGGAAAAAAAATGTTTATTCATAGACAAAGGCAGGTAATTATGAAACGGGTTTGCTGCCTTAAAGATGTTTTCTGTGGTTCGTGAACTAAATTTTTTAATACAGGTCTACTTTACTAATAGAAAATGAAGGGATCCTACGGTTCATACACAAACACATTCTTGCTAAATGACAGCTGCAACATAAGGACGAATATTTCCCCAGAAATATAAAAGTCCATTTGCAAATCTAAAAAGGCTCTTGTGCCAGATTTCAACAGACCCGTGTGCAACCTTGTTATTCAGTCTTTTGGTGATTAGAAATAGCTGCAATGCAGGTGTTTGTGTGTATTAGAAGCTAAAATAAAAGAAACAATTCACTGTTTCTTTGCAGAAGAAAATATAAGCAACACAGAGCAGACAGTCACACGAATGTCGCGTGCATATGCATGCATAGACCGAAACTACTGGGTCTAAGTATGTAAATGAACTGACAAATAATAAGCGCGGCATGTGCGAGATTACTCATATTATCCGTGCTGACAAGAAATCACTATAAAGGTCTGAGGTAAAGATCAAAGCGGAAATACTGTAGTTGTGAGAAATGGAGGTGACTATCTGCACAGACCTTTTTTTCCAATAAAGCGTGCACACTTAACTGAGAGATGCACAGAGGGAAATACTAATTTATTTTTTAGGAAGGGCCAAACTCACCACAGATGTTCATCACAGCCTGTGTGTTAAAATCATCTCCTTCCATCCACTCTGGAGCCCTCAACTGTGAACACACAAAAGCAACACTTTTAGATGGAATCATTCTGAGAATCTGCAGAGACAAAAACAAAGAAATCCCAAAACAAAGGAAATACAGACAGAGTAACTGTTGCCTGGACACATGCAGCAAACATCGTGTCATCTGGGTCAAGTGTTCAGGCGCAACAAACAGGAAGCCACTATTACAACTGCATGTATTGAAATACTGTAAGCTATTTAGGTCGCACCGTATCAGTTACATGACACGTAAATCAGACTGGTTGAGATGTGCCATGTGCATTCCAATTCTCTGAAGTTTAGTGTTTAAACTTCAGAGATGATGAAACCTCCCCAAGTGACTCTGAGCTGACTGAAGAAGGCCTGTCGTTAACAAGAGTTCTTGCTTAATTATTCAGTCATTTTCTGTAAAGGTTTCGATTAGAGTTTCTCATCAAGAGCCTCTAAACCAGGGGTGTCAAACTCAATTGCACAGGGGGCCAAAACTCAAGGCACACTTTAGGTCGCGGGCCAAACAAGATAAACATTTATTGAACACACTAAAACAATGTTTTTTAAACATAAATATGAATAAAAACAGACAGGAATATTATTCCAGATTAAATAAACTTAAAAAAAAAGAAACTTTAACTTTAAATATTTTGCTCTTCATAAAAATATATCCTGTCAAAATTATGCAAGTTAGAAATATGAACATACTGCCAAAAACCCCAGAAAAAAATTAATGAAAGCACACACAAGGTTGGAGCCGCATGTAGACGGAGCTGGGCATTGCTTCAGGAATGGAACTAATAAACTGTGCGGACCATTCAGTGTCGTACTTTCCTTGAGTGCATCATTACACTGCAGCTCCATCTGAATCTGCACAGGTGGAGTTCAGCATTACTTGGCACAGGGAAAGTGAGGCAAGTTGCACTGGTGCATTTGTGACAGCTTCACTTGAAATGCCTTCACTGCATCATACATGTCCATGAACTGACAGATTTCCTTGCTGAGCTCAAAATTTTTTATCCCAACTCAGCCAACGGACTTCTGTATGATAAGGAATGTCGGCAAACTCTGAATCTATTTCCCACATAAAAGACTGAAATTGACGGTGATTTAAACTTTTAGCTCAGATACAATTTATGGTTTGCGTTACGGTCATCAACATGCTCCATTTTTAGGACTTTACCACACAGCCTTTCCTGGTGTATGATGCAGTGATATGCTGTTAACTCACTGGTACAGTTCTCCTCCTACATCTTTACTCACATCCTGCTGACTAGTCCGCTTTTTTCACCGCACAACACCGGCGCTCCATCTAACAAGTTTGTCCCAGGGCAGTTTCACGTCGTTACACTTTGACATACGTTTTAAAAAATGTCTTTTCCTGTCGTTGTCCCGTGCATCGATTTAATGTTCAATATTTCCTCTCCAAGGATGAAGATGGCCAGCCGTGCAATGTCCATCATGTCTGTACTTTCATCCACAGCAAGAGAGTATGCGATAAAGTTTTTGCTTCTTTCACACAACTGTGTTCTTAAATCAGTGGCCATCTCACAAACCCGATCAGCAATCGTGTTTCTCCTCAGGCTCACATTTGCAAAAATCTGTGTTTTGTCTGGACACAAGCCGTCGCACAGCTTCATCATGCAGCTCTTCAGAGTGGTACCGGGCTGACTGGCTGTCTCCTCTGCTACAATAAAACTTGCTTTCACAACAGCTTCACTTTGTGATTTTGCTCTGGTGAGAAAAGTCTGCTGAAATGTCAGATTCTTCTTTAGTTCTTCTACTTTCTGTAGTTTCTGCATTTAGGTTTTTCAGCTTATCCTGACGTTTTGTCTCGTAGTGCCGTCTTAAATTAATTTCCTTAATTCCAGCCACATTAGCTCCACTAATAAGACACACGGGTTTACCAGCAATGTCTGTAAACATATATTCAATCACCCACTGGCGCTGAAAGGCTCTGCTTTCAGAATCAACTTGTCTCTCCACCATTGTGAGCGGCTAGCTTCGCAATAACAGAAGTTTGACTTGTTTGAGGCGGGAATGTTCCCAGTTAGCCTAGTGTTCAGGCTCTCGGGCCGGATATAAATGTACGCCGGGCCGGATGTGGCCCGCGGGCCTTGACTTTGATACGTGCTCTAAACGAACAAACTAGGGCTGGGTATCGTCACTGATTTCTAGAATCGATTCAATTCCGATTCACAAGGTCCAGAATCGATTCGATCCACGATTCGATTTAATTCGATTCGATTCGATTCACTTCGATTTGAATCTGGGAAATTTTGACAGTCAGAAATATTATAATTCAGATCAGTACATTTACATATTTTTGTATCTATAAAAAGGAAGCTGACACACGCAAGACTTTATCAAAGGTGTGAGCGTCACAGCAGATGCCTTTGTGCCAAAGTAGCTGAAGATAAAACACAGAAACACATGAAGGTGATTTTTCCTGGCCTGGGATTTTATAAAAATATTCTGCAGTACATCAAAAACGAAAGAAAACCATTAATCAACATATGAACATTACCTCTGAAGTTACAGCTGTTTTATTAGAGACATGGCTAAGCATTTTGCATTTTGCATAATTTTAAAAAGTTTAAATTTGTTCAGCATTGAACGGCAGAAATTAGGTTTTCTTTTCGAAAGTATATAAAACGGAAAGAAAAAAAAGTCGGCCGATAGCGCTGTAAACAACGGTAGACTTGTGCGTAACAAGCAAGCGAATAATGCAGAAAACCATACAGAGAGAGAGGGGGGAGAGAGAGAGAGAGAGAGAGAGAGAGAGAGAGAGAGAGAGAGCTGTGCATCATGGTAGAAGCAAAACAGTAAAAGTAAGAGTGAATACATGACGATGTTTATGTGAAGTGTAGTTTGGATCTTCTTTTGCTGCTGGTTCGGTCAATATTGTTTGGAGAGACATCAAACTAACAGCTTTACAATCAGCGCATAAAGGGCGTGAACACAAAGCGCGGACCAGATCAGAATCAGCGGGCTGTCGGCTTTCAGCCCCGACTGTGAGAAATTCGACATCTGATTCTGATCCGCGGGCTGCGCTGTGTGTTTAAGTCTTTGTGCAGAATCCGTGTTCCTGCTCTCATTTACTGTTTTAGCTGTTTGGTGGTTGTTGAAGTTTTGTGAGATTTCACCTGAGATTCTGGCATTTCGGGCAAAATAAATTTATATTAAAAAATCGATTCAGGATTTTAATGAATCGATTTTACGTAATCCAAGCCAGAATCGATTTTAATCGATAAATCGATTATAAAAACCCACCCCTAGAACAAACCTTTGCTATTGAATGAGTTTGCCAAGTAAAAGCACTATTCTACGGAGCCCCGCAGGGGACATGGGAGAAAAAAAAAATTAAGACGGACTTTTGCGAGATCTCGCAAAACATACTCGGGATCTCGCAAAACATACTCGGGATCTCGCAAAACATACTCGGGATCTCGCAAAACATACTCGGGATCTCGCAAAACATACTCGGGATCTCGCAAAACATACTCGGGATCTCGCAAAACAAACTCGGGATCTCGCAAAACAAACTCGGGATCTCGCAAAACAAACTCGGGATCTCGCAAAAACAAACTCGGGATCTTGCAAAACTTTTGCGAGATCCCGAGCTAACTCCCGTTAGCTCGAAGCTAACGGGAGGTCTTGACCTACAGCCGGGAGGAACACCGCTTTCCCGGTCGGCTTCGAGCCAGCGTCCGAAGAATGCGGCTAAAACGTTTGCGAGATCTCGCAAAAGTTTTTCGAGATCCCTGCGGGGCTCCGTACTATTCATACAGCTCCAGGTCAAAACAATATTTGCCTCGAAGAGCTTTATAATGTAAGCTAAAGACTATAGAAAAGCAAAGAGAAACCCAAAGATCAGATCATCCCTTACGGTTAAAGAACGCCTGTCAAAGAACTCCTTTGACAGGAAGAGACTTCCAGCACAACCAGGCTCAGGGAGTGGAGAGGTCAGGTGAAATAGAGGACAGAAAAGAGAAGTAAAGAGGAATCTCTATCTGCAACTTAACACCACAAAAAAAGGAAGTAGGCATCACCTCGTTATTCAGGAGTTCAGGATACGAAACAAGAACAAAACAAAGACAAAAAAACAGGATATTCGATGCCATTATCTATTCACTCAACCGCAAGCGGGTGTGTGCACTAAACCACTTGTTCAAGGCCAAGCATACCATTTAAATTTTTTGCAATAGGAGTGCTGTGTTTTTATAAGATGCTAAAAATGTCAGCAGCATGTGGAGGCGGTGAGCCTTTTTTCTGGGGTGAATGCTGATAAAGTTAAACAGCAGTCAGCCGGAATCAGATGCATGCAACACGTTACTGCTCTGACAACACGACTCCTTTAAAACCAGATTTAGTCCTTAAATTGTGTAAGCAAATATAACAGAGGTGTATTAATACATAAGTTCACTGATAACTTAAATTGAACCAAACACTACAAATATTACATGGAAATAAAAATAAATAAATATCACATTTTTAATGTCACACTTATTCCAAAGCAAATGCCGGCCTAGTTTTCAAATATGTTAATTATTTCTCCCACTAGAGCACTGTGAAGGACGACTCCTTGGTTCAAATTCACATCTCTGAAATATGAGTAGGCACCTCCTACAGATGGCGTGCAGAGCGGCTTCAGTTACCTGGACAGGAAACTGGAACAGGCTTCCTGGACGAGCCTGGTATCGTCTGAATCAGTCTGGTCTGCTCTGTTGTGATCTGGTCTGAGTCTGGTTTGATTCAGCCTGACCTAGTTTCATCCACTTTGAAGTGGTCTCCCCTCGTATGATCAGATCCTTAAGCAGCTGGGGCCCGTCTACATCTGCAGAGGGATAAAGAGAAATCTGTGAGTCAGGTGCAAAATCGTCTGGTACGAGATAAAAGCCAACTACAAGTCACATTCTGCAAAATATTTCCTCATTAGTCCCAGCAAATTAATCAATCGCTTTTTGGAGTATATCTCCTGCACAGATTCAAGCTCGGTTTCATTGTCAGTAGCTTTATATTAACTGGATACATTGCTTCAGAAAATGCCTGAGTGATGGAGAGATGGGAGGAGCGCAGCACATCAAGGTGGCAACACGGCTGCCAACATAGACCTGTAAGAAAAAGTATTTTCCAACACGGTGAGCTACCCAGCTGTTCCCACTATGCTATAGAAATGTGAGGAGTAACTGGGTAAAGATTCTACTTTACATTTCTGAAAATGTCAAAATGACGTCTGTGTGCAGAAACAAGAAAGATCTTTTCAGCTTAAGTTAACAGGTGTATCCATCAATTCCAATCTTAAGAGTGTAATATTAATGAACCTTTATTAGAAAAAGTAGATGAAGATAGATGTAGAATGAGTGCCGATCGGGTTCATTAAACAACTAATTTTCAGTAACAACACAATGTGAAACTCAAGATGCAGGCAGGAGAGTACTAGGTCAGGACGAGCTTGGTGAGCTCTTTTATTGGGACAAAGCCCTGGGCTAGAAGGGGAAAACCACTATGTCATGACTGAGCACTGAAAGGAACTGGTGCTGGAGTAAAAAGTGGGTCAGCCAATCTCTATGGTCTCTAACCACCCAGCCTCGATTTCCATCCACCACCTACTTCTACTTCATCAGTGAGTCAGCAAGGCATTCTGCTTTGATTCCCTGTTGAACAGGGAAACACCCACTCAGACAGTCAGGAAGCAGGCAGAAAGCCCGTTCATACGCTAAAGTATCCAGCCGGCAAGTCAGCTGACAAATCTCCCAAATACTTCCACCATGGCCAGTGATGGAACGTTTTTGTAAAGATGTGAAAAGATTTTACAAATATCAAATACACTACAAATTAATACTCGATGCTTCGAACAGGGATGAACCGAAACCCTTGCACTCTCGTCTTCTCTTACCCAGAAATATCAAAACTGCATACTGACCTCTGGTCAGTGAAATAAAATGGAATATTTTAACGACTGTTATTATATCCGGCTTCCTGTGATATTTAATAGTTTCAACCCCAACATGAGTCATTAAAAAAAAAACTGCTACTTTAGTACACAAAGAAAATCGACACAGCTTGATGTTTGGGTCATGGTTTCAGCTTTATATCAGAGGGGATAAATTAAAATTAAAGCTTTCAGAGCTCCACAGATGGAATCTGCAAGCATGACATAATTCTGTGGGTACTTGTAATGTGATTTCACTCAGCATTAACTCTTAACTGGTGACTTTTAAACTCGTAAAGCTTTAAATGTGTCCCTTTAGAATGACCAATTTAATTAAAAAATAAAAAATAAAACTCACAGTACAATGCAATTCTTAGGACAAGCATCACAATACAGGCAATTCTGAAATATGCAAGAGACTACAATAAGTTGACCTGTAAAACAACCTGATATACAGGTACAACTACGTCAGACTTTAAGTCCCTGCACCCTCACACAGGTGTTTTCTTTTAATTCTATTCGTGGGTGAAGCTATTCTGGGAATTTCTCTACGTGAGGTCACCAAATCTTACGTGCATAGTTGGGGTTTGTATTGTTGCAGCAGTCAGGGTGTAACAGCCTGTCTGCAAGGATGTGAAAGGGTTTACTGCACAGATTGAGTGCAGTGTGCTCACATTCAGCTTTTTACAGCCAAGAACTAACCGTGTGCCGAGTTTGAGTTTTTCATCATCACTGGGCAGGTCTTGCCAAACGATAACAATCCCCGCTACATTTTTAAACAAATGATAAACAACCGATTTAAATTTAAGCACTGACAAGGAAGTAAAGTCTGGTTGTCAAGTCTCAGGGCTCAACAGTGCTGACCCAAGAAGACCCTAGCAGCGCTGTATGTGGAAATTATAATCTAAGATTCAGGGCAACAGGTCCAAGTAAGTGTCTGGATATGCTTGTTATCTAGAAAGACCTGTGCTTCTCTGGCAGCATGAGATTGCGCCCTGTCCAGCTAAAAAAAAGCACAGGTCAAGGTGCTGCCACAAAAATGGCCCGAGTACAGGTTGGAGCCTTTCCACTGCGAACAATCAGATCACAGATGGTGCTCTCACGGATATGCATGGCTGCTGATACAGCTGGGACACTCATGCAGGCATCCGGCATGCCAAGAGTCCAACCTCGGTTGATGGCGGCACTCATGACAATGCTGTGCACACACTGCTTTTTGTGTTCTGAGACGAGTGGCTAGAAAATGCAGAAATGTATATATTCTGTTCTTGTGCTGAGTAACATAGCAGTCTTTACTGCTGTTATTCAAATACAAAGGCATAAGCGTATGATGGAAAAAGTTATGAATTAATACTCTACAGCTGGAGAGTGCTCAACAGGGAAAACGTCACATAGTGCCCAGTCTGTTGTTACATAAAGAGAGTGTCAATGACTGCACCTTAACTGAGAGACCTCTCAAATGGCAAAGAGATTATGCAATCACCCAAGCCAGTGCTGGTGGCGACAAACAACATGTGCAGCGACAAGAGCGAAACTTTCATTTTTGAGTGACACAATAAGCACCAATCCTCTTTCCTCATAGTAATAATAGACCCCATCCATCAAGACCCATCACAATGATATGACAGCACCAGCAGCCCCAGACACCAGTTTTAAATCTTTGCTTTTCCTGTTGCCATGATATCTGAAATCTACTTTGACAGAAGGCAGGTAATTATTATAGATGGCCATGACATTGTATTGTAATAAATAAGTATAAAGTAATAAATAGAAAGGCCATTACTAAACAATAAGGCTGCCACGATTAGTCGACTAGTCACGATTACGTCAGCTATTAAAATCGCTGACGCGTCATTTGAAGCTATCTAAGATCCTGAAAGATGCAGGAATAAGTAGTAGGATTTAAGAGTGTAATAACAGACTGAAACAGCAGATGGCAGCACTGCATGTCCAGGGATGCCAGCTGCCGTTAAACCCCAAAGAAGCAGCAGCAGTGTCTGGTTTCATAGCTGTGTCCAAATTTAGGGGCCGCATCCTTCATAGGCCGCATTTGTAGGCCAATTACGTTACAGCGACGTGGCGAAGCCTGTCCAAATTTGAAGATTTCCCCAAACGTGGCTGAAAAATGCATCCTTCATTTCCCCAGATTGGAAGGATGGGTCGGGTGTATCCTTCGTGGCCCAAACTATTCCAGAATTCATAGCGTGGCCCAGCCAATTCCAGTTTTCAACAATGGCGGCAGCTAGTTAGTTTTAATATTACTCTTATTACTATTTCTGGGTCACAAAATAAACTTTTAACATATTTTCAGGCGAGAATGTAGCTCTGTAGCTTCAAATATCTGCTCGGTTTATCAAGACATCACACATTTGCAAAAGTGCTCCGACGTTTTCGGAGACGTCTGTTACCCACCAGCTCGATAACTAGAGGGTTCAAGGCTCACTAGAGCCGGTGAGAACGGCAAACTCCCGGCACATCATTTTCAAACCCGCCGCAGTCTTTTGCTACTCAGGTTAAACATGATATAAAAGTCACTCAGATAATTTAAAAATGTTACTGTTTGGCTTTTTTCAGTGTTTTATTTGTTCCTCAGTAAATTGGTTTGGCTGAGATTAAAGTTATAGTTTTTACACAGCTGAATAAACGTCAAACAGAACTGATTAAACAGAAGTGTGAAATGGCAGAGAATTTACTCCAGTGTCCTGTTATATTTCACATAGAAAGAACAGATGGCCAAGTTTATTAAACTCCACAGAGACAATCTGAAAAATTCATTAAAAGTTTAATAAACTGTCATCTTGTCTTTATTTTTAGTTATCACATACCTTAAACACTTCAAGCTGTAAGCTAATGATAGTTATATAAGAGCAGACGCATGCTGGTGCAATAAGCTGTATGTTTTACGTCCAATGGATGCATGATCTGATTAGTCGACTAATCGGTGACTAGTCGACTATCAAAATAATCGTTTGTGGCAGCCCTACTAAACAATATAGTGTCCATCATTTTACAATGACAAAGTTATTCGCAAGAGGAAAACATTCATAAAATCTTCACAAAAGTGGTCGTCCAAGCAAATTCACCCCAAGGTCAGAGAAACTACTCAGTTAACAGTTAAATGTTTAAATTCATAACAGTAAAATTAGAAAGACTGAACAAATACAGCTTATTTTAAAGGGTTTTCAAACACCTAATCTCTCTAAAAAGAACATGGAGAATGGCTTAGATTAGCAAAATTACATCTGAGCAAACCACATGACTTCTGGAACAATGTTCATTGGACATTGAAAATGTCTGGGCAAAATCCACAGCACCACGTTTGTCAAAACCAAACCACAGCATATCGGCACAAACACCTCATACCTGAAGGGGTGATGATGTGGGCACCTTGCAGTAATTGAGGCAACCACGAGCTCCTTTATAAGCAAAGTATTCTTGAGCCCGATGTGAGGCCATCTGTCCCAACAAGCTACTGAACCATGGGGTATAGTTTAGTTTTTGTTAAATAAATGACAGTGCAATATGTTGCGAGTTGTTCCTCAACACAAACTGTATTTAAAAAAAATTTAGAAGTTGATGAGGACCAGATGATTGTTTATTATCTCCCTAACGTGAGAATTGAAAAGAGGGTGTACTTTATTTTTTCACGTGTGACTGTGACTAAGTCAATTTTGAGTACAAAAGCAGTAACTAACAAGTTTCCTGTTTCCACATGTAGCGGAAACTGTTTTCTTGCATATTTTTTTGCATATTTATAAGCTGGCATTTTTGTTGGAGCTTGTTGAAGAAGCTCCCTTTATAAACACTAAATACATGTCCCACTTTGTGTTGTGTATGCCAGCAGAATAAATGTATGGTGTATAGAAGAGAACAGCTGGGTTAGACTTCCAACACCCTTGTGACCCTGATCTGGACAAGCATAAGAAGATCGATGCATGGATGCATGGATGGATGCTTCGAATCCCTTATGCAATCTATATGCAATGGGGAATAATTAGCAATATGTGCAGAAAGATTTCAGGAAAATTGACCAATGAGGCCTTAAAAACCTGCATATTTGGAGCCCATGGTTAAGTTAAGGTTAAGTTTCCTTTTAAACATACACCTGAGAACATTTTGTTTTTAGAGAAATTAGATTTTAATTTATTTAATATCAGGAAAAAAAATTACATTAAAATGCATTATTTGAAGTACAATGGAAAAAAATTGGGGGATTTCTTATTTATTGTATTTACACGAGTTAAAATCATTTGGCTTGTTATCTCTACTTGTGTCTCTTTATTTAGATAAACACATTTATTGATCAATTTTCCTTTCAACCCCAACAATTCTTTACCTTTTCCCTTTTTTAAACCACAGAAGCTTACAGGGGAGAAATAAGTAAGTGTCAAGCATCGTATCTTCTTAGTTACATGCAAGGGTTTCCTGATGGATGTGGAACCTCTCTGTT
Organism: Neolamprologus multifasciatus; assembly: GCF_963576455.1. Taxonomy (NCBI): domain Eukaryota; kingdom Metazoa; phylum Chordata; class Actinopteri; order Cichliformes; family Cichlidae; genus Neolamprologus; species Neolamprologus multifasciatus. The sequence goes on from NC_140445.1 coordinate 5,596,102, forward strand.
TAGTCAGTGGCATGGCTCGTTAGGTTTGTCCGGCCAAAGCATATGGCCAGTTACTGTGGCCAACATCTCCTATTGGGAATTAGACAGGAGGCATCTTTATTAAACTTGGCAGGGTGCCTTGGTTACATCCATCCATTTTCTTAACTGCTTATCCTACTTAGGGAAATGGGGTGGAGCTATTATAAGATGAGAGGCGGGGTACACGCGCTGGACAGGTTGCCAGACCATCACAGGGCCGACACAGAGATAGACAACCACGCAATCTCTCACCTGCAGTCACAAGTAAACTCAACATGCATATCTTTGGACTTTGGGAAGAAGTGGGAGTACCCGGAAGAAGCCCATGTAGGCACATAAAGAATGTGTAAACTCCACAAAGAAAGACCTCAGCAGATCAGAAGATCCAAAAACTTTGTTGTGAGGCATCAGCGCCAAAAACTACACCTCCATGCCATGTCCTTTATTTATTATTATTCATTACTGACAATGCTATTCACCCCTTAAGAAGGGCATTTTCAGTAGCTCTCATACATTCACCTCTAAATAAACTGTGTCCCATAATCTCATTTAAGCAAGCCTCACCAATTGGAACTTTCCTTGAGCACTTGTGGGCTCTTATGTTGAAGAATTATCCAAATGAATATTCATTACAATGGTAAACAGGAAATAACAGCTACATGTGTAGGATCACAACTTAAATCTCATTAAAAAAAATATGTTTAATAAGTTTACTAAGGTTGCCCTAAAATAAGGTTTTAAAAAGCTTTTTTCCCCCATTAACGTTATACTTCTACCTCAATATTAGGCATTGAAGAATTTTCCACATACATTTTAATACAAGACACTTTTAGCGTGACAGTCTCTCTCACATAATTACTTAGAATGATCTCTAGTTAATCTAAATTAGCATCCACATAGTCATGACAAGAATCTTTTTCTCTATAACGTTTTATATCATACAGTTTCCTCAGAAACCAGAAGTTTGTCATCTGGCCTTCACGATCAACAGGATGGTTAACTGCAACCCTTCTGAGTCATCACAACAAATGTCTGCTGTATGTCTTTGTGGCGACATATATCCGTACTGACAAGATCTGATTAAGATCTGATATAGGTTGCTACCTGGCTAGAAACAAAAACAAAGACAGTCTGAAGTTCACAGCAAGTGCCTTTCATGCGGTGAAACAGTTAATGGATAATCTACTCAAGGCAGGCATGAGAAACTACAAAAACACAAGGTGCACCTGTCAAACTAACACGCAAGACAGTAATCCAACAAAAAATAAAATAAAATTAACAGCAAACTGCCTTTACACAACGTCCAAAGGTTTAATATGAAGTATCCCCAAATAGATCCATAAACCCTGTGTACTAAAAAAGGCTTCAGTGTGGTGAGAGTGACTCAGATGATGAATCAACAGTGACAACCAACTGTTTCCTATCCTGCTCAAGACCATTTCATATCCTCCCAGTCAAAACCAGCTGGTCCTCAGCAGGACCCGCCTTAGTATTCTGAAACCAGGTATGACATGCAAGGAGACCTGCATGCTCATTGGCTAACACCTAATCCTCCTGTCTGTCTCTAATAATGACAGTAATTAGAAAATGGATTTGACGTCTTACTCAATGTGACCTGAAATTAGTTGCTGTGCCCATAAACACATGAGGAAAGTGTTTGTTGATGCCAGGCCAGAGGGCTGTTTTTCCTTAGACTTATACAGGACAGGAAGGCTTTTCTACAACCACAGGTATCGCCCTCTGGTGCTCATTAGCCTTCTGCACTTGTTTCACTTTTAAGCCACGTCCAACGTTTATGATGACGAAGATGTGTAAGAACAAACAAATAAAATCGTCACTGACTCAGCTTTCGAGCGGTTTGGTTAGGTTTTGTTTCGGATTTTATATTATCTATCACACCCCATATCCTCCTGCTTAAATAATACACTAATTACATGCACAGTATAACCACAACCCAATCAAATAGTCTTTGATCAACCACAGCAGAGACATCTAGCGGTGGCCACATTTCCACAGCAAGTGCATACACCGTCGCGATACTTAAAACAAGCACAGGTCTCCAAATAAATAGAAGAATGGCACAGTACCGTTGAGGCCTTTTAAAGAGACACGCAATGGAGGCTTTGAAGTTGCCGGAGCAGGATTGATGCTGCTGAGTATACCCACCAAGGCCCGTTTTACACAGCTAGTGTGCTAGCACTGGAGCTTTACTCACTTGGGTCACGTTCAGTTAATAAACTGAAAGCCACTGCCCGGCACTTACCTACGCCCGAGCTTCCTCTAAGTCCCGGCGATTCCTGGCACCACTTAAACCAACCCCGCCAAACTAAAGGCGTTTTCCGCACTTTTTGACCATAACGGCATTTCTCCCCCGTCTGCTAACATTAGCATACAGCTCACTGCTAGCTACTGACTGTCAAGACTTGGCCAGCAAAGCTAAAGTCCCTCCTCCTGCTCTAGAAAACCACACTGACATGACCACAGCGCTGGGAAAACATCGACGATATCCATCACAGACTGAAGCCCAGCAAAGTCACACAGACGCGGCGTCAACAAACATATCCTCGTTCTTGTGTTATACTTACAAAAGATCCAGAGGGACTAATCCATCCATTGACCGCCGCTGGTAATATGTAATAGCAACACACATAAGTGTGACATAAACGATTTTCAATCGGTGACCCAGTTTCTTTTCACCGTCATGCCTGTCGGACCACTAACCTAGTTTTTCAACCAATAGCGTTTGCCCTACCGTCGTAGGTGTCCTGTCAGCCAATCAGACGCGAGTTCAGGCTGGGAAACAATGACCGACGTGCTCGTTAGCCAATGACGGTCGGAGATGAAGGGAACGCAGACGCTAGCCGTGTGTGAGCCGTAGGCCCGAGTCCAATCCGTCCACTCCGCCCTCCCACTTCGTGACGAAACTAACCTCTCTTCTCATTGAACAGGTTGTCCTGGAGGTTATTCTGCTCCGTAACTAGCGTTCAGAAAAAAAAATCCCATTTAATTTAATAATTTTTCATCATTTTAGAAAAAACATTAATGTACTTTTTATTCAATTTTTTTCTCTGAAATTTTCATTTACTACAGAAATATTTGCTTAAGACGGTGGCTTAACTTGGACATATCAAGTCCTTCTCAAGTTCCACAACCACAAATGCAAATTTAAGACTCAGTTTTTCTTGTTTGTTTACCACGACGCTTCATTTCAATTATTTGATTCTGTTTTGTTACTTTTGGTCTTTCTTAACAGCCTAAATTTTATTGAAATAAAGATTGTAGATCCTGGAGTCCAGACACCACACCAAAATGCAGATGGAAAAAGGTGAGCAAGAGACACCAAAAGAGGGGAACAGAACAAAAGGAATTACTTAACCTAAGGGATTTTCCTATTTCTCTCATTTCTGCCTCCTCTCTCCTCCGTTCTTCTCACCGTAAACCGAAAACACATTTCATTACACATTTTGAAGGACATTTCAATTCCTAAAGTGCATTTGGTCCAGTAACGAATTGGGGAATGACATGGGACTCAGTATACCACTGATTGTTCCTCTTACTCTAAATCACAGACATTAAGTTGGTGCAGCATTGTTACTTGTGTGAGTACAAGAAAATAATTATTATAATATGATGTGTTAAATTTGTTTAGATCACAGGAATAAGGAAGGATTGGTCTGTGTTTTAGTTTGGCTTAGCTGTAGGCCTGAGAGTGTGTGTAATTGTTTAGAAAGAAAAGAATTTATGGACACTGGGGGTCTGGTGTCATAAAAGGAGACAGGAAGCTACAGTTGGGGGTTGCTGATGCTGATGCTTGTACCTTTAATAAAAACGCATAATTGTTATAACTTAGAAGTAGGTTTGCAGGAGACTCTCCACATGCTTATCTGTAATTGTAAAACAACAAGAGGCCAATGACCCAGTGAATGCAGAGTGGGGGTCTCAGTGTTTGTAATACGTTAACTCTGTTTTGTATGTTGTCTAAAGGAATCTGGTGTAGCTTGGGTGAGGAGATTACTTTTGACCGGCAGGAAGTCACAGACACACACACACACACACACACACACACACACACACACACACACACACACACACACACGGTGCTTTAACTGTTACGCACCCACACCCACATGCACACTCACTCATGCGCACACACAGGCACTCACGTGTTCGTGCATACACACAGACACACAGAGTTTGCAGCACACCATGGGGGTTTTATGATGGCTTTTAAAGATGGCTGTAACTAACAAAGAGGTGGAAGATTTGCAGAGGGACACCGGCCTTGCACGTCTTCCCTTCTAGAAGATGCATGCTTAAATGAAGTTGAATAAAGATGAATAAAGGTTTTGTGAAATAACTAAGGTTTTGTGAAATAACTAAGGTTTTGTGAAATAACTAAGGTTTTGTGAAATAATTAATGTAATAAGTTCCGGTGCTGTCTCTGGATGCCTGAGAAATAAAAAGAACCGGTGTAAAACTGATTTCGTAACACTTGAAACTATGATTATGAAACTAATTGTGCAAAAGAAGATTGTGGCTTTTTTCAGGTGGGTGTCTCCTGTACTTCAAAAGTTATGAAGGTAAAAAAAAAAGAGCTGGACCAATTTATATAATATACTATATACACTATACAACCCACCTTTCAGAAGTAGTTAATTTAATATGGAGTAACTATTTTCTGGGACATTCTTGAAGATGACGTTCAAGTAGTACAGAGGGTGCAGGAAACACAGGCTGTATCCCAATTCAGGGTCTGCAGCCTTAAAGGCCGCATTTTAAGGCCGATTACGTCACAGCGACGTGACGAAGGCGGTCCCAATTCGAAGGTGCTCGAAATGCGGCCGTCAAATGTGTCCTTCATTTTCCTGAATTTTAAGGACGTGGCGGTGTAGACTTCATGGCCCAACATATCCCAGACTTCATAGCGCGGCGGTGGGTGTGGATAATTTTGCCGAAAAAAACGGCTGAATCGGAGCGGCCAAAGAGTAAACTTTTAAAAGTAAGTACTGAATATTATGTAACTTATTTATGTCCTAGTGATGGTAAATTCGATTCTTTTTACTGAATCGAATTTTAATGAGTCACTCACCAAAGTGAATCGGGTTTCTTGAGTCAGTTGAGTCACTGAGTCAGTTGACCAGAGAGTGCAAAAATGTATATTTTCACTCAAACTTAATTTGTTTCTCTTTTAATGTAAATCCTACTGCTAAGATGAATGATTGTAAAAGAAAACAACCATTTTAAAGAGCAAAAAAAATTCTAAAGGGAATATTTTTATTTTATTTTATTAGTATTTTCCTTAAATGTGTCAAATATATATTTTCTCATCTAAATGTGCACTGAGCTGTGGGCCAGGGGGCGGTAATGCGCCTTAACATTGGTTGCCAACCAAGAAGAAGAAGAAGCTGTGAGCCAGGAGGGAGGGGGTGAAAGGACACCGAGGCTCCGAGAAAAGAATGCAGTCTATTATACTTGCTTTCTTTTTATGGCCAGCAGAGGGCGACGTGGAGTTACAAAAAGAAAGCTGTATAGAAGCTGAAACACTTTCCTGATGACAGCATAAGCTCAATCACTAGTGTTAAGCTAAATTAAAGTAAAATTTAAGATGTTCATTTTTTAAATGAAGAGGGCTTTAATGTATAATTCCCATGCTGGTAACCTCTGAGTGTGCAGTATACCTCTAATTGAGTTTCTCAGTCAGATCTGCCTCTTGCCCGTCACCTCAGTTTTAAAACATTACCTTTTGACTTCATAACAGAACTGTACTAAAAGAATCATAGCATAATTAACAAATACATCAAAAATACTTGGAAAAGTGAGAATCAGAAAGCCTGGAGAAACAGCCTGCAGAGGTAAACTACAGACACAGGCATATAGACTGATGGAGACAACCAGTCTAACAACGGGTTGTCTTGACTGTGAAGGAGTCGTCAGTAATTACACTCTTACACTGCTGTGTGTTGATGGCATGGATGATTTATTTATTGTCTACTTATTTTTCCTGTATAGAATGAACTGTATGCTCTGGGGTATTAGTGACAGCAGACACATGCACCAATTTAGACAATAATGCATGTTAGTAATAAATTACTGTTGCAAAACTATGTTTGTATTTTCTACCAAAAACAGTTTGAATGGAATGAGAAACATTAACTTTCATGAATTCTTCCACTCCCAGAGACCCCTCAGACATGATCTCAAATGCCTGTTTATGCCATCCAATCCGTCAAACTCCTTCATACAGTTCATCATGACAGAGGCTTTCACACTACAAACATTAGAAACAGGATCTAAACTTAAAGGGGAAATTAAAGTGATATATAGTACTGACAGTGGTATGAAATCAATTTAAGGTGAAAAGCTGTGACACATTCTAACTTTTTTTTTAAAGGAATAAACAAGGCTATTTTCAGATGTTACTGGATATCTTCATTTTCTTTTTTTAACGGCCAAAACAGGGAACAAACCAGGGGCCAGCTATGCAGCTACTGCTTCTGCTGCAATGCAGTTTGTGCTATCTCCTCTGCTTGGTTCAGTGACTGCCAAATTAAAAAAAAATACAACCAAAAATAGGGAGACCAAAACATCAAAACTGGTCTGACACTACTAACTATATTTAAAAATTCTGGTGGATGATTTCAATATTATTCGGGATTTAAAAAAGCAATACTCAAGTACAAGTGAAATTCTTGTGCTGCAGATGTAAATGTAACTGTTGTAGGGGAGACCGGGGATAGTTGTAACGTGGGTCAGTTGTAACACTTCCAATATCTCCAATCAGGGCTAAGTTTCAAATGATGTGACTCATCCTGTGCATGTCCAATTCAGTTCTGCTATCACATGTGAAAAATCAGCACATTTGGTCAAACACAGACAATTTAACACGAAAAAAAGTAATTTCTATACCAAAAAGTAAGCTTTTCTACTTTATTTCAATTTCTAATAGCATTATCTGCTTTGCAGTTAAACTCATCAAACTTAAATTATGTTATTTGTATGTCTATGGGGATATATTCTGTGTAGGTCTTTAGTGCTAATGTTTTAGCCGTTGGCTGTAATGTTAGCTAGTTCATGGCTATAGGAGTCTGGGTCAGTTGTAACAGCAACAGTCTGGGTTAGTTGTAACAATAATGCAGATGTTACAACTTACCAAACTATTACTTTAACTTATATTAAACAAGTTGGGGCAAAGACATCAGCAGAGAGAGGTTGACTGGTCTGGTTCACTTGTATATGCGGTTAATGCCATTGGCAACACAATTCCTCCACTGTTTGTGTTCCCACACATACATTATGCAGACCACTGTGTCAGAGATGGACCAGTAGGAAGTAGTGGTAGTGGAAATAAATCAGGATGGGTGCAAGAAACAGATTTCCTCATCTTTCTGAAGCACTTTGCAAACCACACCAAGGTAAGCCATGAAAAAAAGTAATGGAATTGCGATGCTGGTGAAAAACTACGTTTTTTCAGCTTCATTGTTATGTTCAAAATTGGTGCAAGAGTTGTAGGTTATAATGCCCACTGAGCCAATGAGGCCAAACTCAAGGAAGACCAACCAAAATTAATGAAATATTCAGTTGCAGAAAATTCCATAATTTGTCTTTTTTGGGGTGTTGACATATGTTCAAAAGCTAGATTTCTGCATTCTGTCACACACACACACACACACACACAGCTATATAAATGGCTCTAAGTGCATTCATGTGTTGAATAAACAAAGATTACATGTTAATGTTTTGTTAGTACCCTTATTTCATTGTGTTACATTTCACCCCAGGATATGTTACAACTAACCCAGACTATGGGGTTAATTGTAACATTTCACTCTTTGTGTTTGAGACCATACCACGCAATGGGTAATTGTGCTGCAGAGAAAATAGCTGCGCTATTTAATAGCCGAGACATGTAAATACTTTGCATTACATTTTGAATCCACTACCTTAAAAGAGCTCCAATTTACAGACAGAAATGTCAAAAATGTTACAACTATCCCCGGTCTCCCCTACATATGAGTTAGAGTTTAGACTAAAATCAATATGAGCTAAAGATAAATAGCTGCAAACAGAGGTGGGCTCAGGTTTGAGTCAAAATGACTTTTTTATTAATCAGTTTCAATGCTTCTCTTCTTCACGATTGTATTTTTGATCATGTAGCACTGTTTGGCTTTATTTTTTAGCACGTTTGTAATCTTGGTGATCCTTAAATAACAAACAGTGTTATTTTTCCCTTTTTGTAATATTATGATTTGGCATCGGCAATCAAAGAAGTTTTCACCAGTAAGTCTTTTGGGATTCAAGTCATTGGATTTTAAAACAGTTTAATAATATAATGTAAGGAAATGATGACTGACATAAATGCTCTTTTTTCCTAATTAAAATATTGCCTTATTTAGCGATTTTACTTCATTTTGAATTTATTAAATACAGGTCGAAGATTTAAAAAAACAAAAAACGGTCCGTGAGTCGTTTGTTACCGGTGTTATTTGGCGTTGGTGTTGTGCGCATGCGCCGCGTCTGCGCAGAAACATTGGGTAGGATGTTTTTCCAGGTAGGATGGATTCCCAGAACACCGGTGATGACTTAATCTCGGGTGTGAAATTTATGATTTTCCCGTGTGATATGTATAAACATTCTTTCTTTTTATTTTGTTATATTTATCCGCGACACCTTAAACACCGGTCAGTGAAAATACTGTCGGACATAAACAGGTCCGTGGCGGAAAAAAGGTTGGGGACCGCTGTTCTAGTGTTTCTGTAATGAGGTCAGAGGAAAAGTGTGTGTCTGACTGTGAGCACCAGCAGGTGGCGATATTGCTCTACTTACAGATGAAGTGCTCACAAATGGAAAGTGTGACATCTTTCTTTGTAATTGTTTTGCCCATGTTGCACCGTTACAACCTATGCTTTTAAGTGTGTATGCAGAGTCACCGCTCTACAATGTAGGCAAGAGAAAATATAGATATATCTTTTTAAAATTCCCTTTATTTTCTTTGGTCGAGTTTTATATAACAGATGTTTAAGTTGAATATTTTATTAATTTAAAATACACTTTTTCCCTTGAAGAAGTTGAATTAGTACTCCCAGTTTTGCCAGAGTATTTTTTAACACATCTTTTCTGCTACATACGTGACAAATGTCTGTGCTTTTGCCCCCTCTGCTGTATTAAATGTTGTCACATTGACAATTTATTACACTATTATATCTTGTTCATACAAATTCATTACAACAGTTGGAATTTTCTAAATCCATAATTTATAGCAACACACCATCGGCCCTTTAATGAAAACAAACTATCAAAAGGACTGACAAATCATGTAAATGTTAATTAAAATGACATTTTATATTTTATGTCATAACCTGATCAATGGCCTGTTGATTATGCGGCTGTAATAACATCTGCTTCATATCCAGGTATTGTGTTGCATGAAGAACATAGATTTATATCCAGATTATGAGCTATATAACTGTTTAAAGTTAACTATAGTTTAATTTGCATTTTTATGCACATTTGTTTGTTTTGCCAGCATTTAGGATAGTCATCATTTTTAATTTTTTACTTTGGGTAATATGAGACAGCCTCCAGCCTGAACTCGATAAGAGATGAGTGGAAGAAATTTTTCTTCAGTCACAGAAAGGAGTTATACTGGATCCCCTTCCCAGCAAAACCCCCCAAAAACAAACAAAAAAACCCCCCCAAACAGGATCTATTTTATTTGTTTGCCTGGCTCTCCCCCGGCTTCCTCCCACAGTCCAAAGACATGCAGTTAGTGGGGACAGGTTAACTGGAAAACATAAAATTGCCCATAGGTGTGAATGCAGGAGTGAATGTGAGTGTGATTGGTCGCCTGTGACAGACTGGTGACCTGACCAGGGTGTACACTGCCTCTCGCCCCCCTGGGATAGGCTCCAGCGCCCCCCAGGACCCTGAAAAGGATAAGCGGATAGATGGATCCAACTTTTTGAATTTGTTAGTGATATTTTTCACCTCTGGTTCTTTTTCATATGACCTGCATGAAATAATATGAGTAATATGAGTAAGAAAGTCAGGGTGAAGTATGATGTGCATTTTGTAGTCCATCTTCTGGACTTTGTAGTTTCAACACAGCAGACATCACAAGGTTAAGGAGCCTAGTGTACATGCAGTCAGATTCACTGATTCTCCTCCTTATCAATTCTCCTTCACACATTTTCTTGACATTTAATAGTTTCCTCTAAAGTCAACGAAAGGTCATTACAAAAAGAGATACCCACCAAGTTTTTAAATGTGTAAAAGTTCGCCCTCTAGTGTTCACTGCTGACAAACCAAAAATAAGATCACCAGTAAATAACAGAACGTGCTTTCCTTGGTTCTCAAAGCTGAAAACAAGTCATTTATTGTTGTTGTTGTTTTTAATATATATATAATATACACTGGCAGTAAGGTATAAATAATACAGTGAGTGCAAGTTCAGTCCTGAAGCGACAGCCTGTACTTTCAGCCGCTGTTGATCAGCAGAGGCGTCCGTCTTTGGATCGTTAAGGTCATTTCATCTAACTCTGCTGCACTGTAAATCTCAGTACTGTTATCCACACACAGATCCACGGCTGCAAGAAAAGAGAAAAATGTGAATTTCAAGCAAAAACAAATTACACTTGCTCTTTTTTTCACTGTTAATGTGTGCTGCTGTGTTTGGTCTCACCCATGAGGCTGGCACTGAAGGTCATCGGCACAGGGGCAGTGGTCACGGGGACCCTCCTGGTCCCAGGCTAGCATGTCCATCAGCAGGTTGGGGTGGCTTAGACAGGACTCCCCCTTGCCCGGTTTGGTGTTACATACTGGAAACAAAAGCTCTGATGGAAGCAGCAGAGAGAAAAATAAATGAAGTTTAAAACTGCCTTTATTGAACCTTCTAAGTCATTGACTGCTCAGTCCAAATCACAATGTCTCACTTAGACTATCCCCGTTCTGACTTTGTTAGTCTTGGACTATGTTTGATTCCTAAATTCTGTCACCAAGCATTTAGAACTGGTTACAGGTTGAGATAATAACATATTACAGATTGCTTTAAAATAGCAAACAGATCCAATTAGGCACTTTAAGGTAGTCTCTCTGGTGTTCCAACCCAGATGAAACTTACCTGGTTGGAAAGCACAGCAGAGGTGTGGCCTGCAGTCACTCTGACTCTGACAGATGGTTCCCTCTGTTCCACTGGTGGCGTTCACTGTGCACTGGCCCCAAACACACATCTGATCAGAGCAGCACTCCTCATCCTTGATGCAGGGCTATGTGAGGACACACAATCAGATATGTTAAAAAAGTATGTCAAGTGCATCGTTTTGGATTCATGTAGATAGCAAAGGGCACTTTTTTTTTGCTTAATGCATTTTTATGTCACTTATGTTACTTTTGAACATTTTCAAGTCCAGGGGTGTGTGCAGAGGGGGGCATGGGGTGGTATTTCTATGTTATGCTACATTCTGCTTCTAATCTACTATATTTTAGGAGCAAATATTGCACATTGTAGTATACATCATTTATTTCAGAAACGTTGGTACCATTAATTAACCAAGATTATGGATTGTATTATGTAAACGATCTAAATACTTGTTTCTGCCACTTTACAATAGAAAATGTTTTATTCAAAACAAGCATTCAACACAAATTATGTTTAAACTCAAGTTCAGTGCTAGTTTTTGTCTACTGCACATAACATTAAAACTATGTCCAATATTTTCTATGCTGTATATTTCTAATAAAAAAAAAACTGCAGAAATTGCAGTTCCTCTATTGGCCACGTGAGGCTTCAAATATATAAGTCCCCATATTGTCACGGTTTGCAAGGGCAGACTGTGTGGAGATGAGAGGTGCGGACCCAAGTGCAGACAAGTAGAGGAACAGGTGGAGGTTTAAACTGAAAGTGAGCCTTTCATTGTTGGCTGTAAAAAACACTGTAAAGCATTTAACGGAAGGGGAACTGAAAACACTAAGAAAACCTAAACTGGGAGAAGCTAAACAAAAGAACATGAAGAACAAGCAGATGATCCAACGAGGAACAGCGGGAAACACACACTATGGTCGTGTCCAAATTCATGGGCTGCATCCTCCTGAGGACCTGGTCTTCGCGGTCTACGTGGGCCGGGTCCTCAGAAGGTCGGGTAGGCCGGAAGTAAACGGCTGGGGAAATTGGACGGTCTAGCCTTCTGATTAGCGTCACCGCTGTCTCGGTGGAGTTTAGTAAACTCGGCCGTTTGCTCCTTGCTATCTAAAATATAACAGGAGACTGGCGTAAATTCTCGACCGTCTCACACTTCTGTTTAATCAGTTTTCTGTTTGACGTTTAGTCAGCTGTGTAAAATCAAGGAGGAACCCACCCGGGGGATTAATAAAGTTTTATTTTATCTAATCTAATAACTTTAATCTCAGCCAAACCGATTTACTCACGAACAAACAAAACACTGAAAAAAGCCCAACAATAACATTTTTACGTTGTCTAAGTGACTTATATATTATGTTTAACCTGAGTAGCGAAAGTCCGCGGTGATCTGAAAATGATGTGCCGGGAGTTGTGCCGTTCTCGGCGGCTTCAGTGACCATCGAGCTCCCGGCTTGTTATCGAGCTGGTGGGTAGCAGACGTCTCCGAAAACGTCGAAGTACTTTTGCAAATATGCGATATCTTGATAAACAGAGCAGATATTTGATGTTTACACAGCTACTTTCTCGCCTGAAAATATGTTAAAAGTTTATTTTGTGACCCAGAAAGATTAATAAGAGTAATTTTAAAACTTAGTAGTGGCCGCCATTGTTGGAAACTGGAGTTTGGCTGGGCCGCGCTATGAATTCTGGGATATGGTAGGCCACGAAGGACACACCCGACCCATCCTTCAAATTCGGGGAAAAGGAGGACGCATTTGTCGGCTGCATTCGGAGGAGTCTACGAATTTGGACAGCCTTCGGCGCGTTGCTGTGACGTAATCGGTCTACAAATGCGGCCTCAGGAGGATGCAGCCCATGAATTTGGACATGACCTGTGTGGAGATTAGAGGTGCGGACCCAAGTGCAGACAAGTAGAGGAACAGGTGGAGGTTTAAACAAAGTGAGCCTTTCATTGGTGGCTGTAAAAAACACTGTAAAGCATTTAACGGAAGGGGAACTGAAAACACTAAGAAAACCTAAACTGGGAGAAGCTAAACAAAAGAACATGAAGAACAAGCAGATGATCCAATGAGGAACAGCGGGAAACACACACTATATATACACACAGAAGGAAAGGAGGAAATGGCAAACAGGTGAGGAACACAGCTGTGACTAATCAGACAAGACCAGACAGGGAGGAAGGAAAACAGGGCTGTATCCCAATTCAGGGTCTGCAGCCTTAAAGGCCGCATTTTCAAATTCAAATTCAAATTCAAATTTTTTATTTGTCACATACACAGTCATACACAGTACGATATGCAGTGAAATGCTTAGACAACTGCTCTTGACCTAAAGAAAAAAAAGAAAAGGCTATGAATAAGATAGGAAATAAATATGAAAATTAAAAAGGGTAAATTTAACCAGGAAGGAATAAAATAAAATATAAAAATTAAGTTAAGAATGAGATAACTGTACAACACAAATTAGAATGAAGGGTAAATTTAACTGGGAAAGAATAAGATAAAATATATAAATTAAAGTTGAAAATAAAATAACTGTACAACAAAATACACAGTATAGAAATATATAAGAATGTATGAAGAAATATAAATATATATATACACACAATAACAGCAGCTGTACAAGAATTAACTGGAAATGAGGAATATAATGTCCAGTGTTGTGCAATCCACATTATTTAGTGTCTTGTGCAGTGCAAATATGCTTAAAGTGGTTTAAGTGATGAAGTGAAAACAATGTCCAGAATGTCCAGTGTGTGTGTAAGAACTATATGTGTGGGTCAGTACTGTTTGGTGGTGTGATTGAGAGACCGTATCGCCTGCGGGAAGAAGCTCCTCCTCAGTCTCTCTGTGTTGGTCTTCAGGGAGCGGAATCGCTTTCCTGACCTCAGCAGAGAGAACAGTCCGTTGTTGGGGTGGCTGAGGTCCTTCACGATCTTCCTGGCCTTGGTCCAGCACCGCCTGCTGTAGATTGAGTGCAGGTCAGGGAGCTCTAAGCGGATGTGCGCTCAGCTGAATGCACAACCCTCTGTAGAGCTCGTCTGTCCTGCATGGTGCTGTTCCCGAACCAGGTTAAGATGTTTCCCGTCAGGATGCTCTCTATGGTGCAGGAGTAAAAGTTCCTGAGCACCTTGGGGGGCAGTCGGAAGTCTCTCAAGCGTCTGAGGTGGTAGAGACGCTGACGGGCCTTTTTCACCACGGTGTTGATGTGACAGGACCATGACAGGTCCTGCGTGATGTGAACTCCGAGGTATTTGAAGCTGTCCACTCTCTCCACTGGGCACTCGTTGATGACAGGGGTCTGGTAGTTCCTCTCCTGCTTAGTGCTGAAGTCCACTATCATCTCCTTTGTCTTACTGACGTTTAGAAGGAGGTTGTTCCTCTGGCACCAGTTCTCCAGATTCCTAATCTCCTTCAGGTAGGGCGACTCGTTGTTGTCAGAGATCAGGCCCACCACGACGGTGTCGTCAGCAAACTTGATGATGGTGGTGGAGCTGGTAGTGGCCACACAGTCATATGTGTACAGGGAGTACAGCAGAGGGCTCAGAACACACCCCTGGGGGGCTCCAGTGCTGAGAGTGGTGGAGGCTGAGACATGTCCGCCCATCCTTACTGCCTGTGGTCTGCCAGTTAGGAAGTTGGAGATCCACTGACACATAGATGAGCTGAGTCCCAGATGCTCCAGCTTGGTGGTGAGTGTGGAGGGAATTATGGTATTAAATGCAGAGCTGTAGTCTATGAAGAGCATTTTAACATAATTCCCCCTTCTAGTGTCCAAGTGAGTGAGTGATGTGTGGAGGAGATGAGAGATGGCATCGTCTGTGGAACGATTTGGACGGTAAGCGAACTGTAGTGGGTCCAGTGTGTCTGGTAGTGAAGAAATGATGAAGTCTCTGACCAGGCGTTCAAAGCACTTCATCACTACTGAGGTGAGGGCTACAGGGCGATAGTCATTGAGAGAAGCAGGGTGGAGTTTCTTTGGGACAGGAACAATGATGGACTCTTTGAAGCATGTGGGGATCACCGACTGAGATAAAGAGATGTTGAATATCTCAGTGAACACAGGAGCTAGCTGGTATGCGCAGTCTCTGAGGATACGACCTGGGATGCCGTCTGGTCCTGCTGCTTTCCTGGTGTTCACTCTCTTGAAGGCTCTCCTTACTTCATGCTCGGAGATGACGAGCACGTTTCCGGTGCTGGCAGTATCTTCCTGTCTGCAGCCGTTAGCGCCGCTAGCACTAGCATCGTTGGAGTCCTTAGCTGCAGCCTCGAAGCGAGCATAGAAAGTGTTCAGCTCGTCTGCCAGAGTCACGGCCGTGTTCGTCATACCGGTTGTTGGTGCTTTATAATCCGTTATTGTCCTTAGTCCCCGCCACAGGCTCCTAGAGTCACTCTGTTGGAGTTGTGACTCTAGTTTCCTCCCGTAGCGCTGCTTCGCCTCTTTCACCGCCTTCCGCACGTTATATGACGCGGCTTTGTACGGGTCCATGTCCCCCGTCGTGAGTCCCGTGTTGTAGGCAGCGGTGCGGGATCTCAGAGCGTCGCGGATGGTTTCTGGTTTCTGGTTGGGAAACGTTGTGATAGTCTTTGTCTCCACGGTATCATCCGCTAGTTTCCCGATGAATCCCACAACCGCTTCCGTAAACACGTTGACATCATCGTCGGAGCTGTTTCTGAACATGTCCCAGTCTGCGTCGTCGAGTGCGTCCTGTAACGCGGCCACCGATTGATCCGTCCAGCGCGCGACCTTCCTCTGAACCGGAGCTTCCTGTTTCAGCCTTTGTTTGTATTTTGGCATGAGGAAGATGGCGGCGTGATCGGATTTGCCAAACGGAGGGCGGGATTGTGCCTTGTAGCCGTCCTTGACCGTAGTGTAGCAGTGGTCCAGTGTCCTTTCACCTCTGGTGGGGCAGGTGATATGTTGATAAAAGTTCGGCGCTGCGCGTTTGAGGTTGGCACTATTAAAGTCCCCCGTTACAATAAGCGCAGCGTCCCGGTGTTGTGTCTGGTGCTGTGTGAGTGCCTCATGCAGCTCGCATAAGGCGGTGACCGTGTCCGCTTGTGGTGGAATATAAACGGCACTTATAATGACCGATGTAAACTCTCGAGGTAGATAAAAAGGACGATACATGATGGACAGTAGTTCCAGATTTGGTGTGCAGGAGCGTGTGAGAGGAACAACGTTCGCACTGTTGCACCAATTGTTGTTCACCATTAAATACACGCCGCCTCCCCTTGACTTCCCCGAGTCCCGTGTCCTGTCCATGCGGTGAACCGAGAAGAACTCGGCCGGCTGGATGGCGTGGTCCGGCACTGCTGGGTTCAGCCATGTCTCGGTGAAGCAGAGGAGATTGCAGTCCCGAATGTCTCTCTGGAACTTTATCCTGGCCCTGAGGTCATCAAGCTTGTTGTCCAGTGACTGGATGTTGGCGAGCAGGATGCTAGGCAGAGGTGTGCGGTGTGCACGAGCTCTCAGCCTGTTCCTGACGCCGGCTTGTTTCCCTCGAGGCCGCCGCTTCGCGTCGCGTCCTTTGTTCCCCCTCAAGATCTCACTCGGCCAGCTCGGATCCGGAGTTAAAAACTTCGAATTGTGAGTACATTGTATACCAATAGAAACAAGAGTGTCACTGTCATACCTAATGTACCCAATGGTGATGATTTTGCCGATTTAGAAACGCTGAAAACTAACTTAAAAAGCAAAAACAAAGAAAAGGTGGTCGGAGCAGTCGTGACGGCAGCCGACCTCACCGGCGCCATCTTTTCTAAGGCCGATTATGTCACCGCGACGCGACGAAGGCTGTCCCAATTCGAAGGCTGCTCGAAATGCGGCCCTCAAATGCGTCCTTCATTTCCCTGAATTTTAAGGACGTGGCGGTGTAGACTTCGTGGCCCAACATATCCCAGAATGCATAGCGCGGCGGTGGGTGTGGATAATTTTGCCGAAAAAAACGGTGGATGAGGGGCGCCCGAAGAGTAAACTTTAAGTAAGTACTGAATATTATGTCACTTATTTATGTGCAAATGTTTACTAATGAAGAACATTAAATCATTACTGTTGGCCACATGTCGGCAAAATTATGTGACATTAGTGACGTTTGTACTAACTTGGTTTTACAGCCTTTACTTTAAAATATACGCCGTTCAATAGCTGAGCTTAATCTGACAGAGAATGATCAAAGCTCATGTAGAAACAAACAAACAAATGAACAAAAAACAGAAAACTGTCAAACAAAGCTGTATGAAACGTTTCCAGCTGTTAGTATCATGGTTGCTAGGTAACCTGGGCAGCGCAACGGAGGCTAGACCGTCCCATTTCACAAGCCTCGCACTTCCGGCCTTAGCGGTCTTTAAGTACGCGGCCCTTGAGGATCGTTGAGGCTGCGTACTTTAAGGCTGCAGACCCTGAATTGGGATACAGCCCAGAATACACTGACACAGGACACAGACTGTCAAAGTAAAACAGGAAATACACAAACATAGTGTCAAGGATTATCAAGACGTAGCACAATGGACTCAAGGGAGGCACAGTAACACAGTAACAATGCTGTCCAACTTAACAGCGTTATAAAGGATGTTTACAGCTTAGAACAGAACTAGCTTCTGTGGACGTTTCTCCTAGATAACAACTGTTTGTTTGTGATTTTTCAATTTAAATTTTTTTCCCTGTATGTATTTTGTTGAGACATAAAGTTAGCCATGTTGTCTCTGTGACTGACAGGTTTTAGCCAAGCACTGCTAATCTGAGTGACCGAACTGAACCTCTCAACAGCAGAGCTCCTATCAGTGAGTGAAATTCCAGTATTTTATTAGTCTGTTAGCACTTATCATCCAAACCATTTATGGATGCATCCACTACTTAAACTTTCAAGCATAACTGATAAGCTTGTACTCCACTCTTTTTGCCCAAATTCCTTTGTAGCTCAACAAAAACAACATGGAGGCTAAAGCTGAGCTTTCAGACCGATGGGACTGACAGTCCAGAAACCACCAGGTTAAGTTATGGTGATTACTTTTACATGCAGCCAGTCACGCTGTACTGTAGCTGGAAGGTTGTTACCTCGAAAGCTGAAAGGCAATACAACAATTAGAGGGGAAGTGTGAATCGTCTGTGGGTTCATCGTGACTAGTGATGCTGTACTTGAAGCAAAGACACTGATTATAGTAGCTCATCGCAACCACAAAAGACAACACTAACTGTCTCCCCACCATGTCTGTTGGGATACAGGGGAGGCATTTGGAGTTCTCAATCTCATACAGGCAGTATTTCATGTTGCCACAGTCCTCGTCCACCATGCATTCCTGTGGGATGAGAAAAATGAATTACAAATATATGAAGTGATGAAGAACCTAACAGAAGTATTTATATAGTTTTAGATAAGAAAAACATGCATCTTGAAAATAATCTCATCTCACAATGGAGATCATTATCAAGAAGCACTCAGCCAAACAGAATTCAGTGTAGCTGAGTCCTATTTGCCTGTATCACAATAACAGTCGTACGTTATTCCACTGCACCCCCACATAATGACTTCCTGGTATCTGCTGGGTCCATCTCCATGGAAACTGCATTAAGGACAACATCAGTGGCATCTGAATGCAACAGAAGGGCTGGGTCTCTAGAGTATCCCCTCCTTCTGTCCTCTACATTTGATTTGCACAACAGCATGTTGAAGGTAAAGAAATTATCTTCAAATATGTGCCCTTTCCAGGATGACTCACAGAAAGAAAAGGTGCTTAAAAGAAAACACAATTTTCTTTAATGCCTGAAACAATCTGGGCTTTTAAGACCAAGCTGGAAATGTTATAAACTTGTTGTTAAATGATGCTAACTGTGAGTTTGTTGCAGGAACACCGTGTACACCATGCAACAAAGTGACAAATATTGTGCAAAAAAAATGCAAAGTGCTGAAAAATGCACTTTTAAGGGTGGATTTTCCAGCAGAGGAAGTCAGCAAGTCTTTATGCTAATGAGATATTTGAGATTTAGTTTGACTTGTTTCCAGCGGTGACAGGAAACAGTGCATGCCAAAAACAATCCCAGCCACATGGGTGGATTTCTCTGATTTATCTTTGAAAGTGTGGCCTGTGAAAGTTTAACACAGAAACCAAACAAAGAACATCTTTAAACCAGACCTCCTTTCCCACTGTAAATTTAGATTTCAGTTTTCTTGCCCGAAAGCGTTATTACTGTCTGCATTTCTACCTCATCAATACAGGAAAACAGGTCAAATGAAGCTAAAAGGTTAGATATTAGTCACACATTACAGGGTCCTGGTTTTATTTGTGAGAAATGGATGACTTTTAAAGTTCCCCTATCATCCTTTTTTGGGGGGGGGGTTCTTCTTTATATTTTTCTGAGGAAATGTAACAAAGTTGCAAAGCTTGGAAATCACCTGTTATTTTTTGCAGGTCGGGGAGTCAAGTTCAGCAGATTTCAGATGCCAGCTCTCATCCTATTAGCAAGTCTTATAGGAGCGTGCTATTTTGCTGCAAGCTGCTTTGTCACCCACCACCACCCCATATTGTTCAGCCTGTTTGCGCTATTTTTGACTCGAACCATGTCGGTTGTCTGCTTTGTTCTGTGGGCAATCCTTGCTTGCCTGCACTGTTGACCTTTCTCTCCCTGCATTTGTGTACATTTGTGTGTTTCCCAGAGCCATGGCTACACAACTGTTATCGCTGGTTCCCTGGATTGTGCACTTGTCCCATCCGCCATGGCGCCAGCTCTTCCGCCTACACCCTGCAGATTGTTTATAATATAATTCAGACTCTTTAGTGTTAATTTTTCCAAGTGTTTTCAAGTTAACACCTTAGAATTGTGCTGTGCTCCAGATTTCCTCCTCGTGTGCCAGGAATTCCACACAGTATTTTATTGTTTTGCTCTCTAGTCTGCTTGTTTGTTTTCACCACTCTCCTACAATGTCTCGCCTCTCTGGCTTTGCCTCTGAAAATTCCACTGCACATTATGAATTGGTGAATAAACCTTGTCAACTCCTTTTCTCGTGTCCCATCCTGCTTCGGTTAAATCATAAGTAGGAGGATCTTGCTGCTGTTCCCCCTCCTCTTAGGCTTTCTACGTTTGATTTTCAAACGGCGGGGAGGTCCCAGAAATGCCACCAACTATAAATGTCTGAAAATGGAGAAACAATCCTAGGTTTGTCTGAAGTGCTCCTGGCAGATTCTCAGTTATTCTCTCACACAGCTTAATACAAATTGTCTTCTCATTACTTATCTATCCTACAAGTTGACACAAAGGCACGGTTTCTGCCTAGTAGCTCTTTCAGCACACTCACAAGCAAAGAGTGAACAAAGAGTGAGCGCATGCCTTGCAGTTTTATTGCCAACTGACATTTTCTAAGAATGCTGCACTGCTACTTAACGAGTTAGGTAGAGAACTCATGCCAACGCAGTGTCTTAGCTGGGCTAGGTGACCCATCAGAAAATTCAGCAGCTAAAAGGGAGGTATGCAGAATCCGGGTAAAAGGAGCACAGACCACTAAAATAAAGTTATGAAACCACAAAGGAGCAAAATACGGGACATTTAACGCAACAGCTGAAATGTAGTAGCCACAGTCGTCTGCAACACTTTGTAGCAACAAGAGTGCTGTAGGAAATTATCCAGACCCTCTATTCACTTAAATCACATTACTCACAGACTGCCTCCGCTCATCCAAAAAGCATCCACATTTTAACCAAATGTTTCCACATTTTAGCTTACATGTGCTTTTTTTCAACTCCCCATGCGCTGACTAAATTTTTTTTCTGAAGCCGCAACAGTGCCATGCGATTAACTGACTCTACTCTACTGTGACTTAACAAATAAGGTTAAAGACATATGGCGTTAGTTGTTTAATTTGTTTGTTTGTTTTAGTATTTTCTTTACAAAAGTACAACTTTTTGGCTTACAATCTTCCTTGCTTCCTTGGCATTTTTTCCTCTATTAACATAACCACCATCTGTACAGCTGCCAGGAAAGAAAAAGATCAAAACCACCACCGTAAAGTAAAGAGCAGGCAGCAAGCAGCAGCAGCAACCTCAATCCAATCCTCCTCTTGGTGAAAACTATGAAAAGTATATGGTAGGTTTCTTTGCTGGATGAGATCATTCTTTTTTTTGAAAAAAACGTATTAATACAATGGTCCCATGGTTTCAAAAACCTCTCCTTCTCTCTGTCTCGTCTTACAAATGTGGAATATTTCCCAAACTGAAGGAAAATGCATCTGAAATTAAGCATCTCTGTACTGAGTTAAGTTAAACATTTTTTGCCTTCCAAATCACTCCGGGTACTTTACTGTTCACTTATATTGCCATATTTAGAATACTGTGTGGAAATCTGGGGAAATACATACAAAACTTCACTTCAACCACTATGTAAAACTCAGAAAAAAGCAATCAGGATGATTACTAAAGCAGGATTTAGAGACCATACTAACATCATGTTCTTGAAATTAAAAATTCTGAAGTTTATGGATCTTATAAAATATAAAACTGCAAAAATTATGTACAAAGCCAGATACAATATGTTACCAGGAAATGTACAGAGGATGTTTTTTGACAGAGAAGGGGACTATGAATTGAGGGGAAAATTAAATCTGAAGACTCTTAAAGCACGGACAAAGGTTAAAACCTTTTGTGTTACTATTTATGGGGTAAAACTGTGGAACAGTTTTACTGTGGACTTACAGCAATGTTCAAGCATTAGTCAGTTTATAAAGATGTTTCGAAAACTGATTTTGGAAGAATATGAAACTGATAAAGTTGATCACCCATTGTATATATAACTATGCTAAATTGTATCTAAATTATATCTATCACTGTAGCTATGTTTATACATGTTCTCCTTGTTTATTGTATGGGGTAAGTGATGATGGGAATTAGGTGAATAGTGGGATTCAATAGAATGTTGAGCATGGGGTAGGGATTAATAAGTATGTTATACTTCTTCCTACTCCATTTCAGACCTAATAATTGTCATTTCATGTCATTTAGACTTTGTTTTATTTATTTTATTTTATTTTTTTTGTTTTATCTGAGCACATACGTGTGTGTATTTACATATATATTCATATTTGTAAATGCAAGTACGTGTACTTGTGTATATATTGTTTTTTTTTCTGTATATGTCTGAAATAAATAAAGATACAATACAATGCTCTAAAAGCTGATAAATATTTAAAATAATACTGACAGATTCTCATTGGAATGTAATAAAAAAGAGGCTTGAGCTTTTATCTGTTTCCAAAAGGCAGCCTGTAAAGAGGTCTGAAACTAAGTGAGTTGAATTTTGTGTTTCTCCAAAATATTTCCAGAATCTCAACTTGATACAAGCCAAAAATGTTAAACTATTAATCTCAGTACAAAATACTGACTCACATAAAAATAGCAGCTTCATGGCAGCATCGGGAAAATGTGGACACAGGAGAAAAAGACAAAACCTTGTTTAAGGTCTGGATCAAGGACAAGAGGTAAAAGACTCACATGATTCATGTTGTTCCACTGGCTGGAGATCTCCATATGAACATGGGACAAATGAGTCTCTCCAGTGTTGTTGTTAGTGTCCTATAAAAACAGTAAGGGGGTGAAATACTGTATCAGACGTGGGGAAGAAAAACAACTTTTCTTTTCTTACCAATTAATCCTAAACCCACCCAGACACTGTAGACTATGAAGTGAATGGCTTGTGTGTGAAAGTTACACAGTAATACGTGAATCCCTACCTTGTCAGTTCTGTCTAGCACCTTAACTGCTTTGTCTCCGTTCTTTATCACCATCGTAGTCTCGTTGTGGTAGTTAGGACCCAGCTCCAGTGAGCCTGAAGAGGATTTTGCACTCTCTGTAGTGATCTGTTGGAAGGAAAATTAGGGGAAATCTTAAATAAACAGCAGCATATGTTATACTGTACATCTGTTGTTCATATTTGGGAAAATATGAATCCTTAAGGGGGCTATAAGAATGGATAGTTTGCATTCTCTGCTTGATGCAAAAGGGAAGCCTCCCAGTAGCCCAGAAATGATGAAAACCAGACGCTCACTGACAGGAAATGTATCGGACCTGCTGAAATTCAATTCTTGGGAAGGAAAATAACAAACACGAGGTACTGAAGGCTGTCTAGAAAAAGCTGTTTGTATGAAGTTCTTGCAGGAGCTCTTTCGTATTGCCTTTTCTTTTATTGAACTGAGTGTCTGGCCGGGAAATCTCTATTTTAAGCAAATACTATAATGATGAGTGACGGTGGTACTCAGCACGGCGTGGGTCAGATTTAAAGCAGACACGGAAACTATGTGTCTGCTAAAAGTAACTGTGCATTAAAATAATTTGAAGCACTTTTTTATCTCCCTGCTTTCTAATAAAACTGTCGCGTATTTACTTTAATATGGACACATTGGATTTCTCTGCCAGTCAGCCCTGGCTTTATATGAATGGATAAAATATGACGCCAACCTGGTCCACCGCCTCCTCCAGTATGTGCTGAGTGTCCTCCATCAACTCCTCTACCTCTCGGAACATATCGGTCAAGCTGACCGGCCCCCGCTCCAGGCTCTCCCGCAGGAACAAGGTGCCGCTCCTCGCCGTGCCGACGGCTGCCCACAGAAAGCACAAACCCCGGAACACCGACAGCACCGACATCTTTCCTTCTCTTCCACCTAGTCTGTCTAAAGAGCGGCACACGGGTGTGACGCACGCAGGGCACACAGCTGGACACAGCTGGATCCGTTTTATTTGGAAAGTATGAGGAGCGCAGCAGCAGCGGTGGTGAGGGGGAGGCGGAGGAGGGGGGGATGGGGTTGGGGGGTGGGGGTATTAGCAGGATCAGGTTTAATGGGGTGGAAAAAGTTCACGCTGCATTTCATGATTTAAACGTCAAACACAGGCGAGTGGCCTTTATAAAGACATAAATGTGAAGCGGACTGTAAAACAAACAGACGAAAAGGCTGACAGACGAATGCCAGATGTGATCTGCAGAGGCAAGTTCCCACGTAGGCCTGCGCTTAATCACCGGCACTTCAGTGGAGCTGACAGCAAGAAATACACATCATGTCAGACAGCTTTAGTGAAGGTCTGCCCGATCTTTTGAAAATCTAGACAAAGTTTGGACTCTTTTGCACAATCCTACAGAAAAAAGATTTTATTTTAGTTATATTTATGTGATGAAGAGCAACTCGATGTTTCATTACTGATACTGTGTAGCATGGATACTTAGTCTCCTCAGTTTATGAGGTTTAATTTGAGGTTTTTCGTTCATTTCTGAATGTTGGTTCTGGTTTTATCTTATTACCCTGATGATGAGTTTTAGTATTATAATTCTGGGTTAATGTCTTTATTATTATTATTATTATTATTAGTAGTAGTAGTAGTAGTAGTAGTAGTAATAGTATTAATAATATAAGAGTAGTAGTAGTAGAGGTCGGCCCTCCAGTGCTCTCCCTCCGTCTGGTTTTAGTCCCTTTGTGTTCTTTTGTCTGTAACTTTTTATGTCTTTTATTGTGTTTTGGTTATTTCCTGTTTTATGTTGAAGGTTAGTTTTACTTCCGGTCTCTTTCTTCCAATGACTGAATCCCAATTCAGGGTCTGCAGCCTTAAAGTACACAGCCTCAACGATCCTCAAGGGGCGCATACTTAAAGACCGCTAAGGCCGGAAGTGCGAGGCTTGTGAAATGGGACGGTCTAGCCTCCATTGCGCTGCCCAGGTTGCCTAGCAACCATGATACTAACAGCTGGAAACGTTTCATACAGCTTTGTTTGACAGAAATGAAGGAGAAAATACACCGCCACATCCTTAAAATTCAGGGAAATGAAGGACGCATTTGAGGGCCGCATTTCGAGCAGCCTTCGAATTGGGACAGCCTTCGTCGTGTCGCGGTGACGTAATCGGCCTTAAAATGCGGCCTTTAAGGCTGCAGACCCTGAATTGGGATACAGCCTATGTTTCCTTGACTGTTATCGTCTGCTGTCAGGTGATTCCTCCCGTGTCCTGTTATCTAATCAGTCCTGTTTGTGTATATAGTCTTGTGTTACTCCTGCATGTCTAAGTCTCTTGTTTGTGGGTTTTAGATTTTACCTGTTGGACTGTGTATTTTAAGAAACGCTTACCTTTTCTTAAAATATCCCTCGCCATTCTCCTATACATTTCACATATTCAGATGGTTATGGCATCTTTTAGTTACATTTGTTTCAGTCTTGCCTTGCATTTTTGACTGTGTTTCCTCCTGCTGGAGTCTTTGTTCTTACTGCTTTTAGATCAGTCTGTATTCTGGGTTACCTACCTTAGCATCAAAATGATGCTTGGGGTTCCACCAGAGAAGCAAGTTTCACAACTTGGCAACCATCTTGGATCAACTCCAGGTGTCTGAGAGCTTTATTTTTTGTCCGGAGGTTAAATATTTGGTGATTCTGCCCCCAAAATGAGATTTAAAAGAACAACTTCCTGGTCAGATTATTCTTTTGCACATTACACATGAGGTTTCACAACTTTACACGTCCTGAAACAACTGTGAACCTCAGTACATTGTGCACATATGTCAGTACAATAATGTGACTGTCTGGTTGTACAGGGTGTATTAAAAAAAGCATCATCCGATTTCAAAGTGCTTTGATTCCACAGCCGTTCGCCAATAAAGACCAAACACGTTCTGTTGGAGTACTGTTTGTGAGTTTCACATGGTAGGTAGCATAACAACAGCTGCGGCTACAGTGACTCCAATCTTACTTGCAGAAATATGAAACAAGTTTGAATATAGTACAGACATATGCTGTGTGGTCTGTTTCTATGTGTTAGCCCTGCGACAGACTGGCAACCTATCCAGGGTGCATCCTGCCTCTTTCTCTCCGACAGCCACTATAGGCTCCAGCCCCCCAACTACCCTGAATTGGAGAAGTGAAAGAGAATGGATGGACATACTGTGTATCCAGAGGGGTACGGCATACATCACTTGTGAACACTGTACGTTTTTTGTATGTAAAAATGTAGTCAAGTATTTTAAAGTTTACTGCAAGCTTCACTCTTTCGTAAAAGTTCTTTGTATGCTACGACTTCTGTTTTCTCTGGGGTAGGAGCTAAGCTAGAGCCAATAAGAACAGAAACAGGTGGCTGGAAATATTGTCTGATACTGTCCCCTGGTGACAGTTCATAGCTACAACATGAAGTCATAATAATAATAATAATAATGTGTATGTGTTTGTCCCCATAGGGAAATTGCTCCTCTGCATTTAACCCATTCACCCAGTGAAGCAGTGGGCAGCCACCAATGCAGCGCCCGGGGAGCAGTGTGTAGGGACGGTACCTTGCTCAGGGGTACCTCAGGGTAGCCGTTCAGTGGAGTCGAACCCCCGCCCTTCTGCTCACGGGGCCACCACTCTACCTACTGAGCTATCCCTGCCTGTCATGGCTCAGTAACACTGCGTAGAAATAGAAAGCTTCATCTTAACTCGATACACTACAGCATAGCCTAAGCAACAATGAGCAGAACTAAGTTCAGCGTATTGGTGCAGCCCTCCACAACAGTCCTAGTTTCTCATGTGGCCCCTTTGGAGAATGAATTGCCCACCCATGGAAGCCTCAGCCTAGCATACACTTTCTCAGAAATGTAGCTTCATGCTACAGGGACACGTACCTCACCAGATCTGATAGGTCTGTTTGGCAGCAATATACTGTGTTGGCACAGTTAACAACAGTTAACAATAAGATAATATCTCTATGAAACTAAAACAATTGAGCTAAGAGTCGGCGCCACGGAAAGCCTGTGTCATCGCTTCATCCTAGTTCTTAACTTCCAGTAAAAGTAACTGTTGTTCAAGATTTATTAGCTACAGTTCCAAGGGGGAATCACCATTTGGTCCAAAAGTAATTAAGTGTATGAAGTCAGTAATTTAAAAAGATCTGAACATGATTTTCAAGCACATCTTGAACCCTGTCCCCTCATACATGAAACTGGCTCTATGGTTACAGATTTTTGTCATAACAAAGAGAGAGTAAAAACTGCTACATATGATACTAAAGATATACCTGCTTTGATCCAATTGTTGTCCCACCCTCTAACTTTAGCTCATCTACATCGGTTGCAAATTCAAATATAAAGCGCTGTGTAATTGTATTCAAAAGAGAGATACCAGTGTAACACAAAAGAACAGAGAAACACCTGTTTTGTGCAATGACAGTGGCATAAAAATGGATTAGCAGCAATACAACAACAGTGTGTGTTTGATATACACGTTCAGATATGTAAAGCGTGACGTATACATATTGTTTAGTGATATCAAACAAGTAAATGGTTATATTTTTGTTAAAATAATCAGGGGTTTTGCACATGCATGCATTTATGCAATATGTTTTGTATATTTTTACACTATAACACTATGTAATACAAAGAGAATCCAAATATTTAAGTAAAAAAAATCACAAGTACCTTAATACTTTGTGACCTTTTCTCACATCTATCTATGTACTTTTCATTGAGCAGCGCTCAGTTATTAGCGCGTCAGAATCAAGTCCAAATACAGCCGTGAACACTAGAGGGCGAAATGTTGCCTGCTTTGTGTTTGGCAGCACATAACACTCTTTCACACACATGCACCCACCAAACCACCCACACTGGGAAAATGCTAAGGAAGAGGCTTATCCCCACATGATCATACCGTGGACTGATGCTGATTTCTTTTCTTTCTTTGATTTCCACATTAAGAGCCCGTGTTTTTCCACAAATAAATGTGATATCTCCAAACCTCTCCACACACACACACACACCAGACTCCCATATGTTCTACTTAGATTTTGATTCTTTCATGAATATGGATATTGCAGTAAGCCTTTCTGTAAACTCTTGGCTTATATTGTGTAAAGTATGGAAACAATTTTCAGATCCTTCTCTTTCGTTAGGACTGCTCATGCCCTGCTCTTGCATGTGCAGCCTGTTGTCTGTGATTCTGTACATTTAGCTTCTAATTTTTGTACTACAAGGTATATCTTTAATAATGTAGTCTATGAGTAATAATGGAGCTGGAACACTACTCTTTCAGTATTCATCCAGAATGAAACAAGTCTCTGTTAAACTAGTTTGTCCACCCAGCTAAGCAAAAGCACGGTCTCTTGCTTCTGATGATCTAGTATTATGTTCTTGTTAACTTAACATGGGGCCATTTTGTATTATTTCAGCGTAAGAGTGCTAGTTTAGCTCTGGGTTTCAGTAGATACAACTAAGCTAACCTGTTTTCTCTGCAGCGTGCAGGCAGAATAGGGAAGCATGAGCGTAGCTTTTGGACCTCCCCCAGGAAACTTTGACCTTCAAACACTTCATTTCCTGAATTCTGATGATTTTTGTTTTCCTTGTGCACTGATTTGAGCCTTCTCTGCAATCATTTACAGTGCACTTTTATTTATGTAGAAGAAAAACACAAAAATCAGGTATCACAGTGGCATATTTTACTGTTTCGTCCTCCTTTCTTGTTTCCTTGGTCGAAGTATCAAAGTCAAAGTGGAATCAGATGGCTGATATCAGCCCATTTTTGTACATTTTGTTTAGGGAAAAGTTGCAAAACTCGTTTGCATTTCTCTTTTACTTAAAATCTGTTTGATCAGATTCACCGAATTTTTATATTTAGAAATATAAAGCTGTCTGATGATTGGTGTATTATTTAACAATGACTACATATGACAGAGGTTAGTGTCCAAATGTCTCAAGACATCCCTCTTTTCTTCATATTGTGCTTCCAAGGAGTAATACGTTCTTTTTTAAGTGGTGCTGCGCAACAGTTCTCAAGTCTTTCTGCAGAGCTTTAAAAGTTTCAGAACACTGTCTGCTTTAAGAGGAGAGAAGAGAGAGAGATGAGAGCCCACAGTGTCACCAGCTCCAGCGCACTGCACTCTGCATACATGACTAATAGAAAATCTCCATTTTACTGCACACACACAAGACTCTCAGCTTCATAGGAAATACACAGTATCTGTGTTGGTGTTGCAGTTCAGTCAGTTGTTAATGTGGAGGCTTGTACTCAAACATTACATCAGCATCCTGTCTCAGGATAGACACGGGTCATAGAGCTGTCGTCTTCCTGTTGAAGTCAGTCATCGTTTCTGTTCTTATTCACACACATAACCAGATGATTCCTTTCAGGCCACTCCACAAATTACCTACTAATGCTCTGAATTCTTTCTTATGCTCATCGCTAATACTTCCAAGCACTCCAACACTTTGTCATATTATCTCGTTAGTTGGCATGACCAGGCGCTATACTGAAAGTCTGAGGTTTACAGGGTGAACAGGAATGGAGACAGTACAGACTCCTGCACTGCACATCAGACAGACCACTGCCCAGTCTCACATACTGCAATCTGCTAGTTAGTCCTCCATGATGATGGCTGATATGTTCACTGACATTTCCTGTAGCTTCTCTCTCGTTAGCAGCGGGGGGAGCAATTTCTCAGGAATTTCCACAGACTTCTGAGAAGACTTTCCATGACCCAATCAGAATCAGTTCCAGGTGTAAAAAACCCCCACAAAAACCTTTAGGTGCACAGTGTGCAAGAGACTTGCACGGTCAACACTGCAGCCTTACTTCTCTGAGTCTTGATGCACACATCCTACAGTCATATGCTATATTTATATGGGTTATTTGTTGGTGTTTCTTTACTCTTCCCCATTCTCTTTTTCTTTTCTTTGAATTTTTTTTTGTGTGTGTGTGTGTGTGTGGCAAGAGTATACACACAAGTCCTGGAGGATGAAGGAATTACTACCACTGAGTGGCCCTCAGATGCCTGTCCTAAATCCAACAGAACACTCTGCAACATTATGTTTCGTAGTATCCAACCTCACCAGGTCGCACCTCAGACTGTCCAAGAGTTCAGTGATGCTGGTCCAGATCTGGGAGAGGATCCCCAGGACATCATCTATCGTCTCATTAGAAGCATGCCCTGGCATTGTCACACATGCATACAAACACCTGGGGGACATACAATCTACTGAGTACCATTTTTAGCTGCTACTATGAAATTTTGGCAAAATGGATTAACCTGCCACATCATTTTTCTCTTTGATTTCAGCCCTTTATAGGTTGATCATTTTCTTTTCCATCAAACGATGTGGTATCCTTTCATTCATATCACATTACCCAGCACATATCAGTATAGATATGCAGAATAATTTTTTTTTCTTTATCCAGTTGCGGTCTGATGTGTTTTCAGAGCATTCTTTTAATTTTCTGAGCAGTGTACTTATACGCTGGTGTAAGTTTTGCATTTACATTAGAATAAGAGGCTCGATGAAATCGACAGCCTACGACACCATAATGTTACTTTTCCTCACTTTTAGAACAACTTCCATGGCTTTTTAATGGCTCTGCTTCCTTCCTCACTGGGCAGGGAGGCCTTTCAAAGTACCTGCCTTTGTTAGGTGTGTCATGTGACCCAGAGTGGAGACATGTAACTACATGTAGCTAGTATGTATGTATGCAGTCTGGGAACCACCCATCTACATACCACTTTTTTTTTTTTAATTATCTAATCCTTTTAAAACCATCCTGGTTCAGTGAATGGGACCAATTAAAACCCATTTCCAAAAATAGAAATACAATTGCACACTTTTGCCGTTTTTGTTGCAGCAGTACATCATATTTCAGTTTCTATCAAGGAACTAATTTTCCCAAGGGGCCAGATGAGAAACTAGGACTGCTGTGGAGGGCCTCAGCAATGAGCTCATATAGTACGGAGGATAACATTAATATGAGCAGAACTGGGCTCTGTGTTTTGATGCAGCCCTCCACAACAGTCCCAGTTTCTCACGAGGCCCCTTGGGGAAATTAACTGCCCACGCCTGAGAAATGCGCTATTTACAAAAATGTCATGACCTGATTGCGTCTCCTTTTCTTCAGCCCATGCTTTTCAGGGTGAACTGTTTGATGCTTACTCCGCCCACTTTTGCTATGTTACAGATGCAAATTTGATAAAGTGGTTTCACACCTACGGTGCCGAAACAACAAAAGGTTTTGCACAGAAACCTTAGCTACTGCCATTTTTCTTCATCTAAACGTACCACGAGGATACTTCCAGTTTTTACGAAAGTGTTACTGTGAACGTGATGTCCTAATAAATTGATGATTTAAGGCTTAGAAAGCCTTGCAGGTTTTGCCTTAGGTAATAATGACCTCTGTCTCATAATTAAACGATAGTAAGTCATAATTAGGAGAAAAGTCTCAGTCGAAAGTCTTTTCGTGTCTCCGTAGGTCGAGTAGGTGAAACAGGTAGGAGTGAGACCTCATCTTCTTCCTATCTGTGCGCGAGACCGCTGTCCCTGACGTCACGGGGTTCATTTATTCCGCTGGCTTCCTGCTGGGGCTCCACTCAGTCTTTCGTAGCGGTACTCGCTACTTTTCGCTTCCCGCCTCACTTCACCACTCTCTCCTAAGTTTTCACGCCGGGAGGAAAAGCGCCGACATTTCTGGTACGTACACGCTTCAAATCGCCTTGTGCAGACACGCGCGCGCCCCTGTGTGCGTCTCTGCCCGTGTATGCATGTGTGTGCTCGTGCTCCTGTAACTGTAAGCGGGGTTTCAGAGCTTCAAGTGCCCGTGCGACAGGCTGTCAACGTGTAGGCAGAGATGCGACACGGAGAAGGGAGGGGTGGCTCGAGGCTTCTGTAGCGCGACTCCCAACAAATTACGCAGATATGAGGACCAGCTGCGACTCTGCTGGCATTTCTCTCACATCGCGCACAAACGTGTCAGCCAGCCACCGCGAAACTCTTGCAGCATTTCTTGTGGGGTGGCCACTCTTCCTCGTTTTTTCTACTTAAACGAGGAAGGGGGAACTACTTCAGCAGCACAGGAGACTCTTAATTTGTGGCGAGGCTCTAGCTGAGGCGCACACCTTCTAAATTTCCTCGCAGAATCTGCTACTAATCACATTAAAGGCAGTCACAGCCAAACATTAGTCTGCGTGGTCGGTTTAATCGTCGCCTACTGTGCAAATGGAGAGTGAGTGGTGACCGTGATAATGATTTGAGGCAGCTGTGTGTAATGAGAATCACGGGCTTCACTGCTCACTCTACCTAATGGAGTCTGGCTTTTTTTTTATTCCCTCCTCCTCTTTCACGCTTTTTCTAATTACACACACTGGTTTAGGTAAAATCTCAAAGAATTACTTCATCACGATGATTATGGTGACATGCTGACTGAAAGAAAATGGAATTGTTGCAATCATCAGAGGGTTTATTGAATTTTTTCCCCTCAGAGATGTTTCTGTGGTCTCCTACAAATATAAACTTTCAGAAGAGGTTTGTTTCTCAATAATTAACACACGCACATGTGTAAGATGTTTAAGTGCTCTAGGATTTGGCTCTGTTCCCACTCAGTTGGCATACTTTGTTTCAAACTAAGTTAACCTGCAATACAAGTACATAGATGGCCGTGCTTTGTCAACAATTACAGACAGGAAGTTGATTCAGACTGGAATAAGCATGTTTTTGGCATTTGCACCTGCAGGACTTGAAGTCAACGCATGCTTGTTGGCTTCCCCAGACAGTGAGTGATTCATGATTTTCCCCCCCCCAGTTGCACTACCTCTACGAACATAGTCTTAAAAAAAAACCTGCCTAGCAGCAACAGAATGACAAGGCAACATCTGTGTTCGGTTTAAATCACTGAAAGTTGCAAATAAGCACATTTAGTAAAATCTTCATTTAAAAACTGGACCATGATGGTGTCAGTTGGAGATGTTGATGCTACTACACAATCAAAAAGCTTCATTCAGCTTCTCTGCAATCTCACCCTCTTGCAAGATAACTTGTGCAACATCATAAAATCAAGTACGTTTGTTAGCAAACGAACTTCTGCCAAATCTTTACTTGCCTTTGTTTTACTTCTCTTTTTCAAAAGGGACAGTCAGCTATCCTCTTTTTGTTTGTTTGTGGTTGCTCATTTGTTGGCTAGCTAAGGAAAAATGCACTGCCAAGGAGCACCAGAAATGTTGTCCATGTAATAAAACGATGTTAACCCCAGTTGTCCATCTTCAAGTGTAAAAACATGCAGTCAGAAATGCAAATGCATAAACCAGTTAACTAATCGGAAGACTGGATCTGCGGCCGTTAAACTTGTGCTTTCAAGATGTTGTAAAGGGCTTTAAAAATGTACGCACAGGATTACAGTTGTCGTCACACTGGCCTGAGATATTGTTTTTGAGATTTCACAAGTTGTCTTCTGCAAACACCAGGCTATGAATTGCATGTGTCCAGGTTTCGCTTAAGCCTGGAGACTCCGGGGAATGGGGGGGGGGGGGGTCCTCACCGAAGATGTTTTGCGCATGAGATGCGTGTTTGTTTTGGTGCTTTTTGCATCAGTTTATGATTCTGTCTTTAGTGTGGGGAAGCATCCTACTTAAGTCTTCACTCATTACTACTTTAAAGAAGAGGGAGCATCAGCTTTCAGGCCATTCAGAAACCCTCTCTGTTTTTAAGATTAGCCTTATAACTTTCCTTTTTTGATAAAGATCATAGGGCTGGATCAGATGACCATCCCTTAGATAAGCTGCAGAAGGCTTAGGCCTCTGGGGGCTTCCCATGATGCACTTTTCTTTAATTTGCATCTTTTTGCTCACAGTGTTTATACACTGCATTTAATCATTAGTTATTATTCTCTGGCTCTCTTCTATAGTGTGACTTTTGTTCTGTCTTCCTCCCCTCACCACTAACCAGTCACAATAGATGCCCCACCCCCTGAGCCTGGTTCTGCTGGAGGTTTCTTCCTGTTAAAGGGGAATTCTTCCTTCCCCCTGTTGCCAAGTGCTTGCTCATAGGTGATCCTGTGATGGTTGGAGTTTTCTCTGTATTATTGTTGGAACTACCTTACAATATAAAGTGCCTTGAGGCAACTCTTGCTGTTATTTGGTGTTACATTTAAATTAATTCAATTGAATTAATTTAAATGTATTACTCTAAATTTTATTTAGCACATTCAAAAATGAGAGCTTGAAACAAATACATTTGCCCGTTTGAAACAAATGTATTAACGTTTAAGCGTGTGAAACAAAATTGAACCGCAAAATCTACATAAAATGTGGTAAATAGAACCGTTACAGGGAAATCAAGTGTAACTGAAATGGAAAAAGAGAATCTCTAATCAGAATTAAATGAATAAATTACAAAGAAAATGTTAATATTACAAAAGGAGAACAAATGTATGAAAAATTCCACAAATGGAGAATAAGAGAGAAGACACACAAAGGACTCTTTGGGTGATTACCTCAGTGATCTTTAGTCATAATATAAAGTTAACAGACTTGTAATATAAGTGCTATACAGTCTGATGCACAGAGAGCTGTGAAAACACAATTTTTCACTTTACCAGTGCAGCTGAGCTTAAACGGGAGCGAAGTGTTTTCTTCTCTTTGTACCAGTTAAGTTTTGTAGTTGCCACAGACTTGCATTACAGCATCCTAAAGCAAAACTTAATAACTTAAGCCCAGTGTAATGTAGGTAGATCTGTCCTCGTCTGGATATCTGATTGCATCACATCAACATAAGACAGAAAGCACACAATATACAAATACTTTGACTCTCATTGCATCGCATGGATAATTGTAACCAGACCCAATTGGACAAATTACGTGTTTTATTTGTTAAGAAATTTGATGGCCTGAGGATTAAGCCTCCCATCACTCACAATATTATTTGCCTTGCTGCTTTATAAATGCTTTTTAAGCTTGGTAATCCAATTCCCAACAACCTACCAGCTATTGTTACCATCTTTTTAATTGCCTTTTTCTGTGCCTCAGAGGCTGTTACAAACCCAAAGATAATACAGTCAACACACTTTCAATAAAAGCACGATCGAACGTGTGAAACGTATTAAACTATAGCGTTTATTTGTTAGCTACCCATCGCAACACTAAAGGATTTTCTCATTAAATTTAAAGTAAGGATCTTTAAGGATTCTTTTTTTATAATTCAAGCATGAACAAAGTGAATTACCATTTCATATCATGACATTTTTATTATTATCATCTCTAATATCTTTGAATTTGGTTAGATTAGTGGTGTGAATATATACATTTCAGTGTCTGTAACGCTTTATCATTTAATTCAAAGATCTATCACTCTGCCACTTGTTTGGTATTAGGTGGGGTTTCACATCAGTCAGGTGTGGATTGTTCCTCTGAGAGCATTTGTCAAAAGCTTAGACTTCCTCCGTCTGTAAACAATTAAACCTCAGCCACAGGTGCCCAGTTGGGGCATTATAATGCATTTGATCAATTATTTAGAGTGAAGCATCAGGGATCAACTTGCTGTCTGCCTGCCTGCCTGTAGGCTTCAGTAGCTCTTTCACAAACACTTGATCAAACGCCTTAGCAGGCCCTGCAAGGCTACAGCTAGGGACAGAGCTTTCTGTTCATTCACATGGAGACACAAGATTTGAGGGAGTATTTCAGTGTAGGCTGATGAGTTTTCAAGGGCAGCTGTATGTGGGGATGCTAGATATGTTCGGGGAGAGAAAGCTTTTAGTCTTTTGTTCCAGGGTCTTTTTTCCTTTTTCTTTTTCCTGTGATGTGCACACTTTCTCTGCAACTTTAAAGGGGTTAATGCATGCATGATCCTTTTTTGTTGTTGTTGTTTTTTGGTCAGGCTAAGAGACATGCCTCCCCTCTCTCCCCTGCACTCCCGTTTTTCTTCGCAATCACATCTTGTTTGTTTTTCTCAATTATCTCATCTCTATAATCATAGACCAGGCAACACAAGGAAACACGAGCATTACTAGATTCCTGCCTGTGAAGCAGCTTCACAGCAATTCTTGCTATTAGCCAAAAGAGTTTGTCCTCCTCCAACCCTGGATATATTGGCCAAAAGAGGCATGCAGTGCTTCCAGGTAGGCTCTGGTGGGGTTTTTATTCTTATAAATACCATTTATAAGCAAGCACATGCTGGTATTTTTTTGGTCTATCAATCTATACTGCTACTTTGATATTGTTTTTTCAATAGAGTTGGGTGAACTAAAAAAAAGAAATAAAATTAAAATAAATAAATGACAGTTTTAGTATAGTGGATGGGGATTTGCGTCTTTATTTTTGAGAAACCAACAGGTTGGATGCCAAAAAGTGACTGTAAAATTACACCTCAACTACTCCTCAACCGCTTGGGGAGTGGTTGCTGGAGGTATGTGTCTAATGCTAGGTGGAATCGCTCACAAAGAGCACCATAAACCTTGTGATTGTTGATTCTGACTCTTCTGAAAACACTTACGAAAGTGCAAAGCAAACCAGAAACTGAGACAACCACTGGCAGGTGATCACTGAGCAGTCCCTCGGCCCGTGTGGTTTGCCCTTTACTTGCAGTGGACGGTAGCAGGCATGCCCCCAAGCAGACAGGACCTATTAGTAGCCACTTACAAGAATCATTGTTTTATATTTATGTGGCATATAGAACATTTTATCTGTATAGCAGCAAAACAACAGTCACCTTACTTTGTAATATGAAACTCTTCAAAGTGTTGGCGTCACCAGCATTGGTGAGAAAACCCCACACAACAATGACCTGTTTTACCGGCTGTCAGGTTATGTTTCACGAGGAAGTGAAGCTACACTCCACCACACTCAACAATCGACTTGTTTGCCAACTGCTGCTTTGAGTGGTTAGTCTGTGCTGGTTGACTTTAGAGTTTGAAAGTGCTTTGAAGGTCAGACTTCGACATAAACATTTTTAATAACCCCTTTTTATTTTTTTCCCCTCCATCCTACAAACTGTCGGCTACCATGCAAAATGTATACAAAAACTGGCTCCTTGATATACTGCTAAATTCGAATGATAATTTAGGCATGTAGTGAATCAGTGAGTGCAATAACTAGCTGCAGATTGCACTACATTAGTGATCGATTCAATGATCAGCATGGTCATTTATGTTCATCGTTCAGGAGGTGCTTTGCATTGACCATTTACAGTTAAATGTGGGCTATTCCACATTTACTGGTTTGTAAAATCACTTTGTTTTACAAGCCCGATTTTTGGTGCATTACTTTTTTTTTTTCTCCGACTTGTGTGCATGTATCCTTTTTGGTATGACTCCTAAGCAGTGGTTTTTAAAGGAGGCCACACGCTTCCTGTCTTGTGGCCAAACTCAACTGGCTTCAGGCACTTAAACACTCTTTAGTTTTTATGTTGCAGATCCTTCAAGGGCCCTAAACACAAAGCAAGCAAAACTAGAAGGATGGTTATTCGCACACAGACACAAACAGGGGGCAAATCTACAGCTACAGCAGAATTAATAAATGCTTGCAGAAGGCACCTGGGGGTTTAATACAGCTGGCTTGTTGTTCTAGTCTTGGTTATTAAAGCACCATAACACAGCAGCGTGATGTGAATGATTGTCTTGCATGTTTGCAGTTTAAATGCCAGGATGAGTAGGCTGACACACCTCCTGACTTTCTAAACTCTGTGGCCTGTATAACCTTTGCATGATTGAACACTGATCCTGTTGGCTTCTGTTCTTTAGCTGGTACTTTGTTTTTCTGGCCACTGGTTTGACCCATCTTAGTGTTATGTAATACATTTTCCACACACTTTAATTATATGATAATCCAGTTTAAGCATATGTACGTCCTCCTCAGTTTAGCTGTGACACTGCTGTTGTCGAAGTTGCTCTGCAGTGTGAGTTTGAAGAGTTTGCTCTGCTGGACACCTGCAGTTATGTTGTCCCCATTACCTCTGCTCTTTTGATCCAAAATAATCCTCTCACAGATATGTGTTCTTTACTTGATGCAGATACTTGATACTTTGATCCTCTCCAAAACGGAAAAAAGAAATCTGATGTGGGAAGCGAGCAGTTGGCTGTTCTGTGACCATTTTAAATAACTTGACGTTCTGGTGCTCGTTTTCTTCAAAAGGCAGACTTAGCTTTGTGGGGTAAGCCAACTACTGTCAGCAACAAGTGAAAGATGACAACAGTAGCTGGCCGGTCAAATAGCTTCACATTTGTGTCATCCACTTTTACTGCCAGTGGATTTAGGTGTGTCACGGACATTGTGAGCCTCGGGTCGTGCACACGCTCCAGCCTCTCGAGCCCAACTTCCTCCCCAAATGACCTCATGCATTGACAGCTTTTGTGGGTGTTTTTTGTTTTGGTTTTCTTCCTTGAAACTTTAGCATGTTCAATCTAATTTTTTTTCTTAATATTGATGTGTAAACTGAAGTATGTGCAAATTGTTAAACTGCTCAGCAAGTGTGGGAACCCTTTGAGAAACACAGCACTCTTGCATATTTGGAACCTTGCAGATCAGCTCAGAAAGAAGACGGATCCTAAAAGTAGATAAATGACAGAAATGCACACAAAGCGACGGTGCCTCTTCTGCTTGTGTTTTCAGTATCGTAAGATTCATCATGGGAATGATCGGATAACCTTATCAATAAAATCTTACGTAGAGTTTGAGACTGTGGGAGAATAATAGTCTAGAGTGCAGACTAAAGGTTTAATAAACTACACCTGATGTTTGGGTTTGCTGAATAGAAGATAAGATAAAAGCAGCTTCAATTTTCCATATTGAAACCGAAAATTTAATTTAGCCATGGTTCTGAAAGTTCATGGAGTTCACACAGTCCTGATAAGCTGATTCTAACGTCAGCCTCCGTCAGCTGATGGCTCAGCTGAGACCTTTTTGTGTATCCCGTTGGCAAATTTCCCCAGCTTCTCCATTTCATGCTATTTCTGACTTAATGTGCTCCCGCTTGCCTCACCCTGACAGTTGGTCACTACAATAGATAATCAAGCTCGGTTCATGTCAAGATAGTGTTGTCATTTAGTCCCGTTAGTGGGCCTTTCAATGTGGCATTTTTAATATTCTGTACAGTTTTCCTTACTAATAACTAGGGGTGGGGGAAAAAATCGATACTGTGTAGTATGGTGATATTTTGTTTGCTAATAATGTATCGATACAGGGACAACAGAAATCGATATTTTGTTACAAAAAAGGTTTTTGTGCTCTGACTTCAGAGCATGTTGATCCTTTTTCTGAGCAAGAATCCTGACATTCCTTCACTGTCCAAATGTGTTTAACTTTTTATGGCAGCAATAAACATGACAGTTTACTTATTTTAATTTAATACGTGTTTTATTTTAATTAAGTTTAAAACTTTTTTTATTTAATGTAAAATTATATTTTGTTTTAATTTACTTTCAAATTCTTCAGTTGCTGAAGGGGCTGCATAGTGTTCATAAATTTCATAGTTCAGAATAGCTATAATTGTACCAGATGGTTGATTCAGTTAAGTTGGACTAGACTGTAATACAAACCGTTCAGTTTGTCAACAATAAAACTGAAATGAGAGAAAGACTGAGTGCGAGACTTTGATATTAGATAAAATGAATATTGATAAAGTTTACCTTTATGTACAGAATCTGAATATCGCAAAATATTTTTAAAAAATTGCAATAATATCGTATCGTGGGATGTATGGTGATTCCCACCTCTACTAATAACGTATACGGATAAATTTCTTATTCTTGCATGTCTATATCCTAGTTTGTTTGTATTATTTTACTGTTATTAAAACTTATTTTCCCTGTTATTGCTTTAAGCTGCTGAATTTCATGGACGTTACATGGTGTGAATGCCCCTTTCAGCTTTCCACTTATCACTTGGGGTCAGAGCAATACCATGCTATAGAAATGATTGCAGATGCAGTAACAATACTTTTTTTTTTTGATCAAGGTCTTTTTATTGAACAAAGAATTGCTTCCAACAACAATTACAGCAATATTAACAAAAAGTTGTGCCCCCCCCCCCCCCCCCCAGCCAGAGAGGAAAGAAGAGATAAAATAAAAAAACAACAACAAAAAAAACTCACACGCACATTAAGCGATAGTATCGGGACTTAATCTTTCAAAGTAAGAAAGAAAAGGTTGCCATGTGTCATAAAACCTCCGAACCGAACCTTTTACAGTGTAGCGGATCTTTTCCAGCTGAGTATAGTTCATGACATCCTTAACCCATTGCCCATATACAGGTGGAAGTGGCTCTTTCCATTTCAATAATATCATTCTACGGGCCAAAAGAGTGCAAAAGGCCAGAAGATCAGAGTGTGATTTGGAAAGACTGGCATCACAAGGCGTCACCCCAAAAATAGCTATAAACGGGCAGGGTGCAATTGGAACACCAAATATGTTGGACATGGTTTCAAACATGCTTTTCCAAAAGCTACCCAGTTTTGGACATGCCCAGAACATGTGAAATAGGGAAGCAGGCTCTCGTTTGCACCGGTCACGTGGGGTCAAACCCATCCTTGATTTTGCTCAGTCTAGTTTTAGACCAATGGAGACGGTGAACCGCTTTGAACTGATTCACCACATGTTTAAGGCAAATAGATGACGAAGAAATTCTATTGATTTTCTTATGCCAAGTCTCATCTGCAATCCGTTGGCCAAGATCACTTCCCCATCGTTCCTTAAGTGATTGCAATGTGGACAGCCTAAAATTACTTAACAGCTCATAAACATCACTTATAACCAGTGTTGGGTAAGTTACTTTAAAATAGTAACTTAGTTACATTACTAGTTACTTCTATCAAAAGTAACTCAGTTACTTCAAGTTACTCGTTACTTTCAAAGTAACTAGTTACTAGGGAAAGTAACTTTGGTTTTACTCAGAATTCTCTTGTTAATGTGCTGCTTCCATAACTTTGCCAGTCTTCTAGCTTGCTTACTTGCTACAAGTGCACTGTGCCACCTACCAATAGAAAGGAAAAGATAATGTGCATATTTCCACAAGAGAAATCCCACGCCTGGACCGTCATTGACTGCTGCCATGATTCTAGCCTACGTCACAGCATCATGTGCGCCTTTTACATCCAACACAAAAAACTGCAGTCGTGGTGCTTTGATTGTACTCAGAACTCGGAAATTCTGCCTTCTAAATAGGAAGATGTAGGTAACACCAGACTGCAGATGAGCTGCATACAGAGCTGGACTGGGACAAAAAATCGGCCCGGGCATTTTGACTAGAGACCGGCCATTATAGGAAAAATCATAAAGCCTTTGAATGAAAACAAACGCTGTTGTGACAGTGATGTACACTGTTTTGATGGTATATATGCATCAGTCGTTTTTTGTAAGATTCAGATAATTATTTTTTAAAAGCTAGACATTTTAAATGAGAATAAAAAAGAAAAGTATTTCTTTGTGCCCACCTCTCCCTGTTAATGCCCTACCTGGCGCCCCTGGCAAAACTTTGCTAGATCGCTCATGCACAGTTACCAGCTGTCAGCTACCTAAAAAGGATCCTGGGGTTATCTGTCTCTCAGAAACAGTTCATAACTTCCCTTCAACTCATTTATGTCACCTAAAAGGTAAACCTGTATCTCCATCACCTGTTCAGCTCTGATGATTCAGTAAGGACATCTCCTGGTTTCATGTTTCCCTCTCACCAGATAAACAAACCGACATCATCAGCAGCAGCAGCTTTTTTGCAGCTGTGGCTCCAGCAAACATCAGCTGATACTAGGAATTAATATTAAATAAATTCTAACAACAGCTGATCAAGCTTAAACGTGCTGCTGTTGTTTAACGCGACATCGGCTGGTTTCCTCTTTCTGGCGCAAAGTGGGCGATAAACAAACAAGAGAGCCGATCAGCTGATCATTGATCAGTTTTCATGATTGAAGTAGAAACGGGAGAGGGAGGGGGAGAATGAAAGAAGAAGAGGCAGCTGTGCAGCAAAGACACAGAATAACTCCAGCTTTGTGCCTTTTTCAATGTAGCCGAATTACGGGACAAACTGTTCCTTTTCACCTCAATAAGAAATGCGTAATATTTTCTCTTAATACCAGACGGGACGGTTGGCAACTCTAATAACTTATGAACAAAATAAGTTTAACATCGTTAACATCATAGCACCCACCCAGCTGTATAGAAACTCCGTCATGCTAGCTAGTACGCAGTACGGAAAAAGTCAGAATAACGAAAATAAACTCCACCTAAACTTGGTTTATATCTGACCCAGATAGACTGCAGGTCATAACTTCTTACCTGAAGTTCAGTTCACACTTGGACCGGCGGCCGCCTCGGGTCTCTTTTCCTTCTCTTCCACCTGCTGGCCTCCAGCACTTGCTAATGTTATTGAATCTGTGGAAGTTCCGCGATAGCCACCACACGAAGTAACGAGTAACGACCCTATCTAAATCCCAGTAACGACTAACGCGTTCCTGATTTTGACATAATAACTAGTTACCGTGCTCGTTACCACAATAATAACGTAGTTACTGTAACGCGTTACTTAATAACGCGTTAGTCCCAACACTGCTTATAACCCGCTTGGCATTTGGTTTAAATTCAAAAATATCATCCAAAAGGGACGGAGGTGGACAGGACGGAAAGCAGTCGGTATTAGAAGCAACAAAATTCCTGAGTTGTAGATACCTGAAAAAGTGTGATTGAGGGATCTTGAACTTGTTCACCAGCTGTTCAAATGAGGAAAAGATATTGTCCGTGAAAAGAGCAGTCATTGATGTTATTCCAAGCTTTGTCCATATGTTAAATGCCTTGTCCGTTAAGGATGGGGAGAACATGCAATGTCTGCAGTAACTAGCAGGAGTCTTTCCCTCCCCTTTCAGTTGAGTTTGGAGCCTAGTCACATTATGGGCATTGTGTGATGTTTTTAATAAGGTCAGTCTCAGGCCCAGTATAACCCACAAGCTATATCAGACTAAAATATGTCTTTATAATATAGATATTTATAATAAAGATCTTTTATAATCTCTCTGGTGTGAGTGCTGTTCTGCGCTCGCACAGTGAAACTTGGT
Source organism: Neolamprologus multifasciatus (assembly GCF_963576455.1). Lineage (NCBI taxonomy): Eukaryota > Metazoa > Chordata > Actinopteri > Cichliformes > Cichlidae > Neolamprologus > Neolamprologus multifasciatus. Next base: position 5,639,013 of record NC_140445.1, read on the forward strand.
CCTAGTTGCAGCAGGGATCAGACAGATGTACAGCTGGAGCTTGGCACTTGGCACAAGATGTGATGCAGCAAACTGTGCATCTGCAGCACTGGCCAGGGATCCACAGAGTGTCTACAGCAGTGGGACCTGGGGAGTTGTTCCTCACATCAGTCCATATGAGCTCCAGAGCCCAAACAGCTGCAGTACCGTGTTAGCAAAAGTTATGCAATCAGTGTCCAGAGTTACTGTTTGTTTGATATTTTTAATCATCTGCTGTGTATGAGCTATTGCTCTGCATCGCAGCAGAATTCACTGACAGTTTAAGTCTTCAGGCTGGTGGCAGTGGCTCTTTGCGTTCAGTGAGCGTTGTGCCCACCAGGATTTTTCCACCAGCTGACAGTGAAAATAAGGTGTCAATGTAGCCCTTGACTTGGTGTCTAGTTTTCAAGTAGTAAATCAGTTTATGCTGCATGTCGTGATGTGCTGTTTTCTCAAGCAACCAGCCATCTGGTTTAGAAATGAGCCTCATGTAAAGCGATCTGTAATGTTTACCAGATGCTTGGAGTTTAGTATAATTTAGCCCTTTTTATATAACAGGAAAGGAAACTAGGATAGGAGAGTGTAGAGCTACACTTTCTCCTCAGGCAACACCGAGATAGAGGAGGATGTTGCCCACGCCCGTCCTAGTCTGACAGTGCAAACCTGAATAACCAGTTCAACTGTAACTACGTGTGTGGCGATTAGGGATTGATCGGTATCATAAACGGTAGTAACCAGACCGAAAAGCAGCGCACATTTTTTTTTTTTTTTTTTTTTTTTTTTTTTTTCTTCCCTGAGCTGTGATACACTTTGGATTCCAGCCAATCATTTTACCTTTGAGAGCGTAGAAGGCGGGCCCAGGTACGTACGTTCTTTTAGAGCAGAGATACAGATTAAAAATGCCCAAGGCAAAGCTGTCAAAGACTGGCTGTACTTCACAGCAAAATATGCAAACTCAGCAGCCTGCAACAAGTGCTTTAAGCTGATACTGTGCAAAGGCGGTAACACCTCCAATCTGATGAAACACCTGGCGACGCATAGCATTTTGTTAAAAGCCGAGAAATGCGCTGTATTAGCTTGCTGCGAGACCTCACACCGTGCACATCTACTGTGGGTGTGGTGCCTGTAATCAGATGCTGACTTAGCAACCTCCCCCAAAAACCCGAAGAGGAGAGTCCTGGCCCCTAGCCCTGCCAGTGTAGCAGAAATGATGAGGATGATGATGCAGCAGCAGCCGTTCTTCTCTGCGTGAGCAGCTTAACCTTGTTCGTGTGGCTAACCACGTTATTACATTAATGCATGTAAGGTGAACTAGCAAACATCATCATAGCTACATGCGGCTGTCTTCTTGTTTGATGGCAGATACTCCCTTCACCCTGGACAAAAAGGCTAAAATGACCAAAGAAAAAGTGGAAAACAGCTAAACATGAGAGGTTTTTGGACAAAGTTTGTTTTTTCCATTGTTTAAGCTGCTTCCAGCCAGGAGTGATATATGCCCCATAGCTGCAGAAAAGGCTAACATTGTTATCTTTTTACAAAAATACAGCTGAACATGAGAGGTTTTTGGACCAATTTTGTGTTCTCCATTCTTTAAGCACCGGTACCAGTTTGGTACCGGTATCGGATAAAACCTAAACGATACCCATCCCTAGTGGCGATGGCGCCAAAATGCAAACATGAATGACCACGGAATCGCCCTGTAGCACTGTCAATGTGAACAAAAGAGCTGGATAGCTAACATGGAATCTTAGTTTACCCCCTTTTTTAAAACATTACACACTTTAATCTACAGTAGTTAAACAACCTGAGATAGCTGCAAATATAAACTGCAGGTTTCAGGTTATGTGGATTTTTGTAATAATTTTAGAAAGCCATTTAATGCAAAGAAATAACTCTGGATCTGGCGGAAACTGTTCAGAGGAAAAGATAAGGTCAGTACGAGCTGACCATGATAACGATTTGCATGGTTGTTGTTCCTGTATAAAGGATGGATGAATGGCTTATAAAGTATAAATAAATCTAATAGAAAATCGTAACAGCTTTCCAAACATTAGTTTCTTATATTTTTGTGTGTTTATTGGTTGAATGAACCCATCATCACTCTCAATATATCATTTTCCCAGTGGAAATTAGGGAAGCTTGCGGTGTTCCCATATGGAAAAGATATATATAAATCTTAGAAAGTTTTTATCTGTCTTGTATGAAACTTGTATGAAAAGCATACAAGAGTGAAAACGCATAAGATCCCTTGAAAAATTATATAATGAAACTTGAATGTTTTGTATACTTGCTAAAAAAATATATGAAAGTAATGAGAAAGTGGCCACTTTCATGAGTAAATCATATGTTTTTATTATTTCTTTTCCGTATGGGTTGACCTTCTGATCTCATTTAAAGCCAGCTACTGTGTGTTATCACACAGGCAGACTGATGCACACAAATAAAATGCTTCATAATAAATAAAATCATATGATTATATTCACAATAATGTTTGTTCTGAAAGCCACTTTTAAAGTATAAAGTTCTAGCAGTACAACACCCTAATAGTAAAACTGGAGAAGGATTTGGATTTCTGTAACGGTGCCGTACAATAATCGGCTCCAGTCAGCCGACGGGAGAAAACCACCTGCGTTAATGATTATGTGAAATATCTATCCTAGTGGCCAGTTATCAGCTGGATGGTGTCATTCTTCATAAAAGCCAATAAAGCGACTGATAAAGTTGACACACATCAAAGTGCTTTGTCTACTGCAGTGTTTGCAGACTTGGGTTTAGAGCTGCAATCAACAGCTGATTTGATTTTGTGTGTGTTTGTGTTTTATAAGCCAGGCCACAGAACACTTGTTTCATATTTGGATTATCATTTAATAATTTGGTGCATTTAAAAATGAGTAAATACATAAAATAACATGCAGTTATCAATTCATTTTGTCAGACACTCACTGTGAACCATTATGTTCTTGGGGAAATCCTCGTTAGTGGTATTACAGCACTATTCTAAAAATAAACAATACTGTTCCTATACTTCATGGAAATTATTCAGCTTGTTAAAGTTATATTTGCATATTTGGAGCTCGTTCAAGGACACCAAAGTTGTGCGCTTTGGACTTTCGTTCTCCTAATATATAAAATTGTCCAGGTCCAACTACTTCCTTTTGATTTATAGTAAGCAAACCATTTAATTGGTCTCTACTTTAAAGAGTTGCATAATTGATGAAGCCACCATGTTCTTATTTTTAGCATTAAATAATCAAAACATACTAAAATAACTGGGAAATCCTCCCAGTCAAGCTGTGGATACAGGCTGGTTCAGTTACAGCTGCCGTTCTCCAGCTAAACCTACTTCAAACCAGTTTAGAAAAGCACGGGCATGTTTAAAAACTTTACATATTGCTATGTTGGAGACTTTAAAATAAAGATTTTAAAGTGCAGAATGACTTTCATGTTTGCAGCATTTCCTGGTGTGGTGTGTTTTCAGAATGAAGCAGATGTTACAGGCTGATTAAAATTTTGCACAAAGCAGGTTTGGCAACCTTGAAGTTCCTCAAATGTGAGTCTGTCCTTGTAACACGGATTTATTTTATTTTACTCATCTTTTTCTTATCATGTCTGTGCAGGTCGTGTGGTATTGAGAGACTGCAGACATCATGGTGAACATCCCAGAATACTATGCAGGAAAAAACGTGCTGATCTCCGGAGCGACCGGCTTCATGGGCAAGGTACAGTTGTGGTTTTCATCATCTAGCAGCCAGCAGGACTGAGCCCAGCAATATGAACTTTGGTAATCTTTAAAGTGGCTATCTGGAGAGTTTCCAGTCTGAAGCATGTTACACACTTGACTTGAGTTGTATGTTAAAGTGAAGTGGCACACACGATGACTCCATCAGCTGGAACGCCTCTGCACAACTGCAGCCATCCAGTGAACTGCAGTGTTGCAGTTTTGTGATGATGCAAACACATCGAATTCTATTGTCAGCTATTATTTTGCAATATAGAGCTCAGCAGTGACCACTCATTTTAAAAGGCTCTGGTTCCAGAAGTGAGTGTCTCATTCATTTCCTCCAGTGACGCATCGCATCTTTTATATAAAAGATTTAAGCATCAAACCGAGCAGCTGTGAGTCAAAGATATTTGATTTGGTTCCTCAAAATAAAGAAACTGGAAGAAAGCAAACGTGCAAGAATGTGTACAGAACAAATTTTTGGCAAGAGGAAAATGATTACTCAACCCATAATGCATTGCAAATCTCAAGTTCCAACTTCAAACATCTTTCAGCGTTTTCAAATGTATCTTTTTCATTATCACTGTGTTTTATATGGTTAATAAAAATGTTGTACATTAGTAGTTGATGATGTTTGGAATGATATACAGTGTTTGAGTTTTTTGGCTTATCCTAGCTACCATGAGATTTCCTATTAGTTTTTTCTTTCCTTTCTAGACGGTCATCTTTCCTGTTTAGCCAGCTAATAGCATCTAAAGCCACATGGGCTACGTTCACACTGCAAGCGAAAGCGCATCAAACCCGTTTTTTTTTTTTTGTTTTGTTTTGTTTTTTTTTTGCTTTTCTAACCCTATGCGACCCATATCCGATCATGGGATGACAGTGTGAACGGCACAAATCCGATATTTTCAAATCCGATCTGGGTCACTTTCGTATGTGGTACTGAATCCGATACATATCCGTTGTTTCAGAAAGCGACTGCTGTTTGAACGGTCAAGTCGCATTAAATCAGTCTTTTACGTCACTGACACAAGACGGACTCCAATTATCAGCGCCCGATAAGACATCGCGAACGCTTCCTGGGCATCCCGTGTAGATGTCAGTGAAACTGTTGGGAAGACAAGGTTGGAGAAACGTGAACATTTTATTTGTTCTGCATAATCTGCAGATTCTGACAGAAATCTGCAACTATCCTTTGAAGCACCGCTCCTCTAAAACAGCAATAAGGATCATTATTAGGTTATTTACATTATTATGTAAATAATTTAAAGCGAAAATTGGGAAACGTGAAGTCCGAAGTCTTTATATTAACGGCCATCAGTCAAACAATACTGTTGCTCTGGGTCTAAACAGAGCGCGTTGTGTGTGACGTCTTCTTTTGTGCATGCGGGCCGCTTTGAGCGTTCACACTAGAGCGCGTTTGCTGTCGCATTTTATTTGTAGTGTGAACGAGCAGACAAAAAAATCGGATTTAATCAAAAAATCGGAATTGAGCATTAAGACCTGCAGTGTGAACGTAGCCATGAAGGTTTTGATTGGTTGTTGATGTTAGGGGTTATTGGATTCAATTTCTAAGCTGCTTTTGGTTTGTGACTGTATAGCAGTCATGGTGATGATAAGAGTCATGTCCAGAATTTCTTACTTCCACTTTACTTGAGCTGTTAGAGGAGAGTCGGAAGGCCTCTTAGTCAACCACCATGTAGTGGTTAACACATTCAACTTGCATGTGACAGACCCCAGTTTGAGATGGGGATGGGACCCGAAGTCAGCCTCACTGTGTTCACAAGCTAGTGTACTCCTTGTGCGTGCCAGTACCAAGCGCACATAAGTGGGAGTTGTATAAGGAGGACTCTTGTGCAAAGTCTTTGCCTAATAAAACCTATAAAATGCAACCTCTTTCAAACAAGAGAAGCCAAAAAAACTTTTTTTCTTCTGTATCAGAGTTTGTCTTTTGTGAAGATTTAGCAGGACTGACCAGTTGTAACAATCTCAGTCCAAACTGAGTCATTTTGCTTGCTTGTTATTGAAGGTGCTGCTGGAGAAGCTGCTGAGGTCCTGTCCAGAAGTCAGATCAGTCTATGTGCTGGTCAGATCGAAAGCTGGCCAAAGCCCTAAAGCCCGCATCTCCGAAATCATCAACAGCAAGGTGAGTAATGGGCAAAGAGAGGATGGTGTGATGTGATGACTGGTTTTGAGGCTCTTCTGTAGCTGGCAGATGGAACAAAAATGGCGCACAGAAATGTTATACTGCATATTTTTGCCACATCGACAAAGAACACCCTCTGGATGGACTGCCTTTGCACTTTTGCAAAGTCCAGCAGTTTCTCATTTTGCTCTAGTTTGGTCTTTTTCTCTCCTCTTACTTCATCACTTCTACAGTTTGGAGACTGCAGTGGTTTGCGTGGGCCTAAATTTGTCCTCTGTCATCTTCAGACTCTCAGTGGGGTTCAGATCTGGGATCGCAGTTTCATTATTTCAGTTTCAGCCAATTTTGCAGAGTGACAAGCAGCAACATGTTGGTGAAGCAGCATCTGATAAAGATTGTGCAGAAACCCCCCACACCGTGATACTACCACATTCTTTGGGAACAGTTTTCCAGTTTGATGCCAAATGCAATGTTTAAAAACAAGGAAAAACAGGCTGGTCTGAGAAGTGACGACTCTTCATCCTAAATTGTGACTAGGTCAAAAAAGAAAGGGGTCTTCTACAGCGTGACAGTCATCTGTATTCTGTTATGGTCTTCTGTAACTTCCATGTCGTACTGACTTTACTTTTTTCACTATTTTAGCTGTTTGAAAAATTGCAACAAGATCAGCCGGACTTTGCAGAGAAGGTCATCGCAGTGAACTCTGACCTCACACAACCGGAGCTGAATCTGAGTAAAGCGGACCAGAACATCCTTGCTGAAAACATTGACATCGTCTTCCACTGTGCTGCCACTGTCCGCTTTAGTGAGCCACTCAAGTGAGTTTTTTCCCCCCCCCCCCCTCTTTTTAACCCTTTAAAGCCGGTGGGAGCGGGCACGCTCTGTTTTGCATAACTATTTTTAAATCCCGGTAGCTCTGCAACCACGTAAGCTAGCACAATAATTTTTTTTGCATATGAAACCTGAGGAGTTGTACTTACATCTTATGCCATCAGCTTGTCCTCGGTCACAGTTTCCTTCCACATATAGCTTTGCAAAAACTGCATAAAAAGCTCTTGCAGCAACAAAAACATAATATTCCAGAAACACGCTTTGCTGATCCGATCAGCTGTTTGTAACACTTCCTACTGGAATAGACGTCAGAGCGAACTTTCGCATGTCCGCCATGACCTGCTTGAAACCGGAAGTGACGTAACTTTTTGCGGGAATGTAGTTTTTTTTTTTTTTTTTTTTTTTTTTTTTACCATCAGTGCCTTGTAAGCCTATACTGGTGTTTTTTAAAAGTTATGTTTGACTTTATGACTTTCTGTGTCGTTTCTGGGATGCTTAGGACTCATATTGCACTGCTGGAAATAGTTTATTTTGATGCATATGCTGCTTTTTTGCAAATTTGCATTATAATATTTATTTTCGTTTTTCCTGCAGTATATAAAAATTGGTGTATTTCAAAAATAAAACTATGAAGACACTCAAAATAAATTTCCTGTGGTGGGAAACTATTTTGTGCAACTTTTTTGTATTTACAGTTTTGAGGGATAAACCTCTTAAATTTCTCTAACTAGAAATATATGTTTAAAAAAACAAAAATTTTAAATTTTTTGTAGTTTATTGCACTTTTTTGCAATTTATGTAATTACTGTGCACTTAATGCAGACATATTATTAAAATCTAGGCTGTAATGGTTGTATTGATGTATAGCAACTTGAAATGCTCCCGAAAATGGCTCCACAGCATGTAAAAATATAATATAAGCTCTGGCAGACTTGATTCTATGGTAGGTCTTAAAGGGTTAAATTTCAATATTAGTTTTAAGCTGTTGGTCTTATGTTTGGGGCTCCTGATTGTAGCTTTGCTCATTTATATTCTGACCTTGCACCTTCCTTCGTTCTTTGCTAAAACTTGCTGCTTTTAGCTTCTCCTAAAAACTTAGTTTCTTCTTATTAAATTCTGTGAGCCTGGTAAAGGGCAGCACCTTAGTGCGTGCGATCTACTGCCTTTTTTTAAAATAGCCGTTATTTATTCAAATGAATGGTGATGGAGTCAGTGTTTGCTTGGCGCGGCACGAGAAAAAAACAGCAATGTTGACGGTCTGCCCACTGTTGTTTTGAACCACACAGACTGATGACACCTGACCCGGCATGCAAAGAGCACGCCTGGAGCTGCTTTGAGATTTAACTCTTGCAGCCTTTTGGAGATGGTACATTATGCTTACAAGAAATTATTTGTGCTAAATCGGTGGAATTGGATGCTGTTTATGGGCAGTGTGCAAGCAGGAAATGTGCACATCAGTGTAGTGTAGATTTTAAGTCGGACTAGGAGTCCAGGTAAACATTTGATAAGGGACTTTTGTTTGTGGAAGCTTAAATGATACTTCTGTGTTTTGCGATGACAGATATGTGAACCTTATGTAATCAAAACAGAAGTAAGCATTTTTTAGGTGGAGCTGCAATCACGTCTTGCTTTCCTGACATGTACTATCCTGTCTTTTACCCTCTTTCACTCAGGGATGCAGTGCAGCTGAATGTCCTGGCCACTCAGATGATGCTGGCCCTGGCTCACAGGATGAAGCACCTGGAGGTTTTTATTCACATCTCCACAGCCTATGCCAACTGTAACCGAGAGCTCATCGAGGAAGTCGTCTACTCTCCCTCCGTAGACTACCGAAAACTCATCGATACTCTGGAGTAAGCTGATCTGGAATGTGATCAAACAGCACTGACACCAAACGTCTGCTTCACGTGTGCAGATATGAGGACGTAACAGTCATTGCTAAACAGCAGCATTAAGTTTAATAGTTTTTTTTCCAGACTTTGATGGATTAAAAGCAAGTAGGATGTGCATTTCAAGATTAATGCCAGTGAAATAAAGCGAAGCACTTCAGCTTAACTCTGGCTTTACAGTAAATGGCTCAAGATAGATTAGTAAAGTCTGTGGAGTAGAGATTAGTGCTATGATTCTGGGGGATTTTATGTACAGAGCTGTTCAGTGAACATTTGAGTGCGTGTGCAAAGAGACAGCATGCAGAGTTTGTTGTGTACAGTACACACTGTACTTCTGGATGGGCAGAGTTGCTCGAGGCTGTTGTGTAGCGGTTGAATAGTGATGAGTGAAACGACCTAAATGAGCTGGAATATCATTTTTCCTTTTGCCTCAACTCTGGCTTTTATATGGAAGGTGGAGCAGATGGGTGTTGTTGGCAATCTTCAGGTCTCTCTTTTTACCTTGTTCCAGTTATGTAATCATGACAACTGTGTTGTTCGTGTTTGCATTTCTTTGTTCTGAGCACATTTTTAGGAGTGTAGTCACATGTGGTTTGCATGGAAGAGAGGGTTGAACTCTTTTCCCACCTGGTCTGTTGGAGACTTTTTTCCTTTTCTTTTTCTCTCACGCTTGAGAACAAAAGAGCAAATCGTATTGCTTAGCAGACTTGCTGCAGACTGAATAAATTAATAAAATTGTGGGCACTGGTAATGAAATGAGGTATTTTGGTCCATTTAATGAACTTGTGCATCAAACAACAGTTATTCTCTTTACACACATTATCTATAGACGGTGTATATAAAAAATGGATGTGTATACATGTCCATTTATTTATTATAAAAAAGCAAAAACATGGAAGTTGCCATTTTGAGATGCTCTCAACTTTCTGAATTCCACATTGTAGAGATTTTGGATGTTTTTGGTGTTGACGGCCGTCCCAAAATCCCTTCATTGTAGTTTTAGAGTAATCTTTGATGAGTGAACGCTGTTGGTTTGGCTTTAATTTGAGCTTAATGTAGCTCATTACTACTTGTTTGCCCTTTCCCCTGGTGTGTTTGTTAGTGAAATGTTGTGTGTAATGAGAGCATGGTGCAGCGTGGGAGAGACAATGACATTTTACACAAACGGGTTTAAGCAGTTGGTGAACTCTAAGTCTAAAGGAAAATAAAGTGAAAAGAAGGACATGAATGTTGTTTTGGCTGTTATACTTTTGTCCTGTAATTACAGCTTTGTGTGAGTAAGGCTCCCCTGGAGGTGTGGCTTCCTAACGCTTGAAGCGAGTTATTCTGAACAGCAGCAGTAGTGACAGATGTGACAACCTACAATACGTAGGTATTGCAAAGCGTTGAGGGGAATGTGTCATTGCCTTTTGGATATTCTCTGGGTTTAAATGTTGTTGGGGCAGTCACCCACACAGTGATTAGTACTGGAGAATGAGCAATATTTCTGTTTACTTCACAGACTGGAAAGCGCTGCAGGTCATAAATTAAATGAGTAAATGAAGCAAATACAGGGCTAATCTCTCTGTCTCTCTCGGTCCAGCTGGATGGATGACGATCTGGTATCTACACTGACTCCCAAGCTAATTGGCGAACATCCCAACACTTACACCTTCACCAAATCTCTGGCCGAATATATGGTGCAGCAGGAGGCTGGAGACCTCAACATAGGCATTGTCAGACCCTCCATAGTTGGAGCCAGCTGGAAAGAGCCCTTCCCAGTGAGTAATTCCAGATGCTGGTGTTACGCTGCGTTTTCATTATTGCTGTAGAACCTTAAATTGGTAAAGAACAATGCATGCTCTTGTCTTTTATATATTATTTGGATTTGTTCCCCCCCCCAAATTTGGTCTTCTTCACCTCTCCTTTTTGCCAAGCACAATTGTGGGAATTCTCCTAAAGTTTAAGCAGAAGTGTGATTTATTTATTTTTTATTAAGTCAGTTGAACATCTGCCTGAAATATTTCAGCTTTAATATTTTCATTGCTTTTGTTAAACTTTGTCATTCAGCTTTGGTGAGTAAGCGCATTGTTTCAACATTAATATTCTATCTTTCAGGGCTGGATTGATAACTTCAATGGACCCAGTGGGATTTTCATTGCAGTAAGTACACAGGAAACATAACTGTAGGTGGGGTCTAGAAGTCTAAACTGTTTTATGATTGCTTGTATTTACAGCACAATCAGAGAGCTTTGAGTGGTATTGAAGTATTTAGGATTCAGGTGGTAATTTACTGTTATTCATGATGATTGGTTACATAAACAACTGTGCCGTATGTTTGCTTTGAAGAGCTAGTTGTGGTTTATTAGTTGTTATAAAGTCTGTGGTGTGTTTTCCACAAATCGGTTGCATAAATACTTCCTCTACGCCGCCCCCTCTTAGGCTGGTAAAGGGATCCTCCGAACAATGAGAGCATCTAATAATGCTGTGGCTGACCTGGTTCCTGTAGATGTGGTCATCAACACTACGCTGGCTGCAGGCTGGTACTCAGGATCGCAGGTGCTTAACAGGTGAGAGACTTGCATATTAACACAACTTTAGCCAATATCTGTTTTTGAATTCATCTTAGTTCCTCTGACATCTTTCCCTTTTTACGGCAGGCCTAAAAGCATACCCGTGTACAATTGTACAACTGGTGGGATTAACCCGTTTCGCTGGGGAGAAGTCGGTAAGACAGTTTCTTGCCTAAACGCAGCCTATGAGTGGGGGAAGCCCCTGATAGTGGAAGCTTATGCACTTTAACGTGGCGTCTAATGATATACCCTCACTGTAACCCGATTCCTGGCCTGCCACACCCAAAGCAGAAGCTTTTGTTTACCTGTCCCTTATGGATATAGATTTAGGGCAGGAAAGTATCCCAAGCGCATCTTTCCCCAATATAGAAGTTAACATTTTGGAAAACTGTTCATAATCTCATCATGTCCTGTATTTGTGCTGAATTCTCTTAATGCTTTGCATTTAAATTTCATGGTTTAAACTGTAGCTCCTGCTCTAAGTGCAGTGTTTTAAGCTTTTAAATGTATAACCACTATGTCCTAAAACTTGAATTCTGCTGTGCCGGCAGTTAAATTACTGAGCCAGGTGCAGGGCTTGCATATATAAAATTAGGGTGGCAGAATGAGCTTGTCACTCCCCTTTATTTAAAGTTGCACTGTGCATTAAAAAGGTGACAGATAACAGCATGACACAGTTTCAAATAGGAACTGAGAATGAAATGACTTTATCCAGATCATGTAGAGGCCTCAGGGTTTAAATGATATTACACAATTTCTCTGTTTGCAGATCTTGACAACTTCTGCTACATACAGTGCTGTGCAAAAGTCTTGAGCCACCCCTCATTTAATTAGTTTGCTTCCAAGTTGCCAGATTTCTTTAGTATTATTATTATTATTGTTGGTGGTCATGAGTAACGGTTCTCCAGGCTTTCTAAAGGTCCTTTAAAGTTTTTTTTTTTTTTTTTTTTTTTTGTTAGCTGCTTTTTTCACTTATAAAAGAAGTGAGACGGGGACACTGCACAAGAACTGGAGCAAAAACCAGCGGCAACAGGTCTGATGGAGTGATTAATCCAAATGTGAAATTATTGTTCAAATCATCAGTATGTACAGAGCTGGTCAAAGGTTCACAGTGAGGCTACGTCCACACGTACCCGGGTATTTATGAAAACGCAGATTTTTTTTTTTTTTTTTTTTCTATGCGTTTGCACCTTTCGTCCACACATAAACGGCGTTTTTGGTCACTGAAAACGGAGATTTTTAAAAACTCCGGCCAGGGTGGAGATTTTTGAAAACTCCATTTTTGCATTTAGGTGTGGACGAGAAAAACGGAGCGTCAAAGGTGTGCGCATTTTTTGACGTCACAGTGTGCGCCACGTTATTGTTTCGGTGAAATGAATTTCTACAATACTGTTACTGTTAATTGTTCTCTCTGCAGTGTTTAAATGCTTACATATACACACACAGTTACTGTCCCTCCACACATACGACTCGGTTCTGCTTCTCTGCCCCAGCTTTGTTTACTTTTTCCCACCGAGGCTTCTAGACTTCTGATTGGCCAACATTTCTGCACGGTTAGGAATATATCGCCACCTGTTGCTTTGGCATGTTCCTAGCAGCATTTTCCTTCATTTCTGCCTTTACGTGTGGACGGGATTATTTTTTTAAACGGAAAATCTCCGTTTTCAAAAATACTCGTGTACGTGTGGACGTAGCCTGAGTGTCTACATCCATCTATAGAGCAGGGTGGAGGCTCTCTCATGGTTTGTGGCTACATTTCACCCAGTGTTGTTGGACATCTTGTCAAAATTGGAACTGTGAACACAAACGTGCCTCTGTAGACTGATCCACTATGCAGTACCATCTGCTTGGCAACAGTTTCATTTTTCAGCATGACGATGATCCTGAACACACAGTAAACCTGGATGGGAAAGTGTAGGATCATCTCGACAGAGAATGGAACAAAGGGCATGCAAAATTCAAAGAAGAGCTTTAAATGCCTTTAAAGAACCCTGGAGAACAGTTCCTGAGGACTACTTAAAGAAATTACAATTTTTTTTTCTCCACATGGAGCATACATTCACATCCATTTCAATAGTTTGGACAGGTTGCTGTCTGAGTTCTCATATTGAGGTGAAGTGTGATTATTCTCACACTGAGCCAATCAACAGCAGTAACGAGTAGCTCAAATGTATAGGAGTCAACAGGACTGAACAGGCCAATCGCAGCAGTTGCATGCTGATAGGTGCACATTTGGTTACATCAGTTGCTGTTATGACACACCTCATCCCCTGTAATGCTGCCATTTTTAGATGCCTGATGTTATTCACCATTATTTGTTATTGTATTAGCACCCTTTTGTCTGGCTAGTTTCCTAACAGCTAAGGCACTTGACAACTACGAATCTAACTTTTTCTAGTTCCGGTACAAACCTTGTGGCTTTGTATATCTGCAGAACATAAACTATAGTTTTCCCACATGGCTCAACCTTCTAGCCAGTCATAAAGGCAAAACAATGTAACGGCGATCTTAAAGCTGCTCATTGATGACTTGTGTTGAACAACCTTCTGTTTCTTAGAGTACCATGTAATATCCACATTCAAGAGGAACCCCCTTGAGCAGGCCTTCCGTCGGCCCAATGTTAATCTCACATCCAATCACCTAATCAATCAGTACTGGATCGCCGTGAGCCACAAAGCTCCGGCCTTCCTCTATGATCTGTACCTCAGGCTGATTGGACGAGAACCCAGGTAACCTCGTCATTGCCGTTTCGGATGTGCCGTGCCGCTGCTGTTCTAACAGAACCCCTACCCCAAACACACACACTCGCATTTCCGCCGGCTTACACTGTCACCCTTCCTTTATCGAAGTAGCCTAACGTCATAGCTGCAGTGCTGCTGTGTTAAAGATGCTTGTGTGCAGTTTTGCAGGTGAAGAATGTATAACCCAGCTGCTCTCCCGAACATGCTGGATTCTGCACTCTTTGCGTCTTTCTAATGTTTGCATTTTCAGTTAGATTTCCAAAAAGTTCACTTCAGTCCAGCTCATAAATGGACTGAAGTGGACTCACACTGTCTTGTTTTGTTTCCAAAGACTAGATCCAGTGTTCTGTTGTGCTGCTAATGAGACGATTACAGTGGGCCTGCGTCTTTCCTTGTATCAAAAGGAGGAGAAAATGAACGTGCATTCCTTTTCTTCTCGTCCTCTGTGTCCTTCCTGTTCCGTCATATGTGATTCTCTCTCCTACAGAGTACTGTATAAACATGTCCTTCAAGACCAATCCCTTAGAGCAGGCTTTCAGAAGGCCCAATGTCAATCTACGCTCCAACCCCTTTACTAATCAGTACTGGACCACTGTCAGCCACACGCTGCCAGCCCTGCTCTATGATGGCTATCTCACGCTGATGGGCCGGAAGCCCCGGTAAGGTTGCAACTGCCCCTCAACCCTCTCCTGTCTGCCAGTCTGCCCCCTGCCTCTCCCGATTTCCCCCACACTCCACTCCTCCCTGAATGTGTCTTTTTTTTTTTTTCCTGGGAAGGTGGAAACAAGGGCAGAAGGAACAATGTTTGCAGTGTCTTTTCTTGACGTCAGATGTTAATGTAGGCAGTATCCGAGCATGTGTTTTCAATTCAAAGAAGATGCCACGTGCCTTTTTTTTTTTTTTTTTTTTTTTTTTTTTTTCTTCGTGAACAAGCCATGCTGTGAACATGACATCCATTATCCGCCGGTCTTCACCCAATCATGGAAAATGCTGAGGCACCACGAGACTTCTTGACCAATCGAGAAAGTTGTGCTCAGTTGGACATCTTGTGTCTCACTGAAAACAACACTACTGCATGCAAACTGATTGGTAATTCATTCTTAGTCGAAATTCTAAAGCCACAAATATTTCAGACGGTAAAAGTGACACTTTTATAGTTTTAAAATCAGCAGTGCTGCTTCTGATTAAAAATAAATAAATTGGACAAAACTAGCTGTGCTTAACTGTCTGAAATACTCATGGATGGCTGAATGGGTAATTTGTATTGACCCTAACTGGCTTTGTCACCAGCTACAAGAAATGATTATCCCTGCTTCTGTATGCTGATCAACCATGCATGTTTGTCACATCTTTGCTGTTCGCAGAAGGAATCTGAGTCATATCAATCTGCCTTCATTAGTGTAGCAGTTTAAAAGGACAGCATTACAGGCCTCGCGTTGCAGCCTGCCATTTCTGTTCATGACAAATCGAAACGTCTGAAGTAATTTGATCCAAAAGTGGTTAACATTTACACTTTACTGGATGACAAAAAAGGTGGCATTTGAAGACTCGGATCCCTTTTATCCTGCTAACATTGGCTGCTTCTTTGCACACTCATCACAACATCACCTTGAATCATTCCTACTAAAAATTTGATTACCTCCATCTGAACTAACACAAAAATTAAGTATCTTAACTGGATTCATCTGTGTTACCAGGAGGACAATATCGCCTCCACTGTAAGTTTATTTTCTGACAAACTTAAGCTGATTTAGTTCATTTTTGTGTTGAGCTTTTAATTATTTTGGGTAAAATATTGAGCTAGACTGGGTCATGGGTTCATTTGAGAGTGAACTGTCTGTCCTCCTGGTCTATAAACAGATTAAATCCAGTTGATTTGTGTCACTCACTTTGCCGCAGGGGAGAAATTGCCACCTTGACTTGCAGTGCTATGCAAAAGCTTGGAAAATACTCCTATCTTTCAGGCAAGCTATAACCTTACCAAAAACTGAAAAAAGTATGACCTCCAAATGTCCTAATCTGGGGTTTAATCAAATTAATTACATGATTGAATTTAAATTGTCTGGAAAAACTACAACATGCTTCCTTTGTTCTCTCCAGGAGTAAGAAAGTTTTAAAAAGTGCTGGCAAAAGAAAATGATGTGGAGCAGCTGACAAATCAGTTTTCCACAAAGCTTAAAACTTTTTCTTGGCACTTTTTAAGATTTTGACAGGATGGGAACAATAAAAGTTCATAGTTTAGATCAATAAATCAGCCACAGCATTAACTCCACCTACCTAATAGTTTCAGATTGCTTCATTTGAGTTTTCTAACCAATCTGGACAAACATCAGCTGAGATGTACCTTTGGTTTCTGGCTCAGGACTTTGGTATTACTAGTTTGAAACACTGAGTGTTCACTTCTTCTGTCATTTGCGTTAACGCTGTGGCTGATGGCTACCGTATGCAATCTCATAGCACTGCACAGCTCAAATGATCACTTTTTTAAATCAAAATCAGCTTAATCAAATGTGCAAATCAGTGACGTCATGCCCATAGCGTAATCGGAGAGGCTAAATCGATCTGAGATATACAGGAATAACAAATTTGACTGCAAACAGTTAATTTATATACATGCATATATACATTGCTCTCTCTGGTACCTGTCTTTTATAGTCTAATATTTCTCTAGACTGTCTAACCCAGGGGTGGGCAATCCCAGTCCACGAGGGCCGGTGTCCCTGCAGGTTTTAGATGTCACCTTGGGTCAACACACCTGAATCACATGATTAGTTTGTTACCAGGCCTTTGGAGAACTTCAGGACATGCTGAGGAGCTAATTTAGCCATTTAAATCAGCTGTGTTGGTTCGAGGACACATCTAAAACCTGCAGGGACACCGGCCCTCGTGGACTGAGATTGCCCACCCCTGGTCTAACCTCTGCCCCTGCTCCCAAACACTTTTGCACACTCGTCTCCTTTCCTTCTCATCCTGCCTCTTTATCCCACCACTCTTTATCTGTCCTGTCCTCTTCCTCATCTTCTGGTCCTACTCTGCAAACACTATTTATCCACAACGCTGCTGTCTTTTCCTTACACTGCCCCTCCGCTACATGCCGTTTGCCATAGGATGATGAAGACGATCACTCGCCTCCACAAAGCCATGATGGTGCTGGAGTATTTCACCAGTCACTCCTGGGTGTGGAACACTGACAACATGGCCATGCTGTTGGCCCAGATGAGCCCTGAGGATAAAAAGGTAGGGAGGGTCGCTATGAATAAACAATGTTTAATCATCGCTCCGCACACTGCTTCATTCACGCTCCGCCTCAGTTACCCGTGCCTGCCCCGCCCACGCTGCAGTCGTTTACACGCTGTGGCAGAGTGGAGTGCCAGAGTGATAATGTCTGGTAGTAGGCTGGTAAGGCAGAGCGTGATTCATTCACTGCTGATGTCAGTTTGTTGTGAACGGGATCATTGTTCTGCATTGCAACTGTCTGGAGGAATCTGGACTCAACGTTACGACACTGACGTCTTGTGGAGTCTTTTCGAGTCAATCCGGGGCATCAAATTCATGTTACTGGCCACATACAGCATACTTTCATGTCAGATGAGCCTGTGTAAAGAACTTAGCTACACATTTAATCCCCGATGTCTTAGTAATTTAAAAAAGAAGGGCAAATTCAACAGTTTTTCTAATGTTGCTGTAGCAAAGAATGAAATCTCCTGGGACGCCTCTTTGGGCTTAAAGTAATCAGAAATAAATGTGCAAGTTTACAGAAAGTTCTGGTAGCTCGCTGCCCAGACTAATTATGAAAATTATTAAATTAATTCACTTATTTCTACGGCGGTTCTGTTGCAAAGAACGGAAATTTCTATAGTGGATGGGTTACTCTGTTATTTAGGTGTAGCATGAACGGCCATCCGAGATGTTTTTATGTAGGAGAAGCTGTAACGGTTATGAAAATACAGTTAGCTTAAAAATACTTGGCTTGCTCCAAGCTGTCCGGTGGTTCGATTCTGGCCCCCGGGCCTTATGTTTGACACCTCTGCTGAAATTAAAAGTTAAACTTTTAATTTCACAGAATTTCTTTTAGTGCATTTGTCTCGCCTAACGAGGATACAGGCTCCTTAGACGGAGGATTCAAGGGCTTGAATTTCCTTACTGAAGCAGAGACTCTGTTCCCACGTCCCCCAACAGTTGACCACACAGTGCCTCGCTTGTATTATTTCCTAGAAGGCACCACTGGGGGGGAAACTGCCACAGTAAGCTGGAACACTTTCAGATCCAAAATGCAGCCTTCTTACTATGAAAGCGTCCCCTGTTGAGAGTTGATCTAAATGTTTGTTAATTCAGAATCGATAAAGGTTTGTCTCTCATAAACAAATGTTGCTGCTGAGGCATACTGAGGGTGTTTCTTGTTTCTCTTGCTGCAGATATTTAACTTTGACGTGCGTCAGCTGCACTGGGCAGAGTACATGGAAAATTACTGTATGGGCACCAAAAAATACGTCCTCAACGAAGAGCTGTCGGGGCTGCCTGCTGCACGCAAACACCTCAACAAGTAAGAAGTCTATGAAATTAAATCTGTCATTCTTTCCTCCAACACAGAGACACAGGAAGTAGCAGCATTCAAAGTGATGGGCTCTGGCAGGTTCTTTAAAGTTCACCACACAAGATGCTTTTCTGCATCACCAGTTTAATGTGCTGTATGCAACCTTTCGTTAATGGATTTGAAAACTTTTTATTGACAATATTTAAACGTTCTGTAACATAACAACAGAAAGGAGACCTCAAACAAGCCTGACTTTTGTATTAAGGATTCAGGATGACTTTATCACAGGATTGGTCTCTTTTTGGCTGTGGTTGTCTGACAGTCTGCTTGTTAACATGGAAGAATTTTTGCTCACAAATCCAAATACTGTTTTGGCTGGTTAAAGTAAAAATGCAGGGTTGTTTTTTTTTTTTTTTTTTTGTGTGTGTGTTTTTTGTATTGTTTTTTTTGGTTTTTTTTGTTTGTTTTTTTTTTTTGGGGGGGGGGGGGGGGTTATGCAAGACCCACACTGGGGTAGATGGCCAGCTAGTTATAAGTTGGCTACACAATATTTGTCTAGTATTACTTTGGCACATCCAACTCACTCTTATTATACTGATACAAGAGTACACAGGGTATATACTAGAGGTGGGAATCACCATACACCCCTCAATACGATATTATTGCAATTTTTTTTTGTATATTTTTTTTGTAATATTTTGCGATATTCAGATTCTGTACATAAAGGTAAACTTTATCAATATTCATTTTATCTAATATCAAAGTCTCACACTCAGTCTTTCTCTCATTTCAGTTTTATTGTTGACAAACTGAACGGTTTGTATTACAGTCTAGTCCAACTTAACTGAATCAACCATCTGGTACAATTATAGCTATTCTGAACTATGCAGTTTATGAAAACTATGCAGCCCCTTCAGCAACTGAAGAATTTGAAAGTAAATTAAAACAAAATATAATTTTACATTAAATAAAAAAGTTTTAAACTTAATTAAAATATGTTTTATTTTAATTAAGTTTAAAACTTTTTTTAACCAGCAGACTGAGAGACAGCTTTTTCCATCTGCCCATCAGACTGCTGAACACTTCATAAGACACCTCACCTTCACTACTGGAACTTCAACATTATGCACTCCATACTGTACATTAATGCCACTGTTTTGCACATGTCTCAACCAACTCTTAAATTAAAATAAGTAAACTGTCATATTTATTGCTGCCATAAAAAAAGTTAAACACATTTGGACAGTGAAGGAATGTCAGGATTCTTGCTCAGAAAAAGGATCAACATGCTCTGAAGTCAGAGCACAAAAACCTTTTTTTTTTTTGTAACAAAATATTGATTTCTGCTGTCCCTGTATCGATACATTATTAGCAAACAAAATATCACCATACTACACAGTATCGATTTTCCCCCCCACCCCTAGTATATACACCAGTGTCCTAGTTCGTGTACAGTGTGCAGGACTTTGGTACATGCTGCACTCGACCATTGCAGGACAATGTGATGTATATGGTATTACTGTTTTGGTTGGTCGCTTATGCACAGTTTACAAGCATGTCTTAATGCCTGTGAATCTTATTAATTAGGTTATTATTAGAGAGCATTCATTGGAAATGACACATTATCAATATGAAACAGTCTAATGTGGTGTATCACATGTCTCACAATCTGTTTTATTTGCAGGCTGAGGAACATTCGTTACACCTTCAACACCATCCTGGTGGTGTTTATTTGGCGCATATTCATTGCCCGATCCCAGATGGCCAGAAACATCTGGTACTTTGTGGTGAGCCTCTGCTTCAAATTCCTGTCCTACTTCCGAGCTTCTTCGACCATGAGATAATGACCGAGGGACGCGGTGGCGGGTTGCGAGGCGGAGCGACAAAAGAAATTAAGAAAAGACTGGCTGCTTGTGTTCAAAGTGCTTGGAAAAGGAGAAAAAAAACAATAAAAACATCCGTCTCTGGTCTCTTTTCATTGACACCACCAAACCATTTAACAACTCAAATACAGATGGAGCTACCTGACAAGCCTGGAGTTCACAGGGGTCTGTTGGCTATCTGGATCTCTGGCATTTCATAGAAACTCAGTGCATGGATTTATTGCACCATACAGCTCCGATTCATAGCACTTGGACTAGTTGGAACAAGCCTCGTTCTGTTCATTCCCAGCATGTCCGGTCCTCCTCCTCGGCGCCAGCTTTGCCCAAGAGCAACCTTCTCTAAACCTCTAAACCTGCTCATCTCGCATCTTTGTGCTCGCCTGGCTGTCTTCCTGCAAAACGAAGCTATGCATTGGATGATGCTGCTGCAGAAGTCCCCAGCTGGTTTTGAATCAGTCCAGGCTTCAGTCACGTCAGATATGTTTTAAGTTGCAAGTGTAAGTTGTATATCTGTCATCTGAAAAGATAACTGGTTTTGCTGTTTTTGTTCCTAACCCCAAGCGCGAAGCCATTTTAGCTAACACGTGACATTTGCAGCGATGGCTTGTGGAAACTGAAGTATAAACACGGGAGGGGCTTGCTTATGCTGATTTTTATGTCCCACAAACAGAATGGCCTTTAGCCCCTCTCGCTGCTTGTGAGAAAGAAACTGTCAGCAACGATGCACCTCTGCATGTTCCCCCAGTGGACTACGGTGGCAGACTCCCTAATTACAGCAAAGCACAATGTAGATTGTACTGTAGTGGCTTTACCCAGTGCCTACAAAACCAACGGTTCTTGCATCAGCAGATATCCGGCTTCTTCTTCAGTTTCCTTTTTTGTTTTAAATGACGTCTGAAAGTTATTAAGCTACACTTTTGCCAAAACGCATCTTGGCTAACATGCTCATACCTCTGTAAAACGGTGGGGGTGAGATGGTTATTTCTTCTCGAATGCTTGAAAAGTAAGCGCTCTTGTACCGGTACAAATCTTGAGTTCCACACTGTTCTTTTAGTACACTACTTTTCAGGTAGCACTAATTGTAGCTCGCCATCATTGTGAAGGGTTTAAGTCGTTTTTCTTTGCAAGTGCATGTGTTAGAGTAACTTCGCTGGACATACTGTATTCTATTGCTGCTGTTTATAACCTCTTGGACCATTCGTTGCCATGTTAAGTCTTACATTGTTGGAACTGAGCTAATTTGTTTGTCTTTTCCCCGAGCTTTAATGAAGCAGGGTGTGACTGCGTGCTGTTTGCTTGCATCTTAGGCCATAGAGATTTCAAGCACCTACATGTTTGTCGTGCCAAAGTCACTGAGGAGTGTGATTTATTTTCCCCCCCCCTCTTCTCCCAAATCTCACAGCATGAGACATTTTGCATAGATCGTATGAAAGTCCAAGACTCAAACCTGAATTGTGCCTGAACTTTTGTCAAGATAATGTGAAATGAAAGTAATCAAATCTGTTTTCTAGTTATTTTCTGTATAACTCTATTTAGGTAGACGACATATAACACAACAGATGTATTTTTATGCTGATAACATTGTGACTAGTTTACTGATAAAGAGCTAACTGAACCAACTTCAGCTGCTGTATATTTAAAATAAAAAAATAAAAAGAAATTTAACCTGTTAATAAAAATGTAAATGCAGTAGATTAAATGCTGAATTTGGCTGTTACAAGTTGCTCGTCATATGACTTTGTATATACATGCACATTTTAACTTTTTCCATCACTGAATGTAGTAGACATTCAACAGCCTGACTTCATTGCTCAGCCAGATTCTCTCTGACTGAAATGACAGCTCTGAAAAATTCTGTAATTGCCTGTGATTTTTAATATGGGAAAAGCTGAGGGACCATGTGACGAATTCTTGCTTAACTCTGTTTCCTTGTGAGGGTGTGAAGTCTCTGGTGTGATTATGACTGTTCTTGTTTAGTGTGGTGGGGGGAGGGAGGGGAAATAAAGCGACGCCATGTCTAATTCAGGGTTTTCTCACTTCTGACGTCAGGAACTACTGAATCCTACCAGTGGATTGTTAAAACGGGGCATTGCACGCAAGTATTGAAATGATTGTAAACCTCTAAAATCACAGCTTTGAACAGTTTAGGAATTGCATTGCGTTATAGCATTATTTTGCAACAACCAAAGTTTTTCTTTGGCACATTTACATTTTTGTGATATAAGCTTGCTTGCAAAAAAATTTTTTGTGCATGTTAGAGGAATTTAATGTCATACAAGCAGCTTAGGGAAAAATGTTTAGTGTGCCTCTGTCCAAAACGAAATCCAGCCACCAGAGTAGTTTCTGCAGGGCCAAACCTGATTGCAGCAGAAATTTGGCAAAGAAATAACGTAACACAATGCATAACAGACGTTTGTACGTTTTGATAGAGTAGGTGATGCCAGTTTCCTTTAAGCTAAATTACATTTTGGGGATTGAGAGGCATCCATAGACTGTAGATAAAAGATGTACCTACAGTGCCAACAGCCACTGATTTCTTTGAAACAGGACGTGACCATATTTGGATAAAAGGTTGAGCGGGAAAAGTGATGCTACTGCTACTAATGGCTAGATAACTTGGCAAAGTGCCAAAGGTCAAATGTTATGCTAATGTTTGGCTAGCTTAAAATAACTTGGCAGAAAACTGAACACAAAGGAACGGCCACTTAAGTGCGTATCTTTAAACATGATTGCAGTTTTAAAAAGTATTTTGTTCATAAGATGCCAAGTTTGGATATTGCGTTGAGCCGGCCTCAAGTGGCCATTCGAGGAACTGCAATTATTGCTATTTCTACTGTGCTTTCATTTTCATAGCAATCGATTTCCAACAGACTCGAGATCAAAATCTCTTACGTGCAACAACTTTAGCTCTCCTAACCTGGCAGAAAAAAAATGCAATCAAGAAGAACCCTACTGTTCATAGAGGGGAGGGACAAAAAGATTAAAATGTGTTTTCGGGGGTTTTAAAAAGACTCGATGGCCTGAGTATTTATCCCCTGCATCAAAGGAGCGGTAGTTTTATTTGGCCTTTTTAGATGATCAGTTGATCGCAGGGCACGTTTAAGGTGCAGAATAAAGTTTTCATCAGTGGTTGTGAATGCATTTAAAATGATTTAGTTTCAGTGTTTGATTTTTAAAATGTGAGGTTCTTGAGGGGAGGCCTGTTTAATCGCTCCTACTTTGAGTGCAGTGATGAATATCGGCCCCACTGTTGACTCTCAGAAGTTGGGAAAGGGATTCTTGTCATTCATTTTAATGTGACACTCCTCAAAAAATATCAATGGGTGCCTTTTGTTTGTAAACCAAAAAGAAGGAATAAACAATGTTTAATCTTCTAGTTCAGAAGTTATGTTTTTCTTTTGTAGTTGAGTCATTCTGGCACACAGCTGTAAATCACATGACTGAACCATTAGTCTCAATCTGTCCAGCTGACCTGTTTTCCTGTTTCCTGTAGTGCATTACACATCAGCACTCCACCTCACGCGCTGTATCTGGAAGCCAGATTAAAGTGGAAGCTATTAGACAGCTCCATTAAGATTCAGTGTGATCAGGATTATACTTGTCTCCAGGGATGAGAGGATTGGCCTGTCATCATTTTTGATGGCTGTTTTCATTTTCTAGAAACCACGACTGGAAGGGCTGCATTTCTAATAAAGCTCAGAAGCAGATCATTGACGCTGCACTGTGTTAACCTTTACTTTGCACACATTTAAGTCTAAAACCAGTCTTGCCACAGTTCTGAAAGCTCAGTCACACTGTGTGAGCCCGGACAGGAGCGGGTAACATGATTAATGGCTTAAGTAAAAGCAGGAGTCTGCATTCCAACAAGACTGCAGTCATGAGAGATTCCATCTTACCAGGTTTTATCAACATGCAGTTAGTTGCGCCACAGTTGGTGTGTATACTTCACTAATGTCCTTTCATCAACGCTACGAGGTGCAGAGAAGTACACACCCCCATCACCATCAACGGCGCTGCTGTGGAGAGAGTGAGCAGTTTCCGCTTCCTTGGTGTACATCTGGCTGAGGATCTTACGTGGTCAGTACACATAAACAAAATAGTGAAGAAGGCGCAGCAGCGCCTCTTCTTTCTCAGGAGACTAAAAAGATTCGGCATGAGCCCCCGCATCCTCAGGACTTTCTATTGCTGTGCCATTGAGAGCATCCTCACTGGATGCATCACCACCTGGTACGGCAACGGCACCGCTTACAACCGCAAAGCTCTCCAGAGAGTAGTGCGGTGCTCTGAACGGATAATTGGAGCTGAGCTTCCCTCCCTCCAAGACATCTACAGGAAGCGGTGCCTGAGGAAAGCAGGGAGGATCATCAAGGACTCCAGTCACCCCAGCCATAAACTGTTCAGACTACTTCCATCAGGAAGGAGGTTCTGCAGCATCCGGTCCCGAACCAGCAGACTGAGAGACAGCTTTTTCCATCTGCCCATCAGACTGCTGAACACTTCATAGACCCCTCACCTTCACTACTGGAACTTCAACATTATGCACTACATACTGTACATTAATGCCACTGTTTTGCACATATCTCAACCAACTCTGTATATTTTTTTATATATTTTATTTTATTGTTTACTCTATTTAATTTGTAAAATATGCACACACACACGTAGAAAAACACATTTAGTATACACATCCAGTAATGCATATACTATTATATATTGTACATATATTTATTAGTCTCAGATTTAGCCATTCTTATATTTTGCTTGTTTTACGTTATTGTATTTTCGCACAACTCTGTTGCTTGTGAAACTCGCACACAAGAATTTCACTCACATGTACTGTACCAGTGTACCTGCACATGTGATGTGACAATAAAAGTGATTTGATTTGATTTGAGACCTGGTGGCGTATTGCTGGAGATCTGAGTAAGTGCAGTTATTTGGATAAGTAGTAGTAATTGTCTAATTTTCTGACTCAGATTTATGATCTCAGATGTTCACACATTTCCGTCACACTCTTTGTATTGATAAAATCAGAGCACTGTAAATCTCTGTGGACTGGCCTAAATCCATAAGTGTCGGGACAATGACACAATGGCTTCCTTCGCTTGCATCAATTTCTCTTTGGACCTTATATTGAGTTCCAGTAAACGGCTCCCAAATTCACTTGGATCAATCTCAGATCTTTTCTGTTTCGTCTGTCCTTGAATAAAAAAGGAAAATGTGCTGTTTGTCATATAGTTATCACATTAGTGTTTGAGCCTCTGAAAATGGGCCATTGTGTATAAAAATGGCTGTAATTCCTAAACATTTAATGGTGGACTTTGTTAAATCGCTTGAATTAAAACTGAAAGTCTGCACTTCAATCAAAGATGGAAATGTCATTCATGACATTAGCAAGCTACCGTGACCATAAACTGTATTTTAAAGATGGATGTTGCCATCGTTATATCAGCTTTACCAACCTCAGTGTTGGTGTTTTGGAGCCAATAGTGATCTCTGAGCAAGAGGATGGAGTTATCAGCTAATTCTGCAAAGTTTGATTTGCAAGCTAAATACTGCTAAGCAAGAGAATTATAAAATACTAGACGTTTTCTCACCAAAAGTGTAGCAAAAAAACTTCTTGGATGGGTTGTACAGCATGGCAGCTCCAATGTTTTTGCCAGATAAATCAGTTACAAACGCTCAAAGTGTTCGAGGGGTTTGGTTCTTGAATTTGTGGAGGTGAGTTCAAGTAGACGGTGTCAAACATGGCCTTAATTAGGGAGTCTTACCCTTAATTTCAAGTATCTGACTGGGAGAGTAATAAAACAAATATTACATGCATACCATTATGTGGAAGAACCAGCATGGTTTTTAATGTGACACTGCACATTTGCTCACATTAGTTTTGCTTATTTGCAGGTACTTTGTTCTCTTTATATGTTTTAACTTAGTAAATGCTCTTAGAAACTGGATCCAGAATCCCACTAACAAGGCTGGGATAAACTTACACAGTGAGTTCGGGGAAAAAGCAGATGTAAACATGCAACATAGCTTGGTTTGAGAGTAGATGTCCAATCTGGGTTCCTTGTGTGAAGAATTTGCTTAATATTTGGAACACAACATTAATTTTTATTGTACTCAAGAACTGTAAACTTTACCTGTATAATCAGGCTTCTTTAAGCACAACATTTCAGGTTGGAAACAATATTAGTCTGATTGAGGTTAAAGTTTGTTTACTGAGGTGCTAACCCTTCTGTGCCCGCATGTTAATGCTTCCTCCTTTACATAAAGAATTTATAAAGACTGAATTGCTTCCTACCAATCGGATGCTATTGTGTACAGCTACTACATATTGCTCAGACATCGATCTGGATTCATGTGTGAGGAGGGAACCTTTCATCGCTCCTCTTGTCCAGCTTTACACAAACAAGAGAAATGAAGACAATGATCCGTTGAAGGCTGACCTCGTTTCACGCTTCCATTTATTGTTTATGCCAATTGTTACCGACAGCACGGTATTTTACACGTCTCTCTGCAACGCCTGGCAACAGCAGCCCCGGCAACTGTGGCCAAGCAACTATGCCAAGCACTGAGTCACATCCAGCCATGTACACCCTGTGGGGTCTGGGCCACTGGGCTGCATAAACAGGAAGCAGGGGGCTTATGAGGCTTAGAGTGGGAGCCCCGAGGCAGAAAACACTCACATAAATACACACTAAACGTCTATTCCATTTATAATTCAGGGAATGCTGATGTGCAGGCTTTTAAACACTCGTGGTCAATAGCTGCTCATTTGTGTACTTGTTAACAAAATTCAATCTATAAGTACTTTATGAAAGCTTTTGGAATTGTTTTCATGTGAGTTACTTGGAAAACCCTCTGTGGGATTGCTGAGTAAAGCCGGGAAATGAGAATGTGGAAAGTTGATAGCAGGGATACTTGTGGCTGTGGTTGTGCCTGTCGTAGTTGTCATGTAATTTATTGAGTTGTCATGTAATAATATGAGAAATTTGTAATCTGCAGTTCACAAAAGATGGACGTAGCTACTCACTGGTTTGTGAACTCCTGTTTAAAAACCCTGAGATGAGTGTCGCCATCTTGGTGTGACGAGTGAGGGTCGATTCTGATGGCGATATCCTGCACAAGCCACCTTTTTTGACTCTCAAGGCCTTCAGGACACGTAAAATCCATGTGAATCTTTCGTGCATTAAAAATGTTTTTCGGACTATTCATAATGCAGACGCTCACACCAAAAGCATACTCAGAACCAAGCTCGATTCAGCGGTAGAGATTACACAGCGAGATGGAAATAGTAACCTCAGACACAACAAAACAGGATGTTGCTTGATGTTGACATGATTTCCCATTTGGAAAAGATATATATAAATCTTATAAAGTTTTTATCTGTCTTGTATGAAACTTGTATGAAAAGCATACAAGATTTAAAACACATAAGATCCCTAGAAAAATTATATAATGAAACTTTTATGTTTTGTATACTTACTAAAAAAACATATGAAAGTAATGAGAAAGTGGCCACTTTCATGAGTAAATCATATATGTTTTTACTATTTCTTTTCCATATGGGTTTATTTTTACAGTGCGTTTGGTGTGTGTACACATTACACAACGAGGTCAGATATGGAAGATTCGGCATGTTGTGTCATTTTTTCATCACACATACGATGTGTAACGGCCTTTAGAATGATCAAAACTTGCAAAATGGATTGAATGTTTTATTCAGTATAAGTGATTTACTACGCCAATAAACTCACTCTGTAGAAACCAGAATTCTTTTTGCAACCACAGACATCAACCTCTGGTGGAGTTAAAAGAGATGCAGGTTTAAGGCACTTACGCTTCACTTTAGGATCTGAGAATTAAATGGATCTTTTATGCCGTCTGTGCTTTATATGGTCAGCAACTCTAGTTACAAAGTTATCATGAAGCTGGTAGTTGGTGGAGCCCAAAGCAGAGCCAGAAGAGAGGATATATAAATATATTAACCTAACAGATTATTATGATCATACCTGCACACTCATGTCTTCTTGGCTGTTAAGCAGTGTTGGTCAAGTTACTTGAAAAAAGTAATCAGTAACTAATTACTGATTACCTCCCCAAAAAAGTAATCCCGTTACTTTACTGATTACTTATTTTCAAAAGTAATTAATTACTTAGTTACTTTTTAAAAACACGATTTACAACCTGAATAGGTGATAAAGCGATAGATCTTTCAGCCCAATTCTACTTTTTCTGCATAATCCATCATACAAAATGTAATCAAATGGAAAAGTCTCTTTTTAAAACGTGTTTTATTAGTTTTAATCTTTTAACTTTATGCATCAAGCAAAAATTTAATTATATGCACCATTCTCTGACTGGAAGAAATTTGTTTAATATTTAAACCTATTTTCTGCACATTCCAGCACATAAATTTTTTTTTTTTTGTGTGTTTACACTCAGTCTTTCAAATAGATGCAAGTAAAACACAGCAGAAAATAAATGACATCAAAGACTCAGCGGTCCTGTTGCTCTATTTTCACCTGTAAAGCAGGAGCGGGGTAGGCGGAGGTTTACCCTGGTGCAGGTGTGCCGCAGCGGTCAGTGGAAGAATCCGCGAGTTTCTCTGTGAGTTTCCCATTACGTTGTAGCTACTCGGTGCTTGCTCGTAAGTTTAGGGGGTTTTTTCGCTGTAAAAATAAGTTTTCTTCCCACGCACAACGGACACTAATGTTTTTGTCACTTTTTATGGAATCAAACTCAAAGTAAGGTCAGTACTTCCACGCTTTAAACGCTGCACGCTCATACTCTCTCTGCACTCGATATATGATCCATTGTTGATCTGCACACAGCTGTTGTCGCTTACGTCACTGTCATGAGACATTCTCGCAAAAAAATCACGGTTTTAGTAACGCAGCGTTCCTACGGTAAAGTAGCGTAATCTAATTACCTTTTTTGCAATAGTAATCCCTTACTTTACTCGTTACTTGAAAAAAGTAATCGGATTACAGCCCATCTCTGCTGTTAAGGAAACAATATGAGCAGCTTTGGATGAAAATCTGTTTTTACTTGGAACCCACTGGTTTTAGTTGGAACAATGTATTTCTTAAAATATCTACAGTACACTTTCCTTTTGGGAATACTCTACTGATACTGCTACTTTACTGATATGGGACACTCGGTGTGTATCTCATTTCCACCTCTCACAGAGCAAAATACTCCTCTGCACTTCTCAGTCATTTGCAAATGTAACTGGGAGAGGAAATTCTCATGTTGAGGGATCTTTTGTAGCACAGGTTAAGAAAAAGAGAAACGTTCTCACAGTTGTTTCTCACAGTGCTGCTTTCTGGTAAGTAAAAGAACTTTTCAACTGCCTGTTGTCGCTTTTGTTATCACAAAGTGACAAATGCGATCAGGACTTGTTATTTTTAAGCTTTTACAACACGTTTTTTGACCAAGCAATACAGTAAGTGGTGTTAATCTAATATCCAATAAAGCAAACATCTGTGAAAATGAGATTTTTGTGTGAAATTTTAAAAATGTAAACGTTTTTCTGAATGTCAGATGATTCAGAGGACTCATTCACAGAGGCTGCGGCTTTGACACTTGGAAGATTTTGTCGTTTTATTTCTCTGCTTTCCCCGTTTTTCCTCCTCTCTGTCTGCTTTTACGTCAGCACTTCTTTTCACACAGGCTGTGCGGCAGTAAGTGCGCTCTCTCTGTCCTTTTGTGCGTGTTTTATGACTGTTTCTCCCCCTTGAAGGCTTTACAGCTGCTGCCCTGTTTTTGAGGCACCAATAACACTCTGCACACCTCACCACAGCTGACCTTGAGATGATAAACACTTTCACCACTTTTCTCCAACTAATTTTTACTGCGACATTTGAACTCACCAATCACCATCACGGCCAGCCTTTACTGGTTTGTTTGCGAGTATACCCTCACATCACACAAGTCCTTATAAACCTTTTTGTCTGCCCAGTATGAGACCTTTTCTCCATGCTTGGGTTAGTGATGAGGACCACCGCCGCTCTGCTCTCTCTGTATTTTTGGGTAAACACTGGCATCCCTGCTGCTCTAACAGGTGAGTAATAGGATGGGTGCTGAAAAAAGGAACACACAACCTTTCATGTCTTAAAATGACACAGAGCTGAGGGAAAATGTTGTCAGTGGTCTCAAAAGTATTGATGCTTTCTGTTAGGTTCGAAATGCGGAATTTCTCAAGTGTGGAACCCGACGGTTTCCTCTCTGAGGGTGGTAGGAGGAACTGAAGCCATGTACGGATCACACCCGTGGTTGGTCAGTTAGTTCTTCTTTCAGGTTTCTCTCTTTCTTTCTTTTCTTTAGCTTAGCTGTCTGATCTGACTGCTATTTTGCTTATCTTTAAACATGCATATCAGTGGTTAAAGTTATTGTTGAACTTTCCTTTCTTGTTCACCCCTGATGGTTATCACCGGCCATGCAGGCTCACCACGTATTCTGTCCTCCACAAACATGACACGGTTGCTCATGCTGGTATTTCCTGAGGATCACTCAATGACAAAGAGATGGGAGTAACCTTTTACACTATGAACCAAAAAGGACAGCTCCATGGAATTTTGTGGATAAATTGCTTCGTTGCTCAATTGCTCAGTTTAACCCCTTTAATGCCTAGTATATCATATTTGACACACTTTTGAAAGTTTTTTTAAAACTTCTAAATCATCCGTGTGTTTTTCCCCTAGAAAAATGTAAATAAATGACACACAAAAATATAAAGTATGTGGCAAATTTTTTTTTAATTGTCAAAAGGTCCAATAAATGCTTCACTTTCAAAAAATATATATTTCTCTGGTTATTATTTAGTGTTTCAGGCTTTAAAGGGTTGCTATAAAAACCTTATTCACCACCGCAGTCCTCCAATATGAGAGACTGCAACTTTGCTAACTCATCATTTTAAACATTTAAACTTCACACATCTGCTGCACTTTACATGAATGCTGCATTCATGGGTCTGTATGAAAAAAGTGTCATTTTTAAGGCTGGCATAGCAAACTAAGAAAAGGGTAAACCAGCCTTTTCTTTTAGTGACAAACTGACTTGTGCTGTCGGCTCTGCTTAATCTTCTTATGGATCGTCTGTCCTCAGGTTTCCCTGCAGAACAGGGGCTCTCATTTCTGTGGAGGATCCATCTTGAGTGACTGCTGGATAATGACTGCTGCACACTGCTTCACATCTTTGTCAAAGTATAAAGTGTTATGTCGCTGACACGACTTGTAATTGAGCAGAATTTAATGAACATTTTATGTAACAGGAATAAACGATAAGCTTTGAATGTTCTCTCTAGAGAGTTTCTCAGTGGTGTGAGAGTCCTCGTTGGAGAGTTTGACCAGAGAGTACACGATGAGGAGGAGCAAGTCTTTCTGGTCAAGTCTGTCTCAGTCCATGAAAAGTACAACCCTGCTCTGCCGATGAACTATGACATAGCTCTCATAGAGCTGAACCAACGCATCCAGATGGGCAAGTTTTCTGTTCGCATTGGTTCAAAATCAAATAACGTGTCATACTGATCACAGAGCACACTCTGTTTTGCGTAACTATTTTTAAATCCCGGTAGCTCTGCAACCACATAAGCTAGCGCAATAATGTTTTTTGCATATGAAACCGGAAGAGTTGTACTTACATCTTATGCCATCAGCTTGTCCTCGGTCACAGTTTCCTTCCACATAAAGCTTTGCAAAAACTGCATAAAAAGCACTTGCAGCAACAAAAACATAATATTCCAGAAACACGCTTTGCCGATCCGATCAGCTGTTTGTAACACTTCCTACGTCCATCAGCACGAACTACCGCATGTCCGCCATGTCCTGCCTGAAACAGGAAGTGACGTCATTTTGCAGAAATGTAGTTTTTTACCATCAGGGCCTCAATGAGCCTATACTGGTGTTTTTAAAAGTTATGTTTGACTTTATGACTTTCTGTGTCGTTTCTGGGATGCTTAGGACTCATATTGCACTGCTGGAAATAGTTTATTTTGATGCATATGCTGCTTTTTTGCAAATTTGCATCATAATATTTATTTTCGTTTTTCCTGCAGTATATAAAAATTGGTGTATTTCAAAAATAAAACTATGAAGACACTCAAAATAAATTTCCTGTGGTGGGAAACTATTTTGTGCAACTTTTTTGTATTTACAGTTTTGAGGGATAAGCCTCTTAAATTTCTGGGTCATATTGAGTAAAAAATCAAGTCTACTGTGTGAATTTCAGTCCAGTTCCGCTCATTTGCCGATGATTTGCAATTGAGTCGATCAGCATGTTTTCTCATATCCACACCTCATCTGTCACATCTGGTTTCAAGACATCAATATGGTAAAGGAGAAAATGTTATGGCTACAAATGGAGCAAATCAACTATAAAAATAGAATTATATCTTATGTATCAACCCTTTCTATCAAATTTAAAAAAACAAACAATTTCTTCTGGGTTATTTCACAAGAACCGGGTATCTGAATCTAGATGGGAGGTCTCTGTTATATTAGAAGTTTTCTGACTGCACTGAATTTTTAAGTTTGAAATGCTGGGGTGGTGTGGCTACATGGTGCATGGTTAACACATTCACCTAACATGTGACCACTCGTTGTTTGAGACAAATTCCTCAAGAGTTGTGAGGAAGACCGACCAATCAGATATGCAGATCTGCTGCGGCGACCCTTTGCAAAGAAGGGAGCAGCAGACTGAAGGTCAGTGCAGTTTTAATATGTAATGGCTCTAAGATGTTCCTTCAGATCCTCAGAGCACAGTGATGTGTGTGCAGCCTGCATGCTTGCTTGAAGCATCATAGCTCGTCACAGGACACACATAGCTCACATGCAAGCAAATACAACTTACAGATTCTTTGTCAGGTTCAACAATGGCAAAAGTCACACAAGGACACTGCTGAGAATAACATTCAAGCATGATGCAATGATGTGAAAACAGAAACAAGGAATGTTGTGTTTCTGTTGTGTTTTGTACTTTCGGGCCACCATGGTTTTTAATTTGACCTGATGTGACTTTTTCAACAGGAGCTCGTGTCCAGCCGATATGTCTGCCTTTACCTAATGACAATATCCTTCCTCAGACCGCTTGCATGACGGCTGGATGGGGGAGGATAAAGGAACGTATGTCGTTTTTCTGACTTTTAAATATTGTTAAATTAGACTGGAGCTTTTTAATCTATTCCAATCTGTGTAACTGTTTCTTAGGGGGTCGTCTTCCTACGGTTCTGAGAGAGGTGCATTTGGATTTGGTTGACCGAGCCAAATGTAAATATGTCCTCCAAACTCTTAAAGGTTCTATGATGAACCAGAGACTCGTCCGGCCTCAGCCGAGCATGACAGTTCTGTGTGCCGGCCCAGAGACAGGAGGGAGAGATGCCTGTCAGGTATTAAAAGTCTTTTCATCCTCACAGATGCTCTATTTACAGCACAAATCAGTGCCGTAAATCAGTCATTCTATCCCACTGAGCCTTAAATAATTGACTCATCCCTTGACCCACGACTTCATCCTCTGTCCAGGGAGACTCAGGAGGTCCTTTGGTGTGTCCAGCAGGGTCAGAAGGTCATCGCTGGGTGGCGCTGGGCGTGACTTCCTGGGATAAAGGATGTGGTAGGAGCTGGGGAAACAACAGCAGCTGCCCCCCTTCCAAACGAGGTTCTCCGGGGATTTTCACTGACGTCAGGCTGCTGCTGCCTTGGATCAAGCGTAAATTGAGAGAGGGTAGGTTTTGAAACAGCATATTTGCTTCTAAAGAGTGTGATACACATGGTGTGTCACATGATAACCATATATGGAGGTAGTGCAGTGCTGGTACAAAGTGGCTATTACACCCTGAGATCCATCTGATAACATCTGAATGTCACTTTGTATTTTAGTCAGGGACAAACTTAAAAAGTAGCTAAAGCTTGTAGAAATATATTGCAGTAAATATGCCTCCACCCACACATCAAGGTGGTGAGAAACCTGTTTTCCTAACCTTTAAAGTGCTGCTTGACCATCAAAATGTGATGTAACAGACAGGAATGTAAACAATGTCTGTTTATTGAAATATCAGGAGATGAAGGTAAAGATTCTTTGTTTCCTCATCAGCAATCGATTCAAATATGTTCTTAAAAAACAGACCTTCATGACGTAATATACAAACACACTTGTCTTTTTGACATTCCTTTAACTAATCGCCCAGCTTTTTAAGTGTTGTGAGTACAGTACTGTGAAAAAGCATTGAGTCACCTTTCCTTTCTTTATACTTTGCTTCCAAGGAGCCAGACTTACTTATAACTGTTTTGAAAGAGCAGTCTTAATCCGGTCGTTAAGTGATGACGTGACGAATCCTACTCCCGGGCCTAAAGTAGTCTGCGTTTAATATGGCTTTTGTGTTGTTAACATGTTTAATGTTTTGTATTTTCTTCTATTTAATCTCAAAAAGCTCCTAAAACAGTCAGTGATCACTGTTGACCTCCCTCGGCTTTTATTACCGCTAATCATTTATTTAAGCTCAGTTTTTAAAACCTTAGGATGTAACTACAGCCCAGCCCATGCAGCAGTATATGAATGACTAACCTCGTATTGTGGATGGATCATCTCAGTTGTTCTCCTGGCTGAAGTTTGGTCCTTTTACAGCATCCTGCCATGCGATTACATTTGTTCCTGACCACCGAGAACACTCACGTTAACTTTTATCGAGTGGAAAAAAAAGTTAGCTTGTTTATATTATGCTAACATAGCTGTGTCGCTAGCGGTCACGTAGCACATCATTATATACCAGCTAGCCAAACTTCAGTAACCCTACAAACGTCACTGCTGTTTAGTTTTCTGTCTTCATTTATGTTGGAAGTGATAACAGAGCTGTACGTTTGAATTTGTTTCCAAAACCCCGCAGTCAGGACATGCTATATTGTATTTAGATAGAAGCTAGCGAGCTAACTTCCTGCTAACTTCTAACTCCATTAAATGTCATAAATTCCGTTTTCATGGATGCCTGGATGTTAAACTCAATTGTTACACCTGGTAGAGCAGAACGCTGATCATTTTATTAAAGATGAAAGACTTTAGACAGTTTTTCAACTCTCAGTAACGCCATAGTGATCGTTTGATATATGGACCTGCAGCGGAGTTTAGGCCCAGACACGGCTAGTGACGTCAGACTTAACGACCGGATAGCTGTCCCGGCTCTCTGAAGGCCTTTCCAAATTTTCCTTTATACAGTGACTTCTTTGTCACTCATTTTCATTCCGGCCCTTGTATCGGACCATTATCAGAGCAGTGCTTCTTTCCTCTGAAGAAAACCACTTAACACTGTCTAAACACAACAGATAACTCAAATAAACAATAAACAAAAGTTAAGATGTATCTGATACACAAAAATGTCTCATTTCTTGCCTTTCTGTAGTTGGATCTATGAAAACAATAACATATTATTCCCATTTTCCAAGCAGAATATGAAGAAATGAGGGTTGGCTCAGGACTTTTGTACAGTAGACGCATAGCATCTTGTATGTGTCATCCCTGTATGATGACGTTAGCTTTCACACAGTGTGTGATGCACGAACATGAGCAGCAGATTGCTGTCTGCAGTTCATTTAGCAGCTGCTGCTGTTATTAATATTTAACATGATACAATTTAAAGCTGTTGCTTCTCCATATGGGCCCACTTTGTGGATCCCAACAAAGACAACTTTTGAGGCCGAGCTTTATCAAAGCATGCTGGACTTAATCTGATGCTGTCATCATGGTTAGAACAGATTTTTATTATTATTTTTATGAGAAGAAAAGGTTACAAAAACCAAGTCTGTAGGCATTTTTGAATTGTTTAAACTCAGCAGTGTCATTCTGAAAATTAGGAGAAAAAAACATTTTGTATTGAATAAATGTGAATTAACTAATTAGAACATTTTAGATTACGTTAATCTGCGGTTTAACTCTGTGGGTTTTTGTCCACAGTTCCTCCAGAAACAAATATTCTGATGACAGATGAAGTTCTTCCATTTATATTTATGTTCTCTCTTTCATCTTTCTACTTCTTTCAGCTGAGCACCAGCAGCAGACAACGGTTTCATCAAGTGAGTTGTCTTTCCACTCATTACACCAACTCTTGTTCATCTATATTTCATAATGTGCTCATGCTTCTTTGATGTTTGCGTGTGTCTCAGGACTCTGCAGCGTGAGAGACGGGCCTGTGTCTGACATTAACGGGGTAATCAAAAATCCCAGGCTCCATGGCGATCGCTATGACAACAACCAGTGAGTGACACTTCAGAGAAGAACTAAGCGGCGGTGCTAACTGCCTGCTCAGTCAGAATCGGTGTAGTCAAGAGAACACTGTATTTCCATCTGTAGTGATTTATATTTGAGGCCATTTATGTGCATAAATTTAAAAGATGGCAGAGAGAGCAACAACCAGTCCATGCAACAGATGCGATATCTATTGATTTTGATGCGGACTGAATGGACAAGCTGGGGTGGAGGTGGGTTATGAGGTGGTTTGCAGATGTGCAGCCTAAAGCAAATTAATCAGATGTGCTGATATGAGCAGTGACTGAGATCAGCCAATGTGCCAGAAGCTGCCTGAGCTAACGCCATGCTTAATAAGATAACTGCCAATCGATATTTCTTATAATTCTGCGAGGATGAGAAACTCTAAAAAACGAACATTTGACTTTTAGCTCAGGATTATATGGATGTAAAGAAGGAAAATACAGTGCCCTGGTTAAACTGTTCATGCCTTCCCACAGGTTGTGTTTGTGGAGCATCAGCGTTCCTCCAGGTTATAGTATTCTGCTGGAGTTCGATCTTTTTGACTTGGAGAACGACTCGTACTGTCGGTACGATCGACTCACTGTTTCAGTAGGAAGCCATCGGCCTGTTGGTGAGTTTCAAACACCTTCATTTCAGCTTACAGTGCACTGACTCACAATCATTTACTGGCTAACCTCAACAGTAACAACTACTTTGTATGTTGTGGGAATCACAGAGTCTCACAATACTATCGTTATATGTAGTCTATTGTAGTAATGTAATGAAAAATATCAATATATGTGTAACTGAAAAAGAAAAGGCCAGTTACTGAGCTTCTGTTCAGTTCACCTTCATTCATTTAATACGAGCAACCATGGGGGACATGAAGTAATGACTCTCCTAACTCTTTCCCACTTGGAGCCCGATTGGAGGAGTTGTGAAATGTCATCTTTATGGGTGAAAGAATTCAGATACTGTAAGGGAAAGGAATCCAATATACCAGCTTATACTGTACTAAAGATGCATCAGAGCCAGCCTGGACCTCTGGGGACGGCTGTGTTAAAGGACGTGTGAAACATTTCTAAAAATAAATTCTTATATATCACTTCTTCGAAATGAGAAGTAATATTTATGATATGTCTGGGCTTCATGCAGAAGTGCCCACAATGGCAACCTCAAACCCCGATGTTAAAATACCTTTAGAAAACATGTTGGTGAAAAAAATAATGTGGTTTCCCCTTTTGTAACAACTCTGTTTTTACACCTCATCCGTTTGGATGCAGGTGAGGCTTAAAATTAGAAGCGTAGCCACTAGGGATGCACCGATACCGATACTGGTATCGGGCCGATACTGTAAAATGTGTGTGTACTCATACTCATAAAAGTTAACCGATACCATGAACCGATACCAACTTATTTTATTAATCAGAGGGTGGCTTGTCATTTTTGTTGTAGTTTTTTAGATTGGCCACTAGGGGGACATCCCACGCTAAACGGGCACAGGGTTAGACGAGTGAGACTGGCGGCTCCAGATAAAAAAAGAGAAACTGGAGGCTGCTGTAGCTAGACTAAACAAAATGTCAGCAGTGTGGACCGGAACAGCCAACTTTAACTCAGGTTTTGGAAAAGCGATGAAAAATGTCAAGAGAAAATCTACGGGCAGTTAAAATAACAGAGACTCTGACTCATTTTATTGGTCAGGATGACCAGCCAATGCCGGTCGTGGAAAACAGAGGATTGCACCGTCTTCTCAGCATACTCGAGCTGCGATATGAAATTGTGATAATGGTGCCAAAACTTTCTGAAGAGGTAAAGACAAGCAGTGTGTGCGCGATGTCAGTCCTTGGTTTAACGGCACAGTCGACTGATGATCCACGGGCAAATGAGAAGTTTGTTCGTCAATGCCAAATACTTTCGTTATTTTGTTTGTTTGTTTACAATATGGACACTCTGCAATAATTTAAAAGTTTAATTTATTCTCAAACCTAATTTGTATTTATTTTATTCCAAACAGAAGTGTTCATTTATTATTCTGAAAGCTCGAGACAGTGCCAATAGTTCAGTGATATTTTGTTAAATTACAATGTGGAGACTCTGCAATAATTTAACAGAAGTGCTTATTTTTCACTTGAAATTTTTTTGTGGTCATTTATATTAAGATTTTATTTTTTATCGGCAGATAATGAAATAAAACCTGTCTTCCAATTCATTGCATGTGTGTGTGGTAGAAGTATCGGTTTTTGTACTCTGTATCGGCAAGTACTCAGATCCAAGTATTGGTATCGTATTGTTTTGAAAAAATTGGTATCGTTGCATCCCTAGTAGCCACACTGAGTGACATGTGATGACACATGCAGCTGTAGCTCATGGCTCTCTGCTGGGCCTCAGTTTCACTAACTCACTTATTGGATTTTTAAAAAAAAAAAAAATCTTCCAAATAACATGACCTGCTATTTGGCACGGACCTAAGAAAATCGTGCGTCTGTTCTGGTAAGTTAGCCTGTTACAAGTACTAAGTAGCAGATGTGGATGTTGCACCCATTGCCATTAGGAGCTGATAACTCCGCACTCCACCCTCCCCGCTTCAAATGTGGTCACTCGTGGCTTAAAAAGAAGTGAATATGGTTGCTAAACCACTATGAGGCTTCAAACAGAGCCCACAACCCAGTGAGTGGCATTGTGGAGGCTATGCCCATCTTTTATATACAGGGTATGTTCCTATTGCCAGTTCAAATAATTTACAAATGGCTGTAAGAGGTAGCAGTTTTTCTGTGTCTTGGCTGTGAGTTCAAACTGTGCTGGGGTCAGGATGTGGTTGGCCTACATAATATATCTTATCGTAAACAGCTTGGCTGAAAACATGAAGCTTCCCACAGCTTTGACGGTGTATCTAATTCTTTAACTTGCACATGAACTGATGAATAGGGCTGTTGGATTTTTTGATAACCATGCAGCCAAATGTTGCTGGTAAGCACAGGTTTAGTCTTTGCAAAACACTGAATGACTCCCCGACTGCACACACTGACAACGAGAATCGTGTTCATGGAATACATATCACTGATTTAAAACCCCTTTTTTTATGTCTAAAAGCACAAACATGAGACTCTCAGCTTTACACATTTGCAAGTAAAAAAAGAAAAGTGTGTGTAAATATCTAAACGTCTTCATGTGCCTCTGTGTTTCAGGGATATTCTGTGGAAGTGTGCTGCCCGGCCCAGTTCTTCTAAATAATTCCCACAATGCCACACTTTTCTTTTCCTCTGATATTAGCAGAGCAGGAAGTGGCTTCGTAATTAGGCACCATGCGGTCAAACGACACTCTCATCCTGGTGGGAAATACAACACACACTGCAAACATACACGAGCGCATTATGCAATCCAGATTATACACTATACAGCTGGCAGAGTGATGCACGCGCTGCGTACTCAGCTCGTACACAATTTTAGCTTCTGCTGTGTCTGTGGGTTGCGGTTCTTGTAACAAACAGCAAATTATGCAGGTGGATGCTGCTTGAGACAACAACAGGCTAACTGAGGACTCTAAAAAATACACACACGCTCTAGGTTTAAAAACAGCAGCTAATGATGTGCATGTGTGCAGATGAGTGTTTTTAAATGTTTTAAACTGAACTGTCTAATGTAAGCTAATGTTTATGTGTGTGTGTGTGCACGCTCAGGATGTGGAACACTTGTTCTGGTTGAAGATAAGGCTTCTATACACAGTCCAAATCACCCACAAGCCTACAGTAATGACTGTGTCCTCCACTGGGTAATCCATGCTCCTCTGGGTCATGTGGTTAAGGTGAGCTGCACAACTTACCTACCTGGTGTTCTCCTTAAGGTATTATTAGGACATGTGTGATTAGAAGCTGGTTGATTTCTATATTTTCAGCTGGAGTTTACTGATTTTGACCTGGAGGAGTCGGAGAGATGCTTGTATGATTCCCTCACTGTCCTGGGAGATGTTGAAGGAACAGAGGAGATTGGTAGGGTGGATACATCAAATCAGAATTCATCTTTTTATACCTGGATCACTCAATATCTTGTTGCATTCCTTTGTTTAGCCTTGCTTTGTGGCGGCAGCATCCCTCCTCCTGTCCTTTCCTACCACAGCACCATGGTGCTTCGGTTTACGTCGGACAGCAGCATCGCTCATAGGGGTTTCAGGGCTACACTGACATTCATCAGCATTACAGGTACCCCACTGCACGTGTGTTTCCCACCACTGAGTAACTACTAACATACCAAAAGTCTAGCGATATGGGTTTAGTGGATTAGCGATGGGTTAAATGTAGCCGGCCCGCAGACCATTTCAGTGGGCCCCATCTTATTTCCCTGTAAAAGTAAAA
The DNA here is from genome assembly GCF_963576455.1 of Neolamprologus multifasciatus. NCBI lineage: Eukaryota > Metazoa > Chordata > Actinopteri > Cichliformes > Cichlidae > Neolamprologus > Neolamprologus multifasciatus. Next base: position 5,679,913 of record NC_140445.1, read on the forward strand.
GATGTTATGAACTCTGTCCCACTGGAGGCCACTCCACTTACATGTGCAGACTAACATGTTGCAGGTGCCAGGTGTTAAAAATCTGTCTTGTATGCTGCATATTTCATCAAGCACGACACCAGACCTAATAATTAATCATGTATTCAAAAGTATCCAAGTCATTAATTAATAAAAAATAAAAATGATTCATAAGTAGGACTTGGTATTTATTGTCTGTGAATATGATTTTTTCTTCATTCAGTAATATGAGTCTATTAGTAAATAGTAATACCAATGATTGTAAGCCAGCCCAATAATCTGTTGTCTTTACAAAATATGTGAAGCTTTGTTTAATTTAATACTTTAAATGTCATGTAATTATCTTCATCTACCGCAGGGGTGGGCAATTCCAGGCCCCGAGGGCCGGTGTCCTGCAGGTTTTAGATCTCACCTTGGGTCAACACACCTGAATCACATGGGCTGTATCCCAATTCAGGGTCTGCAGCCTTAAAGGCCGCATTTTAAGGCCGATTACGTCACCGCGACGCGACGAAGGCTGTCCCAATTTGAAGGCTGCTCGAAATGCGGCCCTCAAATGCGTCCTTCATTTCCCTGAATTTTAAGGACGTGGTGGTGTAGACTTCGTGGCCCAACATATCCCAGAATGCATAGCGGGGCGGTGGGTGTGGATAATTTTGCCGAAAAAAAACGGCGGATGAGGGGCGCCCGAAGAGTAAACTTTAAGTAAGTACTGAATATTATGTCACTTATTTATGTGCAAATGTTTACTAACGAAGAACATTAAAATATTACTGTTGGCCACATGTCGGCAAAGTTATGTGACATTAGTGACGTTTGTACTAACTTGGTTTTAAAGCCTTTACTTTAAAATATACGCCGTTCAATAGCTGAGCTTAATCTTACAGAGAATGATCAAAGCTCATGTAGAAACAAATGAACAAAAGATTTTCTCCTTCATTTCTGTCAAACAAAGCTGTATGAAACGTTTCCAGCTGTTAGTATCATGGTTGCTAGGCAACCTGGGCAGCGCAACAGAGGCTAGACCGTCCCATTTCACAAGCCTCGCACTACCGGCCTTAGCGGTCTTTAAGTACGCGGCCCTTGAGGGTCGTTGAGGCTGCGTACTTTAAGGCTGCAGACCCTGAATTGGGATACAGCCATGATTAGTTCATTACCAGGCCTCTGGAGAACTTCAGGACATGTTGAGGAGCTAATTTAGCCATTTAAATCAGCTGTGGTGGTTCAAGGACACATCTAAAACCTGCAGGGGCACCGGCCCTCGAGGCCTGGAGTTGCCCACCCCTGATCTACAGTATCCTAGTGAGTATGAGCCTCTGAAAAATGCTGGCCAACAAGAATAAACAAACCTTTACTTTTAAAACAATATATATCACACGTTCCCTTATATTCTTTTATGCCTGCACACTTGAGTTGATGATGGCTGCACTTAAAAAATGACCTTTCATTAAATCCAAGTCTGGCAGGTCAGATCGGTCGGCAGCACTCCAAGCAGATCAGCTGATGAGCTCAGTGCCATCTCCAACCCTTTCATTACACATCAAACTATATCAGATGTTATATTTCTCGTCTGTTCGGTGCTCGAGTCCTGTTGCCCTGCTCTCTGACGTCTCAGGCCAAGAGTAGAGCCATGTCCCCAAATACAAATATCAAAATTACAAATTGGAGACATTAATTATTTTCTAACTATGGTGTTCCAAATGTAACTGGAATGAAGTTTCATGACTGTGTGAAGGCAGGAATTGTGGACCCAAGAGCAAACTTGTGGAGGCAAAAGTGAACTTAAAACTACTCAGCTTTATTGCTCGACAGCAGGCAAAACAGAAAACTGGCAAAGTAACTAAACTAAACAAGCAAACAGGCGGGCAGACAAAACACACAGTGGGGAATGACGCGACAACGAGCAGGGAGAGACGCAGACACTAAATACAAGAAGTGACTGAGAGGAAACAGCTGGGAGACAGGGCTGACACTGATTACACAGACGAGAAGGAGGAGCACACAAAACTGAAAACACTAACACACAGACCTTCAAAGTAAAACAGGAAACTCAACACATATGCAGAGACACAGACTCAGAACTGACAGAACAGGAACAGAGCGAGTACAGAACCGAAACCTACCAAACAGCAAATCCTAACAAAAGACATAACCAGAATAAACGAGAACAAAAGATAATATAAACAAACACAGAACACCGAGACATCAGACTCAGGACATAAAGTTAAAAAGTAAAACCTATAAAGGTAATAATTACCCATGAAAGTATGATACAAATCTTGTTGCATTTTTCTGCAGACCTTCATAACCAAAAGAGGACAGATGTTGAGGATCTGCCAGATGTTTTGACAACTTTTGGTTGGTGCTTTGCTTTTTTTTGTCTTTAATGTGTTTTTTCTTTGTTAATTAAGAAATAAAGAACAGTGACAGTGGCCGGTCTGTCCGTGCTGCTCAGGAGTTCCTGAGCATTAAATATTGAGCTGCGGCAGTGGAGCTGCTCGCTGGTCAGGAGTGGAATGAGTGTCTTGTTTAAATAATTGTCTGTCAGAAATCAAACAATGGTTGAATGACAATTTCCTTCAGTTAAATGCAGATAAAACAGAAACTTTGATTATTGCACCTGATCACATGCTCTCAGAAATTAGGCAGCATATCAGTTTTTTAGACCCTTCATTTCAGTCGAGTCTCAGAAACTTAGGTGTTATATTTGACAGTTCAATGTCTCTTGAGAAACTCTCTAAACAACTTGTCCGGAACTGTTTTTATCATCTAAGAAACATTTCTAAACTCAGACTACTGGTGTCAAAGGCAGAACTTGAGATGATTATTCATGCTTTTATCTCTTCTCGTTTGGATTATTGTAACGGTCTTTTTACGTGTCTCAACAAATCAGCTCTGGATCGCCTTCAGTCTGTACAGAATGCAGCAGCAAGGCTTTTAACTGGTACAAACAAGAGGTCACACATTACTCCAGTTTTGGCTTCTCTTCATTGGTTGCCTGTAAATTTTAGGGTTCATTTTAAAATTTTAGTTGTAACTTTTAGAGCTCTGCACGGTGAAGCTCCCCAGTATATCTCTGACCTGTTGAAACCTCATGCTTCATCCTGAGCACTTAGGTCTTCAGGTCAGAGGCTACTGGTGGTCCCACGTACCAGGTTTAAAACACGTGGGGATCGGGCTTTTCAGGCACCGAGGCTGTGGAACTCTCTGCCGTTGTCTTTACGCTGTCTAGACTCTACTGACTCCTTTAAAAAGCAGCTGAAGACATTTTTATACAAACGGGCTTTTAATTAATTTTAACTTGTATGTCTGATCTTATTGTAAAGCACTTTGTGATTTTTATCTGTGAAATGTGCTATATAAATAAATTTTACTTACTTACTTACTTACTTATATGAGTGAATGAATTAATGAATGAATGGTATTTGCCAACTCCAAGTGTTGAGCTAATCCACCGGTGGTGTTATGGGCCCGACAAAGCTGTGTCAGTGGCATTTAGAATGGCAGTAAGACATTTAACGCTGGCGTCACCGCTTAAAATGTGAGAAACAACAGTTTCAGAAAGCAGGCTGATGAACACATTCCCAAAAGACTGTTCAGCTTTATATGTTATCTGTTTCATGAATTTGTCAAACACAGTATTACTTTTTTCAAACAGTCTTCTTGTAGGGCCGAGATAACTGAACTACTTTTTAAAGCTTTGTAACAGATGATATTGTTTCATTAAATTCCCTCCTTTGTTTTTGTCTTATTTGTCTCGGTATTTTCTGAGAAATACTCTGTAAAAACTAAATATCTGAGTGCAAGCTGTTCCACAAATGATACAGAAATGGCTTTCAGTTTCTGACTGAGTTCACAGCCTGCAGAGCTCTGAGGGTTTCCTGTGAGCTGCTGTTAAAGAGCATTAGACCTTTGGCATTACTACTAGTATGTGGGTGCAATATATCAGTTTTCAGAATCAAATCCACGAGTCTTGATGTAATGCGTCCTCTGAGAAGAGACGTGCATTCATCACATACAGTATATGCTGGTCATTTAGTCGAGCTTTCCATGTTTAATGACTCTACGTTGCACAGAGACAGAGTCCCTTGGCAGGCTGCCCCTCATGACAACAGAAGCTGAGAAACAGGTAGTTCCACCTGTGTGTGTGGTTCCACCTTCACCTCTCTCACTGTCTCGCTTCTCAGTGTTTTTTGTTTTTTTTTTATTAAAAATAAACCCTTTGAATTGGGATTCAGATCTGTTATGACCTTTTATTTTTGTTGAAAACATTTTGTAATTTTTTTCTCATCTGTTCTGTTTTTCATCAGCTCTCTGTCTAAACCTGTTAGTTGTCTTCGCATGTCTGCCGGGTTAACCGCCACCACACCCAGTACCTGTGAGACCATGGTGTTGCTTTGCTGTTGCTTTTTCCCAACTGAACCTCATCTTCCCAGTTCTGAGAAAGTAGAAGCTCCGCCCCGTTTCAAAGACTTTGATTAAATGAAATGACTCGTGATGAATGTAGGTGGCAGGTGTGGTCAGGAAAGCGAGCTAAATGAACGCTAACGTGTGGCTGGAGGTATTACAGTACGTTGCAAAATAAGCGCCTTCTTGTCTTTTAAATGTTTGACGGTTTTCAACGATGCACATGAAGCAAGACGTAAAAACTGATGAGTCACAGTCACATTTTCAGGTTTTAGCCTCTAAAATTTTATGAAATTTATATTTTCTGTGATGTATCATCACTTCTCGAAGCTTGTTGTTTATTTAATGATAAGTTGGAACTGAAGCCAGACTACTATTGGATCTGGCGGCTGTTGAGGCCAGTTTGATACCAGTTTGATTTGTCATGTTCAACAAACCAGTTTGAGCTCATTTAAGCTTCTGACATGTTATTGTTGGACGTCCTCATCAGAAGATGGTCACACTTTGGTCATAAAGGGATGGACATGGTCAGCAGCAATGCTCGGGTAGGCTGTGGAGTTTGAACGACACTCAGTTGGTAACAAGGGTCCCTCGCACTATTACACCACCACCAACGTTTCCACATTTTTATGCCAAATTCTGATGCAAACAGCCAAACGTTGCAGCAGAAATCGATACTCATCAGACCAGTGAAAGTTTTTATTTTATTACAATCTTGTATTGTCTAGATTTGGTGAGCTTGTGTTAATTATAGCCTCAGTTTCCTTTTCTTAGTTAGGCACAGGAGAGGTACCCAGTGTGGTCTTCTGCTGCTGCAGCCCATCTGCTTCAAAGTTTGTGTTCAGAAGTGCTCTTCTGCATGCCTTGGTTGTAACAAGTGGTTATTTGAGCTATCATCAATACATCATTTTAGCTGAGAGATTTTTACTTTCTTTCTGTATTTTTCACACTATTCTGTGTAAACCCTACAGATGATTATGTCAGAAAATCCCAGTAGATCAGCAGTTTGTGAAATACTCAGACCAGCCAGTCTGGAATCACCAGCTGTGCCACATTCAGACTCACTTGAATCACCTCTCTTCCCCATTCTGATGCTCAGTTTGTGCTTCAGCAGGTCGTCTTGATCACGTCTCGATGCCTAAATGCATTTAGTGATTACATTTTTAGCGTTGATGTGCAGCTGACCTAACAAAATGAGGGGCGGGTGTATATTTTACCCAAAAAAAGGTCATAGCTATTTGTCTTTCAATCACAAAACCATTAATTACATTAAGATAATTAGACAGGGTTCAGGGTTTTCTCTTTTACCAGGCTGTCAGGGTGCTTGTAAACAGGCGCTGGGCAGAGATAAACATCACATGATGCAACAGCACACCACTGTTATGGCCTCATAGCCTCCCTGTTTCCCCCAAAGATTATTTTTAGATTCATTTCACAATATTTAACTGATTTGATATTAAAAGAGGGTGATGAGTAACCTGCAGTGATAGCTTTTGATTTTAAAATGTTAAGCATTTGAGATGCATCTTTTGGTTTTCATGCTTCTCTTTGTGCTGCTTTGTGTTTTATATATATACATTTTCACATGTTGAGTATAGAGAGTATCTAAAATGTGATTTTTAGTTAACCCATCATCAACCATCGCCCTCAACAGGAAGCATGAAAAGGATTCACGTGATCAGCGAATCAAACTTTTATTCTAGACACAAGTTTTGACCTCCTGACTGAGGCGGCTGTGCAAATGTGTGGGTACAGAGCGCCCTCTAGTGATATTTTATGGGTACTGAAGGTACAGCAGTTAAAAAAAGTTGCTGTTACTAAATACCATTTCTGATTCGGCATTTGCCATTTAAATTGCTTTAATATTTGCAAATGTAAAAAAAACAAACAAAAAACATCTCTAGTCCTTTTTTACTTTCTGTGCACACAGGCGCAGTTTTCAGGAAACGTGCAGATCATCTCAAACAAACCCGTTTTGCTGGCGTTTCTTGATAACTGTGAAGGTTATTATCCTCCTTGGTATATACTGGAAAATAAGTTGCAGTGAGTCAAGCTTTTATTAGTGATTATTATCAGGTGTTACCCAAAACTTTTTTTAAGACATGAGTTATATCAGTTCAATTTCAAAATACAATGCACAGATTTATTAATGCAGGAAGAATCTATTGTTTAGACGAGGGGTGTCAAACATAAGGCTCCTGAATCAAAGAGTCCAATCCAGCCCGAAGGGTGGCTTTGGAAAATGTGAATTAGGACTTTTAACTGTATTATCACAACAATTTTACAAGTTTTACAGCGTTTTCTATTGATAACGATCTCGTCATGGCCATTCACAATACACCAGAGTAATTAAACTATAGATTTGTGTAATTTTACACATTTTCTTCTTACAAATTAGGCCCAGAGTCATGCTGACAGATTTCTTTCATTTACTACTGCTGCTGTTTCTTTATCACGTAGAAAAACTGAGACATAATGTCAAAATTGTGTTTCTTTGTCTCAGAGACTGAATGTGTAGTTTAACTTCTTTACAGTGATGGAAACTCAAAATTGGAGTAAAATGATTTGACATTCCAGGCTTAGTAAGATAATTTGCTTTCACATTATCCCACAATTACATCATGAGATTCCGACTGGTTCACATAAATCTTTTTTAATTTAACATCTGTGTTGCAGAACCAGTTGTGCAGCAGTACAGAACCAGAGCCCTGCCTCACCGGGCCGATGTGGACCATGACGCCTCGGAGGATGTTACCTTAAATGTGGACCGGAGTGTAGATGAAGATTACAGCAGGGAATCATCAGAGCTGGCACAGTAACCTGCAGGAAGGAGGCTACCTGTTACATTCTGCTGTCTTTAAGTCTTGGGAATGCAAAAACGGGAGTTTTCAATCGCTTGTCTGTTACTTGTTGCTGTTTCCTAGAATGCTTGCTCTCCAGTTTTCAACATACTGATAGTTCAAGAACCACACCGGTAGTTTAGTTTAATCATTTTTGTTACAGAAACCTCAGGATATTCCTCGCACCATTTTGTCATCTTGCTATTTTCTTACCCTGAAGTTATGTTCAAGTATTAAAGACTGTATTAAAAATCTGCCTCGTGATTTTTTGCAGCGATTTGGTCAACATTTGTTGCTTTTAAATCATTTGACTTGACACAGAGACACAGAGTGCTATGTTTTTATCCGTGTTGGTGACTGTGACTAAACAAAATGGTTAAAATGCTGCAACTGTTACTGGGTACAAATAAAATTGGCTCATCTTTTTTAGGATACTCCCAAAGACTTAGATGTTAGATGTTACATTGATTTTTAGCAATTCCAACTGCCAAAAACATGATTTTTGTAAAGAATAAAATATAGTATCTAATAAAAGGAATATAGTGGCATATAACAAAAGACTATGAAGCCAAACTCAGCTTCAATCACAGGAGATTGACTGGACACCAGCTCAGTGCAACACCACATCAGGTGACGGGTCAGCTGGTAAAGTCTACACTCCCAACCAGCTAATCTCATACAGGATGCAGTATTTGAGCAAACCACTTTGCAACCCACCTCCACCCAGCCCAATATCATAAATGCTAGGGGTGGGGGAAAAAAATCAATACTGTGTAGTATCGTGATATTGTGTTTGCTAATAATGTATCGATACAGGGACAGCAGAAATCGATATTTTGTTACAAAAAAAGGTTTTGTGGACTGGAACATGCTCCGACTTCAGAGCATGTTGATCCTTTTTCTGAGCAAGAATCCTGACATTGCTTCACTGTCCAAATGTGTTTAACTTTTTTTTTTTGGCATCAATAAACATGACAGTTTACGTATTTTAATTTAAGACATGTTTTATTTTAATTAAGTTTAAAACTTTTTTATTTAATGTAAAATTATATTTTGTTTTAATTTACTAATTCTTCAGTTGCTGAAGGGGCTGCATAGTTTTCATAAACTGCATAGTTCAGAATAGCTATAATTGTACCAGATGGTTGCGTTCAGTTAAGTTGGACTAGACTGTAATACAAACCGTTCAAGTTTGTCAACAATAAAACTGAAATGAGAGAAAGACTGAGTGTGAGACTTTGATATTAGATAAAATGAATATTAATAAAGTTTACCTTTATGTACAGAATCTGAATATCGCAAAATATTTTTAAAAATCGCAATAATATCATATCGTGCGTTAAGTATTGTGATAATATCGTATCGTGGGATGTTTGGTGATTCCAACCTCTAATAAATGTCTGCTTTGTTTTCCCAAATATAATTTTTGTGATTGTCAATAAATATAGTCCTGAGTGAGCTATACTTAAGCACAAATTCAATGAACTATCAGCTTACGCATGCATTGCCATAATATGCTCTTGTGTACTTTGCATTTGTAAAAAAATCTTAAATGATAGAATAAGATACATGAATCCATGCAACATAGTACAACATTAAAATACTACTGTTTTAATGCATATGCATTCAGTGATTATAATGATAGTGTGTTATTGCAATAGATTCACAGTGACTTTTGCTGCATTGAGCGCTTTTACTTTTTACTGTTCTTCAAACACAAATTCATTAAAAACAATGTAAGGATTCATAATATTTGCCCCACTTTTTCTTTCATTAGTATAAAAAAACAAGTTTTTGAACATTGTTCTCTAATTTCTCAGATTTTTTTGACCAAATTAAGTTTGATCATGAGATATGGTGGAAAGGCTGAATTTTGTTTTTCTTGCCTTTTTGTATTTCGGTTACTTTGTACCGAAAAAAAAAAAAAGAAAAGAAAGAAAGAACTTGTTTCACAGTGATTCATTAAGATGGGCTCACAGTTAAAGATTACTAGTTAACTCAAGGACATATTTAATGCCAGCTAAAACTTTTATCACTGTTGTGTTTAACTTGAATAAATTAATGAATTCGATGCCTTTTTGTGGAAATACTCATACACGAGTTCATTATTTTCTGAAAAGCATGTTTTTCTCTGAAGTGAGTATTTTGTGCCCCTGTAGAGAGCAGTGAAGGTCTTTGTTATATAATCTGATATGCCTGTCTCTCCTCCCCTCTGTCAGTGGTGTGATTTCAAGGCTCTGCTCCTCACTGTCTGAATACCACCTCTGTACTACATAGCGTCATGATGAAATCTGTCTTCGTATTGGTGCTTCGGGCCCTGTGTCACCTTTCACCTCAGTGGGAAGCCAAGCCCCTTTTGAGATTTGTGTGTAGAGTGAATGAGGCAAGGCTGCCTTAACTGTGTGGACTCTGGTCTGTGGGAGGAGAGGGAGGCTCTGACTGACTAATTTGTCACGTTAAACATGGACGAGACCTTGGTGAGAAAAAAATGAGCTTTATTTCTCCTTTCAGTTATTGAATGTAAACTGTTTCTCTATCTTAACTGTTGTGGAAGTCGCTGAGCGTGCTACAAACGGCTGAATGTGAACGCACAAATTTGTATAAAACTGGATTATAAGTAAGTGCAGCGTGTTCACACTTTGATCTTTGTCGTGCAGGTGATCCCTGGATTGGTGGCTGTCTTTGTGTTGGTAGGAACAGTTTTCTACTTCCTGCTAGGTTCTTCAGGTGAGAAGAAGAAGAAGCTGCCCGTCACTCTCCAAGATCCCACAGTGAAATATCCTCTCCCACTTATACGCAAAGAGGTGGGCTGCATACAAACTCACAGGCTTAACAAAATCCAGTGTTAAATGACTACAAAACAACAACAACAAGATTTTCACATTTGTAGTCACAATATTTCTCTTCAGTAATCTTTGAAATTCACTCATGTTGACCCTAAAAAAGAACAGTTCAAATTTAGTGTACTAAGAGCCCGTGTAAATCCTTTCACACACCACATTTTAAACATTAAGGTCTGTTGAGTTGCATTGTGGGCAATGTAGGACTCATTCTTTCATCAAAAATTCCCATCATAAGAAAGTATTATTGGGGGTGCAGTGATAGATCTCACTGAGTAAGCTGTAACAGCTCTGTTTTTGTGCAGTGCACCGGTTTGCAGGCCTGGAACGGTCTTTATGTTTTAAATACCCTCAAGATGCAGTTACATAATAGGACAAATATCTGTTAATGTATTGCATAAACATAAAGCTTCAAACTGAAGCCATGGGAGAGTTATTAGAAGGATAATATTATATGTATTTTCTCTTTTTATGGTACTGTGGCTGTGTCCTTGTGCAGGAAATCAGTCATGACACAAAGAAATTTCGGTTTGGCCTTCAATCTGGAAGTCACATCCTTGGGCTGCCAGTAGGTACTGTACCAGCTCTTTTCTTTCTCTCTTCTGATAAAATCCTAGTAGAAAAAGCAAGCATGCAGATTTTCTTATCTGAGCACTCAGCACTTTTAGCACTTCCTCATACTTATGCTGCAGTATAACCAGACAAACAAACAAGAAGGCAAGCTCACTTGCCGATTACACCGGTTAAATATCAAAAATAAAAAATTATTGGACTTTGATTAGAATAGATAAGTATTAGCACTTGACAGTGATGCTCACGATTCCTTGCTGCAGCCGTAGAACTGCCCTCATTTCCTGTATCAACATTTTTCCCACTGTCCTGTTTCACTTTAACCCAACACTACACCAAACCTGCCACTTCTCTTCCCCCTCTATCCACTGTGCAGGCCAGCACGTGTACCTGTCAGCAAAGGTGAACGGCGCTCTGGTGGTTAGAGCCTACACTCCAGTCTCCAGTGATGAGCACCAAGGATATGTTGACCTCGTGGTTAAGGTGGTTAACCTTGACATGTTCACATTTGATCTGTAGAGCAATTATTAAGAAATCTGGGAAAGATCTGAGTGTCTGTATTGCATCCTGAGCTACTATCGTCAGTGAGATTATCAGTTGGACAGTCAGTCATTGCTTAATGAGCCCTTAGTAAACACTTTTATCCCTTTTATTAAACTATAAGCCATTTGTACAAAGCCCTAGAAACTGATGAAAGGCCGTGAGTTTCAGTTTTTAATAGGCAACCAAGTCTGAAGCAATAATTCCTTAAAAAAACTGAGCCTGTTGGAGCAGGGGTGTAAGTTCCAGGGGGGTTAGGGGGGGTTATGACCCCTCCGAATAAAATTGTGAATTATCTTGCATAAATAGGCTGCTGATTTTCTTTACTCATTTCAGTTATTACCAGCAAAATAGTTGCATGTTTAATCATCTGGGAATTTACCCAGATTTATTTATTTAGACAGAGATCATGACCCTCCCCATGTCTAGCACAAAGTTACGCCGATGTTCTGGAGTAATTTTATATGTATATAAAATTTTATTTTATATGTATATAAAATTACTGAGTGCTAAGCTAGCAGCTAACACTAGAATATCATTAATACGTAAAACTGAAGCACAATGTTGTGAGATGCTTTGTACCACACAGAAGGTTTCATCATTTGTCACATAACTGTGATCGTGATGCTTTCTCCAAAAGCATAAATAACATTTTGAATATTGGTTTTACATACACTCTTTCTGTTTTCTGGATTATAGGGAAGCTTTTCCAGTAAGAGAAAAAGGCCAAATCAATAGTAATATTAGCCCAGTGGTCCCCAACCTTTTTTGCGCCACGGACCGGTTTATGCCCAACAATATTTTCACGGACCGGCCTTTAAGGTGTCGCGAATAAATACAACAAAATAAAACTAGTACCGGTACCGAAAAAAAGAAGATTTTTTCATAAAACACGTGAAAAGACCCAGGAAAACCGAGTTAACGATAAAAACGATAACAAAATAACGCTGAAAACTGATAAAAACCCTGAAAACTATACATTTCACACCTGAACCTCAACTCTCGCGGCCCGGTACCAAACGACTCACGGACCGGCACCAAACGACTCCGAGGCCCGGGGGTTGGGGACCGCTGTATTAGACAATATGTGTAAAGTTTTGATTTGATTATTACCAGCTGAGTGGATCATTTGAGAGCCTAGAAGTCATTTTTATTGCACTGTTGTGGAAAATGAGACTGCATAAGAAGGTGAAAATAAAAATGTGACGTCCTTCTGTAAACTCCTCCAGGTCTACTACAAGAACACCCACCCGTCTTTCCCTGATGGAGGGAAGATGTCGCAGTACCTGGACGGCATGACCATTGGAGACACTATTGACTTCAGAGGGCCCAATGGACTCCTGGTGTATGAGGGCAATGGTGCGGTGATGGTGTTTTTTATGAAAAGAACCAAAAAAAGAAAAAAAGAAGTTTCTACATTAACCTGCTGACACCAGCAGGAGGCGCTGTGTGATCTGCTTTGGTTGAGACTTTGTGTCATCCACTCAGGTCAGTTTGCCATCAGACCAGATAAGAAGTCGGAGCCAAAGGTTCGGAAGTTTAAGCACGTAGGAATGATCGCTGGTGGAACAGGTCCATTTTCAGATTACTCTAATAACTTTAAATATACACGCACTTATTCAGAGGAACATCACAGAGGACAAAAATCTGCAGAAGTGTTATTTACCTTAAAGTGATTCTAAGTGCTTTACTGCATCATGTTATTATTTTAGTGTGTTTTAGACGACTGGGTTGTAATACAGTGTTTGAAAAGAGCTGTTCTGCTCGTGTGCAATTGTGGTCCTCAAATCTGTGACATGCTTTAACTTTTAGAAAGTTTTCATATTTGCTTTGCACTGCTGACACATTCAGTTCACTGGAAAAATGAGAAAAGTCTGTACTTCACCTCTGAGACTAACTCCGGTGTCATTCACCCTCCCAGGTATCACTCCTATGCTGCAGTTAATTCGCAGTATCTCATCAGACTCCACTGACAACACCAAGTGCTCTCTCATATTCGCCAACCAGGTCAGCTGTGTGCGGGATATTGCGTTGTCTCAGTTGAATTCTATACCTGCATATAAAGGAAAAGTGTTGTGGTCAAACTGCTTTACTGGGTTTTACTTTATCTTAGACTGAGAAAGACATCTTACTGAGGGAGGAGCTGGAGGAGGTGAAGAAGAACCATCCTGACAGACTTCAGCTGTGGTTCACACTGGACAAACCTCCACAGAGTAAGAGGAAATGTCTTCATCTATGGATCTAAAATTCACTCTGTAAAATGTTCACTCCAGAATAGAGAGGGAGGGCTCAGTTTAAGCACTAATTCATAGTCTGAATGTGGAAAAAAGCAGCATTGAGACAAATGCTTTCACGATTACAATACACTTAATGCATATATAAAACGGTGTATGTTTTATTCAATAAGATAAGGCTATATCACTACAGTTATTTCTTTTTGCTGCAAAATGCGATTATCACGCATACCAGCACTGTCGCTAAAACCTGCCATACTATAAATGTTTCCAGACTAATATCAGCCTGAATCGGAGTTTCTGATAATACAGCAACTAACTGTGATAAATCAGCATAAATCTGTTGACGTCTGCATAGACAGAAAGTTCAATTTTAACCGTGCTATAAAGTAAATTAACCAGAACACAACCAGATTCAAATCCTGTTGATCTTTGCTCACTGACAAAGACTCAGACTGATGGCAACTTATTGGTAATTTGTCTGCATTTATAACTAGACTGCAACTATTTGCAAACCTTCAACAATCTCTGAGAAAATAATTGCAGTCAAAGTCAGACAGCGACTGTTTGCAGAAATGTTTCTTCCTATCAGGCAACTTGTGCAATCAAAAGTAGCTGTGAATGTGCAACATCCTTAAGGGGAACTATTTACCACAAGCTGCAATCGCTCACAGAATGTGAAATAATTCAGTACGACAAACGCAGGCAGCCGATGATATTTTTCAGTTGCAAAGAGGCTGCTGTCCTATTTTTCCTTGTGTGACTGAACCATTAACTAGGGATGCAACGATACCAATTTTTTCAAACCGATACGATACCGATACTTGGATCTGAGTACTTGCCGATACTGAGTACAAAAACCGATACTTCTACCACATACACACACACACACACACAAATGCAATGAATTGGAAGACAGGTTTTATTTTATTCTCTGCCGATAAAAAATAAAATCTTAATAAAAATGACCACAAAAAAAATTTCAAGTGAAAAATAAGCACTTCTGTTAAATTATTGCAGTCTCCACATTGTAATTTAACAAAATATCACTGAACTATTGGCACTGTCCGAGCTTTCAGAATAATAAATAAACACTTCTGTGTGGAATAAAATAAATACAAATTAGGTTTGAGAATAAAATAAACTTTTAAATTATTGCAGAGTGTCCGATTTCATATCGCAGCTCGAGTATGCTGAGAAGACGGTGCAATCCTATGTTTTCCACGACCGGCATTGTCATCCAGAGAAATAAAATGAGTCAGAGCCTCTGTTATTTTAACTGCCCGTGGATTTTCTCTTGACATTTTTCATCGCTTTTCCAAAACCTGAGTTAAAGTTGGCTGTTCCGGTCCACACTGCTGACATTTTGTTTAGCCTAGCTACAGCAGCCTCCAGTTTCTCTTTTTTATCTGGAGCTGCCAGTCTGACTCGTCTAACCCTGTGCCTGTTTAGCGCGGGATGTCCCCCTAGTGGCCAATCTAAAAAACTACAACAAAAATGACAAGCCACCCTCTGATTAATGAAATAAGTTAGTATCGGTTCATGGTATCGGTTAACTTTTACGAGTATGAGTACACACACATTTTACAGTATTGGCCCCGATACCCAATACCAGTATCGGTATCGGTGCATCCCTACCATTAACCACGAGCTCTCAGTTAGAAGGGAAAAGCTGGGTGTGTTCAAATACTGAATGTTTTTCAGTTGAGACAGTTTAAGTAATATATTGCAAATATCATAATCACCACACAGAATATTCCAATATTATTCTGTATGGATTGTTTTTCCCCACGCTTACCAACACTGGCTCTAAAACCTGCCATAAATGTTGCCACACGATGGAGTCAAGTCGATATCAGTCTGCATATGAACGGGGTCAAGTTGGCAGCTTCAGTTCATCAGGTGCCTGGAAGCACAACTCTGACAAGAATCCTCATGCCGCTCCGTCTGCAGAGACAACACTTCCTTTGTGTTGCAAATTCCCAGCTAGTGTTGTTTTTTGCTCCCTCACTCGTGACTGCCATGTAGCAGAACACCTGTGTGACTCACCTGTGATGTGTGAGTGCACGAGTTGTACAGAAGTTGTTCTGCAAAAGAAAGAAAAGGAAGATGTTTGTAAATCCATAATGAGTTTCACCATTTGTTTTATGAATATATGTGAATATGGACCTTCTTATCTTCACCTACTCTTTCAATTCATTTCTATTTATGTTACTCTGAAGATGTCTTTGTTGTCTTAGAAAACCAACAGGGAATGAAGATAAATCATTGCTAGTATTTTTCCCTTTTTCTTGTGAAGTAAACCAGATATGAGTAATATTGTCTTGGGTTTAAAATATGCCTGATATCAGGAAATAGCAAATGAAGAAGATGGATGCAGGTCACATGAACAAGCTGACCCTGACCTTAACCCTAACCTTGTGGAGCCCCAGATGAAGCTTAAAATGCTTAGACATGACCACAGCCTTACTCAGATTATCCATTAAGGAAAACCTTTATTGTTAAAAATGACCAATAGTGACTTCAAACTGATACTTGTAACATTTCCAAACATATTGGCCGACAGCATCCAAACACACACAAATTAAGTCCTACAGTGGCTTTATAACTTTGTAACTACATTCAAGTTGATGCTGAGAAACACTTTCTGTGACTAATTTGATCATTTTACCACACAGGATATACTGCAGGCCTGTATGTGAGTATTAGAGACTCTCCAGGCTACATGCAGCAGGATAAATCTTGATACTCAGGCGTTTGGTTTCACTGCTGACACCAAACAAAGACGCCTCAGCTGAAGGAAAATCCCTGCAGGCTGAGGAGGGAGATACTTCCCACAAGGCGTTACAGTAGCTTAGCAAAACGTTCCCGTTTTCTCTCGTATAATCCTTAAAGCCAGCTTGAATTAACAAGCATATTATTGTTACATAGTCTCTGTTGTGGAGACCTTTTATTTTGTCGTGTCTCGTCTTCATTAGCTCCCCTCAGAAAGGGGACACATCAGCCCTTGATCATTATTTATTTGAAGAGCTCTTCATTAGCAAAGCCATTATTTGCTGGCCTTTGATGGCGAGATGACTGTTGGTGAACAAGCCTCTTCAGCAAATGGCTTAATTGACACTAAAATCTTCGTCTTACCAAAAACCGCAGCAGACAGTGTCATCTTTCTTTGAATGTTTATCTATTAATGGAGGTTGTCTTTTAGTTCTGCCTGCCTTTCACCAAAAGGCCTCGCTTCCTTCCTCTGAGGACAGAGACAGATTCAAAAGGAGAGAAAGAAGAAGTGTTTAATATTCAGCGTTTAGAGAAGGAGTAAAAAGCAGAATAAAAGACACGCTTCTATGTTGAATAAGCCATATATAGTTCGACATCATGCACGACTGAAACGCTTTCACATTTCAGTGAGCCTGTGCTAAAAACACGACCCGAATTGTGCACATACTGGTGAAAATTCAGCTTCGTGGTTCTTTGATCTTATTCTCCAGACTGGAGCTACAGCTCAGGATTTGTGACCTACGACATGATCAAGGACCACCTCCCCGCTGCATCCAACGACGTCCTCATCGTCCTCTGCGGCCCCGCGCCTATGATCCAGAATGCCTGTCTGCCAAATCTGGAAAAGCTGGGACACAGAACGGAAAACATCTTTACATACTAGCATCTCGTCATTTAGCAGTCGCTGCAGATGTTCCTTCCATTCAAAATCACAAATGACTTTCATTTAAATGACCTGTTTGTGATTTTCTGTATTTCATTCAGGTTATGTGTGAGTTTTGATATCAGTGACACTACCACGTGTAAAAGATGCAAAATAAAGACGAAAAACAAGTGTTGATTTTTTTGTATACATCATGCTGCATTAGTGTTTTTGTTATTCTTCACATTACCACTTCATTCCTCAAGTGCTGACTCATCAGTGAGCATAGGTGAACAGAAAAAGTGCAGAACATAACATGCAGCTGAAGCAATATACAAACGTCTGCTTTTGTTAAAAATGTGAATATTAAAATGTATTCACATCACTTTTTAAAAAATTTATTGCAAATGTACTTAACATAAGTTTTTAAAATTTAAAATCTGATTATTTTCTTCAAATAGATTGAACAGGAAACCATCCATCCATGCATTTTTCACATATCCAATCAAATATGCAAAAACTGTTGAATGAACTGATTCATAACTGAAATTGTTTAATGACAGACCTGACAATTATTTACATTTTCTATTTTGTTGCCACACGATGCATGATTCATAACCCTGTTATTTTGTTTATTGAGTGAATGTTGTAGGCATCCACACTTTCCTGTTTCTCTTTATTATTCTTGTTGCCTTCATATGTTTTTTCAAATCTTAGAATATTTCTGCTCTTTACAACTACATCTTTGGTATGTATATTTTTTATACTTTTTAAAAAGGCTAGCCATCCTATCGAAAGCTGTTCAGTTCAACTTGTGTCATGGTCTGGGTGTGTGGCTGTAAAATTCCATTGAAGGTCTGGACCTCCCTGGTATCCACCCATGGGCAGGGCCTACAGCCCCTCTCACCTGAAGCTGATTGAGGCAATCAGGTTGGAGATTTAAGCTGCTTGCTGACACTGCTTCCTCGCCAGTTTGTCAACTACCCTATTTACTCCAGGAAAACTCCATCATACTGAATCACTCCTCTTGGAAATCTGGTTAACCCGCCAGCTCTTGGAATCATCTCCTTGCCTCACCTGCCTGCCCTTACACCACCTCGGGACCTTCACCACTCAGGACAGCTGCCACACACCACCTAACCCACCTGGACCGCACCACCTCTCCCTCAACGCTTCCATCTCCCACCTGCACAGTAAGACGAAGATTTTCACAGCTTCCACTCTCTCCAGAACTCCTCATTGGCTACCGCTCTAACACTGCTCTCCTCTCTTCCAGTACTTGCCTAATCACCAGCAGCTGCCGTTGCTTTCTTGGACCTGTCCCCTTGCTTGTCACTCTCCCCTGGCCAAGACCCTCACGCCCCATATATCAAGCCTTAAATCAAGTACTAACGTTAACGTCATTTTGGTGTTAGTTAATAAACCTTTGTTAAACCCTTTACTCTGCCTCCGCCTTGGGTTTCCTGCACGTGGGTTTGATTTTTGGTGCTTGGCCTCTGGCCGTTTTGTGACAACTTGGAGGAGGTGAAAGAATGTAGACAGAAGGTTAAAGAGTTGGAGAGAAGATATGAGCAGCTGACCAAAGACAACTACGATCTGAAGGAGTCGGTTCGGCTGTCTGTAAGAATGCCTGTTTTCACTTTGCTGAGGTACTGCCACGGGAGGATTTGGAAGAGAGGAAGCAGATGTGGCCTCAAATTGAACGAGCAAGCAAGACAGACCTTTTTTCCGAGGTCCTCGTGGATACATTGAAGGACGGAGGATTGGCGACTGTTAGACGGTGGAATATTATTAATGGGACAACAGAGCTCGGCTGAAAATTAGAGGTTACTAGTCACTGAGTGGGTGACAAGTGTTATGGGTTAAACTCGCACCTCTTTATTTTTTCATTTCATTTTTTCTTTACTTGTTATGGTTCACTCGCAAATTATATTTAGTTCATTAAACATTCAGGGTTTGAAGGACATTGTTAAGAAAAATGCACTCTTTTATTTTGCAAGGGGCAAAAATGTCACTTTTTATTTCTACAAGACACTCACTCTGTAGATGCTGATGTTACATTTTGGACTGATCGGTGGGGAGACCAGATTCTTTTCAGCCATGGATCTAATCCATCTGGAGGTGTGGCGATTTGTTTTAATAAATTCCCAGGGCAAATTATAACTTACAAAGCTGACAGAGAGGGCCACTGGTTAACTGTAGTGTTGAAATGCGAAGGTTTATTCCTTATTGTCACAAGGCTTTATGGACCTAAATAATGAGGGTCAAAATAAAAGTCTGTTGGAAAATTTAACAAATGTGATTTCAGAGTTAAAGTTATGTACCCCACAGATTATATTGTCGTTGGAGGCGATGGGAACACGACACCAGATGAATGGATGGACAGATGGGCGCCTCGCTTAGGAAGGAGGCAGCAGAATAACATTATTGAGAACTTTGCTTGTGATAATAATTTCACAGACATTTGGAGATGTATGAATCCTGGAGTTAAGAAATATTCGTGGTTTAAACCTAATGGAGAAAGCAGGTCAGGAATTGATTATTGGTTGGTGAGCGATGCCATTTTTTGGTGTACCTCACAATCTAAAATCTCCAAAGCACCCCCATCTGATCACTGCTTTATTGATCTTGTCTTAGAACCAACAAGGAAGAAACTTAGTAGCAGGGGATATTAATATTGGGAATTCAATGCCAGCCTTTTAAATAGGGATGAATATTGTGATAAAATTAGACATATAATCAGAGATACTGAAACTAAGGAATAAATAGTGGGTATTATACAGAAATGGGAATTTGTTCAATTCAAGATCAAAGAAGTTACTATAACAATCTGCAAATAACTGAATATGGAAAAATGAGAATATGAAAGTAATTTACTTCGAGAAATAACTCCATGCTGTAGTAAATAGTGATGGGTCGTTCGCGAACGAAATGGCTCTTAGAGCCGGCTCTTTGAAGTGAACGACGCGAGCCGGCTCCTTATTGGGAGCCGTGAGCGTGAGTTTGTTTTTTTTGGGTTTTTTTTTCTTTCTCTCACCCTCTCTCTCGCCCTTTTTTCCGCTAAACTCCGCATGCGCGGCCTGTACTTTGCGCTGGGCAGAGGGAGGGAGGGGCGTTAGTTACACTCGCAGTAGCACAGGAGCAGAGCCAGAGAGAAAGAGAGTGAGGGACAACAACGTCACATTAGAAAGGTATAGTAATCATCCGCTATTTTCAGTTGCAGATGATAAAGGATTCAGAAATCATGCAGGCCCATATGACAGAGAATGTGCATCTTCTTTTTGTTTTAATATTTGAATTTATATTTAATTGTGTTGTGGTTTGCAGTGTTTTGTGTTGTTTCACGTTAAATTTGTTTAAAAGGAAAAAGCTGAAAATTTAAATAGTTAAAAGTTTAAAATGTAAATAGTTGTTTTTTGTATTATATGATTTATTTATTACATTTTATGTGGAGTGAATAAATAAAGTATATTTATGGTGGACCTTAGAGACAAAGCACGTACAAACTCCAAAACACGTACAAACTCCTAAGCATGTACAAACTCCAAAATGTGTAAAAACTCCAAAACACGTAAAAACTCAGAAGCGCGTACAAACTCCAAAACACGTAAAAACTCAGAAGCGCGTACAAACTTCAAAACACGTAAAAACTCAGAAGCACGTACAAACTCCAAAACACGTAAAAACTCAGAAGCACGTACAAACTCCAAAACACGTAAAAACTCAGAAGCACGTACAAACTCCAAAACACGTACAAATGACAACAGAAGTGCTCCAGGTTTCTAGGGCGCAGTGTTGAGCTTTTGTTACCTAGTGGCTACACAAGCCAGGAAGTATCAATAACCGGATCTGGTGTGTGGTAGTAACAGGTAAATGAACTTTTTTTTTTTAAAATTATTATAATAAATATGAGTGCTTGTCTATAAATACACAAACAATACACACGTTTTCAATTGTGTAATTTAAGTGATCTGGGTAGCTCTGTTTTGGAAGTTCAGTAAACGCTAGAAATGTGTTTTGGAGTTTGTACGTGCTTTGTCTCTAGGGGCCATATATAAACATATAAATAAAACCACTTTTTTTACATTAGTAATTCCTTTTCTGCATAATTTTATATTATTGTTAATGATTAAATAATTAAAGCAACAAAACAACCTGAAGAGCCGGTTCGGAGCCGAAAGAGCCGGCTCTTTTTAGTGAGCCGAGCCGAAAGAGCCGGATCTCTAAAAAGAGCCGGAAATCCCATCACTAGTAGTAAAGAAAAACCAAACAGAAAAACAGAAAAATAAATTGATGGAGTACCAGACTAAATTAGATGATCTTTACCTTGAGAAAGCCCAGGTTGCTTTCATAAGATGAAGAGCCAAATGAATTCACTAAAAATTCATCGTATTTTAGTAAGCTGGAGAAATGTAGACAGCAGAGAAATTTAATTACAGGCCTGCTGATAAATGGGACTGGATGCAAATGTGATAGCAGAACTGAATTGGGCATGTACAGGATGAGTCACATCATTTGAAACTTAGCCCTGATTGGAGAAATTGGAAGTGTTACAACTGACCCCGGTCTCCCCTAATAACTAATAATGATTAATATAATAACTATAATATTGGCCATATTATATTTACATTACCAAAGTGAGATGACTTTAGTCTCATGAACAACATTAGCTAATTGTTATTTACTAGCTAATCTTAAATGACTGTTCAGTACAGAAATGAAGCCCAACAATCATGTTTTACTGTCCTGTGGTCTCAGCCTCAGATACTCAACTAATCACACAAAGCTCGAGAGAAACAAACAACCAAATGAACAAAAGATGTTCTCCTTCATTTCTGTCAAACAAAGCTGTACGACACGTTCTTTTTCTAACTTCGCTCGGTGTTTCACTATGGGAATCGCCTCGGCGTGACCAACTACGGAAGCTCCAATGACACCACGTCTGTCTATGACAGACCTGTCGAGCCGTGCTCAGGGCTCCGCCCCCTCATACTAACACGGCCGACCAGCTCCTCCTAACTCATTCTCGCTTTCTTCCCGTGAGAAACTACTTTGAGCTCCCTCAGCGCATCCAGGCTAACTTGATTAGCTGCTTAACAGTTCTCAGGCGTCCCGTGTAGGAGTACGGCGCCGAACGCAGTTTTTCCGGTTCCAGTTTGGATCGTGCTGAGTAAGTCCTTCGAAAGAAGTGTACTTAGAGTTGCACTGTGGAACGGCAACCGCGTCAGGCGAGCTGTCCCAGCGGTTCCTGGTTTTAGTTAGCGAGGTAGCCGACGTTGTGTGACTCGGGCTAACGCGTTACGGTGAGCTGTTCGTTCAGTGTCCGGCTAGCATTAACTTGTTAGCAGGCCACGAACCACATTAGCGTCTCACTAGCATTAGCTTGTTGGTCGACCTAGGGTTCGGTTAGCATTAAGTTGCTAACGATATTGGCTAGCGGAGTGCAGCTAACGTGTCACGACGAGCTGACTCCCGCCGCGACTAGATCGGATTTAACACCCGCTGCTAGTCCTAGCTACTTGTGGGCTAACGTGTCGAGACGAGCCTGGTGTAGCTTAGTCTCACCCCTTTCCGCTAACCATGTCTACGGCTCCTACTCCCGCCAAAAGGTCGGAGCCGAAGGCTAAAGAGGCTGTATCCCGCCCGTGCCCCGCATCATGCGGTGCCACCATCTCGGGCAGGGACCCTCATCCAATGTGCATCGTCTGTATGGGTGCCAAGCATGCTCAGGCTTCACTGGCGGACCCTCAGGGATGCCCACACTGTGCTTTGATGCCAGAGAAAGTCCTGGAAAGGAGGCTGAGAGTAGCAGTAACAAACAGTCAGGACCCCTGCCTGTCGGCGGCTACTGCTACGAGCGATATCCGTCATCCGCGAGCCTCCACAAGCTGGGCGGACATGATGGAAGAAGAGTCCCCGCTCATGCCCCCATCGTTCGAGGACCTCCTCGATCAAAACGTGGGCGAGCCGGGTGGCGAGGACGCGGAGGGCGATGCCGACTCCGACCTCCTCGACCTGGAGGACATGGATGAGGAACAGGAGGATGACTCTACCTTTCCTCCCCAACAGTCCAGGCCACCGAGTGGGGCTGAAGTTGCACCCCTGGTGGACAGCAATTTGTACGAGGTCTGCAAACGGGCTGCTGCCAAACAAAGCTGTATGACACGTTTCCAGCGGTTGGTATCATGGTTGCTAGGCAACCTGGGCAGCGCGACGGAGGCTAGACCGCCCATTTCACAAGCCTCGCACTTCCTCACTTCTCGTACTTATAGTACGCACGTACGTAGTACTCGTAGTGTGCGTACTTCAAGCGTGCAGACCCTGAATTGGGATACAGACCATATGTGATAGACAAGAAATTCGCATGATCTGAGCATGCGCAGAATGATCCACAGCGATCCTTTGATCTTCTCAAACGATCGCTGTGACGTCATATTCTTTGCCACTAGTCCTTAAATAAAAGAGCTCGTTTAACACAGTTTACTTTGGGGCATTTTCAAAAAGCTAATACACTGTGCTTTTAATTTAATTTTTAATTTAAAAAAATGGCACAGGAAATGTTAAATGATTTACTCCCTGTACCAAACCTTGATGAGAGATTTGGCAGACTGAGTGGTACAGTGGATCGAGTAATGCAGAATTTGATTACAATGGCTCAGACAGAGGACGATGGTCACCTTAATGAGAAAAGGAGAATTTGTGCTGAGCTGTGCGAGGCTAAAAGTAAGGTAGATAAACTCACGCAGGAGAACGCACAGCTTAGAAAAGACATTGCAGAACTCAAGGAAACTGTGGAGACCTATTCTTGGTGGTGTCTTGGCCTACTTAAAGTAGCTTTGGGTCTTGCCACAGTGGCCATTGTTATTCCTGCAGCTTGCTGGGCCATCTCAAAGCTTTTTGGCTGAGTGGGGTCTCGCTCTGTGGGGTCATGATTATTATCAGGGGTGCACACAAGTGGTCCGCAGGTGCGCATGCGCTGTCAAAATAAAAGACGCACACCAGATAAGAATTTGCAACGCGTGTTTGCTTACATAAAATTTTCTGGAGGAGGACAGAGTTTGTTTAGATCTCCTCAAGATGTGGAAGATTCTCGGATAAGTGGATGCAGGAGGTGAGCTGGTTTCAAACAACTGATGAACGCACAGAGATGTGCTGTAGGGTCTGCCGTGAAAATCATTTGTTTGAAGCCAGCTCACCTCCTGCACCCACTTTTCCGAGAATCTTCCACATCTTGAGGAGATCTCACCTTATCTTCCTTATCTTGCGTGTTGCAAATTCTTATCTGGTGTGCGTCTTTTATTTTGACAGCGCATGTGCACCTGCGGACCTCTTATGTGCACCCCTAATAATAATCTTATTTTATAATTTTTTTATAAAACTTAATCTTATAAATACGCTGTGCTCTCCTTTATGTTTGATTTAATTTTGCCCCTCAACCCCCAACCAGTCATGGCAGAAGACCGCCCCTCCCTGAGCCTGGTTCTGCCAGAGGTTTCTTCCTGTTAAAAGGGAGTTTTTCCTCTCCACCGTTGCCAGAGTGCTTGCTCTTAGGGGGTCATTTGATTGTTGGGGTTGAATTTTTGGATTTCATTTAATTGGCTTGAACTGAAAAACCTAAAAATTCAGCTGAGGGGTTCACATACTGGAGAGCACTGCATTTGTTAACTGCCCCTTTTTTTATTTGTAGATTTTGTAGTTAGCAGCAAATGAAAATAAATAAAACACATTTTAAAAAAATCTGCTACTGTTCTGTGTGTTTACTTCAGTGAACACTTGTATGTTTTTGTGTTAGAAGATTATAGATTGTCCAAATATGTGAGAGTTTTTAAATCAGCACTGCATGAGATGAACTGTTCGGTGGGGTCTTTGCAGTATTCAGCCCCTTCAGGTGACTGTTGTTGTGACTGCAGGTAACATTTGGACAAAAGTCTTATGACTCCATTTTTAGGGTTTAATTAGGTTAAATATTTAACGAGTCAATTCGAGAATTCAAGACATATTTATCACTAAAATGACAGGTGAGAACAGACGGAGGGGGAGTACATGTTTGTTTCTTCTTTTTACGTTTCAGAGAAAACTAATCGGTGTAAGATATAACAATAGACGTCACTCACACATCAGAGTCCTTTTACATATTTTAATAATGAAAAATCTCTATTTTCATTGTTTGTTAAGTGCACACACTGCATCACATGTTTATAAGCATTTTTGGTTTGTTCCACAGTTTTCAGGAACTTGTTCAGTGCATCCCAGATCCTGTTCTGTTGCTCTCGAGTGTTCACACATACAGTACATTCACATGCTTAAGTTTGACCTTAACAATTAACAGCCTTGTCCCTGATGCTCAAATTTAAAAAAAAAAAAGGAAGTTTCATCAATGATATGGTGAAAAAATCTGAACTTTATCACCTTTTGATCTGAAAAGTTACTGGTAATATATAACCTAACTTCCCCAGAAGCTGGTAAAGAAGTTGGACTCACTAGGAATAAACACAGCCCACTGCTGTTCACCCTGCTAACGCATGACTGCACAGTACAGCTCAAATCACATCATCGAGCTTGCAGATGACACAACAGTCGGGGTCTCATCGCCAACAACGATGAGTCTGAGTACAGAGAGGAGGTCCAACACCTGGTGGACTGGAGTGAGAACAACAACCTGTCTCTAAATGTTCAGAAGACTAAAGAGATTCAATTCAATTTTATTTATATAGCGCCAAATCACAACAAAAGTCGCCTCAAGGCGCTTCATAGATACAGAGAAAAACCCAACAATCATATGACCCCCTATGAGCAGCACTTTGGCGACAGTGGGAAGGAAAAACTCCCTTTTAACAGGAAGAAACCTCCGGCAGAACCAGGCTCAGGGAGGGGCGGGGCCATCTGCTGTGATTGGTTGGGGTGAGAGAAGGAAGACAGGATAAAGACATGCTGTGGAAGAGAGACAGGTTAATAACAGATATGATTCAATGCAGAGAGGTCTGTTAATACATAGTGAGTGAGAAAGGTGACTGGAAAGGAAAAACTCAATGCATCATGGGAATCCCCCGGCAGCCTACGTCTATTGCAGCATAACTAAGGGAGGATTCAGGGTCACCTGGTCCAGCCCTAACTATATGCTTTAGCAAAAAGGAAAGTTTGAAGCCTAATCTTAAAAGTAGAGATAGTGTCTGTCTCCTGAATCCAAACTGGAAGCTGGTTCCACAGAAGAGGGGCCTGAAAACTGAAGGCTCTGCCTCCCATTCTACTTTTAAATACTCTAGGAATAAAATAAATAAAATAAGGCAGTAATGTCAGATTTTTAAGATAAGACTTTATTGATCCGACGACGGGGAAATTTTTGCGTTACCTCAGCTCAGGTACAGATATCAGAAGGAAAAATACAAAAAAAGTACAAACAAATTAAAAATAAGATAATACACTATATGCAACGGTAGCATACACAGTATGTGATTATGGATATGGTTGTGGAAATATGCAAGACATGAACTTAAAGCTTAACATAACTATTCTACCACTGCTACAGAAGACAAATGAATAAGTTAAGCACTGCAGGTGCTTCAGTTACTAATTTCTTGGTAATTTAGTGGAAAAACAAACTATTTCTTTCTATCCGTACTGTTCAGGGAGCAGCCTTATTATAGAGCGGCTTAGCCTTTGCCAACTTCTTGGTATTGTGCAGGAAAGGAGACAAATATTGTGCTATAAAAATGTAAATTATGATCTGAAACCCGTCACCTCTCAAAGTAAAATAAACGTTTTCAATGATTTACTGTTAAAGTGGAACTGCATTAGAATATAATCTGACAGCAGACACGTTCAGAGTTAAATGAAGTGTCATTTCTTTTAACATTATTGCTTTTTCGGGTCAACGAATATCAGTCATGTTTCTGTCAGTACTCGGTTTCTTCATACGTACTGACTCCTGTCCAGAGTGAGTCTAAACCACTGAATAAAGCCTGAACTTCCTCTTACTGAAAAGGCTTAGACCGCAGTACTTCCTCGTGCTGCGACACAATCATTTTACTGCAATAAGCTTTGAAATATTTGCATCTCTCTGTAAAGGAGGGAGTTTCCGGGCTCAGCTGTGTCCTGCTGACTTAAAGTCGAGTGATTTCATTAATCATGGCTGCACTGATAGCCTATCGTGACGCATACGAGTTGCTGTTGACATCTATCAGCCGTGTTGGCAGGATGTGCTGACCCACTTCCTTTAAAAAGTTTTCTTTAAGTCTTAAAACTCTGGAAGCTGTTAAAGAAAGGAGCGCTCCCCGAAGGCTTCGTTTGAAGGGTTTGCTGCTGGTCGTGCTTACACTCTTATTGAGACTGGAGATCACGCGGTCATCATCAGCCATGCTGCCCTCGGCCCACTTCCCTCTTGCTGACCTATGACCTCTAGTGATGGGATTTCCGGCTCTTTTTAGAGATCCGGCTCTTTCGGCTCGGCTCACTAAAAAGAGCCGGCTCTTTCGGCTCCGAACCGGATCTTCAGGTTGTTTTGTTGCTTTAATTATTTAATCATTAACAATAATATAAAATTATGCAGAAAAGGAATTATTAATGTAAAAAAAAGTGGTTATATTTATATATGTTTATATATGGCCCCTAGAGACAAAGCACGTACAAACTCTAAAGCATATACAAACTCCAAAAAGCACGTACAAACTCCAAAACACATTTCTGGCGTTAACTGAACTTCCAAAACAGAGCTACCCAGATCACTTAAATTACACAATTGAAAGCATGTGCGTATTGTTTGTGTATTTATAGACAAGCGCTCATATTTATTCAAATAATTAAAAAAAAAAAATTCATTTACCTGTTACTACCACACACTAAATCCGGTTGTTGATACTTGCTGGCTTGTGTAGCCACTAGGTAACAAAAGCTCAACACTGCACCCTAGCATCCTGGAGTACTTCTGTTGTCTTTTTTGTACGTGATTCTGAGTTTTTACGTGTTTTGGAGTTTGTACGTGCTTCTTAGTTTTTACGTGTTTTGGAGCTTGTACGTGCTTCTTAGTTTTTACGTGTTTTGGAGCTTGTACGTGCTTCTGAGTTTTTACGTGTTTTGGAGTTTGTACGTGCTTCTTAGTTTTTACGTGTTTTGGAGTTTGTACGTGCTTCTGAGTTTTTACGTGTTTTGGAGTTTGTACGTGCTTCTTAGTTTTTACGTGTTTTGGAGCTTGTACGTGCTTCTGAGTTTTTACGTGTTTTGGAGTTTGTACGTGCTTCTTAGTTTTTACGTGTTTTGGAGCTTGTACGTGCTTCTGAGTTTTTACGTGTTTTGGAGTTTGTACGTGCTTCTGAGTTTTTACGTGTTTTGGAGTTTGTACGTGCTTCTGAGTTTTTACGTGTTTTGGAGTTTGTACATGCTTCTGAGTTTTTACGTGTTTTGGAGTTTGTACGTGCTTCTGAGTTTTTACGTGTTTTGGAGTTTGTACATGCTTCGGGGTTTGTAAGTGCGTCTGAGTTTTTACGCGTTTTGGAGTTTTTACGTGTTTTGGAGTTTGTACGTGCTTTGTCTCTAAGGGCCACCATAAATATACTTTATTTATTCACTCCACATAAAATGTAATAAATAAATCATATAATACAAAGAACAACTATTTACATTTTAAACTTTTAACTATTTAAATTTTCAGCTTTTACCTTTTAACCAAATTTAACGTGAAACAACACAAAACACTGCAAACCACAACACAATTAAATATAAATTAAAATATTAAAACAAAAAGAAGATGCACATTCTCTGTCATATGGGCCTGCATGATTTCTGAATCCTTTATCATCTGCAACTGAAAATAGTGGATGATTACTATCCCTTTCTAATGTGACTTTGTTGTCCCTTGCTCTCTTTCTCTCTGGCTCTGTTACTGTGCTGCTGCAAGTGTAACTAACGCCCCTCCCCCCTCTGCCCAGCGCAAAGTACAGGCCGCGCATGCGGAGTTTAGCGGAAAAAAGGGCGAGAGAGAGGGTGAGAGAAAGAAAAAAAAAAACCTCACGGCTCCCACAGAGCGAGGGTGTTCGCTCGCTCTGTGGTATAGTATCGCTTCCTGTTCCTGCTCAAACACAGTGGTGTTTCTGAGTAGCTTATTTGCTTAGCAGTTTAATTAACAACTTTTAAATACATTCTTTTTTCACAGTATAATCTTCACGTGCTTCATCCGAAGCACACTTTCTGTGTACTCACTACCTAATTTATAGTATTCACTCACTGTCTCTGTACTGTTTCGCTAGCTTAGCTCGTAGCCGACCCGTTAGCACCATGGCTACTTCACCTGTCCCTTCTGCACTTTCTTGCTCATTGTGTCAGATGTTTAGTTACTCCTCGGCCTCCTTTAGCAGTAATGATATCTGTAACAAATGTAGCATATTTGCAGCTCTGGAGGCCAGGATTACTGAACTGGAGACTCGGCTTTGCACCCTTCTCTCACCCTTAGCTAGCCAGGCCCCTGTAGCTGGTGCAGCCGAAGATAGCGTAGGCCCCGCTAGCTGTTCCCCAGCAGATCCCCAGCAGCTGGGGAAAGACGGCTGGGTAACGGTGAGGAGGAAGCGTAGTCCTAAACAGAAGCCCCAGGTACACCACCAACCCGTTCATTTGTCTAACCGTTTTTCTCCACTCGGTGACACACCCGCTGGGGGTCAAACTCTGGTAATTGGTGATTCTGTTGTTAGACATGTGAAGCTAGAGACACCGGCAACCATAGTCAATTGTCTTCCAGGGGCCAGAGCAGGCGACATTGAAGGAAATTTAAAACTGCTGGCTAAGGGTAAACGTAAATTCAGTAAAATCATAATTCACGTCGGCAGTAATGACACCCGGTTACGCCAATCGGAGGTCACTAAAATCAATATTGAATCGGTGAGCAACTTTGCCAAAACAATGTCGGACTCTGTAGTTTTCTCTGGTCCCCTCCCCAATCAGACCAGGAGTGACATGTTTAGCCGCATGTTCTTCTTAAATTGCTGGCTGTCTGAGTGGTGTCCCAGAAACGATGTGGGCTTCATAGATAATTGGCAAACCTTCTGGAGGAAACCTGGTCTTGTTAGGAGAGATGGCATCCATCCCACTTTGGATGGAGCAGCTCTCATTTCTAGAAATATCGACAAATTTATTAAACCCCTCAAAATATGACTATCCAGAGTTGGGACCAGGAAGCAGAGTTGCAGTCTTACACGCCTCTCTGCAGCTTCTCTCCTCCTGCTACCCCCCCAAAAACCCATCTCCATAGAGACTGTGTCTGCTTCCAAAAAGACAAAAAACAAACTAAAAACCAGCAACAAACAACTTAAACATTTACAAAGAAAGAATAATACAGTATCCACATCTGAACCAAAGAGTAAAACAGTGAAATGTGGATTATTAAATATTAGGTCTCTCTCCTCCAAGTCTCTGTTAGTACATGACTTAATAATTGATCAACAAATTGATTTACTCTGCCTTACAGAAACCTGGTTGCAGCAGGATGATTATGTTAGTTTAAATGAATCAACACCCCCGAGTCATTCTAACTACCAGAAATCTCGAAGCACAGGTCGAGGGGGCGGTGTGGCAGCAATTTTTCACACCAGTCTATTAATTAATGAAAGACCAAGACAGACTTTTAATTCATTTGAAAGCCTGACACTTAACATTGTCCACCCCAGCTGTGAAACTCAGAAACCAGTCTTGTTATCATCTATCGTCCACCTGGGCCTTACACAGAGTTTCTGTCTGATTTCTCAGACTTTTTATCTGATTTAGTTCTGAGCTCAGATAAAATAATTATTGTGGGTGATTTTAACATCCATGTAGATGCTAAAAATGACAGCCTCAACATGGCATTTAATCTGTTGTTAGACTCAATTGGTTTCTCTCAAAATGTAAAAGAACCCACCCTTACCACTTTAATCACACTCTAGATCTTGTTTTAACATATGGCATAGAAACTGAACATTTAACAGTGTTTCCTGAAAACCCTCTCCTGTCTGATCATTTCCTGATAACATTTACATTTACAATAATTGATTACGCAGCAGTGGAGAGTGGACTTTATCAAAGTAGATGTCTTTCTGAAAGCGCTGTAACTAAGTTTAAGAATATAATCCAGCCACTGTTATCATCGTCAATGCCCTGTACCAACACAGAGCAGAGCAGCTATCTGAACGCTACCCCAACAGAGGTCGATTATCTTGTTAATAATTTCACCTCCTCACTACGTACAACTCTGGATACTGTAGCTCCAGTGAAAACTAAGGTCTCTAATCAGAAGTACCTGACCCCGTGGTATAATTCTCAAACACGTACCCTAAAGCAGATGACTCGTAATCTGGAGAGGAAATGGCGTGTCACAAATTTAGAGGATCATCATTTAGCCTGGAGAAATAGTTTGTTGCTTTATAAGAAAGCCCTCCGCAAAGCCAGAACAGCTTACTACTCATCACTGATTGAAGAAAATAAGAACAACCCCAGGTTTCTCTTCAGCACTGTAGCCAGGCTGACAATAATAATAATTACTTCCTCCAAAACATCAACGTGTCTTTTAGACCCCATTCCTACAAAACTGCTCAAAGAAGTCCTGCCATTGATTAATTCTTCGATCTTAAATATGATCAACCTATCTCTAATAATCGGCTATGTACCACAGGCCTTCAAGGTGGCTGCAGTTAAACCTTTACTCAAAAAGCCATCTCTAGACCCAGCAGTCTTAGCTAATTATAGGCCAATCTCCAACCTTCCTTTCATAC
This sequence comes from Neolamprologus multifasciatus, assembly GCF_963576455.1. Classification (NCBI taxonomy): domain Eukaryota; kingdom Metazoa; phylum Chordata; class Actinopteri; order Cichliformes; family Cichlidae; genus Neolamprologus; species Neolamprologus multifasciatus. Next base: position 5,711,728 of record NC_140445.1, read on the forward strand.
CAAAAATCCTTGAAAGAGTAGTTGTCAAACAGCTAACAGATCATCTGCAGAGGAATGGTTTATTTGAAGAGTTTCAGTCAGGTTTCAGAGTTCATCACAGCACAGAAACAGCTTTAGTGAAGGTTACAAATGATCTTCTTATGGCCTCTGACAGTGGACTCATCTCTGTGCTTGTCCTTCTTGACCTTAGTGCAGCATTCGATACTGTTGACCATAATATCCTATTAGAGCGATTAGAACATGCTGTAGGTATTACAGGTACCGCACTGCAGTGGTTTGTATCATATCTATCTAATAGACTCCAATTTGTGCATGTAAATGGAGAGTCCTCTTCACACACTGAGGTTAATTATGGAGTTCCACAGGGTTCAGTGCTAGGACCAATTCTGTTTACATTATACATGCTTCCCCTAGGCAGCATCATTAGAAGACATAGCATACATTTTCACTGCTATGCAGATGACACCCAGCTCTATCTGTCCATGAAGCCAGATAACACACACCAATTAGTTAAACTGCAGGAATGTCTTAAAGACATAAAGACTTGGATGGCCACTAACTTTCTGCTTCTTAATTCAGATAAAACTGAGGTCATTGTACTCGGCGCTGAAAAGCTTAGAAATATGGTATCTAACCAGATTCTTACTCTGGATGGCATTACCTTGGCCTCCAGTAACACTGTGAGGAACCTTGGAGTCATTTTTGACCAGGATATGTCCTTCAACGCACATATTAAACAAATATGTAAGACTGCGTTCTTCCATTTGCGCAACATCTCTAAAATTAGAAATATCCTGTCTCAGAGTGACGCTGAAAAACTAGTTCATGCATTTATTACCTCCAGGCTGGACTACTGCAATTCATTATTATCAGGATGTCCAAAAAACTCACTGAAAAGCCTTCAGCTAATCCAAAATGCTGCAGCAAGAGTACTGACAGGGACTAGAAAGAGAGAGCATATTTCTCCTGTTTTGGCTTCCCTTCACTGGCTTCCTGTTAAATCCAGAATTGAATTCAAAATCCTGCTCCTCACATACAAGGTCTTAAATAATCAGGCCCCATCTTATCTTAATGACCTTGTAGTACCATATCACCCTATTAGAGCACTTTGCTCCCGCTCTGCAGGCCTACTTGTTGTTCCTAGAGTATTTAAAAGTAGAATGGGAGGGAGAGCCTTCAGTTTTCAGGCCCCTCTTCTGTGGAACCAGCTTCCAGTTTGGATTCGGGAGACAGACACTATCTCTACTTTTAAGATTAGGCTTAAAACTTTCCTTTTTGCTAAAGCATATAGTTAGGGCTGGACCAGGTGACCCTGAATCCTCCCTTAGTTATGCTGCAATAGATGTAGGCTGCCGGGGGATTCCCATGATGCATTGAGTTTTTCCTTTCCAGTCACCTTTCTCACTCACTATGTATTAACAGACCTCTCTGTATTGATTCATATCTGTTATTAACCTCTGTCTCTCTTCCACAGCATGTCTTTTATCCTGTCTTCCTTCTCTCACCCCAACCGATCGCAGCAGATGGCCGCCCCTCCCTGAGCCTGGTTCTGCCGGAGGTTTCTTCCTGTTAAAAGGGAGTTTTTCCTTCCCACTGTCGCCAAAGTGCTTGCTCATAGGGGGTCATATGATTGTTGGGTTTTTCTCTGTATCTATGAAGCGCCTTGAGGCGACTTTTGTTGTGATTTGGCGCTATATAAATAAAATTGAATTGAATTGACACCAGATGAATGGATGGACAGATGGGCGCCTCGCTTAGGAAGGAGGCAGCAGAATAAAATTCTGAGAACTTTGCTTGTGATAATAATTTCACAGACATTTGGAGATGTATGAATCCTGGAGTTAAGAAATATTCGTGGTTTAACCCTAAAGGAGAAAGCAGCAGCACCCCTATCTGATCACTGCTTTATTGATCTTGTCTTAGAACCAACAAGGAAGGAACTTAGTAGCAGGGGATATTAATATTGGGAATTCAATGCCAGCCTTTTAAATAGGGATGAATATTATGATAAAATTAGACATATAATCAGAGATACTGAAAATAAGGAATCAATAGTGGGTATTATACAGAAATGGGAGTTTGTTCAATTCAAGATCAAAGAATTTACTATAAAATTCTGCAAATAACAATATGGAAAAATGAGAATATGAAAGTAATTTACTTCGAGAAATAACTCAGTGCTGTAGTAAAGAAAAACCAAACAGAAAAACAGGGGAAAAAAACAACAGAAAAATAAAATTGATGGAGTACCAGACTAAATTAGATGATCTTTACCTTGAGAAAGCCCAGGGTGCTTTTATAAGATGAAGAGCCAAATGGATTTACTAAAAATTCATCGTATTTTAGTAAGCTGGGGAAATGTAGACAGCAGAGAAATTTAATTACAAGCCTGCTGATAAATGGGACTGAATGCAAAGATTTCATAGAGATTGAAAGAGAAGTCTTTACTTCCTATTCCGAGTTGTACTCCTCAGAATATTTGGCAGCTGCGTTTATTAAGGCTGTTGTTATTTTAACATGTTTTAACCTTTGTATCTTGTTCTATTTAATCTCAACAAGCCCCTAAAAAGTCGGTGATCACTGTCGGTCTCTCTTGGTTATTATTACCACTATTCATTTTAAAGTTCAGTTTTACAATGTAACTACATGCAGCAGTATATTAATGACTAACCTGGTATTGTGGATGGATTCTCTCAGTTGAATGAAAGCCTTTATTTGTCACATACAGGTTGCCCTGCTGCGAAATGGAGACCCCCCCCGACCTTACACACAAGACACAAACATTACATGGGGTTACAAGTCGGAGATAGGTAGCGTTACAGAAAAACACCGAAATGTCCACACAACAGGAAGGTACAAGAGGAAAAAAAGAGACCTCCCCTCATGCTGTGCTTCCATGGTAGGACAGCACGAGAACAGGAAACAAAAAAACTCCTCTGCACAAAAAAGCACATGAATGTCCACGTCACAACATAATAAGACATAACAAGCCACAGGGTTGGGTAGGGGATAAGGAGTAGCCCCAGGCAACACAGCAGCAATCCTTCCACAGCGCCGTCTCTTTTACAGCGCGGGCCCAGACCCGCCTCGTGTTCCCGGGGGACAAGAAGCATCGAAGGTGTTGCTAAAAGGGGGGGGGAGATGAGTGAGTGCTTATCAGTGTAAGTGTGTGTGTGTGCGTGTCCATAGTTCAGCTGAGACAGTGTCCTTCGCCCTATCAGGCTAAGTAAACAGTCCTCCAGCCAATCCAGGTGTCCTTGCATGGGATGGGGAGAATAGTCATATCACAGTCGTTATCAGGGAGTGTTTGTCCGGCTTCAGCCTTGGGCCTATACAGCTGGCGCCGTGGTGGTGTCTGCATTTTCATCCCGAATTTGTTGATTTCCTTTCCAAACGAGCAGCTCACGAGAATTTTCAAGCTGATCTTACACTGATGCTGGTCTCTCGATCTCCCGTTGGAGAGCCGCGAGCCTCCCCATGATGGTATCAAACTTCTGATCCGTGGTGTTGTCATTCATTTGAGTTGTTCTCCTGACTGAGGTTTGGTCTGTTTACAGCATCCTGCAGTGCAATTGCATTTGTCCCTGACCATCAGGAACCCTCACATTAACTTATGGAGTGGAATAAGGTTAGCGTTCATCTTTCACCTTCACTGTTTATATTATGCGAACATAGCTGTGTTGCTACACAATAACAATACAAATAAATAAATAACAGTACCCCACCAGCTACAACAGTAAAGGGATTTGTGACATGAACGCAGCACAGGTCAGCCAAATATATTGGCCTGATGGTACTTGTGTACTTAGGCTCAAGTAGAACTTGAACTTTTACTTGTAAATGAGATGCAATAATATAAGTACTTTTTCTGATGTAGTAAATCTGAAGGCTTCCTTTACCCCTGACAATAACTAATCCTGATGCTGTTATGTGTAGTATTTTGCAAAGTTGGTTAAAAAACAAGAACAACAACAAAGGAGTGGTTAATTGGGGTTAAGATCTTTTTTTTTTATCAGTAATGTGGAGTATTTATGTCTGTAGGGGGCGTTCACAATATGTATGCCCCCAAAATTTCCAACTTCCCGTGAAGGCATCACTGGCCATCACCAGTGGGCGTGTTGTCTTCGCCAACATGTCGGAGTAGGAGTTTCTATCAAAACTTTACACTTAAAATTTAGTGACTGTACACGTTTACTCGGTGCCAGCTGCTGGAGTATGGCGTGTTACCGGAACGTAGATGTAGTCGAGCCGTTTCCGAGTGGTTCAATTAGCCGATTTGTCATTTTACTAGTATTTCTAAGCACAAGCTTCCCGGTTTGTGACTCTGAAGGAATCAGTCCAGAGAGGTGTCTGATATGGGGTCCGGGGCTAAACCCGGACACCGTGTTACCAGTCCGCTACTTCTTTATTCAGGCAGTGAATTCAAAAGGAGAAAACCTGACTCTGTCTCCAGGTAAATGACCACCAACGCGACATTATTAGCTCACTAAAGTCCTGTTGCAGTATTTTTAAGCTAACCTTAAACTGTTTTTGCAGCATTCTTTTGTTATTACACCCCGCTGGCTAGCAAGCTACGTTTAAAGTTTTTGGGGGCTAATGTTAACGAAAACGTGCACGAGCGGCCGAATATGCGTAACTGTTACTTGCGTTAGCACTCAAACTGTTCATTGAAATGCTTTTTGAATGTGGTGCTCAGGAAAAGACACGTTTAAAGTGAAGATCGGCTCACTGGATACGAATGAGTACCTCCGTATCCACGTCCCTCCACCTCTGGACAGAGGAGACGGCTCCTTCCTGTTGAGGTATCGGCTCTACAGCACTGCTCACAAGGGTCTGAAGATCCAGGTCTCTTACAGAGATGCTGCTGTGGCTAACTCACCCTACACCATCCAAGGTTAGTCAGAAAACCTGTTGCATCACCTTCTGTCCTCAGACCCTTTATACGAAGATGAAAAATCAATTTAATGGTGAGAAATCGGGATAAAAATGACGAATTGCTTTTACGTGCAAAGTTTATCTCCAGAGTGCATTGCTCTTAATTATGATGCCAGTGTTTTGCACAAAAATAAAGTCAGGATTGATAGCAGAGCCAAGAGTGACCACAAACTAAAGTCTCACCACTCCATGGGTAACCCACACAATGAATGATGAAGATAGAAATGACAGGGACCTCAAAATACTCATCCTAGAACTGCAGCATTTATACTTAAACTCTTCCATCACGAGTCACACTGTCCACTTCATGTTGTACTAATGGAAGACTGATGTTTACTGAAGCACAGGAAGGAGTAAAGACTTAAGAGCAGAGTGACTGTCAGAGCTATTAAAATTATTTTAAAAAGAATGCGGTAAATGTTAAATAGACTGGTTCATGCAATCACTTTTGTCTACACTTAAGTGCTTTTTATGTAACATTCACACTGCAATGAACACGCTGGAGAGCAGCTTTGGGTTTGGTATGTTGCCCAATTATACTTTGACATGCAGACTCAAGTAACCAGATGTTTAACCACCAACCTTAGATAACCTGCTCCACCTCCTCATTACAGCCAGCCCATATGTATAGAGCAGAAGAACACTAACTATAGCATTGGCATAAAGAAGTGTTGTCTTTGTGCTGCTTTGTAGTCACATTTGGGGGTGAGTGCACATACATACGCTAGATTTAACGCAGCTTTACATCCAGAAACTTGTATTTTTTTGGATTTATCAACATTGACTGACTTCGACTGTTCCAGATATTTTGGGGTTTGTTTTTTTTAATAAGTCGACAGCGACTCCTCATCTTCCACATTGCATTTATACCTGTATCTAATTCCCATGCTCAGGTCGAGTGCATCATGAATACTGTGACTGTCCTGAGCCCGATGCCTCCGTGTGGCAGAGCGTCATGCAGTGTCCCGCCGATGACCAACAGATTCTAGCTGACTTTAAGTCGTTTCCCACCATCGACCTGCAGCATCTCAGGCAGGAAGTGCCTCACAGATTCTCCAACAGAGGAGGGCTCATTCACTACGCCATCATCAACAACCAGGTGTACCGGCGCACGCTGGGAAAATACACCGACTTCAAGATGTTCTCTGATGAAATTTTGCTATCATTGACGAGGAAGGTAGAGTTGTTCTGCTGTTTTTTCCATGCTGTGCTGTTATTATATATATATATATATATATATATATATATATATATATATATATATATATATATATATATATATATATATATATATATAAGTCTTTACAGTCACACAGCGATGTTCTGTTGCAGGTGAGGGTGCCTGATGTGGAGTTTTACATCAATGTGGGTGACTGGCCGCTAGAGACGAAGACGTCGGCTGCTGTTCCGATCTTATCGTGGTGTGGCTCCACAGACACACGGGATATCGTCCTCCCTACCTATGAGGTCACACACTCCACCCTGGAGACACTGAGAGGGGTCACTAATGACCTCCTGTCTGTCCAAGGGAATACAGGTAACTTTGATACTCCTGAGCAAAACAGCCCTCAGTTTATGTCATCATCGCTCGTATATTTCTGTCTGTGCTACAAGTTGTTAAACTTTCTTATTGAGTATCTGAGTTTGAAGGAAATTGCACTTAAACTGCAACTGGCAGGACTAAATTATGTTGGGATGTACTTCTACACAGAGGTGTACTTTTTATTGATTTATTGCTTTTAATACTGTGCAGCAGTTTAAGACCTTTTATTGCTTGAACTTGCCAGCGTTCAGCAAAAAATAAAATAAAAAAGACAGAAAGTGCTGCCTCTGCTGTATTTTCCCAAAATGTTCTCAAGAGCCATAAAGCACTTTTTTTTAAAATCTACAGTGTGCAAGGTTTCCTGAACTACATAATCCAACTTAGTGGGCTGTTCTTCTTCAGGCAGTATAGAGGTTGAACTTGTTGTAGAAGCTGTATGTTTAGCTGCAGCTAGTTTAACGAAGATCCAAAAGATCACAACCAAAGAATCCATCTGTGAGGGTGGTTGTCGCGTTATGAAGGCAGTTTCTCCTTTGGTTTGTTTTTGTAACTGTCCACCAGAGGGCACCACAGTCCATAGACTCTATACTAGGGGTAGGCAACTGTAGACCTCGAGTGCCAGCGTCCTTAAGGTTTTAGATATCACCCTGAGTCAACACAGCTGAATCAAAAGTCATTACCAGGCCTCTGGAGAACTTCAAGACATGTTGAGGTGGTCTTTTAGCAATTTGAATCTGCAGTATTGGATCAAGGACATGTCTAAAACCTGCAGGACACTTGGCACTTGAGGCCTGGAGTTGCCTACCCCTGCTCTATACACTATATGAACAAAACCTACACATTACACCTACAGGAGCTGCTGAGCCATGTCATCAACCTCCCAGAGCACACTTTCTGTTTTGATGTTGATTCCAGAGGCGGTTTGGGACTGTGGAGTTTTTCAGTTTGCAACACTTCTTTGTAAAAATATCACAAGCCTGTTGCAGTGAGACTGAAAACAGATGAATTCAAAGATTAAGAGGTGCAATACGTTTGTCCATGTGATGAATGATAGATATAAGATGGCACTTCTTTCTGCGCACAACATTCCCAATGTCGGTCGACATGTTCGATTTTTGGAGTCACTGTTTTTTCTAAATTACACATTCTGCTCTTGTTTGTTAACATTTTAAAGATAGAAATGACAAGGAAGTGTATTTTTAGTGGATTTAACACATATTTTGACTCAGATTTAACTTTCAGGAAATCTGAGTAAAGTTATATATAGGGATGGCTATCGTTTAGGTTTTATCCGATACCGGTGCCAAACCGGTACTTTTGAAACGGTGCTCAAACCGGTGCTTAAAGAATGGAGAACACAAAATTGGTCCAAAAACCTCTCATGTTCAGCTGTTTTTTTGTAAAAAGATAACAATGTTAGCCTTTTCTGCAGCTATACGGTATATATGGTATCACTCTTGGCTGGAAGGAGTGCTTAAACAATGGAAAAAAAAAACACAAACTTTGTCCAAAAACCTCTCATGTTTAACTGTTTTCCACTTTTTCTTTGGTCATTTTAGCCTTTTTGTCCAGGGTGAAGGGAGTATCTGCCATCAAACAAGAAGACAGCCGCATGTAACTGCGACAGTGTTTGCTAGTTTACCTTACGTGCATTAATGTAATAACGTGGTTAGCCTACTCAACGTAAATTACACACGAACAACATTAAGCTACTCACGCAGAGAAGAACGGCTGCTGCTGCATCATCATCCTCATCATTTCTGCTACACTGGCAGGGCTAGGGGCCAGGACTCTACTCTTCGGGTTTTTGGGGGATGTTGCAAACTCGGGGGCCGATAACAGGCACCACACCCGCAGTAGATGTGCTCGGTGTGAGGTCTCGTAGCAAGCTATCAAATACGGCGCATTTTTCGGCTTTAAAAAAAACGCTATGCGTCGCCAGGTGTTTCATCGGATTTGAGGTGTTACCTCCTTTGACAGTATCACAGTATCAGCTTAAAGCACTTGTTGCAGCTGCTGAGTTTGCATCTTATGCTGTGAAGTACAGCCAGACTTTTCACCGCTTCGCCTTGGGCATTTTTAATCTGTAGCTCTGCTCTAAAAGAACGTACGTACCTGGACCTGCCTACTATCCTTGGAAACGTAAAATGATTGGCTAGAATTCAAAGTGTGTGACATCTCAGGGAAAAAAAAGCACCAATAAAAAGCACCGAAATGTGCGCTGTTTTTCAGTCTGGTTACTACCGTAACGGTACCCATCCCTAGTTATATATATATATATAATATAATATATGAAGCAGTCAACACCTTCAGGAGAAATATGGTTATGATCTGTGAATTTGTATGTAAACGTAGACATTTCTTCCCACTCTGTAATATATACTTCCATCAGGGCCTCCGTGGGTGAATAAAACTGAGCGGGCGTTTTTCCGGGGTCGGGACAGTCGAGAGGAGCGTCTTCAGCTTGTATCGCTGTCCAAAAAAACCCCAGAGCTCCTTGATGCCGGCATCACTGCGTGGTTCTTCTTTAGAGACCAGGAGAAACACGTTGGCAAAGCATCACTTGTTGGATTCTTTGACTTCTTTAAGGTAAGGAAGCTTAAAATAGTCTTTTCTTTAATAAATATAATAATAAATATATACATCCATACGTTGCTCACTTCACTACAATGTTTAAGTTTAGCTCCTTGATGCCTCGTCTTTATGAATAGATTTAATACATCCGTAACGTGCGTATGCAACTCATGCCACCTTGTCTTCCTCTTGCAGTACAAATATCAGGTGAACATTGATGGAACAGTGGCAGCGTACCGGTTTCCTTACCTGATGCTCGGGAACAGTCTGGTTCTGAAACAGGACTCTCATTACTATGAACATTTCTACAGCCACCTGAAGGCAGGAACACATTACATTCCTGTGAAGAGAAACCTGTCGGACCTTCTGGAGAAGATCAGATGGGCTAAAGAGAACGACGCTGAAGCACAAGAGATCGCCAGAGCGGGCCAGGCAGCGGCCAGAGAGCTGCTGCAGCCCAGCAGGCTGTACTGTTACTACTACAAAGTGCTGCACACGTATTCAGAGCGACAGACGGGACAGCCGACGCGACACGCAGACATGGAGCTGGTGCCTCAGCTGGATGACCACACCGCTGCCTGCAAATGTGAGCGTAAAAGCTACAAAGAAGAAACGGACGTGAAGGATGAACTATGACGGGCTCCGGCTTTAGTCTTTAAGCACTCGAGTCTCTTTTTCTGTGTGAAAACATTCCTGATATCTAAAGAGATGATAGCGTAATGTTCCTGATGCCTAAGGGCATATGAATGTTCAACATTCCACTTTAATTTTGGACAGTAGAGGGATTTTACGATAAAACCATAGCGGTCAGAAATTTTGAGATCGAGCTCAAAGACAATCTGTGATCATGTGAGCATTAATGTTTTAAAACATGTTGTTGTTGTTTTTTTACCTGTTTAGTGATGGAGGAACTTGGATGAGTGTAAATGTGCCTTTAAATTGGATACTTGCGTGCTTTATCTAAACTAAAAACTTTGTCTTAAAATATTTAACAAGTGCAGATTTTTTTTTATTGTTGTGCATACAGCTGTCACTGCAGTTTCGAGTAGTTATTACTCTGTTGAATCACTGAGCTACATTAGTAATTGACTGGGCCGCATGGTGGTGCGGTGGTTAGCACCATTGCCACACAGTAAGAAGGTCTGGGTTTGAATCTACCGGCCAGCTAAGGCCCTCAGATTCTCTCTGGGTGCTCCAGCTTGTTCACATAGTCCAAAGACTTGCATGTTATGATAATTGGTGATTCTTAATTGGCTGTAGTTGTGACTGGTTGGCTGCCTCTCACCCTGTGACCACTGGAATGGGCTACAGCCGCACTGCAACCCATAACTGGATGAGGGGAAGAGAATAAATGGATGTGTGGAACATGTTAGTGGTCTCCTTTGATAACGTTTTGAGTGGGTAAGTACATCTACTGTGTCCACCCCTTTCTGTAGCTTAACCACTGGTCAAGCTGTACTAAGCTCTAACACCAGGATTAAAAACATTACTCTGAAGTTGTTGTAATACCTAATAGGAGTTTATTTGCATGTCACTTATCAAAATCAGTGTTATGAAATGCTTTCCAAAAACAGCATTAAAAAGGTGAAAGTTAAAATGAGATGAAAAGATAGAACTCCAAACAATAATGAATGAAATAATAGTTCCGGGAGGAGGCCCCGGGGCAGACCCAGGACACGCTGGAGAGATTATATCTCTCGGCTGGCCTGGGAACACCTTGGTGTGCCCCCGGATAAGCTGGAGGAGGTGGCTGGGGAGAGGGAGGTCTGGGCCTCTCTGCTTAGGCTGCTGCCCCCGCGACCCGGCCTCAGATAAAGCGGATGAAGATGGATGGATAATAGTTAATAATAGAATTAAGATAGTAAGATGATGGGAAAAAAGTGCAGAAAGCACCATCAAAGAAGTGAAACGGATGTTCAGGAAGCGCTAAGTGGAGTTCCTCAGGCAGGTTGTTCCAAATGGCAAACATAGTTACCCATTGGCCACTTTGTTGGGTACACCTGTTAACTGCTTGCTAAGACCAATATCTAATCAGCCAATCACACGGCAGCAGCTGATTGCTGTAAGGCATGTAGACATGGTGAAGACGACCTGCTGAAGTTCAAACCGAGCATCAGAATGGGGAAGAGCGGCGTAGTTTTGGTGTCAGAAGGGCTGGTCTGAGTATTTCTGTTCAGCTTTAATAGCTTTTACATTGTTACGAATGCATACTTTGGATTATGTTTCAATTTCTTATATGTTTATGATATAATTCTGTTTTATATATCATATATAATAAGGATAAGCGGAAGCAAATGGATGGATATATAATAGTCTGATATATTTATAGAATGCAGACCTGTTTTTGTGGTGTTGTGACCTTTGGCCTCTTCGATACAACACAACTACGTAGCTCGGCGTGCTCGTCTTACTGTGATTCAGCTGAATTTAATCATGACAGTGATGGGTTCACCTTTATTTTTGGTCATAATTGCCTGCATCATTCCCAAAGGCGTATGGAGATACCTCAAACCTTTAAAGAAGTTCTCGATCAGAGCTCTGTCGATCCTGCATTTCCCTTTGGCCGCCTCAAAATTATTGCTGAGGACGCCATAGATATTCACCTTGTCGGTTTTTTTCCCAAAAAACAAGAAGAGAGCGTAGCAGTCCTTGCCGATGGAGGTGCAGAAGTTCACCATTCTCTCGTACATGTTATTGTTGCTGGACTCCATCTGGGCCATCTGGATGGATTCACTGCAGGTGTCCATAGAGACCTTCTGCTCAGCCTCCTCCCTTTCAGACAGGTGCAGGACCTGCACGACAATCTGGAACTTGGGGTTCTTGGTCGGCCTCTCCAGCACTGCCCAAACCCAGTCAGCACCCAGGAGGACGCGCTGCTCAGGAGTCATGACTGTGCAGTTAAGGGTATCCTGCAGGTTGACCTCAACACTCCGTGTGATGTAGGTCATCAGGAAGACCTGTGAAAGCGTGAGATATTTCAGTAACTTCTCTAAAGCAAAATGTCTTGGTTATTGATGACGTATTTCGTTCAATAAGTGTTGCTACCTGAGTGAGCACCTCAAGACTCGGGCGTAACTTGTCCTCTGGATCCTTGAAGGTGAGGTACTCTTGGGTTCTGGCTGTAGCAGCAGAGATGCAGTTGCTGAAAAGATGTATGAACTCGTTGGGCCTGGGGACATTGCGCCTCTTTAGTGTAGCAAAGATGCTCGGTTGGGGGGATATATTATGATAAAAGGATGGTTGCCTGGATTGGCCACATTTGAAACAGGAAAACACGTTTCTCAGCGGGTTAGATGTAGGTTTGCTGAATTTTGCACCCATGGTCGACGGATGATGGGCAGCAGATCACAAGCTGGTCTCCCTGATACACTGGAAAGATGATGGTCAAATTTTGGCGTAAAATTTAAGCTGAAATGCACATACTGGCGCTAAAACATAAACAGATTTTCACATTAGTCCTAAATATAGATGAAAACAAACCCAGCTAAAAAAAATTAGAAATATCAGAGTTGGTCATTTGAGGAAAAAATGAGCCAACATTACATGTGGAAAATTCCAAAAACTGCAGTTCCTCCAATGACCACTTGAGGCTGACTCCTAAAGCAAATCAGCCCTCAGAGACTCTTCTATGGATAGTTTCCCTCAGATTTTTTTTTTAAAATAAAATAAATATTTCACATGAATACTTGAGTTAGTGGCATGGTCACTCTGACAGCTGTCCGGACACATGCAGCTGGATCCGATTGGAGTCTGCTACGCTTCGGTTCTATTCATTAGAATCATTAAAAACGACCTCACGACTGTGTCTGTCAGTGCCTTGTAGTTCATAACAAAGACTGCTAGTGTTAGCCAATAACTTAGCACTCTTCTCTCTTCCAAATATGGTCCTCAAACCAGTGAATGACGTCACAGCAGCTATGCCCATCCATTACCTTTAGGACAGTGTTGGTTTTGTGAAAAAACAGCCCTGGAGAAAGTGCAGGCTTCCTAAGTTTAAACTTATATTTAGTTGAATATTTTTTTCTAATCAGAGGTCAAATGTTAACCTTTTACAGATGTGTAACAATGGGTTGTTTTCTCAGTAAACAGACAACCCATATTTTGGATCCATTTGCTTAAATGGGTTTTCTTTACCTACTTTTATGAATTCTGAGGTCATATATACAGAGAAATGAAGAAACTTTAAAGGCTTCACAACTGTTTAAGCACTTGTGTGACTGCTATCACTTTATATTTAAATCAGTTGCATTTTTGAGGAGCAAAAGAACCCACTGTCTGTTCTGCTTTTGTCCCAGCACATGGAATTAGTGTCACTGTTCATTTATTCGAGAGCATAATTGACTCTGACACTACTTTCCACATTAAATATTGATCAGTTTCTGGTCCACCAGCACATAAACAGAAAGAGCATTGTGAATCAGTACAGATACTCACCAGGACTGGTCTGGGAGCTTCCACGGTTCCAAATACACTACATTTCCTTTCTTCTTCTCCCTTGTCCTGCTGAGATACACAGTGTCCGTGTGAGTGTTTTATGGTTGTTTGTGTCCTGATGCGTAGAGAACTTCCAGCAGAATACTGAGAATTTTCTGCTGAAGCAGAGTTTTCGCTGACAGTGGCAGCAAGGGTGTGGTGTTTGCATCTTGTCAAATTTTAGGTAAGTCAACAAAAGACTCATCTTACCAGTTAGCTTGGTGCAGCAGCTTGAGGACTGGGGTGAGCCTGAAGGGGTTGGCGTGTAAACAAAATGTGTAACTGTCTGCTTTTAGAAAGAAGCAGCAATGAGGACAGGTAGGCTGGGACAGCAACTTATAGTGTGGAAGCTCTCAAGGTCAGTTTAGGAAATGATAAACGTTTCACAGGTGGAGAAATCCCAGATTTGACCAGTAGAGGTTAATACAAAACTGTTTAGAGGACCCAGTCTTATTATTTTTCTTTGATTTTTGTCAACCGAATATCACAAACTGCTGTCCTACTGTTCCAGACTTCTGCCATATATTTAGATGTGCCTTAAAAAGTTACTTGTAAAAGTAAATTTAGTAAAGTGTTCACATCCCAGCTGGAGACGGTTAAATGAACCGTAGTAAATCCTGGTGTTAGTTTTGTGATCATGTTAAAATAGCTGAATAGCCATAGAAATTAAAGCCACAGAAACATAAATTTATATGATGTTTCAGAGCAAAGTCCAGGTTTTGGCCACTTGAGTATGCTGAAAACACTGTGGGATTAAATTATTTTACAAGCAACCAGACTTCTCTTTCCTGTGCACAAACTTTGATCTCTACCCCTAAACTTATTCCCTTGAGTTAGGGAATGAAATTAAATTTATTATGGGTGTCCTCTTTAGCCAAACTGCAAAGCTGGATGTAGTATCCAAATGTTCAGGATTAATCGAGTCAAACAACAATAATTTAATATTTTGTCCTTCTAATTTATATTGTAGTCAATTAAAAAAGTTATGTTTCATGATTGAAATACAATCATGAATCTTGTTCATTTTCATTAAATTTTAATTATATAGCTCCTGTTCACAAAAGTATGGGTCTTGAGGTATTTAGCTTAACCCCACGATCAGACAACACACAACTTACTTAGGCAAGGCAAGGCAAGGCTATTTGTATAGCACAATTCAACAACAAGTTGCTAACTTGTTGCTAGTTAGCCTAGCGGTTAGCACCTTTCCAGGCTATTGAGGCTGTTCGGTGCCCAGACGCTGTAATCAGGCTTCACAGACACACGGAGCGCTGAGGATAAGGTAACTGTAAAAATGTTGCTGTTTCTGTTAAGAACACTTTAGTCCTAATGATCTATAAGTGTCCAGAAGCTATCGCAGGTAAGCTCATACGGAAAAAAGGGAAAAATCAGCATAAAAATCAATAAAAATCAATAAAAGAAGCAAAGCATTTAAAGAGCAAAGAGATGAAGCGTCCACACTCACAAAAGGGGGAGGAGCAAATTACTTAGAGCAAGCTCTGAGTGAAGGTGGGGAAAAAGAACTTCCTTTTAACAGGAAGAGACCTCCAGCAGGACCAAGCTCAGGGAGGGGTAGTGCTCTATCATGGCCAGTGCTACTTTGAGGCAAAAGAGGAGTTTCAACCTTTTTTGTTCCATACAGTCATTTAGGAAACATTGGTAGTTCTTGTAACTTCTTTATTTCAACATATGATATGTAGCATCTTTCTCTGCAGAACAATAGAATGACAATGTTGAGGAACCAGCTCCTTCTTCTTTAGCTGCTCTGCTCTTAAAAATGGCTTCAACACCATTTTTGATGGAATGTCCAGTTTGTCCATTCGAAACTGCTTTGCACATCCTCCCCAATGAAACAGTATTTACAGTACACAGTGGTCAGTATGCTCATTAAAAGCTACATTGCATAGGGAATTAAGGAAAGCAGTAACAAAAAAAGTGTATAAATAGCTGTTCAATTCAGCACATTAGAAAATAAAAATAAGACCTTTGATTGTTGTCAAAATGTGTAGGTCCGTTTGTTTCCCAGTCCTCTGTGCAGGAGTTAACTTGAGGTATCGGGGGCTAGTAGAAGTAAATATAAGGAGCTCCACGCTGCAGTGTTAGCTTGAGGGCTGAGGTACAATTCAGCTGTGAGACAGGTCGCTACAGGTCTTTGCGGTTGATTGACAGCCTACAGCTTAGGGTCATCGTCCTTCAAACTAGCGCCGTCTGTGAACGCCTCATCTCCTTCCGCAGCTCATCTCGGCTGAGCAGATACTGGGGGCAGAGCATCACGGGAGTGGCAATGGGTTAGAGAGATTAGAAGTTAGTGTTTGCTTCTGAGCTCGGGTCAGTATACATTACTGAAATGAGAATGTGAGATTGTTTTATGACATGTCACAAAGGAGAAGCACAGGTGGAATTTATAAAATGAAGATGCTCAACATGAAGATGAATCTAACCCAGTTCTGTAGGAAATCCTCAGACATGGCTACCTTGAACGTGTGACACTAACTCACCTTAGCAAATATGAACATTATTAATGTTTGTAAAAAGACTGTGCTTTTCATTCTATGACATCTTAAAAGGTCTGCTGTGAAAAAAAAGTATGCCTTGGTTATCGTCTCCTGCTCTCTAGTTAGGGATGCAACGATACCAATCTTTTCAAACCGATACAATACCGATACTTGGATCTGAGTACTTGCCGATACTGAGTACAAAAACCGATACTTCTACCACACACACACACACACACACACACACACACACAAATGCAATGAATTGGAAGACAGGTGTTATTTTATTCTCTGCCGATAAAAAATAAAATCTTAATAAAAATGACCACAAAAAAATTTCAAGTGAAAAATAAGCACTTCTGTTAAATTATTGCAGAGTCTCCACATTGTAATTTAACAAAATATCACTGAACTATTGGCACTGTCTCGAGCTTTCAGAATAATAAATAAACACTTCTGTTTGGAATAAAATAAATACAAATTAAGTTTGAGAATAAAATAAACTTTTAAATTGTTGCGGAGTGTCCATAATGTAAACAAACAAACAAAATAACGAAAGTATTTGGCATTGACGAACAAACTCCTCATCTACCCGTGGATCATCAGTCCACTTAAACCGAGGACTGACATCGCACACACACTGCTTGTCTTTACCTCTTCAGAAAGTTTTGGCACCATTATCTCCCTGATGTATGGGCGGTTGGGAATTTCATATCGCAGCTCGAGTATGCTGAGGAGACGGTGCAATCCTATGTTTTCCACGACTGGTGTTGTGCCAAAAAGTGATTGTCTGCCAAAAACTGATTTCCAATGTTTCTGTGTATTTTTTTATGTGTAATATCTTTACGTATGTTCGTAAATACACTTCGGTGAACAGGGTTTACAAAGGGGTCATATAGAGAATTAAAAAATTATCCGTTTTTCAAGTATCTTTACAACTCTGTGTTATTGTACCTACATTATAACCAATCCGGTCCTTTATCCCCACTTAAAATATTTTTACAGAACTATTGCAATATTTGCTGCCATTTCTTCTTCAGTGCGCCCCAGGGTGGCTGTGGCTACAATGTAGCTTGCCATCACCAGTGTATGAATGTGTGTGTGAATGGGTGGATGACTGGATATGTAAAGCGCTTTGGGGTCCTTAGGGACTAGTAAAGCGCTATATAAATACAGGCCATTTACCATTTACCATTCTTCTGTCCTCTTGGCCCACTTACTCTTACAAAAGACATTTTTAATGTTAATGAGATTTTTTTTAACTGCATAAATAAAGGTTATATAAAAGTCACTGCCAAAAACTGATTGCGGCTTCTACCTTGTTACACGAATGTTGTTTGTGGCTCAAGATGACTTTATGTCATCCATAAGCGATACATTTGACATATGTTTCACATATTATAGCCCAACAAGTTACTTATAGCAGTTTAAATACGAGCAATCAGTTTTTGGCAAATACCGGAAATCAGTTTTTGGCAGACAATCACTTTTTGGCACAACACCGGCATTGGCTGGTCATCCAGAGCGATAAAATGAGTCAGAGCCTCTGTTATTTTAACTGCCTGTGGATTTTATCTTGACATTTTTCATCGCTTTTCCAAAACCTGAGTTAAAGTTGGCTGTTCCGGTCCACACTGCTGACATTTTGTTTAGCCTAGCTACAGCAGCCTCCAGTTTCTCTTTTTTATCTGGAGCTGCCAGTCTCACTCGCCTAAACCCTGTGCCTGTTTAGCGCAGGATGTCCCTCTAGTGGCCAATCTAAAACACTACAACAGAAATGACAAGCCACCCTCTGATTAATGAAATAAGTTAGTATCGGTTCATGGTATCAGTTAACTTTTATGAGTATGAGTACACACACATTTTACAGTATCGGCCCCGATACCCGATACCAGTATCGGTATCGGTGCATCCCTACTCACTAGTGCAATGGAAGCTTGTTGATTCTAATTACTGTGATTATTTCAACTAATAAATCTGAGGTTTAAATTCGCCCTTCCTTGTTCTGATGTAACTCTTGCAAAGTTCTTAGACTTAAAATTTAACTTCAAATAATAAAAAGATATGAATAATGCTCAAATTTCTTTTTTTACCGAGATCTTCACTGATGTACTGACGCTGCAAACGTGTTATCAAACATCTCAGACTTCAGTTACTGTCATGATTTTCTTAACTTGAACGAACAGAACAAATGCTAAAGAACCAAGCCTGGCATCTGGATGATAGCCGCAAGTAATAAAGAAGCAAGTACCAGCGAGCAGGTTTCACACTAGCAGCATTGCTTTCATTTGTACGCAGACACAAGACGTGGTGTTTTAATGGCATTCCCATCCGAGTATCTGCAGTTTTCCATCTGAGCGACTCAAACTTCTCTTACAGCAGACTACAAGCAGATTCCCAGTGAGCGAATCAGCTGCACAAGTCATTAGGCAGCAGCTTGTGTGTGTTGGCGCTTACTGTGAGGTTGTTGATGCTTTCAGAAAGAGCTTCTATTTGCAAAATGGTACCCTCTGTGGTCGCCATCTGCAACACACACGCACACACACAGATTCCTTGTAAACTCATTACAACTCACAATTACAGGCTTACTATCAGCAAAACAATACGTTTCTTAAACCTTTTAAAATTACAGTAGAAAGATATGAAAATGTGCAACAGATCACTGATAATGACGATTGTACCTGCAGCTGAGTCATAGTCAAACATGCACTTCCCATGTCACCTTTAACAGGGTAACCATGGTGATGATCATCAGCCATCTTGGCTCAAACCGCTCAGCCGAAGGGGGGAAACGTGGCGTCATAAACAGCAATGACAGCCACTGTGATGGTGAGAATGGAGATGATGATGATGATGATGATGGAAGCAGGTTAGTGCTTGATGTAGGTTAAGGCATGCTGCTGCTCGTGGCTCCGCCCAGCAGCATAGTCTGTTACGTTACCTTACAGAAATACAGAATATGCTTCCTGAGGAATTCAGTGTTTTCCACATGAAGTCACCTAACTCTTAGTTTGTGAGTTCAACCACATTAACAAGCAGAATGCTTTGACATTGGCAGGGTAGCCGGGTCACTGTTGTTGCTGTCTTGATGTCACTAAACTATTCTCCAGTCAGTCTCTTGTTCCCGCGGTGAACAGATTCCAACTCTACCACCTCGGACTGCCAGTAAAGGTAATACCTGTTCTTCACTGGAAAACTGCTGGTTCTGGTTACTAACCTGAACTTACTGCGGTTATATGCAGCAAGCCAGAAATGCCAAATATCACTTTCTGAACTGATGATGTTACAGAGCAGAACAAGAGCTGGAGTCACTACACGCGGTAAATTTTGAGTCCTTACATAGAATGAGAAATTGACTTAAATGGCAACAATTTATGGCTCTTATAATTTAAGACAGCATGGATGTTCCTCCTTTTGCACGTGCAATCTACCTCTGTGGGAAACACTGAAAATGTCCAGTACAGGCCCCTATAATGATGCACAACTAAAAACTAAATAAATAAAGGACATTGAACATTTTACACATCTGCTTCTACTCCAGGGGTGTCAAACTCAAATACACAGTGGGCCAAAATTCAAAACTGGAACAAAGTTGCGGGCTAACGTTAATATTTATTGAAAAAAAATCTTCCTCCAGATATAAGAATGAATCTTTTCTTATGGACTCAAATAAGTTTTGCTGGAAAACTGAATATGGAACAAGCAAAGCTTAATACTAAACAATATAGATATTAGCTGTATAATACCAGTAGGCCAGCTCTAATAGTAATTTGGCATGGCTTCGCGGGCCTAATTACATTTGGCCCGCGGGCCAGAGTTTGACACCTATGTTCTACTCTGATCATCAGAAAGAATGAATCAACTTTTGCTCGTGTCGGATTTTGTTTATTAAATGATTTGATAAACCACACGTTAGCTTCCTTTCTTTGCTATAAAAATACTATTACAGTCAAATATGAAAAATAACGGTACAAAAATCACCACCTCAAGTTTCAAACAAAACATGCTATTTTATGATTTTCTCTGCAATGATATAAATAAAATCCCTCCATTATTTTTATGTAAATATTGCACAAGTTCATCTCGACCATGTAACAGAACTGCATTCAAGCTGGTTAGAAAAATCAAAGGTCACACATAAAAAATAATCTACTGGTGGCGCACACACGTTGGCTTAATACTGTACAAGAAGACATGTCTGTATATGCTGTATGGATTACAGGAAGTGATGTCACGGGAATCCAGAGAGAGGCTGCGTTCTCTCGTGATGAGTTAGAGTCATGGCACAGGTTTGAGGCTGAGGTTGGGTTAGTTAGGCATCTGACCGGAGCTGAAATCAAAATACTTGAATTGTGCTCGTCTCAGGACTCCCTGCAGCGTGACAAGCAGCTGACTGAGAAACAATCTCTAAATGTAAGGCACAGGGTCGGGCTGATGGGCGGGGCTTAAAGAAGCACATCAGGGGATGGACTGAGGTATTATGGGCTGCAAGCAAAGGAAGCAGAGTAGTAGCAGAGATAGCTGAGTGGCTAATAGACAGGATGACAACAGTCATCCGTGTTGTTGGTGTTACAGTTGTTGCCATGGAGATGGGTCGGCTCTGCTATCTTCTAGCCCCACCTGGTCCCTGGAGCGGTCGGGCTCTCGGTCTAGGATGGGGCTCAGGCCTCTGAAGCCAGTGTAGGGCCGCATCTGCACCCCATTCACTGCAGACTGTCCCGACTGAGGCGAGGAGGACTCGATGGGGCAGACATAGTCTGTAGATTCATCCGGCCGTCTCCTCCTGAGGTGAGTCAAGTTAGAGAAGCCCAACTTCTTCGGCTGCAGTGAAACAGGAACAAAAGCATCGTCATACTGTCACGCTTCAACAAAGCAACAGCGACTGCTGAGAAGACTTTTAATGTTAGAACAATGTGACTAATGATAGGCTCTACAACAAGAAGCAATACGTTTAAAGCGTGCCAATCACTACTCCTACATCAACACTGTCAATAAGAATGATTACCCAACTCACTGATGTGATTTTCTTTACTGATTTGTCATTAAGAGAAACTGCCTTCAGTTGTCATTAACAGCTGAAGGCAACTATTTAAAAAAATCTTTGATAAAACTACAAGCATCAAACCACAAACAGATGTTGTGACTAACAGCTGAACTTTATGGAAGATGCAGCCGCCTGTTGAGGAATATATGGAGACCAAAACAGAGCTAAAAGGAGATTCATTAGATGTTGTAGATTAAATGTTATTGTTACAAGTTATTCAGATGCAAACTGGAGATCTTAACACCAACACTACAAAGGGATGGACTCGCAGTCCTATGCACAAAAACTACAGCAAGGACAAACAACTCTGAGAGCTTCCTTGATCAGATTTAAATCAGGTAATGGGGTTTTTTGGTTCCCTGGTTCTTTTGATCACACCTTGGAAACTTGAGATGCACTGAATATCTTGAATACTTGTAATTCAACTGATACACTGCACTGGTATTACTGCCAAGCAGTGTTGGTCAAGTTACTTGAAAAAAGTAATCAGTAACTAATTACCGATTACTTCCCAAAAAAAGTAATCCCGTTACTTTACTGATTACTTATTTTCAAAAGTAATTAATTACTTAGTTACTTTTTAAAAACACGATTTACAACCTGAATAGGTGATAAAGTGATAGATCTTTCAGCCCAATTCTACTTTTTCTACATAATCCATCATACAAAATGTAATCAAATGGAAAAGTCTCTTTTTAAAACTTGTTTTATTAGTTTTAATCTTTTAACTTTATGCATCAAGTAAAAATTAAATTATATGCACCATTCTCTGACTGGAAGAAATTTGTTTAATATTTAAACCTATTTTCTGCACATTCCAGCACATAAAATATATATTTTTTGTGTGTTTACACTCAGTCTTTCAAATAGATGCAAGTAAAACACAGCAGAAAATAAATAAAGTCAAAGACTCAGCGGTCCTGTTGCTCTATTTTCACCTGTAAAGCAGGAGTCGGGGTAGGCGGAAGTTTACCCTGGTGCAGGTGTGCCGCAGCGGTCAGTGGAAGAATCCGCGAGTTTCTCTGTGAGTTTCCCATTACGTCGTAGCTACTCGGTGCTTGTTTACGGTTTTTTCGGTGTAAAAAGAAGTTTTCTTCCCACGCACAGCGGACACTAATGTTTTTGTCACTTTTTATGGAATCAAACTTAAAGTAAGGTCAGTACTTCTGCGCTTTAAACGCTGCACACTCACACTCTCTCCCGCACTTGATATATTATCCATTGTTGATCTGCACACAGCTGTTGTCACGAACGTCGCACTCACTTACGTCACTGTCATGAGACATTCTCGCAAAAAAAATCAGTTTTAGTAACGCAGTTCCTACAGGAAAGTAACGGTAATCTAATTACCGTTTTTGCAATAGTAATCCCTTACTTTACTCGTTACTTGAAAAAAGTAATCAGATTACAGATTACAAGTAACGCGTTACTGCCCATCTCTGCTGCCAAGTGAAAAGACCAGAGCAGCATGAAAGGGAAGCTGACATTGCAGTGGGCTGCAAAGGAGCTTGCAGCTAAAACACTATTTCTGAAATGCAGGCTGACACTGAGATCAAAACAGTGCTGTGCTCAGTTTTGTTCCATCCATCCATCCATTCGCTTCCGCTTATCCTTTTCAGGGTCGCGGGCGCTGGAGCCTATCCCAGCTGCCATAGGGCGAGAGGCGGGGTACACCCTGGACAGGTCGCCAGTCTGTCCCAGGGCCAACACACAGGGACAGACAACCATTCGCACTCACTTTCATTCGCACATTCACACCTAGTGACAATTTGGATTATCCAATTAACCTATCCCCACAAGCTGCATGTCTTTGGACGGTGGGAGGAAGCCGTCTTGTTTTGTTCCATTTCCTGTAATCACATCTGTATGGATTTTCCTAATATCTGCTCTTTTTTGTGTTTAGTAGATGTGAATGAGGGACACCGGGCAGCGACACACAACAACATTCATCAAATGTGTCCTCTAACATCTGTGATATCGTCACAAAGCACTGCTGGATTTTACTTCATAGCTGGCTCATCTTGAGGGCAAAATCTAACTTAACAATAACAATTTCGTTTCGTTTTTTCCACATAAACATTTCCTGCATTAGATGTAGCTTAAGAAATTTAAGATCTAAGTGTCCAAGATCATAAGTGGATCAAATGCAAGCGTGAATTCTCTTATGATGAATTATTCTTCTATTATTACTTAATTATTTTCTTCAAGAGGCGCTTTGAGCTGACGCTGTGGCTGATGGCTGAGTCTTAAAGATGTGAGGAGCAGCAGAGCAGTTCCCACTGGCTTAAACTTTTGGAAGAGCTCGGAGATTAATCCGAGCTGACACGCTGAGGTCTCACCGTGGATTAAGGCGCTTTTCTCACACTTTCAGGGAGAGGGAAGGTGTTAACTGGTCTCTTACGATGCCTTATTTTACCTACTGCCTGTGCTACTCTCAGCTTTATAATTGAGTCTTTTCTTATATTTTCTTACCTTGACTTTAGCGGTGATGCTGAGTGGGGAGTATCCTGTCGCCTCAGTGTACTCCCTCTTCTCCTGCTGAGCCTGAGCTCCTACTAGGTTGTTGAAGTTGGTGGTTAAGTGGCGCCTCAGCAGAGTTTTCTGAGGAGGGATGTTGAGCAGCATGGCCAGGCTATCAGAGTTAAACCGAGGCTCCAGCATCTATTTGAGGAGAAATGATGTCAGATGCTTTTTAAATTCTTCTTTTCCATTTTGCTCCAGATGCCGGCTGCTTTTATGTACTCACTATCAGCCCTCCATGCACGCCGCTGCCCCTCAGGTTTGGGGCATACTCTGCAAGGTCCACAGATCTCAACCACTCCATGACTCGGTGGTTGGACCACTGGACAACCTCACTGGGAGTGAACTGGCTCTGTAACACAAATGAATGCATTTTTTGTTCTAGTTTGACTTTTTAACAGTTTCTCAGCCTTACAAAGTGATGTTTTCTGGCAAATTTTGTTTGCACGAACTGATTAAAAAAATACAAACCAACATAGTTATATAAACTGTCAGTCTGCATGTGCAAATGTGGCAAAAGTGGATGTCCCATTCTGACCACCAACATGTGCATCTGTGAGCAGGAACTTAGCTAACTCTGACGTGACGCCACACATACAGGTAGTCAGAACAAGGACTTCCACAAGCGATGACCTTGAACGGGTGATCAAGTTTTTGACTTTCATGGATGGAGTCTTTATGAAAAATGCGTGAGGTACAAACACAATGTACAAAAAGAACTTACAAAGAAGATTTGAAGTTTTAATTTAAGAGTTCACTCACTAATGGCTCTTTTGCCATCTTTGTACTTTGCCGTATAAACGAGTTAACAATACCTCATTGCCGGGCCTGCGTTTGAGGCAGTTGGGATTGAATTTGTTGACATGGAGAACATGAATGGCACACTTGATGCTGAGGTGGTGCAGCTGGCTGGTCACTTTAAGGAATAATAAGTCGTTCTAACATGGAGAGCAGAGACAGATACAAGAAGGGAAACATGTCATACATCCCTTTTATTTTTACTGAAAGCTAATTCCCCCCATATGGTAACGCTGATTTAACTTCACATGAATTGATTAGTTACAAACTCACCACAGTGAGATACTGCAGCATCTGCCCATCCACTCTTCCTTCATTAAATTGGTCTTTGTACTGAGGAAGGCCAATATCATCAAGCCAACCTGGAACAAAGAACATAACTGTTTTCTCTGAGATTTTCCCATATGTGTGTCTGTGCGTATGAATCCTTTACATACGGGTAACCCAGAGGTAATCGAGCTCTGCAGATTTTTCAGGCTGTTTGCTGCTGATCGCTTTGATGGACAACTGAAGCTTCTTCCTGTGGAGTGGATTCTTCATGGCCATCTCCTGTGGACAAAGAGAAACGATTGGCTTTTTCCTCCTGTTACAGTGTTGATTAGCTTCTGATGTAAACAGGTAAACCACAGTTTAAAAGCAACAGCAAGGGTCCTGTCGTAAAGGTCCTTCATGGTTTTATGTGGCTAGGCAGCGATGTTCTGGAGCAGCTGCAGATGTGAAATCAAAGACTTGCTTACACTCAACTATTGCAGTAGTCGCCAAGTAGTATGTCAAAATGCTACAACTCCCATGCCATTAAGAGTGGGGAGAAGGTCTAAACAACAGAACCTCTACTATCTCTTCGTAAAGTCTAATGACATCCATTTTTAGCGTGTACGATCAGCAAGGGTTGTAGCATCACTGTAGCATCAGTGCATCGTCTGCATAGTGAAGTGCTGTAATGAACGGCGGACCTTTTTTTTTGTAATCGACCCTCATAGTCGAATGTGGAATGATGCTGAAATAACTCCAACAATGAGCAAAACATGAAAGAGTTTTCCAAATTCTCCAAAGTCTCCTATCTGTGAAATTATTGTTTAAAAATATTTTAGTATCCATTCATCGAACAAGTGAAAAATCCCTGGTCAGATCATGGGAGGAGACACAAATCCCTTTAGGTTTGCGTTAGAAAAGCATTCAACCTCTTCTCCCCCCTCACACACACAATGGCTAAAAGATATAATGTCTTGTATGGATTTAGAAAAAATTAGATATACAGTTCGTGGGTCTAAAAATAAATTTTATAAACTGTGGTCCCCCTTTCTGGACTTCTTTGAAAGGCCCACAACTACTGTTACTGAGTAGTCCAATTATTTGTTGTTTTAAGGGTTAGGGTGGGAACAAGATTTAAATTTTGGAATATTCTGAAGCATTTTGTGTTATTGTATACATTGTATTGGAACCTTTGTCTAATAAAAAGACCTTTGAAAGAAAGAAAAGCATCCAACATAAAAAAAAAATCTGCCAAATATAACTTGCAGAGCTGCTGCAACAGCAGCAACCATCCATTTGCTCATCCTTTTCAGGGTGGCGGGGGGTGTTGGAGCCTATCCCAGCTGTCATAGGGCGAGATATACCCTGGTCTGTCTCAGGGCTAGCACACAGGGACACCATTTGCACTCACATTTACTCCTGCATTTTGGACTGTGGGAGGAAACCGTGCACGGGGAGAACATGCAAACTCCACACAGAAAGATTGGATGGAATTGAACTCAGGACCTTCTTGCCGTGAGGCCACAGTGCCAATGACGTGCCACCATGCTGCCTGTTCTGCAGCAACCTTTTGTGAATAAAGCAACAGCTTGAAGTAGCTTCTTCTACTGCAAAAGTGGTTAAATTGGCAGATAATGGTAATGGCCTGTATTTGTATAGCGCTTTTCTAGTCCCTAAGGACCCCAAAGTGCTTTATACAACCAGTCATCCACCCATTCACACACTGGTGATGGCAAGCTACATTGTAGCCACAGCCACCCTGGGGCGCACTGACAGAGATGAGGCTGCCGGACACTGGCGCCACTGGGCCCTCTGACCACCACCAGTAGGCAATGGGTGAAGTGTCTTGCCCAAGGACACAACAACCGAGACTGTCCGAGCCGGGGCTCGAACCGGCAACCTTCCAATTACAAGGTGAACTCCCAACTCTTGAGCCACGATCGCCCCTTAAATTGGAAGATAATGTGGAGCACCCATAAATTAGTAAACCTGCAAAATGACTGACAATCTGACCATCCATCCATCTCCTTCCGCTTATCCGGGGCCGGATCGCGGGGGCAGGAGCCTAAGCAGAGAAGCCCAGACCTTCCTCTCCCCAGCCACCTCCTCTAGCTTGTCCGGGGGAACATCAAGCATTCCCAGTACACCCAGAAGGTGCCCAGGAGGCATACTTGTCAGATGCCCGAACCACCTCAACTGGCTCCTTTGGATGTGGAGGAGCAGCAGCTCTACTCTGAGCCCCTCCCGGATGGCTGAACTTCTCACCCTATCTTTCAATCTGACTATCTGATGGTAATTTCATTGAATTTAAATGATTAAACTAACCTTTTAGTAATAAAAGCCATTCAAGTTCTGGTTGCACCTAAATTTAAGTTGCATACCATAAAGGACAAACCTGAAAAGTATATTCAAAGACCGATTTTCTATTAAAAAGATGAAGAATTTAATGAAGAACAACTTAAAGAAAAATGGTCAAAAACCATGTTAAACACAGTACATAAATAAACAAACAGTTGTGTACTCCTAGCAGAAGGATATATAAGGTGAGGTATTTAAAAAGAAAATCAGAAACTCCAGCTTTCTGATACGGCGATCCAAGGTTTGACAGTTTCCATGGATCACAGTATCAATATAGATTAACCCGAAGAAAGAAACAGAACTGATCAAAGTGATCTCGATGAGACGCAGAGAAAGGTTGGAGGTGGAGATGAGGTGTGTGATGTGACAGCGTTGAAGGCGAAACTAAAGAGCTGGTTGAAAGGCCGAGGCAGGCGTTACTAAAGACTAAACAAACAGACAGACGGCAACAATGATCAGACAGGTAGAAATGGAAAATATGTGACACACTGTATGGAAAACCAACACAGTGTGATTGTGTGTGCCGGTTGTCTTAGAAGCATCACTTTAGGAACCATACTCTATAAAGCAGCGATGCGTTTGAGCGTGTATACCTTCTCTAGGTCTTGTGGCGTGGCTGATAGCAGAGTCTGACCGCTGGTGACCCACTGGCGAGCGAGGATGCTGTACTGACCCAGTCCAATGTCTTCAATCCAGTCACACACCTGCTCTGTGTTCCACTTAGAAAACGGCGTCTTCAGATCTCTGCGTAGGAACAAAACACCAAAAAGTGAACCGTGCACCTAATCACTACTATTTACTTTATTAATATAGATATTTTATCAATTAATATACCGTGTTTTCCCTGAACGGGCCAATCGAGGTCCAGCTGTAGCTCTGAATCCTCCCCTCTTGAAGTCTCCAAGCTCTGGGTCATGAACTTGGACAGGACTACCCGACTGACTGCGACGGATCCTTGCAGACAGAAATGAGAACATGAGTATAAATATAAAAAGTTTAGGACACCAAACGTGCTGTTAAGTGTGTGCTCTGTATATCCTTAAAACATACTTCCCCCAGAGTTTCCTAATTCCTCTGTGACCCTTCCTGTTCTCTGGTGAGACGGGAGACTGCTGTCCAGAGTCCACTCCAGAGGACAGCGGGGACTGGTCTGATGGAAAGCACTCCTCCAGCTTCTCTGAATGCTCTGCCACAGGAAAAAAACAATGAGGAGGGGAATCACTGCAGCAACCTGAGGGGAGCTCTGGGATCCAGAGTATCTGTGTTTCCTGCTATGGACCAGAACAACATGAACATCTGCTGCTCCAAATTAAATCACACGTATGGGAAATTGTTCTGTTTGGAAAATTGACCGTCTCACATTGAGATTTTTCATACATGCAATAACAAACCACTTTTTGTACAGCACTACACCTTTTATGTGCACCAGACCCACAGTTTGAAATTCCCAGTAAGGTCCTCTATTTCTTTTCACAATATTAAAGCTCCTACTCATACCTATAGTCACTGTTCTGGAATTACTTTCCTGGCTCCTTCTACAGCTGGTACCATGACAGGATTACTGATGGGACCAATAGGTCATAGACTTTGTGTTTAAGCAAATATTCTTTACTAAAACCTACTACAAATAGTCCAAGGACAACTCAAAAAGAGATTTAGGATTACTCTAAAGAAATCCCAAAACACAGCACAAACACTACACATCCAAAGACAACACAAAAGTAACCAAGTGACCACAAAGACACAAGAGAACAAATGCAAAAAGAAGGCTCTATACACAAAAACAGAATTTCACTACAAAAGAGACACGAATTTGTGTCTGAGAGAGAGACAGGACTACCTTAGAGAAGACAAATAACCATAAAGAGATGCAAAAGACAAAACAAAATGACAAAAGAAACAAAGCTCCAAAGATTTGCATCCCAAAGTGACCGCAGAGATGCTAAATTGCTGCAAGAAAGGCTTTAAACAAGGCTAGAAACAAATCTGAAACGCCCACAAAAAACATAAAAAAATATACCAAGTGACTTGGTACAACCAACAACACAAAGAAACAGGAAGGTGCACAGAGCAGCTGGAAAAAAGACACCAAAGGAAAACAGCTACTGAGTGACACAAAGACATAATCGTTAGAAAAAGACTCAAAACTATTTTGTGTGTCTTTCTCCTATGTTACTGTGTCATAATTCAAATGTGGCTGTTAAACTGTCCAATATTTAACAGTGCTACATAAAACGATGCAGATAACTTATTTAGCCCCAGAAACAGAGACAAGCTGGCAAATTCTTCTCAACAGGTTTGTAAGACTCCTACACTTAAGGGTGAAATGATATACCCACCAGCATCATAGAGGTCATGTTTTCCAGGAGATCCTGATGCAGAAGAGGTTAGTTAAGTGAGAAGGATGCAAGCAGAAAAAAAGCAGAAGGCATTATTAGTCAAAGCGTCTTTGTCTCCAAAATAAATGCTGAATACATGTTTGATTGTAAAGCAGAGCTGTTGACGGTTAAGTCTTTAGAAGTACTCTAAATTACTGCTTCAAGCTCATTACTCCAAATATCTGTCTCAGTTAATATGCGCTGACCTCTGAATATGCATGTTAGTAGGGCTGGGCTATATCATACCGTTTACAGTAATACCGGTGTAATTTTGGGCAACGATAGGAAAATGAAATATCACGATAGAATATGGGTAAAATGCGCATGCGCACTGCCTATGTTTACATACGCACATGGCGGCGACGCAGAATGAGAAGAGCGAAAGCAGATCGTTAAATGAAACGGATGAACCAGAATTGGTTTGTAAAAATGCTGCAACTTCAGTGGTGTGGAACTGGTTTAGCTTTCGTCCATCAGATACACAACAAAGCTCTTTTTTTGGTAGAGCATGCGAGCGGGCCGTCGTTATTACCGTGTTGTTTGGAAAATACGGCACACTTAAAATCAATCCTTTGATTTTTCTGAAAATCGACAGTGCCCCTTATACCCCTGTGTGCCTTATGTATGAATTCTGGTTGTGTTTACTGACCTCGAAACGATTTCATGTGGTACACGGCGCTCGAAAACCTGTCAAATGTTTTAGTACGACTTTGCTAAGCTACGAACCTGCACCGCTTGATGGATTGTCGGAGCATTACGGCTGTCGTAGTTAGGCGCCCCGCAGAGTGATACGTACTGTGCTTCAACATAATATTACCGTATTGTGTGTGTATAATACGGAGCCCCGCAGTGGACATGGGAGAAAAAAAATTAAGACGGACTGTTGCGAGATCTCGCAAAACAAACTCGCAAAGGTTTTAGCCGCATTCTTCGGATGCCGGCTCGACTGGGAGGTCGAGGCACGATGTGCCTGGAAAGCGGTGTTCCTCCCGGCTGTAGTAGGTCTCGACCTCCCGGGTTAGCTTCGAGCTAACGGGTTAGCTTCGAGCTAACGGGTTAGCTTCGAGCTAACGGGTTAGCTTCGAGCTAACGGGTTAGCTTCGAGCTAACGGGTTAGCTTCGAGCTAACGGGTTAGCTTCGAGCTAACGGGTTAGCTTCGAGCTAACGGGTTAGCTTCGAGCTAACGGGTTAGCTTCGAGCTAACGGGTTAGCTTCGAGCTAACGGGTTAGCTTCGAGCTAACGGGAGGTTGAAGGCCGAAGAAGGCCGAAGAATGCGGCTAAAACTTTTCCCGAGTTTGTTTTGCGAGATCTCGCAAAAGTCCGTCTTAATTTTTTTTCCCTCCCATGTCCCCTGTGGGGCTCCGTAGTATAACATCTTTTTAAGTTTTGTGGATATTATACATGGTTATGCTGAGGATATGTCGACCAATTTCCACTGGAAATGCCTTTTGGTTAAACTGTTAGCAAGGAATTTGCACTGTTAAATTTTCATATAACTTTAATGCACATAAAAAACAGCTGCTTGTTTAAGTGAAAATACATTGATGGGGTTTTTTGCACTAATAAAGTTGTGGAGTTGTAAAGAATTTGTCTAGTGTCAATTATATCGTCAGTTATATCGTTATCGCAAAATTTCAAATGTATATCGTGATAAATATTTTTGGTCATATCGCCCTGCTCTACATGTTAGTCCATGCTACATCTATCCATCCTATCTGCCACTCAGCGGTAGGATCAAGAATATCTGCCCAAATACTCTAGAACCAGAAAACGATTTTCTAAGATAAGTGCAAAATATACAGGGTTTCTTAAAAGTCCCTGAATAAGAACAGTAATGTATTTTAAATAGTGCTCTCACAGCCAACACAGTACCACAGACTGGTTAGTGCAGCCTTGTTGTGAAGGATCAAAGTGAATGTTCTCCCCACAACAGTCTTCAGATTGTGAAACCTATTTGAAGCAGCTACCTTTTGCTTTCACTCCTGTTTGAACACTTGCTCCTTCAACAGGGAGCATCAGCTGTGGACCGTGAGCGAGTGCAACCCCAGCGAGGCCACGAGAGCGAGCGGGAGCGGATGTCGGATTGCATCCTTCTTTGTTTACTTTGGGGTGTTTTAGCTCGTTGAACTTCATACATACTTAAGCTTGCACTCCTCGCCCTCTCGCAGTCCTCCGATTACCCTCCTGCCTTCTTAAGCTCTGGCTCTGTGTACGCAGATATACGGGTGGCCGTGTGCTTTTATGCCTATTAGCTTTAAAGCGTATGTTTAATTCAGCAAATGCTGATGCGAGAGAGGCGGGCATTATCTTCGACAGCTCTCCGAGTCGTGAGGGAGTCCTAATAATCCCGGGCTTTAAAGCCGCTTCATCCTCAGCGAAAACGGCTGCTCACCCCGACTCCGCTCACCTCTCAGAAAATCTTGTTTCGCTCACAAGATACGTGATGCTTTTGTTTGCTCAAAGAGGCTTTCTCTCAGTGACTTCACAGTCACAGAAACACTGCGTTTCAGTTCTTCTGAAAGTGTATTTTCAGTGTTGACATTTGCGTTTCTGTGAGGGCATACAGTACCTAAAACCGGAGCACTGGCACTCCTGCAGCGAACTGCAGTCGGAGCACAAACAGGAGAAAAGAGCAATCCGACAGCAGAGCAGGCATGAGGAGGAGGAGAAAGAAAAGGCACAGAAAGGAAGCAGTGGGCGAAGAGTTAGTTGACAAAGACAAAAAATATTCTTGTTTTGTTTTGCTTTGCAGTGCAAAATGATCTGTTCACTAAAATCACCTGCTTTATATTCCAAGGAAAAGTTACACAAGAAGGGAAATATGCATGTTGGCTTTCTTGCAAAGCTAAATAAGATGTGTACGGTCACTGTGAAGCTACAGCCAGAAGGCTGCTTGATTAGCTCAGCTGAATAAATGTATTCCCCAAAATATACAAATTTAAATTTTTCCCTTGAGTGCAAGGTCACGCAGATTTTTTAGGTCAAGAGTGAAAGACCTGCATTTGAGATTTCACAGATTAAAACATGGTACTTAACATATACAGCACTCACTCAGACTGTAGTCCTGGCTGTGGCTGTGGACAGGCGAGAGCTGGACGGGAGATAAATACTCTCCGTCTCCGTCGCCGTTCAGCTCGGCCCGCGGCTCGTTCTTTTTACTCAGTTTCCCCGGCAGAGTTTGGTACTTGTTCAGCTCCATGTGGGGATTCTGTACAACATAAAAAGCAAACAGTGTGTTACTCTTTCAGCCAAGTCTGGCATCACATTCCAGATATAATCTTAAAATGTATACAGTTCAATAAATTCACTGCAGCTTTGAATCTAAAATGATTTTCTTAATAGACACCTAACAAAGTGGACACCTTAATCTCTGTATTTTGTTTCTACGTGGCTCCGATTCTCTTTTTTTACATTCTTCTTTAACTACACTGAAAGTTAGTGGCTTTACCCGTGCTCCGATGGCTTTCATAAGACCACAGCGGGGCCGTGAGGTGATTTGTGTTTTTCCTCTGTTGCGTAACCGTCTGTCCTTTAGACAGTGAATGTCTGACGATGCTGGAATATAACCGCACATTAAAGTCATCGGGGTCTGAGAGAATAACTGGACAAAGGCCAGCAGAAAGAAACAGCTGGGAGGCAGCTGTGATGTCAAGTACTAGCGACAGCCACTTCAGGTGGGTCTTGGCCCCTTTTGTGTGTGTGTGTGTGTGCGCGTTTGTTTGTGTAGACGCCGTATGATTATACGATTATATATTGACTATAATGCACTGTGAACTTGTCATGCTGAGAACAAGAGGTCAGAGGGCACCGGGACAGTTACATCACTGTTTGCTATAAAGCACAACATTACTACACATTCTAGCAGTTTCTAAGTGGCCTCACAGAAAAGAAGACAATGCTATGAGCTTGTTTTTGTCTATTATATCCCTCCAACATATCAGTAGGTCATCACTTGTTGATGCAAGTGCATCAGGTCTATTTAAGAGACGCTTTGCCTTGTGTCGATCTTTTTATGCAGCCATGTAACTACTCACACAGAAACTACTCCATTACTTTTTGCTTTTCTGTTACATCTCTCAGTACTCTGCTTCTTTCTGTATGACTAACACTGTGTGTACTTTCAATGCATGATAATTATGTTCAAGTCTTAATTCATATGGCTTGATACTAATTAGTATGTCCCCTTGCCCTTGATTGGCTCCTCCACTTGCCTGTCCTGCTGTTGCCTCCTGCCCCTGCACCTGATTGGTTCCCCAGTCCACGCTTGAAGCTTTAACCTCTGCTTGAAACCAAGAGAACTGACTGTGATTGGCTGCTCACAGCCAATCACAGTCTCTTGTTCTATGGCTGTTTTTATTTTCTCCTAGTTTGTGGTCGTGTCCAAATTCATGGGTTGCATCCTCCTGAGGACCCGGCCTTCGCGGTCTACATGGGCCGGGTCCTCAGGAGGTCGGGTAGGCCGGAAGTAAACGGCTATGGAATTGGACGGTCTAGCCTTCTCGATCTACTCCCGCCCTTAATTCAGAGTATTTCCGGCTGTCAGCGCCACGGCACGAAAATCGAAAATGGACCCCGAAATCTTTCTCCGTTTTTTGTGTTCATTTTTAATTATCAACGAGCTAACCCACATTCTCGCCTGAAAATATGTTTAAAGTTTATTTTGTGGCCCAGAAAGATTAATAAGAGTAATTTTAAAACTTAGTAGCGGCCGCCATTGCCGGAAACTGGAGCTTGGCTCGGCCGCGCTATGAATTCTGGGATGTGGTAGGCCAAGAAGGACACACCCGACCCATCCTTCAAATTCGGGGAAAAGGGGGACGCATTTGTCGGCTGCATTCGGAGGAGTCTACGAATTTGGACAGCCTTCGGCGCGTCGCTGTGATGTAATCGGTCTACAAATGCGGCCTCAGGAGGATGCAGCCCATGAATTTGGACATGACCTGTATCTTGTTAGAAGCTGTCAAGCTTCTGCTCTGTTTCTTTGTTTATTCAGCAATGCAACCACATCCCACTGAGGCACTTAGCCTGTAGACCTCTGTCATGTATCGGTTTGCATCGAAAGGTGTCTGCTTGTGGCCAAAGAGCTCAAATTTGTGACAGAATAGAGAAAACTCTTCTACAAATCTCTGCTCAGTCCGCTGCTTCTAAAAACGTTCTTTACTGCTTATTAAAAGATCATTTCACCCTCCTGCTAGAGAGCTGGGGTCCAATCTCTACTTAACCTTTATTTATTAAAGTTACTTTTTTTAGGTTAAAACTTAGTATTAAAGTGTTTCCTGTTATTTGTGAAACACGTATAATGAGGATGGATGACTTGCTGGCACAAACAAAATAATCCGAACCTGTTAGGAATCACTGAATAGGATAGAGGAAGGACCGCATCATTCTAGACGTTTTAGACTATTTGTTTACTTATAATAAATACAAAATAACAGAAAATTTAGGAACTCTTAGAGGAAAGTTGCCCATTATCATTACTCGCCTCTGTCAGTGCGCCCCAGGGTGGCTGTGGCTACAATGTAGCTTACCATCACCAGTGTGTGAATGTGTGGATGACTGGATGTGTAAAGTGCTTTGGGGTCCTTAGGGACTAGTAAAGCGCTATATAAATACAGGCCATTTACCATTTACCTGGACAAAAACAGTCACAATCACATTTTATAGCCAGCAAACTGTCACGGTCCTGGGTCGGTTCGACCCAGCATTTTGAGTTTCTTATGTTTTGGTTTATTTTTGCATTATGGATTAGTTTTTATTCTCTGGTGATACGGTTTTGATAATTATATTCTGATTCTTTCGTTATCCGATGATGATGATGTTGATGATGACGATTATTTCTGGTTTAGGTTTTGTTATCTTGCCCTCATGTTTGGTTTAGGTTGCCTGTGCTTATTCTTCTCTGCCCGTATGTCCCTCTGTCTGTCCGTGACGTCATTATGCCTGTTTATGAGTCTGTGTCTCTGTCTGTCGTGTGCTTCCTGTTTTATTTTGTAGGTCTGTGTGCTATGTCAGTGCGTTCAGCTTTGTGCTCTCCCTGTCTCGTCAGTGTAATCAGCGTCAGCCATGTCTCCCAGCTGTTTCCTCTTCGCTCCGTTCACCTCTCGTATTTAGTGTCTGTGTCTTCCCCTACTCGGTGTTGCGTCGTTAACGTCTGTTCACCCTCAACTTGCTGTGTGTTTGTAATGACCAGTCCTCCAGCACCTCGGTTTAGGGTTTTTGGGTCCACACAGCCAACCATGACACAAATATTTTACCCTTTCATAAATAAATAGATTTTCTGCTTGAAAAATGTAAGCTGGTGGCCAGAAAGAAGCCAAAAACCATCAGGTGAATGACTTGATAGGTGAAAATTATGTTTGGCATTAAAAAAAAAACAGCAAAAGCAAGAATGTGGTCATGATCCAAATTTTAGAGGAATATATGTGAATATATCTTTAGATACAGTTTCTTATCATTGGGGGGGGAGTTGGTCATGAAGATTAGTTAAGGAAGGAGAGAAGGAAAGTGGCCGCTGTAATAAGAGCTGTCTGAATTCTCTTAATACTGAAGAAAAGGTGCTTCATTTATTGCCTCATTTAACAGAGGAAACCCTAATCCACCCTTTCTGAAAGGAAAGGCGATCATCTCGACAATTCAAAGCATCGCACGTCAGACCATTCACAACAATAAACGATCAAAGTAACTGATGTTTGGTGCAGATTATCACGTAAATAAATCCTGCTTTCTTATTACATAACATGCAAATATGTGGATATGTTTTAGCCCAAAGCTGGACTATGAACCACTCTGTTAAAATTCTTGCTTTAATCAAGGCAACGACTACAAAGGATCATCTCTTTAGTCGGAAGAGAAAATACGAGTGGACAGCAGGGTGAGGTTTCCTGCGGGGAGTCTGCACAGGAGAAGATTAGTGATGTAGTAGAGACGAGAGACCACAGAACGTATGAACCTGTAGTTTCGCCAAGTAAAACAGCCAATGTGATATGAGCAGGTGGTGGCGACTACATTAACCCTTTAAGATCTACCATAGAACCAAGTCCACCAGAGCTTATATTATATTTTTACATGCTGTGGAGCCATTTTTGGGAGCATTTCAAGTTGATATACATCAATACAACCATTATAGCCCAAATTAATAATATGTATACATTAAGTGCATAGTAATTACATAAATTGCAAAAAACTGCAATAAACTACAAAAAAATTGAAAATCGTTTTTGTTTTTTCAACATATATTTCTAGTTAGAGAAATTTAAGAGGTTTATCCCTCAAAACTGTAAATACAAAAAAGTTGCACAAAATAGTTTTCCACCACAGGAAATTTATTTTGAGTGTCTTCATAGTTTTATTTTTGAAATACACCAATTTTTATATACTGCAGGAAAAACGAAAATGAATATTATTGTGCAAATTTGCAAAAAAGCAGCATATGCATCAAAATAAACTATTTCCAGCAGTGCAATATGAGTCCTAAGCATCCCAGAAACGACACAGAAAGTCATAAAGTCAAACATAACTTTTAAAAACACCAGTATAGGCTCATGAGGCCCTGATGGTAAAAAACTACATTTCCGCGAAAATGACGTCACTTCCGGTTTCGGGCAGGTCATGGTGGACATGCGATAGTTCGCTCTGACATCTATTCCGACGTAGGAAGTGTTATGAACAGCTGATCGGATCGGCAAAGCGTGTTTCTGGAATATTATGTTTTTGTTGCTGCAAGTGCTTTTTATGCAGTTTTTGCAAAGCTATATGTGGAAGGAAACTGTGACCGAGGACAAGCTGATGGCAAAAGATGTAAGTACAACTCCTCCGGTTTCATATGCAAAAAAAATTATTGCGCTAGCTTACGCGGTTGCAGAGCTACTGGGATTTAAAAATAGTTACGCAAAACAGAGCATGCACGCTCCGACCGGTTTTAAAGGGTTACCTGCAGTAAGATTCACCGTTTTGTTCATATTTATATAGCCTGCATAAAACAACAAGGTAAAAACAGACACGGCAAAGTATCCAATATGTGTTTGAAGCTCTTTTTGTGCCACGCCAACATTTTAATGAGCAGTCGGATTCTCTTTTCCTTATGAAATTACATCTTCCCCTGACTTCATGGTGTTTTCCACACAGGTCATGGAAAAACTAATTTAGGAGTCATTTTTTTGGATTATTTGGCCACAACCCAAGTCTTGTTTATATTTTGATTTATTTCATCTTCTTTACAAAAAAATATATACTAATCCTGCAATCTAAAGATGTATAATGAATACATGGGATTTGTGTAGCTAAATGTGTGACATCATGTTGCAGATCAGTACCTCGGCCCCTACATCTGATTCACTTTCAAGTGGCTGGATCTCTACAGCCTACAGCCAACAGAGAGACGGGAGAGACCAGAGAACACACACACACAGAATTAGAAGGTTAGCAATCACACAGTCAGATTAACAGAACGTTAAAGATTAGCTAGAAAGAACTGATTTAAAGTACTTTTTAGTAAGCAGATGTGATAGGCTGGATTAGATAGAGATTAAACAAGCGAATCGTGGAGGCAAACACTAACAGACCTTTTGTAAAGATCCACTCTGCAACTCTTCAAGACTGCTGGACATCAACCGGCGCCGATGCCTGCAGAAAAAAGATTGTATCACTGACATCTGGTTAAGCAGACGTACACTTTGAATGCGCTTGTACCGTAGCAGGCTTACCAAGACCCATTAAACAAACTTGGGTCAGCAGCGGACACCAGCGATGTCTCCACAGAGTTCTGGAAACTGCAACACACAGAGTTAACTCAGAGTCTGGCGTTCATTCATCGCACACGGTACGAGCGCTGCACATTCATACCTGGAATCCAAATCCCTCTGATACGGGGATGAGGACAGCATAAGCGGCGACGATCCTCTTGATGACAGCTATGAAGGAAAAAACGTTTTCTCAAAGCATTTGCGGAGGAATGAAGTGAGATTATTAACCCAATAATTCTTTGACTTTTATTTAAAATTTCTCGTGAATCCTACCTCTGATCTGAGGATGTCAGAGTGTGCTTTGTGAGTGATGGCTTTGAGCTTTAAACTGCCGCTCAGCTCCTCTTCACTGCTTCCTGGTAGATAGAAACCAAAACAATTGGCAGCATAGTGACGTTAGAGAGAAAAGACAGCTTTCCAAGCAGAAAAAGGAAGCTCACCCTGCGTGAGTGCCATGACCTCCCTCATCTTTCTGTATTGGCTGAGCAGAATGGTA
This sequence comes from Neolamprologus multifasciatus, assembly GCF_963576455.1. Classification (NCBI taxonomy): domain Eukaryota; kingdom Metazoa; phylum Chordata; class Actinopteri; order Cichliformes; family Cichlidae; genus Neolamprologus; species Neolamprologus multifasciatus. The sequence continues at coordinate 5,750,337 of NC_140445.1, forward strand.
AGCTCCTCTATACGCCGATCCTGTTATCACCAAGGCAGAAATGGTCATTCTCTTTTTATTTAATCTTGTTGTAAATGATATATATTGTAGCAGTGGCAAAAATGATTTCATTACCTTCTCGTCATTTGAAGCCAACAAAGACTCCATCCCCACCTTTAACCTCTGGTATTCCTGGTCTAACAAAGAAGACAAAGGAGTTAAAAAGGATCCTATTGTACCCTCACGCTAGCTAGTTAGATCAGGGCAGCTGATGGGTGCACGAAGCGGTGCCGGTGACAGACATGAGAGCCGTGCAAATAGGACTAATCAAGCAAAACAAATACATGCTGACAGCACAACTGCCCATGCAGCATCACCTGGGACACACGTGGAAACTTGAGCATTGTCAACAGCACCATTACCGAGAGAAGAACTAATGAGGCTTGCATCAGTATCAGACACACAAACACGAGCCGGCACCAGGTTCCATTTAACATCCTTTCAAATGCAGAAACTTATCTAAATGGGAGTTTTTTTGTTTATTCAAACGACTCAGCTTTGAAATTATATGCATGTCATCGGTGGCTTTAGAGCAGCATTTATAAGGCAACAAGAAAGCAATTCTAATGAACTGCAATATGACAATGCCAGGAGGAAAAACAAAGCACAAAATGTCAGGATACTGCAACGCTCTCTGGTGACTCCTCCTGCAGAAATCAATAAACTAGTTACATAGTTTTATCTACTACTTGTCCCACTCTCTTCTCAGATTTTCTTTAGATAACATGTTTATATTATAGTCCTCTCAATGTGCTCATTATGTTCTATTTACTCAGATTTGAATCTATTTTTTTACATGCCTCACTGTGTGCATTTATCAGCGCGTTTGTGCGCTACTTTTATACTGTACTTTATATTCTATGTGTTCTTCCCAAACCGGAAGGCACTTTGGGTGAACTCCTGTTAAATAAAGATGATTCGATGTGGTATAAGAAGTTTGCACAGGACAGTGGACGCTGCATAGCCTGACACTCTTTTGAGTCTTTTTGATTTGAAAGGATGCACAGGCTCACATCACAGACACACACTGAAGCTTAGCTGTGGTCCAATCTCAAACCAAACATCCACATGCCCGATGATGTTTTAAGTTTCACATTTGAGTCATAAATGACCAAAACAGAAAAATCCAGCTGTCCAGGAGGATGCTTAGAAATTAGCCCCATTAGCAACATAAAAGCCTTACATTTGTTAATCAGATGCTTGATATACACCTCCTCTACAGCAGAGGGCAGCAAAGAGTGGAAAAAAAACAAGCCAAGCGGAGAACAGAGAAGAGAGGAACTGTTGATTAGATGTTCAGTAATCGGAGTTGACAGACGTGCACATCGCTGCCTCTCGCACATATCTGCACTGACAGATTTGATTGGTCAGACTGTCAGCTGAGTGTACCTCTCTCTGCGTTGTCATTGGCGCTGCCGCCTCTGGCCAGCAGCTGGGTCTGTAGGCACTCGATCTCAGCATCTTTGGAGGCCAGGAGCTGCTGCAGCTCTGAGATTTCTGCCTGTGGAGGAAGTCAGAGTAGATGTCTGTGAACTGGGTCGATCTTCCAGGTCAGTGGATGTCTGTGAGCTGTAAGTGTTTCTAAAAACCAACCAGCCAACTGATGAGCCATCAGAGTAACACATAAAATGAGTTGTGAATTCTGACATTATTCTATATTTTCATCATCATTATTATTATTATTATTTGGCACTGAGCACCTTCTTTCAAATAAAAACTACACAACGGAAAGATAAAACAAGCGATGAAAGCCACATGTAGCCACAAGTTATTTTGAGGTTTTCTGCTTTAAATCAACCCCACTATTTCACTTTTTTACAATACTTTGTTAAAACAAACTCTACCACAGCTTTCTCCACACGATCTAAGGAAACTGCATCACCACTCAAGCATCTATCCAACGGAAGTATTTCTGGCAAAAAAAACACAATTTCTGACACGTACTACGCTCTCCACTCTCAGCTGTTAACTGTAACATGACTGACATTACTGCATTGTAGGGATGGGTATCGAAAACCGGTTCCCACTGTTTCAATTCCTTGGAATTGTTTGCCATTTTTGCAAACGATTCCCTTATCGATTCCAGTCGCACCGAATGACGTCACCACGTTGCGGAGCGTCATTTACCTGGCAGGAAACACGGCGCCTAAGCGGCTCAAACGCTCAAAAGTTTGGTTATACTTTACGAGAACGAATGACAAGGGGGCAACTTGCAATACTTGCAAAGTAGATATTTCATTTAAGGGAGGAAACACTACGAATATGCAAAAGCATTTGCTCACAAAACACACGATGACCTTAAATGAATGTCGTGTTTTTAATTCCTCGTGAATCTCAACCCAGCAGCAGCGGTAACGTTTGCACGTCCTCTCCCGTTAATGCGGCAGGTAAATAATCAACTAACAGTGCATATTATGTTAGTGAGATCTGCCTTATTACAAAACCTGCCATTACTGTGCATTTAGGTGACCATGATGAGACAGACAGAGTCTGGCTCAGATGCTGGCAGTTCTCGCTGCAGTCTACCGGTAGCGTCTTCTTTCAGGCCAGGATAGACGAATGTCACCGAGCAGAGACTACGTTTGTGGTCAAAGGTTTGCACCCGTTTGCCACAGCAGATGATTTTCAGTAAGTGAATGTGTTTAATTGTAGGCAGGGACATTACTGGATATTCTTGTGTAATTGCTACAGAATAATTGATGTTATACTTTGTTATTGCTACAGAAGAATATTTATTTTATTATTTTACATTTACAATTTTTTTTTCCTGGGGACCCTGTGACACCCCATTGAAGAGCCGTAGGCTGTGGATCTCTTAAGATCTCACTGCTGGGTTTGTAAGGCCATGTTACTCCTAAATTTCTATCTTGTTCAAAGAGAAGATATAAAACAAAGTTCTAAGCTATTAGACCTTAGTGTTCTCCTTTTTTAAAAAGAATCGATAAAGAATCAAATCGTTAAACAGAATCGAAACTGGAATCTGAATCGTGAAAATCTTATCAATACCCATCCCTACTGCATTGTGCCCAAACAGCTGAAAATGAGGCCAGGATCACGTGCCATAAACTGCACTTGGCTGTGGGAAGACTTCTTAACAAGTTTATAGCATAGTACAAAAAAGTTTTGACAGATTGTTTCCTCTGCATAATTGGTTCAGTTTTGTTGAAAGACATTCTGATATTTATTTGATCTATCACTAAGCAAATATGTGTGTTTCTGTGCACTGCATTCATACAGTTTACGTAACTTTAGCTTACTAGCATTATCTGATAGCATAGCATGCCACCTTCTCATGCTAATATAGTTCTTTTTGGCTCCAAAAACAACATGGCAATGGTCAAACAAAGAAAATTTGAGGTCAAGGAAACAATTAATGGCATCACTTTCATTATGTCCATCTTTTATATACAGATGGTGTAAAAACTACATTGTTTTTGTAGATTTGGGGCAGAGGACATATTTAAAGCCCCACACAACACAGAACACTTCACACATGTGCGTTTGACCAGGTGAACTTTTGTTCTCCAGCCAGCAGTGACAACTTTCAAGAATAACCATTTCAAGATCATCAATCATGTCCATCTTTTATATACAGTCTACAGCCTAGTGACTAAGAGCTAAGAGCTCAGTCAGACCTCTCATCACTTTAACTGAAGCTAACACAAACGGACAAATTAGGGTACCGATGCTTCCGTGTTGGGAAAATTCAAATATAACAGCAAAAGGGAATGTTAGCATCAAAGGAAGAAACCTCTTCTGCAGCATCATTTTTTAAAAGAAACAATAATACTGATATTTTATACATATGCAAGCGTTAAGCCTCTGTCTTATTTTTCAGTATTGACTCTCTAATATAATAAAAACTGCTGTACTTCAGTCTGCCTTCAGTCACATGCAATCCACGTTTTCTTTATCCATTACAACTTTCCTATTCTCAGACATCAGATTAAATGACTAAAGTGCCAAAATAAGAATTAAACAGGAAAACATTTATCTCCAAAAAAACCCTGTTATTTAAGCTATTTGCTTGTGTCTGCTCTGAGGCCTTGACATGTTATGACAACCTAATCTGAGTTAGGACGAAAAGAATAGTAAAAAAAAAAAAGGTAATCACACATTATGCTAACAAATACAGTGGAGGCAACAGCTGAATACAACAGGTGTGTGCACAGACTGTATGGTGGCATGCTATGAGTGCAAACTTAACAATGCCTGCAGCTGCTCTGCAATAAAACCCAGAAGCAAAAACCTACAATAGGGTAAGAAGCAGGAAAGCCAGAGAATAACTCAGAGATGTGCAGGGTTTTGTTACTACCATCAGATCTGTGTTTGTCTCCAAGGCTCCAAATATTACAGAGCATAGAAAATAAAATGAAAGGCACCAGCCAGGAAATCTGCTGAAGTGAGAATATGTGGAAGCCATCATTACCGTGTTATATCCTTAGTGCACAATATGAACACAGTAGGGTCTCACAAACACACAGAACTGATAGAATCAAATAAATTCACAAAATCCATGCAAACGCACGCTAAAAATCACATCAACGGGAAAGAAAAAGCCACAAGTAAAAGGATGGAATCTACTGGTTTCTGCTTTAAAAAATACAAACCTTGTCCTTATCAAAACCAGGAGCTTTTATTGTGTAGGTTTCTCTGTCCGGTCCCTTCCTGCTCAAAGGGACAGGACAGAGCTTCACAGCTATCGCAAGACCAACAAAAACAAATGCAACTAAGGAAAGAAAAGAAATGAGGAAAAAAAAACACGAGAAGGGGAGGAGCAAGACGAGAAAAGTAGAAAAGAAGAGGCCAAACACAACACTAATCATAGGAAAGAAACCAACACGGGGAGATGACAAGCGGCAAGAGCAGGAGGCAGGAGAGGAGGAAGAGGAGGCACCTGTGCGCTGCGCCAGCGCTCCTCCCAATGCTGCTTCTCCAGCTGCGTGTGCTCGACAGTCAGCTTGAGGCTGGACAGCTGGGTCATGAGCGACTGGTAACACACATGGAGAGAGTAAGAGATAGAGAGCTAGAGAGGGAGAGAGGACAGGAAGAGAGTAATGACGGGGAGAGATTTAGGGATGTGAAGAGAAAGGAGGAGCGGAAAAAAAGTGAAGAGAGCAAGCCGCAGAGAGGGGTTAGTAGAGAAGAGGAGAGGAGGCGGAGAGTGAAGGAGGGAGAGGAAGAGAGGAGGAAGGAAGCACTGTAAGCACAGAGAAACCAATGGCAGTTTGACCTCCTTCAGACAATATCCAACAATATGTTAGAGAGAGACTCTGTCATAACAAAGGAAATGAAGCTGCACGTCTCTGCTGCTGAGAAACACAGATGAGTGGAGCTTTGATTATTTCATCCTGATGAATGAAGGTTAAAGAAATTCACCTGGTGACAGTCTGATCAAATTATCTAACGTTTACGTATGACATCACAGTAACACCAGCTGTTAATTGTATCTTCTGTTACAGTATCCAGCATCCATTCTTGTCTACATCTGCTCTATTTCCTTTTTTATATGTGCAATTATCAGATTATCAGTCCGTCCTTTACACAGGTTTGCTGCGGTGACTTCACAGGCCAGTTTCCACATTTTAGTAAGTCTTCTTCAGGTGAGTTTGATGAGAAGTATACACCACACTCACATCTATAATATGAAGTTAGTCAGATTAGTTTAGAGCAATGTTTGGGTTCGTTTAATGTAAGTCTGGAAGAAAAGGGAAACAAGCCGTCTGGCTTTGTCCAAAGGAAATTAACCCAGCAGTAGTGAAACACATTTTTAAGTCTTCATATTCAAAAAAAAGCACATATAATAAGATATAAGAAGTTTCAACATTTGATATGCTTTTTGTATATGTTACACAGCATCCCAGCTTCTACGAACAGATTTAAAGTGCATGTAAAATGCATTTTACACTGCTCTGTGTGCTTTAGCGAGTACCTTGGTGGCTCTTAATTTCCTCTCATACCGGCTCTTCTCTCCCTCCAACTCATCCACTTTGCTCTTCAGCTGCTTAACTTCTTGTTGCAAATCCTGCAGAAAAGCCAAACCATAGCATTCTTCAGTTAGCCGGACCGCTTTACGTACATGTGCACAATTACGAAACTTTTCTGATGTTTCGAGCAATTCTCAAAAAAAAGTTATACATTTCATCTACGTGTCACAATCGGCACGAGGTTCATCTACATGAGTGGGCACGCATGCCAGCATATAAATGGGAGGGTATTCAAACACCAGGTTCACATTCAGTGCAGTTATAAAGGTCCCCGGGGCCAGACAGTGGTTAATAAAGGAAACAAGATCCTCCTGAAACAGACACCACAACGTGCAGTTAACAACCAGGAAACCCAGAACACTACTGAAAGCCTTCCGGGTCGCACATCTGCCAGCTGCGCACTGCCACCATCTGGGGGGAACTTTGGACAGCAGGGTTATAGGGACCGTAACATGACCCATCCACCTGGTCAGTGTATTAGGAAGCTGACAGATGTAAACTTTGTTAGTGGAGGAATCACTGTCATGCAAGGAAACCACATCGAATCTAATACAAAACACAATTCTGGTCCTAAAGGCAAGCTTGAAAGGATTTATAGAGACCAACATCCTGATCGGTGCTGAAGTACGTTCCAAATGTTTCAAATACTTGAGGAGTTCACTCTTTTTAGGTAAATAACTCCTCAAATGTATGGAAGCATTTAGAAAACCCAATGGAAAGCCTCAATCACTGCAAGAACCAGAGCAGAGTGTGACCCCAACATCCTGCAGTACACATACAGACACTACAAGAGAGGTTGTTAGCTTGATTCTGTGGAGTATTCCAAATACCGGGTGGTGTGTGGACTGGTTAAAAGGGAAGAAGAGAAGAGAAGAAATGATGGGGAAGGAGGGTAAGATGAGTTCATCCATCAAGTCTCCCTACGTGAACAGTCTTTCCTCCATTGTGCTGCCGGGCATCAGAGCCAGACAGGCTCAGGTCCGAGCCGACCAACCCAACTTGAGGGCTGTAGCCCTGGGCTTGGCCGTCTCTTGGCTCCCCCTGCTGGGCCTCCTTCTCCTCCAGGGCCCGTTTCTCCTGAATGCGAGTGCTGATCTCCTCCTGAAACCTGCACATCTGCTCCTGGAGCTCACTGATGAGATTTACCACACACTGGGAGGGTTGGAAGACAAATGAAGGGTGGCAGAAGAGGTGAAATGGTGAGATGAGGAGAAGAAAAGAGGAATAAATGAAAGTCAGTTGAGAGGAGGAGAGGAGAATAAAACATGAACTTATTTGTTAATCAGTCAGTGCAGGGAAAATGGTTGATGCCACATCTGGATCACTGTTGGCCATTTGTAGTAGAAACACATAAAAAAAATCATGTGAAACACACAAAGCACAAAGATTTACACAAACACTTGAAGCGGAAGAAAGAAATGCTTAAATTCAACTGGAGAAAATGTTAGAATCCTGGAAAAGAAGGAGCGTTACACCTCAACACATTGACAAACAACCAAAAACATCTCTAAGCAACCTAAGAGTAACTTTTACTCCTTTAAAAACTTTTGCATTATGCAATGCCCTCCTCTTGTATTAGTGCTGTAACGGTGAGATTGTGGGAGACAGATGCAGGCAATGCATCATGCCTCACCGTCTTACATTGTCGAAATAGTGTGAAAAACAGATCTGTGCTCATATACAGCGCGAGTGTTTCTGCGCCACCTCCCTGCTGGTTCGACGTGACCACTGACAGGAAAGGAGCGACCACTTTATTCTTAAGGTTAGTTTGGGGTCAGAGGAAAAAGCAGGAAGTCTAGTGGAGTTTGGAGAGCAGCGGTGAGCAGACAAACACCTCCTGTCAGCCAGAATTAGAGTGGGGTGGTTAAGAATGGCTTGTATTGTTTGGGCGAACTGTGCTCCAACTGAGTGGATGCATCATTGTGTCCAATTAAATCAAGACAGCGGTCACAAATCACTAATTTGTCTCAGAGGGTTTTTCCAGTCTAACCGGCTTTTGTACAGGAATTAAAGATCGAAAGGTCAAACGCAACACGCCCCGTTGTGATACGACCACGACACTTTAGGCGTTCCAAAAGTCCTCAACCAACAAGTCTGTCATGCTGATGCACTTAGTGATTTTGCATTGTACTGGCTGTTAAGCTCGTGGTTGTTATTAGGATCGGATGTTCCAAAAGCTTCATTTATCCTGTTTACAGTCACATCAGAAAGACTCCACCGTATCACTAACAATCAATAGCAAGAAATACTAAAACAAGAAATTGTATTTAGTAAAAAATAAATCAGATTATCTTAACCCTTTAAGACCTACCATAGAATCAAGTCCGCCAGAGCTTATATTATATTTTTACATGCTGTGGAGCCATTTTTGGGAGCATTTCAAGTTGCTATACATCAATACAACCATTACAGCCCAAATTTTAATAATATGTCTGCGTTAAGTGCATAGTACTTACATAAATTGCAAAAAAGTGCAATAAACTACAAAAAAATTGAAAATCATTTTTGTTTTTTTAACATATATTTCTAGTTAGAGAAATTTAAGAGGCTTATCCCTCAAAACTGTAAATACAAAAAAGTTGCACAAAATAGTTTCACTTAATTTATTTTAAGTGTCTTCATGGCTTTTTTTTTGAAATACACCAATTTTTATATACTGCAGGAAAAACAAAAATAAATATTATAGTGCATATTTGCAAAAAAGCAGCATATGCATCAAAATAAACTATTTCCAGCAGTGCAATATGAGTCCTAAGCATCCCAGAAATGACACAGAAAGTCATAAAGTCAAAGATAACTATTAAAAACACCAGTATAGGCTCATGAGGCCCTGATGGTAAAAAACTACATTTCCGCAAAATGACGTCACTTCCGGTTTCGGGCAGGTCATGGCGGACATGTGATAGTTCGCGCTGATGGACATAGGAAGTGTTACAAACAGCTGATCGGATCGGCAAAGCGTGTTTCTGGAATATTATGTTTTTGTTGCTGCAAGCGCTTTTTATGCAGTTTTTGCAAAGCTATATGTGGAAGGAAACCGTGACCGAGGACAAGCTGATGGCATAAGATGTAAATACAACTCCTCCGGTTTCATATGCAAAAAAAATTATTGTGCTAGCTTACGTGGTTGCAGTGCTACCGGGATTTAAAAATAGTTAAGCAAAACGGAGCATGCCCGCTCCGACTGGCTTTAAAGGGTTAAATGTTAAAAGTGTCTCATTAATTAAATCCAGTGTCATAGAACAGGCCGTGGAAGATGTCGAGCGTATCCACTGAGGACAGATCAGGGCTAACATCTGTCTTCTGCTGACATTAGAATAGTTTCCATGGCAACTTTTGATGTTGCACAATATAAGTATGATACCATATTGTAAATATAAAAAATGGCAATAGGAACAAGCTGCCAAGATTTCAGTCTCTGTCATTGTTCTTCGTGGCCTATTTTACATTTTACATGAAAAGCAACTCAGCAGGGAGGGCTGTTTTAAACTACATAAAATCCACATTTAAGGCTTCTAAAGCATAATTTTGTAAAAAATAATAACCCCATCTGGCGCACCAGGGTTATTATAACATGCCTGAGCTCAAGCCAAGTCTAGTTGCATGAGAAACAGAGCCGTAACCCAGAATTTAGACCAATAAAACAAAACAAGACAGGATGTAAAGACAGGAAAAAAACAGAGCGTACAATAAAGAAGAGACATGAAGGTGCACAGAGCAAAGTCTCTAACTGTTCTTTTTGTTTACACACATTAAAAGTTGAGCAAACTGTTGGTCTAAGAAAATGTCACAGCTCAGGGGAATCTTGTTCCTGAAAAGTGGTTGCTTTAGTACTTAAAGGTGTTCGTGAGACGGCAGCGAGCCTGTGTGTGGTGTTGGTGTGGTTTCCTGAGGTGAAAGTGTTTGGCCCCGAGGAATGCTCAGAATGGATGCTTGCCATTCCTCCTGACAGCCTACCGGAGCCTCGCAGCTGTTACTAACCACACACACAGACACACACATCCTGACTTTACTGACAAAAACGCAGACCGGTGTCAGCCCCATCGTAACGTAAACAAAGCAAAGCACCTCAGCTGCACACCGGACATGTTGGATTCTGGTGAGTACTAGGGGTGGGTTTTGATTATCGATTTATCGATTAAAATCGATTCTAGCCTGGATAACGTGATATCGATTCATTACAATCCTGAATCGATTTTTTTATATAAATGTATTTTGCCCAAAATTTCAGAATCTCAGGTGAAACGTCACAAAATTTCGACAACCACCAAACATTTAAAACAGTAAATGAGAGCAGGTACACGGCTTCTGCACAAAGACGTAAACACAAAGCACGACCCGCAGATCAGAATCAGTGAGATGTCAGTTTTCAGCCCCGACCGTGTCCGTGCCGTCGGGTGAGAAAGGCGACATCTCGCTGATTCTGATGTTTCGGCGGGTCCGCGCTTTGTGTTCACGCCCTTTTTGCGCCGATTCTAAAGCTGTTAGTTTTATCTCTCTCCAAACAATATTGACCGAACCAGCAGCAAAAGAAGATCCAAACTAAGCTTCACATAAACATCGTCATGGACTCCCTCTTACTTTTGCTATTTTGCTTCCACCACAATAAAATCACACTTCATGCACAGCTCTCTCTCTCTCTCTTTCTCTGTACTTCAAGAACAGTTTCCCGTCTATCCCCAAAATCTGTTTTCTGCATTATTCGCTTGCTTGTTACGCACAAGTCTACCGTTGTTTACAGCGCTGTCGGCCGTTTTTTATTCCTTTTGCTTACTTCCGAAAAGAAAGCCTAATTTCTGCTGTTCAATAGGCTTCTGAACAAATGTAAACTTTTTAAAATAATGCAAAATGCAAAACGCTTAGCCGTGTCTCTAATAAGACCGCTGTAACTTCAGAGTTAATGTTCATATATTGATTAATGGTTTTCTTTCGTTTTTGATGTACTGCAGAATATTTTTGTGAAAAATAATATAATAATATTAATATATATAATAATAATATAACATATAAAAAAGTCCAGGAAAACCACCTTCATGTTTTTCTGTGTTCTATCTTCAGCTACTTTGACACAAAGGCATCTGCTGTGACGCTCACACCTTTGATAAAGTCTTGCGAGTGTCAGCTTCCTTTTTATAGATACAAAAATATGTAAATGTACTGATCTGAATTATAATATTTCTGACTGTCTGAGGCAAAATTTCCCAGATTCGAATCAAATTGAATCGAATCGAATTGAATCGAATCGTGGATCGAATGGATTCAGGACCTTAAAATCAGTGACGATACCCAGCCCTAGTGAGTACGCCGCACGATCTGATATCCTCGTGTTGGTGTTGTTCCCAGATCATCATACTAAAGGTTGTTCCAGGATCAACATTGCAAGTGACCAATCAGAATGTTGTGATGTCATACTTTTGCGACTTCGGGAAAAACCGGCGTAAAACAAAAAACTGTACTTAAGCTGTGAGAAACCGCCTTTGTCCGCCGATCAACGGACCCTAACCCTTTAATAAACGCTAAGCAGAATTGATATTGTCCTTGCAACATTGGAATTTCATAAATGCACGAATGGGTTGGTGCGCAAAAGAATAACGTCACAATAATGTGATTGGTCACTTGCAATGTTGAACCTGGAACAACATTTTCATGATGATCTGGGAACAACACCAACACGACGATATCAGATCATCCGAGTACGTATGTGTATCTCAATACTGAATCAATACTAAACCAAGACAGCACCAACTTATAAAAACAGCTAATTGACAGGACTGATGTTAGATTTATGTGGTGGAGCCTCAAGCTGAGAGAATAGGCCTCATGATCCCTGAAGCAGCCTGAAAAACAGACTAGATAAAGTGAATAAGTGCCGCCCAATTCCTGTTGAAGTTTGTGCTGCTTTGTTACATTTTTTGCAATATAACCTATTAAAAAAGGACTGCTTGATAATATCCTGCACTATTTTGTTTAATCTGCCTGTTAGATTTAACTCATGCATGTAACCTAAATGGATTTTTTGGATACATTTCAGCACCAAAACTACTGTGTTAGGTACAGGCATGATGCCTTGGGTTAACAGTAGCCACATGCTAGAAAGTGACAAGATTGCATGTAAAAGATGGGAACATGCTGCAAATATATTTCTAGGAGCACACAAACTGATTTACTAACATCTGCGATATGCAGGTTGCTGCTAATTGCAACATATTTAATGCTGAAAACGGGTATTGCTTTTTTTGTGCTGGATATTAAAATGAACTGACCGCCCGTGCTAAGCAAACAGTGCAACTTTTGCAAATCACTATTTTAAACCAACATTTTAAACATCTATTTAACAGTAGTGTGTTGCACTGGAGCGGTTCGCAGCCAAGTGTGAAGCAGCGGGAATGAGGATCAGGACCTCCAAATCTGAGGCCATGGTTCTCAGCCGGAAAAGGGTGGAGTGCCCACTCCAGGTCGGGGATGAGTTCCTGCCCCAAGTGGAGGAGTTCAAGTATCTCGGGGTCTTGTTCGCGAGTGATGGGAGAAGGGAGCCGGAGATCGACAGACGGATTGGGGCTGCGGCTGCAGTGATGCAGATGCTGCACCGGTCCGTCGTGGTGAAGAGGGAGCTGAGTGTAAAAGCGAAGCTCTCAATTTACCGGTCAATCTACGTCCCTATCCTCACCTATGGTCACGAGCTGTGGGTAGTGACCGAAAGAACGAGATCGCGGATACAAGCGGCGGAAATGAGCTTCCTCTGAAGGGTGGCTGGCCTCTCCCTTAGAGATAGGGTGAGAAGTTCGGCCATCTGGGAGGGGCTCAGAATAGAGCCGCTGCTGCTCCACATCGAAAGGAGCCAGCTGAGGTGGTTCGGGCATCTGACAAGGATGCCTCCTGGGCGCCTCCTGGGTGAGGTGTTCCGGGCATGTCCCACCGGGAGGAGGCCCCGGGGCAGACCCAGGACACGCTGGAGAGATTATATCTCTCGGCTGGCCTGGGAACGCCTTGGTATTCCCCCGGATAAGCTGGAGGTGGCGGCTGGGGAGAGGGAGGTCTGGGCCTCTCTGCTTAGGCTGCTACCCCCACGACCCGGCCTCGGATAAAGCGGATGAAGATGGATGGATTTTAAACATCTGTTTAACAGTAGTGTGAGACAAAGTGGTGCAGCTAGCATGACGTGAGTAGAAAGTGCCAAGATGTTGTCATTTTCATTCGCAAGAGTTAAGCTTTAATCTATCATATCAGGGATTGCAGGCAGTTTTCTTATGATATGAGGATCATGTCAGGTACACTAAACTCAGGTTCACTGTACCTGAAATGGTATCTGAAATACTGGACACCTCCCAGGATTTATTGACAGAATGTGGCTTCCTGACTGAATAAAAAAGTTTTCTGCTAAGACAAATTTTCTTCTTGTTATTGAGTGAATGTGAGCTTTTCACAAGAAGCAAAGTCAGCTCACACTTGGTTTTCTCATAGAATCCGACATCGCTGGCAGTCACGTCCTGCAGGATTTGCAGTGTGGCTATCATGCACGTTCGGTTAATGTGCACCTTACAGGTCAGAAAACAATATTTCAAACTATATCCTGTCACTTTTTGCACATCGGCCGTCTGTTCCTTCTTTTTTCTCTGCCCTCTCTCTTTTCGTCTGTTCCCTTCACTATCTCCTCCCCTCTGTCTGCTTCCGCTGATGCTTATCAGACTCCATCCATGTGCGGTTGCAGAGGATGGGCCCCTGCGTGTCAAAAATGCTGTATCGTGTTTATTCTATCAGAGCACGGCCCTGGATGGCTTGTGATAGCTTTACACGCAGACACACACAGCGAAACCACATGAGCAGCCTTAGTATCCGTTTGTGCCAGTGGGAAGCAGCTGGGTGTCACAATGAACAAAGTCCACACAAAGAAACTAGTGAAGACAAGCAAAGGCTGCTCAGCCGGACTTGGTTGGAATGCGTATGTGTGCATCGTTATTGTGTGTTCTCTCAGTGAGGGAAACAACGTCCTAATGTAACTCTCACCTTCACCGAGGCCCAAACCTGTTGCAGAGCTGAGCAGTCGTTTTCACCTACACTCATTGGCCACTTCATTGGGTACACCTGTTTAAGTGTTTGCTAATCAGTAAATCAAAAGGCACCAACTCAATGGATTTAGGCACGCATGCATCGTCAAGATGACCTGCTGAAGTTAAAACTGAGGACCTACATGGTTGTTGGTGTATTTCAGCGGCTGCTGATCTACTGGGATTTTTCTGCATAACCATCTCTACGGTTTTTAGAGAATGGTCCAAAACAGCGGTCCCCAACCTTTTTTGCGCCACGGACCGGTTTATGCCCGACAATATTTTCACGGACCGGCCTTTAAGGTGTCGCGGATAAATAAAACTAGTACCGGTACCGAAAAAAAAGAAGATTTATTCATAACACACGTGAAAAGACCCAGGAAAACCGAGTTAACGATAAAAACGATAACAAAATAACGCTGAAAACCGATAAAAACCCTGAAAACCATAAATGTCACACCTGAGCCTCAGCTCTCGCGGCCCGGTACCAAACAACTCATGGACCGGTATCGGTCTGAGGCCCGGGGGTTGGGGACCGCTGTAGTATACTACTAAAATAAATGGCCTTTTCTCTGTCTGGAAATAACCATCACACACGGATTAAACAAAATGATCACCTAATTTGCTCTTTAAAACTCTGTTAATTTGGTCCTCATTAAGTAAATATGTACAGTGTTTATTTAACAATTGTATCAGACACCTGAGCCTCAACTCTCGCGGCCCGGTACCAAACGACTCACGTACCAGTCCGAGGCCCGGGGGTTGGGGACCGCTGGTCCAAAAAACTGAAGATACCCAGTGAGTGACAGTCATCTGTGAGAAAAAAACCTTGTTGATGCAAGAGGTCAGACATGAGCAGCTGCTTTGAGATTATGAGAAGGCAAAAGTAACTTGAATGACCATTCCTCACAACCAAGGTTTAAGATCGCCTCTCAACTAGGGATGCAACGATACCAATTTTTTCAAACCGATACGATACCGATACTTGGATCTGAGTACTTGCCGATACAGAGTACAAAAAACGATACTTCTACCACACACAAATGCAAAGAATTGGAAGACAGGTTTTATCATATTCCCTGCCGATAAAAAAATATAATCTTAATAAAAATGACCACAAAAAAATTTCAAGTGAAAAATAAGCACTTCTGTTAAATTATTGCAGAGTCTCCACATTGTAATTTTACAATATATCACTGAACTATTGGCACTGTCTCGAGCTTTCAGAATAATAAATAAACACTTCTGTTTGGAATAAAATAAATACAAATTAGGTTTGAGAATAAAATAAACTTTTAAATTATTGCAGAGTGTCCATATTGTAAACAAACAAACAAAATAATTATTATAAAATAAATAATAAATAAAATAATAATTGGCCCCCTAGTGGCCAATCTAAAAAACTACAACAGAAATGACAAGCCACCCTCTGATATGAAATAAGTTAGTATCGGTTCATGGTATCGGTTAACTTTTACGAGTATGAGTACACACACATTTTACAGTATCGGCCCCGATACCAGTATCGGTATCGGTGCATCCCTACTCTCAACACGTCAAAGCTTGAAGCAGAGGAACTACACCAGGTTTCACATTTTTCAGCTAGAAAAAGAAAACCGAGGCTACAGTTTAAATGGGCTCACCGAAATTGGAGAGGATTGGAAAAATGCTGCCTGGTCTGATGTTTTCTGCCGCAACATTCCTGGTTGGATCAGAATGTGGCGTGAATGGCATTAAAGCTCCCGCCTGGCTTGCATCAACAGTTCAGGCTGTTGGTGGTGTAAAAGTGTTGGGGGATATTTTAATGACGCACTATGACACACTCACTTAAATGCCATCGCCTACCTGAGTACTGTTGGTGACCAAGTCCATCCCTATATAACCACAGTGTACTCATATTCGAATGGCTGCTTCCAGCGGGATAATGAGCCATGACACAGATCGTATTAAAATGACATCTTGAACATGACAATGAGCTCACAATACTTAAATGGAGGGTGTTAATTTTCTGTAAAAGTCATGACGGCCATACTAGAATGATTGATTTCTTGACTTCAAAAGGTGGAAGGGCTTTAGGTGCACCAGGTATTAGTGAGGCTCATGAGTTTCAGGTGTTTTTTCACAGTTTCAGTTAATTATTTCTAAAGTCTCCGATCAAAAACAAAAACTGTTCCACTGTCTCTTTGCAGGATGTGAGCAGGGTGGTGCTTAAACTACTGTTTGATGTGTTCTGGCTTGTTTCAGAGCCTCACCAGTGACGTTTGAACCCCATCCAGACACATTTCATCATTACCTTTGCCAGTCAAGTTGGCCAGAGGGTGGGCATGTTTTCACCATCTGCCTGGTTATTATCTGGGTGACAGATATTTCAGGATCGCAGGACAGATTCTTCATTTGGCCGCTACGATTTCCATTTAAATGTGGGACAAAAACTGTGGGAAAATCCTGCTCGTGTGACTTTTTCCACTGGTTTAGTGGGTAAACCGAACCTGAAAAACAACAAAAGTAACAGCAGGCTGCTGCTGTGGAAACGAGAGTCAACATGAGAGTTTCTAGAGAAAGCTGTAACGGTTTTTCCTTTTTGTTACACATGGCTTAAAGACAAACCGCTATACAAGCGGTAAAAAGTTTAACCGTTACCATAAAACTTCAGCAACTGAAAGTTTGTTGTTTTTTTTTAGAAAGATAGCATGTAAATATTTGAATAAAAAAATGTGAGATTGCCTTATGAAATCTGTACTAATTTGCATAAATTTCCAACAGACAAGTGTACAAGGTTTCATTTGCAGACTGTGCCTTGTGTGAAATAGCCGTCGCCTATACACTAATGTACTTACAACTCTGAGGCTGATAAGAGCCCTGTGAATAGACCCGGTTAGCATCAAACACACATTCCACCAATCACACTCCTCTTTAGCGGGATCGTCCGCCACCAGCCGACAGGTGAGGTCTCACAGACAGGCGATGGGAGGAATCAGCGCCTCATAGTTTAATCCACACATTAACATTTGTTTTCCTTCTTTATAAAGTTGCAGAAAGAGTTAAATATTGCAAATACATATACAATAACAATCCCCCCTCCCCCCAATCCGTGCCTTTCTACTGTGACAGCAGTAGCCCTGCTGAATGTTCATGTTCCCTCCTGGCTTGGAGACAAAAAACACAATAAAACCAGACAAACAGCTTACATACATCCTTAGACAGCATGTCTGAACTTCCCAAGAGGAGTACCACAGGATGCGTGTCCCTAAATAACCCCTCATGGAACATACGGAATAAAGATTATTAAGCTTTATTTGAAAAACAGTGGAAAAGACAATTGTGTTGTCTATTGATGTGCTTTTTGAAGGTGATTTCATTCAAACCAAGCGGTGGCTGCAGACCTGATCATACCAGCGATGATGTTTTTGTTCCAGCTGATAAATAGCCCAAACTAGCAGAAATGTAGTGAAGGATCACCCAGGCAAACACGGCTGAACAGTTAATGACAGTTGTGATTATTCAAGACGCTAATATCACATATTCTGATGTTGCATTACGGGGTTTTAGAGTTGGGCAAGATGAAAAGTATGAGACAGTCGGTATCTGGCCTTTCCACCTAATGAAGTACCTGAAAATCAATGTGTATAATCAAAGTACCAGTAACTGTTTAATACGGAGCCCCGCAGGGGACATGGGAGAAAAAAAGAATTAAGACAGACTTTTGCGAGATCTCGCAAAACAAACTTGGGATCTCGCAAAAGTTTTGCGAGATCTCGCAAAAGTTTTAGCCGCATTCTTCGGAGGCGACCAGCTTGAAGCCGACCGGGAGGTCGAGGCACGATGTGCCGGGAAAGCGGTGTTCCTCCCGGCTGTAGTAGGTCTCGACCTCCCGTTAGCTTCGAGCTAGTGGGTGTCAGATCTCCGAAAACGTCGGAGCTCTTTTGCAAATATGTGATGTCTTGTAAACCGAGCAGGTATCTGACGTTTACACAACTACATTCACGCCTCAAAATATCTTAAAAGTGTATTTTGTGACTCAGAAAGAGTAATATTACAACTAAGTAGCTGCCGCCATTGTTGGAATTCAACTTTTGCAAGATCCCGAGTTTGTTTTGCGAGATCTCGCAAAAGTTTTGCGAGATCCTGAGTTAGTTTTGCGAGATCTCGCAAAAGTCCGTCTTAATTTTTTTTTCTCCCATGTCCCCTGCGGGGCTCCGTAGTTTAATACCAACAAGTAAGTTAAAATAATACTCTTAATCTGTGCCCTAAAATTAGATAATGGTTTATTTCCCAACCATAAACAGGATTAACTGTGCAAAGTAAAATGTTCATCCTCCTGTTATTTAACAGGGAAAACTTCCACTCAGGCAAGTGTGGCAGGGATCTTGGCTTATAGCCCATTAAACACAGACATCATACACGTTTTCCATTTCTAGATCAAAGACTTGAATGCGTTTGAAAGCATGTTTGTTGACTTTCCGTACCTCAGCTTTGTTCTGCTTTGTGTCTGTCGAATCCTGCGGGTGTGAGTTGGTTTGCGTCTCCTCCATGCTGACCAGCTTCAGTTTGAGAAAGGACACCTCATCCATCAGATCCAGCTTCTGAGTTTCTAGCGAGGTCCTGCTCATCAGCTCCTGGGAGAATCACATGTGCACCGTCTAAGTCAGATGCATGGGAAGCAAACGCACAACTTACTCAAGCTAGAGCAACGCAGATTTTGGAGATTGGCGTTGTGAGACTAAGCAGGCTACTCCACTCAGCGTATTGTTGTTCCCACACTAACAGAGCAGAGCGGTTGGGGCCCAGACCCCACAAAGCTAAATATATACACACACACAAGCGTGCTAGAGACTATTAATATATCCCTTCTTTGGTATGAGAGAGAGTAAAAGAAAGAGCATCTAAAAAAGAGAGAGAAAGAAAAAAAGCACTCCACTGGACACGAAGGAACGTTTTTCTGACTCACACAAAACTCTGTTGCTTTCAATTCCTCATCTAAACTCCTTTAAATTGCACTTCCTCCTTTCTAAACTCAAACTACAGTTGACCTGGATTGCTGATTAAGCCTTTAACGTCCATCTTCTTGCTCCATACTTGTTTAGTATGAAACATTTAGAAAGAAATGGGAAGAAAAAAAAACCCCAAACAGACCAAATATGAACTTACAAGCTTTGTGCACCAATTTAAAAAGCTTAATAAGGACACATGTAAAAACTAGGACTGCCAACTCAAGTGTGACCCCCACTCATGATAATATAACAATAACTGTGGGAAAAAAATTACAACTTTATATGATTCCAGGAGGTTTGGTTCTGGGGCAATGGTGTCGAATGGCGGTGGCGAAAGCTGCCATATCCCTGTTACTTTTAACTTTGCTAAACAGGACAAATGTCGTTGATATATGCAGGACTCAGCTTGTCCAGTTAAAGCAGAGCACTCGATTAGACCAGCTACGCCCTGTAGTCACACATGTGCGAGTCAAAACGCACAGTTGGGTATTTAACCGAGCAGTTAGCGTTAGCTCAGAGCGCCGTGAAGGCAAAGAGGAGTGGGAGCTTTAGAAAGAGCACAAACAAATCTGAAAATGAACTAACTGAATGAAGGCTCGCAAAAGTTCACCTCTTTCTAGTCCAGTCCTTCAGTCAGCAAAGCAACAAAAGCCAAGTGAGTGAGTCAGTGTAACGTAACCGCTTTGTTATGGGAAGTGATTTTCCCGTAGAAGTTGCCGCTGTGACAGAAATGTTTTTGCTGTAAGAGGTAGTCATATTTTCTTTAGTCACAGTCAGCAGTGGGTACTGAAAGTCTTTTACTGAGAAAGCAGAGAGCTGTGATGAAGTGCAAACTGAGGCTGTAAACATACATTTCCTGCTGTTTAATAGTTTTTAATATATCACACTCTTGTTTTAAATCTCTCGTGGAGACATAGGATAAGCAGACTTTCTCAATGCTCCAAATCGAGCTACTTTTATGTTGTCACTTATGTTTCATGAGCCTTTGATTATTTTTGTGTGCTTTTACTGTACTTGTTTGTAGGGCTGGGCGATATAGCCTAAAATTCATATCGCGATATAATTTGAAGCACGTGTGGTAACGATATATATCGCGATATATATATCGCGATATATATAATATATCGCGATATATTATATATATATCGTTTATATCGTATATCGTTTATATCGCCCACCCCTACTTGTTTGTAATTCTTCATTTTCTTTGTTCTGCTTTTAACTGTCTTGCGCTCCCCCTCCCAGTTTTGTGTAACCTTTAAATGTTTCTCAAACGTTTTGTTACTATTTGTTTTACCGTGACTATCTCGTCTTGAAGCATCTTGTAGCCTTATAGTTGCGCTATATAAACGTATTATTAATGCAAAACTTTGAGATGGTTTTGGAGCAGAACAACGATCAGAATCATTTTTTGCTTCTCTATTTTTTCATTTGTGCGTGCACATTTTCAAAATGCCAAATGAATCAAATTCAATAAAAAAGATGCTGGGATTTTACAATTATAGCCACACACTTCTCACATGAGCCTATTTTAAATAACATATATTTAAGACAGAAATTCAATGACTTGTGAGCGGTCAAATAAAGTAGATTACTGTTCATTAAAAGTCAGACAAGGAATTTCTTTCTAAACGGAAACATCACATAGTAAACAAACTGTGTCAACACCACAGCCACGCAAACGAACAACTAAACCCCATAATCACTCCACACACACACACACACACACACAGATATTTAGAAAATCTCTTTCGTTATGGCAGCTGACTGTCAGTTTGCAATCTAACACCAGTGTCACTTACAGAGGGATAAGCCGCAATATTTAGAGGTAATTCATCCACACGCTGTGGTCATGGCCCACGGCTCAGCTGCCTGACATTTGCTTTCCTTTAATAATGAGGCCGTGCCGTGCATGTGACTAATTATCATATGCGCCACAGAGTTATCTCCAGAGTTAAATATAGCACGACTAGACAGGAGAACTTGAAGTATATACTATCTAATGTCTTGATGCTCAATCATCCAGGAAAGTAAATCTTCAAAAAGTTGATTCTGTTCATCTGGACGTAGCGTTTTGTGGGAGAAACGTTTCGTCACTCATCCAAGTGACTTCTTCAGTCTCAGCTGACTGCAGGTTTCCAATCTTATAAACAGTACATTTGCATAATGACTGAAACCAGCCCACTGAAGGAACAATGGGCTGGGAGGTCCGTTCCTTAATCTTAACCTCATACCACAGGCTATACCCAGGGGAATCTACACCAAGCCTGTATGGTTTACCAAAAATACATAAACAGGGTGCACCTTTAAGACCGATTGTCTGCATGATCAACTCTGTCACCTATAACATCTTCAAGTTTCTGGCTTCGATCCTCAACCCGCTGGTGGGCAGCTCTGAACACCACATCCAGAACACTTTGGATTTTGTTGAGAAGGTGAGAGATGTCATTATGGAGGCAGATGAAACCATGGTCTCGTACAACGTTACATCTCTCTTCACATGCATCCCAGTGATGGAAGCGTTGGAGGTAGTCCGTAAGAGCAACCTCAGCAACAGGACCACTCTCAGCATCGACCAAGTGTGTTTGAACTGTGTCTTCATTCCACCTACTTCACATACACGGGTCAGTTCTACAGGCAGAAACATGGGTGTGCCATGGGTTCCCCAGTTTCACCCATCGTGGCCAATTTGTACATGGGAGAAGTGGAAAAGAGGGCTTTGCTATCCTACCCTGGAACACCACCAAGCCATTGGTTCAGATATGTGGATGACACCTGGGTGAAAATCAAATTTCAGGACGTACCACAATTCACGGATCACATTAACTCTGTGGACCGACACATCAAATTCACCAGGGAGGATATGAAAAGTGGCAGGTTAGCCTTCTTAGACGGTAAGATTTTCATCAGTAATGGGGGACATCTAAAAGCTGACGTGTACCGAAAACCTACACATACGGATCAGTATTTAAGGTTTGACTCTCATCATCCACTGGAGCACAAACTGGGTGTCATTAGGACGCTACAACACAGAGCGAACACCATCCCCACAGACACAGCGGCCAGGGAGGCAGAAGAACATCAAGAAGGCCCTGAGTAAATGTGGTTATCCCAGCTGGACTTTTGTCAAAGCGGGAAAGGCACCTAAGGAAAGCTCCAGCCGATCCAGGAGAGAAGGACAACCGCTGCCCAAGTGAAAACCTGTAGTGATCCCGTATGTGTCAGGAGTATCGGAGCAGTTGAGACACATTTTTTCTAAACACTGGGTCTCTGTGGCTTTTAAACCCCAAAACACGCTGCGCCAAAAATTGGTCCACCCCAAGGATCGGGTCCCCCAACACAAACAGAGTAACATAGTGTACACTGTTAAGTGCCAGGAGGATTGCTGGGATTTATACATCGGGGAAACCAAACAACCTCTGGCAAAGCGGATGGCACAACACAGAAGAGCTACCTCGTCAGGCCAGGACTCTGCAGTCTATTTACACCTACAGGCCAGTGGACACTCTTTCAAGGATGAGGATGTAACATCCTGGACAGGGAGGAACGCTGGTTTGAGCCATTTACGTGAAAAGGGAAAGACCATCTCTGAATCGAGGAGGGGGCCTAAGGGTACATCTTTCACCATCTTACATGCTGTGATTGCAGCCATTCCCCAACTCTCTGTGAATGGTACTCATGGCCATTGATCAGTGGGCTTTGATCAGTGGGTTTTGGTCAGTGGTTGTTGATCAATGGTCATGAGAATTTGCATAATTAAAATTAAGGAACTGACCTCCCAGCCCATTGTTCCTTCAGTGGGCTGGTTTCAGTCATTATGCAAATGTACTGTTTATAAGATTTGGGGAAACCTGCAGTCAGCTGAGACTGAAGAAGTCACTTGGATGAGTGACGAAACGTTTCTCCCACAAAACGCTACGTCCAGATGAACAGAATCAACTTTTTGGATATATACTATGTATTTGTTTAAAAATTAAACACTCAATAAAACCGCAGAAGTAGAAGTTTGTTAGTGTAACACTGTTTTTGCCTGTGAACTTACCTTTACATCGGTCACTATGTTCTGAAAACAAATCCCATGCTGTTCTATTCTCTCGGTGTAACTAGCACGCTGTCCTGTTACTGTAGGCTCTGGTGCATAGGTAATCTTCTTATATACAGTATTTACCCCGTCATTTTATGTCAGTTTTAGGTCTGTTTGAGCACCTTTGCTTGCTCCCCTGTAAAAAGTTACATCAGGCACTTTAAGCCTAGCAACATTTCATTTTTTATGTTTTTCCGCTATGTGTTGACATGCCAAAAGGTTATGGAGATATGAGTTCTTCACTTCAGGCAGGTGAGCTTTTTTTTGACTCAGACGTGACCATATTTGGACGAGAATGTTGAGATCTAAGTTATAAGCTAAGGCTTGCAAGCTCTGGTTTTCATGTTGCATCCATAAAATGTAGAGGTGCAAAAACAAGATACATAAAAATATCCTCATTTCACTCACCAAAAGGCAAAGCACAGATTCACTGGGCATTCTGTGTGACATTGTCCCAAATGACAGAAAAAGATTGCCGACACAGTGGAAAGGCTCAGTTCAGTGACTACAGTTAGCTGAAATGAGGCCTGACCAAAATCAGCTATGACTCTTCATGCTGGCATAGTTGTTAATCCAAGCAGTCAGCTGTTTAGGCAAACCTTAAATCTACCCAAATGTTAACACATTCATCTTTCACATGAAAGATCCTCGGCTCAACACCCAGAGGAGACACTAACTAAACCTCAAGGGGGTGACAATCTAATGTACTCCTGGTCCAGGCCCAGATAAATGGGATGGTTGCGTCAAGAGGAGTGTCCTGTGTAAAATCTGCTCTGGTTTAACCCTTTAAAACCGGTCGCAGCGGCACGCTCTGTTTTGCGTAACTATTTTTAAATCCCGGTAGATCTGCAACCACGTAAGCTAGCGCAATAAATTTTTTTGCATATGAAACTGGAGGAGTTGTACTTACATCTTATGCCATCAGCTTGTCCTCGGTCACAGTTTCCTTCCACATATAGCTTTGCAAAAACTGCATAAAAAGCACTTGCAGCAACAAAAACATAATATTCCAGAAACACGCTTTGCCGATCCGATCAGCTGTTCATAACACTTCCTACGTTGGAATAGACGTCAGCACGAACTATCGCATGTCCGCCATGACCTGCCCGAAACCGGAAGTAACGTTATTTTCGCAGAAATGTAGTTTTTTACCATCAGGGCCTCATGAGCTTATACTGGTGTTTTTAAAAGTTATGTTTGACTTTATGACTTTCTGTGTCGTTTCTGGGATGCTTAGGACTCATATTGCACTGCTGAAAATAGTTTATTTTGATGCACATGCTGCTTTTTTGCAAATTTGCACTATAATATTTATTTTCATTTTTCCTGCAGTGTATAAAAATTGGTGTATTTCAAAAATAAAACTATGAAGACACTCAAAATAAATTTCCTGTGGTGGGAAACTATTTTGTGCAACTTTTTTGTATTCACAGTTTTGAGGGATACGCCTCTTAAATTTTTCTAACTAGAAATATATGTTAAAAAAACAAAAACGATTTTCAATTTTTTTGTAGTTTATTCCACTTTTTTGCAATTTATGTAATTACTATGCACTTAATTCATACATATTATTAAAATCTAGGCTGTATTGGTTGTATTGATGTATATCAACTTGAAATGCTCCCAAAAATGGCTCCACAGCATGTAAAAATATAATATAAGCTCTGGCGGACTTGGTTCTATGGTAGGTCTTAAAGGGTTAAAAATCTGGACACAGCCACTACAGCAACCCCTTGGGAAATACGGAAGCAGCTAATGTCCTCAGACATGCAACTGGACGCTGACGCAGCCTGCACTGGCATAAATGCTGGCATGGCTTCAGCTTTGAGTAGGTTCAGGGCTCTGCTTAGATTCACCACAGAAAGAAAACTCAAGGGTGACCTTTAAAGCCAACCTCAAGTGCCAACAGCAATTTTGGCACTTTCAGGATCCTCAGCGGTTCTCATTTGATTCAAGCCATTCCCATAACTGTAGGTAGGATGTGGCAATCGTCATCACTTGCAAGTTGCAACATTTTATTATTATATTATTGATATTTCTCGATCTCTGGTTGCCAAATCATGGACTGTTTTAGAGACCTCCGCCTTTTTGTTTTGGCCAAAACTGCAGAAAATAAAGAAACATCAGCCGGAGCGTGCATGGAAACCAAAAATACTGGGAAATTGCTGGGCTGTTGATATTTTTTTGGATAATAATGAAGACAGTGAAAGACGTCTGCTGTTGAGTCAATTACATTTTTAATTAACATGGCAAAATATTAAAACATAATGGCCCATGAATGTTTATGCGTGTTATACTTGTCTTGTATGTTGTTTAGGATACTGTGTAACTACAACAGTGTAAGCCGTGTAGACAGAAATGTACTCAGTACAGTAATTTTTATGTCTAAATAAAGGCACTGTAGGACATGTAGTCACAGTATGACTACATGTGTGGGTGGATATCCTCCAGCATGAGAACTCTGCACCCTGTGGTGTGTGTGTGTGTCCTGAGGGCTATTTCTTATTAGATTAGTTGTGGTTCCCACAGCAAACAGCAGCCCTGCAGCGCTGACACATAATGCTGCATGGCTGGATAAACTCTTGTTCGCCTGTCGCTTGTCTCTCTTGCTCACACACAGACACACAACTTGTTCGTGTTTGCTCATGTGAATACTATCCTGTGAATACACTACACAGAATCAGACGTACAGCATCCATCTCCACGCCCAGCTGACGTCTGTTAACGGAGGCGCTCATGTTTGCAATGTGCTGCAGTGTGAAGTCCCTTAATTTCACAGTAGGCGTTTTCAGGTGTCCTTCTACCCCTGTACAACTTTTTGTTTTTCGGCTTCATGCTGATTGTCCACTTGAAGGTGCTGCACTTCACTTTTTCCATTTTCTGGGAATAATCTAAGCTTCAAACATCTGTGGAGAGTTCTTAAGTCAGGGGTGTCCAACTCCAGGCCTCAAGGGTCAGTGTCCTACAGGTTTTAGGTATCACCCTGGGTCAACACACCTGAATCAAATGATTAGTTCATTACCAGTCTCTGAAGAACTTCAAGACATGTTGAGGAGGTCATTTAACCCTTTAAGACCTACCATAGAACCAAGTCCGCCAGAGCTTATATTATATTTTTACATGCTGTAGAGCCATTTTTAGGAGCATTTCAAGTTGATATACATCAATACAACCATTATAGCCCAAATTTTAATAATATGTCTGCATTAAGTGCATAGTAATTACATAAATTGCAAAAAAGTGCAATAAACTACAAAAAAATTGAAAATCATTTTTGTTTTTTTAACATATATTTCTAGTTAGAGAAATTTAAGAGGCTTATCCCTCAAAACTGTAAATACAAAAAAGTTGCACAAAATAGTTTCCCACCACAGGAAATTTATTTTGAGTGTCTTCATAGTTTTATTTTTGAAATACACCAATTTTTATATACTGCAGGAAAAACGAAAATAAACATTATAATGCAAATTTGCAAAAAAGCAGCATGTGCATCAAAATAAACTATTTCCAGCAGTGCAATATGAGTCCTAAGCATCCCAGAAACGACACAGAAAGTCATAAAGTCAAACATAACTTTTAAAAACACCTCATAGGCTCATAAGGCCCTGATGGTAAAAAACTACATTTCCGCAAAATGACGTCACTTCCGGTTTCGGGCAGGACATGGCGGACATGTGATAGTTCACGCTGATGGACATAGGAAGTGTTATGAACAGCTGATCGGATCGGCAAAGCGTGTTTCTGGAATATTATGTTTTTGTTGCTGCAAGCGCTTTTTATGCAGTTTTTGCAAAGCAATATGTGGAAGGAAGCCGTGACCTAGGACAAGCTGATGGCATAAGATGTAAGTACCGCTCCTCCAGTTTCATATGCATATGCATAAAAAAATTATTGCGCTAGCTTACGTGGTTGCAGTGCTACCGGGATTTAAAAATAGTTACGCAAAACGGGGCGTGTCCGCTCCGACCGGCTTTAAAGGGTTAACCATTTAGATCAGCTGTGCTGGATCAAGGACACATTTAAAACCTGCAGGACACCAGGCACGGAGTTGGACACCCCTGCCTTAAGTCAACTAACTTAGCTTCCAACAATCCAGAGCTTTGCTGATATTTTGTTTTTCCAAATCTTCATTTTGTTTTTTTTCCACTTTTGCTAATGAAAGCATTAAAATATAAATGTGATTTTATGTGAAAACATAAACCCGCAGAAATCAGAAGATGAATTTATCGTGTGTCACAACCTCGGTATGATCCAAGCCAGCGTACTCATACTTGTGTATTAGACACTGCAGAAGCAGACGTGTTTGCCACCTTTTAAATCCTTCAAACGTGCCCTGTAATTATGCATGGAGAAGATTTAAGAGGTACATAACTGATAATAAAATACAACAGACGAGACAGAAACTGAAAACACCGGTCCACAGTTATCTTTCTCCTCACTCAGCCCTCATCTCTGCAAACCAAACATCTCATATCGGATTAACTGTTTGAGCAGCGGTCGTAAACTGTAAAAGGGAACCACTCGCAGCTACTAACAAACAACCACAAACCAGGACGACAGCTGCAGATCAGTGCAGCTAAAACCAGGAAAAACCACAAACGTCAAGTCACAAACCAAAAAGAAGATCAGTAGCAGCAGAGATTTTTTTTTAAAAAAAGAGAAAGAAATGTTTTATTCCTCCTGTGTTTTTACCTAAAACTGGTTTAGATCACTTGAAAAAACATCAACAGCAATAACTAATAGATAACAAAGGGTGGCTGGATGAGGGAGAAAAACGTCACGGCCGCGGTGGGGTATTTATTTGGAGGCTGTGGCCTTTTTATCCTCTGTGCTGACAGCGAGGAGGACAAAGAGCCTGTTGAGGAGTCTAAACAGAAGCCTGATTCTGTGATGCACAGAGCTGCAGCCTTGTTGTGTCCAGCTTGGCAGAGCTCACGAGCTTGCCTCACTGGTGACGGCAACCAAAACAACTGAAACGACTAGAAGACTCTTTACTTTACATCTACTCTAGCAGAATTATGACCTACTGTGGGCAGCAGTAGAGAAATCCAAAGACTGGTCGGCTGAATAAACTTTCCATTTACTGCACTTTGCTCTACAATTATTGTCCAGCAGTGCCTTAAAGTGCTAAGTGCTTAGGAGCGCATACTAATGGGATTTTCAGTAAGGACAGACGTTGATGCACATGAGATAGTATTTACTTGTATTTATCTATTTCCTGATACCGAAGACAATAAAACTATAAGACAATACAGATTCAACTGTTGCCTCTGTTCGCCTTGCACACATTTTGCAACTTGTGACTGAGATCTTCACGCAGGATTAATATAGTCTGTATTTGACATTAATTTTCATATTCAAAAAACCCCAAAGGCTTGATGCTTTGACAATTCTTTTCAGTTAACCCTTTAAGATCTACCATAGAACCAAGTCCGCCAGAGCTTATATTATATTTTTACATGCTGTTGTGCCATTTTTGGGAGCATTTCAAGTTGATATACATCAATACAACCATTATAGCCCAAATTAATAATATGTATACATTAAGTGCATAGTAATTACATAAATTGCAAAAAAGTGCAATAAACTACAAAAAAATTGAAAATTGTTGTTTTTTTAACATATATTTCTAGTTAGAGAAATTTAAGAGGCTTATCCCTCAAAACTGTAAATACAAAAAAGTTGCACAAAATAGTTTCCCACCACAAGAAATTTATTTTGAGTGTCTTCATAGTTTTATTTTTGAAATACACCAATTTTTATAAACTGCAGGAAAAACAAAAATAAATATTATAATGCAAATTTGCAAAAAAGCAGCATGTGCATCAAAATAAACTATTTCCAGCAGTGCAATATGAGTCCTAAGCATCCCAGAAACGACACAGAAAGTCATAAAGTCAAAGATAACTTTTAAAAACACTTACGTCGTCTATTCCAACGTAGGAAGTGTTATGAACAGCTGATCGGATCGGCAAAGCGTGTTTCTGGAATATTATGTTTTTGTTGCTGCAAGCGCTTTTATGCAGTTTTTGCAAAGCTATATGTGGAAGGAAACTGTGACCTAGGACAAGCTGATGGCATAAGTTGTAAGTACAACTCCTCCGGTTTCATATGCAAAAAAATTTATTGTGCTAGCTTACGTGGTTGCAGAGCTACCGGGATTTAAAAATAGTTACGCAAAACAGAGCGTGCCCGCTCTGACCGGTTTTAAAGGGTTAAGGACAAAGTATTGTACACATATAGAGAGATAGATTATATAGAAGTTATATGAAAATTGCTTTGATGTTAAAAATAAATCTTTGATAACTCATAGGCCGCATTGTACCGACACAAAGGCTTTGATCAATTCAAAGTGTATTCTTTTTATTCGCTTGCTCTTAGTCCAGTTTAAATAGACCTTCAATGCTCTGTTGGTTTCCAAATATATCCCTTTGTTATTAACCTATGTTATAAATGTACTCACAGTTTACCAGATGTTGTAATGAAATGAATATTTAATAATCAGACTGGCTCATTTTCTGTCAACATCTTTCAGTAATGCTTTTGAAACACACAGGATTTCACCGCTGCTGATGTTTTAAAAACCATGTTTGTGGAAACCTTTTTTCAGTTTCGTGTATCTGCTGCTGAAATCTGGGCTTCATTTCTATGTTTTGACTGATTCTTATCCCTCCAGGGCCGACAGCAGTTGCATTAATGTAAAGTCAACATTAGTGGATTACAACCAATGAATGGGACATAGCTGGTAGCAGAACATTTTACATCCTTTATCAAAAAAGGTCACCTTCAAACTCACTGTACTGTAAGAGTAAACTCTGTCTAATCTCATTACATCTCACTGAACACTAAGTAACTTCGAGCTTTGACCCTTTAAAATCTAGTTGTTGTGATGTCCCTGTAATACCCACCACACAGCTAAACAGGGACAGAGTCAAAGGAGGCCAGCGAGGATAAAATCAAACTGGAACCCTCAATAAAACACTGCGCCACTCCTTTATTTATTCATTTACAGTAACAACTCACTCCTGCACTTTAGTCACTCTGAACATCCTGTTGGATAACTCCCTGCTATCACCTGAAGTCAGCGACTTGGTATTTGCTCTAACGTAAAACAGAAAAAAGACACACCAAGTGAAAACAAGGTCAACTTAATAAGTATGATCTCTGTCATAGTTTCATTTTCAGTTACAATCTGTCTGGGCACCATTTGAGACCATATTTAGTGTTTTAAATATAATACGCTCTCCTCTTTAGGCTGATGCAGTTTGCACTGAGAACAAACAGCTATGGCCCTCTGTAGAGAGCCTGTGTTAATACTGTTATAGCAATATATTTTATATACGGGGGTTAACCCTTTAAGACCTACCATAGAACCAAGTCCACCAGAGCTTATATTATATTTTTACATGCTGTGGAGCCATTTTTGGGAGCATTTCAAGTTGCTATACATCAATACAACCAATACAGCCTAGATTTTAATAATATGTATGCATTAAGTGCATAGTAATTACATAAATTGCAAAAAAGTGCAATAAACTACAAAAAAATTGAAAATCTTTTTTGTTTTTTAACATGTATTTCTAGTTAGAGAAATTTAAGAGGCTTATCCCTCAAAACTGTAAATACAAAAAAGTTGCACAAAATAGTTTCCCACCACAGGAAATTTATTTTGAGTGTCTTCATAGTTTTATTTTTGAAATACACCAATTTTTATACACTGCAGGAAAAACGAAAATAAATATTATAATGCAAATTTTCAAAAAAGCAGCATATGCATCAAAACAAACTATTTCCAGCAGTGCAATATGAGTCCTAAGCATCCCAGAAACGACACAGAAAGTCATAAAGTCAAAGATAACTTTTAAAAACACCAGTATAGGCTCATGAGGGCCTGACGGTAAAACAACTACATTTCCGCGAAAATGACGTCACTTCCGGTTTTGGGCAAGTAATGGCGGACGTGCAAAAGTAGAAAAAGAAAACTGTGACCGAGGACAAGCTGATGGCATAAGATGTAAGTACAACTCCTCCGGTTTCATATGCAAATAAAATGATTGCACTAGCTCACGTGGTTGCAGAGCTACCGGGATTTAAAAATAGTTACGCAAAACAGAGCGTGCCCACTCCGACCGGTTTTAAAGGGTTAAAACAGCTTTCTTAATTGATTGAAATTAAACTAGTACAGAGGACCAAACAAACTGCAGTTCATCTAAAATCAACTTGAGGCTAGTTCCACAAAGTGAGTCACCATTACCACTGGCTCCTTTGTTAAAAATCCCGAAGTTAGTGGTGAAATCTAAATTTTACAGATGATTTCACTCTCTGCTAGCCAAGCTTGCAGCCTTTAGCTGAGCCACAGTGTTAGCCAAAATGCTAACAATGACATCCAGAAACCACAAAGGCCATGTCCACCTTTTATGCAGAGTCTGTTACTACAAATGCCATTTTCTTGCCATATTGTCTGTATTGTAGCATCAGAATCCCTCCAGGGTGGATCAAGCGACACGCAAACAATAATATTTCATCTGTTCAACATTTTCTGTGACAGGTTTATAAACGGTGTTTTACCTGTTGGAGCATTTCTTCAGTGGAGGCCAGTTTCTGGCGGTGCTCCTCCAAAGAACTTTCTAGGTCTCTGATCTTCTCTCCCTGAGCCTCCACCTGGTCGGTCAGAACGCTCACCTGGTGGGTGACACAGTCATACTGTATTACACCGTCCTCAGAGAGCGCTGGCTGATCACATGCTTAAGATAAGGAAAAAATAGATAGAAATATGCAGGAGTTTTAGTTGGTAAACATTATTTCTGCTACACTGGATACTGGATTTTAGTCACTGATACAAGTTTTCCTGGGAGAGAGAACTTTGTTACATTACTCCTAATACTATAGTACTATATAATATGCTATATATACTATATAATAGTACTAATACCTGTGATCAGTTTGAGTTTACCCTACATATTCAAAAGTCCACAGCTTTTGGTTTATGTTTGTGTCTTTATGTCTTTTTCTTCTTTCAACCCACATAAAAGAACACATCACCACATACTTCAACTCCAAACCAACACACACACATTTACTCAGCAGTCTGTCACCTAGGAATGTATTGCACACTTACTATAATCTCTCTGACAACCCATTCACCTCCTGCCAAACGTGCACCCACACACACACTCAAAGATCCCTCCTGTGCACCTAAACGATGCCAAATCCATCTGACAGCAGCTGACTCTCTGTCACTTCAGTTTCTCTGATTTTTACCCCTGCAGCCACGTCCTGTCGCACATTGCTCTGGCACAAAAGAATATTTTGTCAAGTTTTTGGCTTGACACTTGTAACCGCTAACAGAACATGAACATGTGTTATTACAGAGGGACTGGTCTGCTAAACCTGCCCTCCCCTAGCACTGATGAACCATGAACAAGTGAGTAAATGAATGAACAAGTATCTGAATGAGTCACGTCTAAGAGCCTTGTGTTAGGTTTCGCACCAAAAACATTGATACCACTAACGCTTCACAAACATGACACAAACATAAAGTAAGTAAAAGTAAAGAAACAACACGGCGTGATCTTGATATGACTGTATAAACTCCAAATGCTAAAGAGAAAGTTAAAAATATCCCTTACCTCCTTCCTCTAAGCCACAGAGGTGAATGCTCTCGACAAAGCTAAAAGGAAGTTAGTTACTAACCACAGAGTGCGTCTATACTAGCACACGCTGAAGCAAGACAAAGCTTCACATAAGCAGTCTTAAAGTAGAGGCAGGTGAAAAGGCAGGAAGGCACTACGGACGGGCAAACTGTCCACAGCCAATTAAATCACCAGTCAGTAAAAACAAGCCCCGGTTCACTTGGATATCAACCAATCACGGGCACTGTCAGTTGAGGAATGTGTAAGAAGTAGGTGTGCGGGTGGTGGTGGTAAAGAACGAGATGTGGACTTTGCGACAATTTTGCAAACCGGGGTCGTCCAGACGGGTGGTGCACTTATCGTCAAAAAAAATCATCCGCTCGCGTGGGCTTCCCCAGCGCATAAAACAAACATACACAGAGACACAGAGAGCATAAAGGGGCAGATCCAAAACGACAAATTCACTAGGAGGAATGTAAAGACAGACTGTGGAAATCACAGCTGCGTGAACTGGCTATTAAAGAGTTTTGACAGCACAGAGCACCTCCTGACATCATATAGTTAGATGACATATAATCATCTTTACTGCAGCCGACTAGGCGCTGGCGGTTGCTGCACGAGTCGTATGTAAACACCCTCGCATGCTTTCGAAGGTGTCCGGACATGTTTTGTTATGAAATAACACGAAATATCTGAACTCGCAGGATTACAGATTAAAGGACAAGATGTTTTTCCAGCGTGGAACAAATCCTGCCAGACAGTCTCCTGGCTCGTTTATGGCAGGGATCAAAAAATTAGATGCAGTTGTGCATGCCAAAATAATTACAACCACATTTGAACAAGCAAACTGGGACAGCAAAGAAAAAGTACACTCCGAAAATGTGATATGAAAGTACACAGGCAGCATAGGCACGTTGCGTACACACTGTATGTGTCTTTGTATTAAATGTCTATAACTTAGATAGATAAGAAATATCTGACCTGTAGCACCAGAGACTCCTTGTCTCCCTCTAGGCGAAGCAGTCGTTCTTGGTAAGTTTCATTGTTGGCTGGAGAACAGAGGTTCACCTGGACAAACACACACAGCAGAAACACACAAAGTTCATGAAGAGGTTAAGGATAAAAGATAAGGGACGGCCTATTTTTATCTTCAAGCAGTGAAGCAGAGAGGCACATCCTCTGTCCCTAAATCAGCAAAACTGCAGTCTTGTTTACACCAAAGACTGTATAGAAAAAATGAAGGTAGCCAAGGTGACCGTTTCCAAGGTTCTGTTAGCGGATTTTAGTCAGTGGCTTTTTTGGTGTGCAAACTTGTTAGCCTGCAACAAAAGCTTCCTAATGAGTGTTTATTTGTCTACACCACAGATGAATAGATGCCTGCTCATCCTAAACTTCTTAGTTTGGCACATGGAAGCTAAATTTGGCAGGTCGGATGCTGAATTACACCTTTACCACCCAACAAACACGGGGGGGGGGATGCGCTTCCCCAAGACAGGGGCAATTTCATCTAGTTACTCATAAGCCAGACACAACTAGGTTCTCTAAAACAGAAAAGAGTATCTATTATTCACAAAACTGCACAAATACATTATAAAAAGTGCTTTTGAAGTCAGAAAATAACTTATTTACTTTGTCTGGGATGCTTTGAACAAAAGCAAAAAGCATGATTCAGCAAACATATTGCCAGTGTTGAATTTAAAATACAAAGACCTGCAAACTGTTAGATTACAGGTAGTCAGACTGAAATATCTATACAGTAAGATTATAAACAGCCAGTAATATGGCTTAGCTGCTAACGTTGAATGCATATAAATGTCAGAATATTGCGGATTTTTGCGCTGCTGATGCTTCAGAGTTTGACAAAGAACCGAGCTGTACACATAATCCTCTCGCTTAATGTCCAGAGCTGGTCTGGGCAAGACTGCTGACTCTTGCACAAGGAACTCACAGAGCCGATGCTGTATAAATAGACATTTTTCACAAAGCACATGATACGAAGTTATGAAACATCATCTGACTCCTGTTAATCTGGAAATAGCAGGATAGCGGAGCCAAATCATCGACATTGTGCTAAAGCTTGTGCAATAATTTCCACCTTTTTCATCTCTGACTACTGTAAGTCTAACAAAACATATCAGATATCAATGTATTTGCAGCAGCCTGTCAGGAGAAAAAGCTGTGTCAGGCTCTGTGTCGAAACAGAAATGCTTTCTAATGTGAACTTAAGAACATGCAAACAGTGAAAGAGACATTTCTCTTTGGTCAGAAGTTCTTTTGCCAGTTCCTTATTGCCCTGCTATTAAATAAGGTTTAAGAATTATGCACTCCACAACTCAGGAAGTGAAAATGAAAGTCAAGCCGAACAATTTTAAATGGCTTTATTCCTGAATGATGATGTCTGTCCTGTTTCCATTTCTCTGCTCAGCTTTAAGAGTCAGAATGTGTGAATGCTGCTGGCTCTTCAGCTCCCCAACATGCTGCTGGAAACATTTCATAACATGATATTTTCTGCTTCTGTCAGCAAGATTAGAAATACCACCTGTTGTTAGAAACACTTTGGCTAAATCAGTTTGCATTTGCACGCCTGTTAAACTGCATGCTAGGCTTGTGACAGCTGAGATTTAGCTTTGTGCTAACCCTACACAATGTTAAGAAACAGAGTGACGTGTACTGGCCAGTAACATTGTATCAATGCCGAACAAAGACTGTGTGGGAAACAGCAATATTACATTACAGCTCAAACCGAACGAGCTCTTAAAACTGGAGCTTCAACACTATGTTTGCCCTTAACAGAAATCTTGCTATTTCTTTTAAACCAGATTCAACAAAGGTGCTGGAAACATTCCTCAGAGGTTTTGGTGTATACTGACGTGACAGCTGTCAGTTAAACATCTATGATCCCAAAGGTGCTCTGCTGGGTTGGTATCTGGTGACTCTGGAGGCCATTTGAGCACAGTGAACGCATCGTCATGTTCAAGACACCAGTTTGAAATGATTTGAGCTTTAAGACATGGCGTGCCATCCTGCTGGAACAACACGTTCTCACTCCCAAAGCGTAACATTTTACGCTAGGTGACAAATCGTCAACATATTATGTTTTCGGCTACCCACCACGTTCCTAAATGACGACCTCGGAAAAATGAGGAAATATGAGAACCGACTGGACTGAATCTACATATGTTCGCTCTTTTTCTTCAAATCGCTTACAAACACGCTATTTAACGTCATTAAAGTCCTGGTTAAGGTCAGGAATAAGGTTATGGTTAGGGCTGGAATACAGGGCTGGAACGTCTGTTACCACGGGAGCGTCATTGCACTGGATTTCAGCCATAACCCGCCGCGTACCATAAGAACGCCGAAGGTCTCCTTTCGCATTCCTCAGGAACGCCGCGGGATGTGACAAAACGTCGGCATGTTACGCCTCAGGAGTGAGAACGGGCTGGCTGGAAACGTAAATAAGTAGATGGTAAATGGACTGATTCTTATATAGCGCTTTTCTACTCTCTCGGAGCACTCAAAGCGCTCTATACAACATGCCACATTCACCCAATCACACCCATTCTCACAAGCACTTTATCTATACTTAGTGCTATCTAACTACATTCACACACATTCATACTCCGATGGACGCATCAGAGAGCAAGTTGGGGTTAGTATCTTGCCCAAGGATACTTGACATGCAGACTGGAGGAGCCAAGGATCGAACCACCAACCTTCTGATCAGTAGGTGACCTGCTCTACCTCCTGAGCTACAGCCACCCAGCCAAGTATTACTGCTATTTATTATGGCGTTGTTGTTGTTATTACTATTTGCCAGAGATAAGGTACACTGTGGTCATTAAAGGGATGTATGTGATCAACAATCAGGTAGGCACTTGGTGTGGTTTTCTCCTAGTTCTCATCTGCTTCAAGTTTTGAAGTGCTGCACATTCAGAAGTGCTCTTCAACAAATCTTGGTTGTAAGGAGTCTTTGAGTTACCGTTGACGTCTTACATCAGCTGGGCATTTTCACACAGGGAAATCACCGGATGTTTTCTTTTTTCAGACCATTTCAGGCTCTGCAAACCCTGATTTATTTGGGAAAAGTAGATCAGCAGTTTCGTAAATGTTCCGACCACCTTGTTTGGCATCAACAACCGTGCCATTTCCAGAGTCACTTAAATCACCTCACACCGATGTCTGTGTTTACTTGGCTGCTTCATGATATTCCAAAGATAATTTCACTTGCACCTGCTTCTACATGTTTGATTGTGTTTTTCCCTCTCACCACCAAACATCCAGTTTGGATACATGTTATAAAAGTATGAACCTTGTATATGACTACTTGAAACACTAGTATTGACTGTTATTGACTAGGGATGGGTACCGGTATCCGGTGCCATCATGGCACCGGTTCTGACATAAACGGTAGTAACCAGACCGAAAAGCAGCGAACATTTCGGTGCTTTATTTCGGTGCTTTTTTTTCCTGAGCTGTGATACACTTTCTTCTTCCTTACATTTGTATTGGCGGTTGGCAAACAACTGAAAGGTGCATTACCGCCACCAACTGGTATGGAATGATACACTTTAGATTCTAGCCAATCATTTTATGTTTCGAGGATAGTAGGCGGGTCCAGGTACGTACGTTCTTTTAGAGCAGAGCTACAGATTAAAAATGCCCAAGGCAAAGCGGTCAAAAGTCTGGCTGTACTTCACAGCAAAAGATGCAAACTCAGCAGCCTGCAACAAGTGCTTTAAGCTGATACTGTCAAAGGAGGTCACACTTTAAATCCGATGAACCTAGCCCTGCCAGTGTAGCAGAAATGATGATGGCAGCAGCAGCCGTTCTTCTCTGCGTGAGTAGCTTAATGTTGTTCGTGTGTAATTTACGTTGAGTAAGCTAACCGCGTTATTAAATTAATGCATGTAACGTGAACTAGCAAACACCATCATAGCTACATGCGGCTGTCTTCTTGTTTGATGGCAGATACTCCCTTCACCCTGGCCAAAAAGGCTAAAATGACCGAAGAAAAAGTGGAAAACAGCTAAACATGAGAGGTTTTTGGACAAAGTTTGTGTTTTTTCCATTGTTTAAGCACTGCTTCCAGCCCAGAGTGATACCATATATGCCCTATACCTGCAGAAAAGACTAACATTGTTATCTTTTTACAAAAAAACAGCTGAACATGAGAGGTTTTTGGACCAATTTTGTGTTTTCCATTCTTTAAGCACCGGTTTGGGCACCGTTTAAGCACCGGCACCGTTTCAAAAGTACCGGTTTGGCACCGGTATCGGATAAAACCTAAACGATACCCATCCCTATTATTGACAGTATAGATCTGTTTCCACCTGAAATGACAGAAAGCAGTAGCAGCTGTAAAGGAACTGATGGTCATTCTGGTAATATATCAAGACTGTGTGTGAAATTTAGATCTGAATTAAGTATCACAGTTATTATTATCAATTATTACAATCAATCAAATGACTGTGGATAATGTTAAAATCACTTGTAGTAGTAAAACCACATTGTCATCACTCAGCACTGCAGTTCACCTCAGCTGTTTGCACATTTTGGCTAAAACAATTCGTTTGTTTTAATATCTGAAGTACTGAACTTGGTTACCACTGATTGCATTTCCACAGCAGCAGGTAGCTGTATTCATCAAACATCCCACCGG
The DNA here is from genome assembly GCF_963576455.1 of Neolamprologus multifasciatus. Lineage (NCBI taxonomy): Eukaryota > Metazoa > Chordata > Actinopteri > Cichliformes > Cichlidae > Neolamprologus > Neolamprologus multifasciatus. The sequence goes on from NC_140445.1 coordinate 5,788,774, forward strand.
TGATACTAAAACTTAAGTTAACAACCAATTTGCAAACATGAAATGGTCGCATTTGTCCTGTAGGAGTTCAAATTGCATTTTAAATGAATGCTGAGGTTGCTCAGGACATTTTAAAGGAAATCTGCATGTTAACATTACTACAAAGAACTAAACACTGAATGCGTCCATGTTCTGTAGGGGATGAGACAGTCCAGAGAGGACAGGAAAAATATATATTTCATTTGTTAAACATTTTTCTTCAAGAAAATCTCATCATGTTTTTGGTGGAATTAAATGATATTTCGTTTTTAACCACCGACTATGCTGATTATGGCACAACGATGATCGTGTGTCGGTGGAACTTTCTGCATCTGTCCCTAAAGATTTGAGGGGGGCTCAGATTTGCCAACAATCCCCACAACCATTACTGTCATTTAAGCAATCAACATTTAAGCCTCTTACTGCCAAAAATCCACTCCACACCCGTCTAAACTACGATTAGCTTAACTAGCTTCAAAGTCCAGAAAAAATAAATATATAAAACGCCTTTAGGCTAAAATATGCAGCAGTGTAAATGTAACTGTTTGCAACAAGAAGCAGACCTTTCCTGCTATCATGGCGATGACCCAGTTTTAAAGAAAACGTAAACATCGACGGGTTTTTTTGTGCTTTTAGCCGAAACTCTTATCTGATGCCACAACAACTACTCTAAACTTTAGCTTCAAGGCACATTAGTGAGCTTCCAAAACCTTATCAGTCTCTTTCATCCCTCAAAGGCCGTCTCAGCGCACAGATGAAAAACCCTAAAATCAGCCTGTAATCCTGGATGAACTGTCTGAAGCTGAGGTCACAGGATGTACATCAGCTAGGTCACCTGACGTGGACCATATGGATGCGTTAAACCCATTATCAGACTTGAAATTAAACAGAGACGGGGGTAGAAAGGGGGTGGGGGACAAACTGTTTCTTTCAGAGTGTCTCTTAAGTTATAAAATGTAAAGCTGTAATAATGTTACATTTACAGTTTCTCATTCCGGTGGGAAATCTGCTGTAATCACAGATCTTCCCATCAGAAGACCGAAGAGAAGCAAGGCCATTTCAGGGTGGTGATGACACAGCGTTTGAATGGACCGATAAAAGAAACCAGGCCGGTCTGTTTTTATCTGTTATCGCCTGGTGGATTGTGTGAGAATGGACAGAGCAAGACGGTTTGGGGCCACAGTGTAATGTCTTTGGACTATCGTTATATATTACAGTTCTGCAGTTGTTTTTTCAGTTTCCTTGAGTTTTCCATTAGCACTTCTGACTAAATCTGGGAAATTTAGCTGAAAACTACTAGAATATTAGTAGCAGTAAAAATTAAATTAAACAGGTTCTCTCTGTGAACCTAGAAAATATTTTTTAGAGGCGTTTCAGTTTGTATCATGAAGTAAAAACAGGGTGGAGCCTCAGTTAAATAAATACTGACCCATTACCTTGAGTGGTTTTTGCTTACACAGCAATTTTTATTCAAATATATTAAATCAGGTATTTATGATATTTAATAATTCCTCTAATCAGCCAAGAAAATATTTAAATCATTTAGAGCTAAATACGAAATTACCTTTTGAGTTTTTGCAGGATGTTCTCTCAAAAAACAGGACCATAAAATTCATATTTTATTCAACACTAATGAAATTCTAATCATAGTTCTAGTACAATTTATATAAAGTGAGTACACTTCACTGCAGCAGACCAAATATTTAACAAGTCTTTGCACAAGAGGAGAGGAAACACTATCCACTCAATATGTCTGTGAAGGTTCTCAGTCATCCAGGTCATCGTAGTCAAAGGAGCTTGCAAAGAAAAGCGTCTGGACTTCTTTAAGTTACTTGAAGACGTTTCACCTCATCTGAGAAGCTTCTTCAGTTCTAAGGTCAAATGGTGGGGAGTCCCAGATATAAACCTAGTGGGAGTGTCCCCCCACAGAGGGACAAAAGGACCCCCTGATGATCCTCTAATCGCCAGAGCCAAGGTGTGGAACTGGGTGTGGGTCCATCTCAATATGAATGATTACACTGGGATGAATACAGACATGTTTTCAGGGTGTTGGTTTTATTATAGTCGTACTTTTCTCGGTGTATTCACAATAAATGTTGTGGCCAGTGGAATGGGTGGAACTGTTGATCCCAGTGTCTAAGAATGCATGACAACATGCAGCACACTACCCACCTACTTTAAGTGATTCACATAAAAGTGCTCCAACGGTCAGCGCTCTGTAAGCAGGCAACATGTACGTCCACAGAATTCATGTAGAATTTTACTGCTCACTTTCAAAGTCAAAGCCTGACCTTCTATCCAAAACCAAATGCTTTTAGTTTTTGGTTTTCGTCCCTCGTCGGCCCTAATCTGAGTCGTGAGTGCTCATTCGATTTAGCGCTGCAGCAGCGTGTGCGGCACATTAGCTTAGGTATTCTCTCTAGTCACACCACAGTGTCTCTAAATGCAATTTAAAGTCCAATTCAATTTGCTGTCTGCTCAGCTTGACAGTAAACAGTCCCACTGAGTGTGGAAAGTGAATCTGAAGGTGAGTCAGTGGCATTTAGGATGAATTGTCATTTCTGTTTCTCCAGATCCAAGTTTGATTAACCTTCATCTTGATCTTACCACTATAATCACGTTAGCCTCAGCAATTCGAAGATGAAAACAGCTGTTTACTGTTACGTTTGTTTAAAAAAAGACAAAGAAAAAGGAAACAGGACCAAGCTGGCAGTGTGGGAGAAGGGAATGATGGCTGGTTTAGTGTACCAGCGGTTCCCAACCTTTTTTGCGCCACGGACCGGTTTATGCCTGACAATATTTTCACGGACCGGCCTTTAAGGTGTTGCGGATAAATACAACAAAATAAAACTAGTACCGGTACCAAAAAAAAGAAGATTTATTCATAACACACGTGAAAAGACCCAGGAAAACAGAGTTAACTATAAAAACGATAACAAAATAACGCTGTGATGGCTGCACTTACAGCCACACAGTGGTAATACCCACCATGTTAGTGTAGAGGCTTATAAGTAACATTGCATTCACATTTGTCTTTCTTTAAATATAGGAATTAATTTACAGGACAATAAATAACTGGTTTTGGTTTAGAATTCATTCACACATCCACATAACACTGCATTCCAAAATAAGTGCGCACATTTTAGTTTACACTGTTATGTGTGATTAATCTTTTGTTTTCTGAGTTACCTTGGTTGCAGCTGTTCCAGTCCCTTGATTAAGGAGCCAAGAGGTGGAAAAGGGGCGGAGCGAGCTTTAAAGGAAGACTACAAATTGGTTCATGCCATAACTCGGGACCATGGGGGGGAATTGGAGTTAATTATGTTTGGTTTAGTTAGGTTTTGTGTGTTTTACCCCTTCTCCTGTTTTTGTGGGCTGATCAGCCATTATTTAAGTTTCCCCTTTGTCTCGTTAAGTTAGGTCAGTTTGTTTGAGTTATCAGTAGTGTTGTCAACTTTGAGTAGAGTTCTGTTATTTTGACCTCTTTTATGGGCCCAAGATTTTGATTCTTTTTGCATGATTTAACCAATTATGTTTTTTTTGGACTTTAACCTGTGCCTAAGTTTCCTTCACTGCTCGGTCCATCACAACGCTGAAAACCCTGAAAACCATACATTTCACACCTGAGCCTCAACTCTCGCGGCCCGGTCCCAACGACTCACAGACCGGTACCGGTCTGAGGCCCGGGGGTTGGGGACCGCTGTAGTATACTACTAAAATAAATGGCCTTTTCTCTGTCTGGAAATAACCATCACACACGGATTAAACAAAACGATCACCTAATTTGCTCTTTAAAACTCTTTGCTAATTTGGTCCTCATTATCTGAAGTAAATATGTACAGTGTTTATATAACAATTGTATCAGACCAACTGTCATAAAAACACTGAATTAACTGAGTTCCGATTTTGATGCCCAAATTTGAGCTGGAGCACTGGACTTCTCTGAGAAATCAGAAGTTAATCAATTCAAACATTAAAACAAATTTTTCAAATGCAAGTAAATAACTGTACACTCTGGAGTTTTTTTTGTAAAGCACTACATTTGAAAATTCATATATAGCAACGATAATTGTATTTTAGCTTTAAAAATAGAATTTTGATTAGTAAGTAAGTAAGGGAGTGAACTTTATTTATATGGTGCTTTTCAAAGACATAAAAGCCACAAAGTGCTGTATAACAATAAAACACAATTAATATCGATAGAAAACTGAGTGAAACTGAATAAAAGTAATTAACAGAAGAAAGTCAAATTGCCTGAACTTCTGCACATTGGTGCGTTGATCATTACAGAAACATAAAACAATATTTTGGTTGATTTAAGAAAGAAAACCTTACACTGGTCTAATAAACTTGTATCACTGTAGTCTATCTGGAACAATTTAAAAATGGCAGCTTTGCTGTTGTGGGACCCTGTGATGTTCTCTGAGCATATGTGGAAAGCCCAGACCCACCCACAGAACAAAGCAAGAATAAATGATCATATCCAGGACACTGAGGTGGATCAGTTGTAGAGCAGAAGTGAGTCGCAAAGCAACTGTGAAGGCTGAAGCAGCGTGATGAGAGTTATAACTGCCAGAATGAGATGTGTAGCCTCAGGAGAGTATCAACTCACATGGGCTAGCACTGAGATCAAGCTAATCGGCTGAATGCTAACAAAGGCTTTATTCCATTTTTATCAAAACTTAATGAGTAACTTGGACTATTTACTTCTATATGGACCCAAGTGAAAAATTAAAAGAAAATAATAAGAAAAGATTGCATGAACACCTTACATAAATAACGTTAATTTAATTTAAATACATTTGAACATGCTAATGCTAATTTCACACATGCTGGCCAGGCCAGCAGCAAGTAAAAGAACTCAGATGTACATCTTCACACACAGACGCATCTGTGCACCTTTTTAAGGGTTCATTTATTTAATGCTATTTCATTCCTAACTTCACTCTACCTCAGATACATTATAAGACGCAGACGTGGCAGTAAAACAAATCCTGTCAGTAATCTGTTGGACGATTTGAAACACTGAGAGGCAGCTGAAAATCACAACGATGCACTGACAGAGCAAAACAGAGTTCAGGACAGTTTCAGCTGGGTCGTTGTAGCCGTGCCTACTAGTTAGATTGTATCAGTGCTCCAGATTGAGCCATTAATAAACCTTAGTTTGGGGTAAGTTTAGCTAACATCTTGACTGGTAATTTTATGAATGCAATGAGGGAAGTCTGTGCTTTTTTGCTTAGAGTGCTGAACCCTCCTACCGGACCTGGATAAGCAGTAGAAGATGGATGGATGGATATTTTTTATCCCAGCAAACTTTGAAATGAAAGTTATTCATCGCATTCATTTAGCTAAAAGATAAAACTGAGTTACTGTGTAACTCACCATCTGGTGGCCAAGTGGTAAGATGCTCTTATCTAACCTTATAACCAAGTCCTGACCCTCTCACAGCCTTTTGAAGTAGTGTGACGAAGTGCAGACTGGCCAACATGTCTTCAGTCCAGGTCTACTTCAAGAAGTCAAACAAAGAGCCTGTTTTTACACATTCTCTGCCCTGGTGAAGAGTCAGTTCTCAAAATATACGTCCACTGTGGCAAAATATAAAATAATAATCCATAAAAATGACACAAGGCTCATAGAAGTCTAGGGGGACTCACTGACAGGCTTAAACTTTCTATTAATTAGTCACTGTGTCAGCGAAGTCCGAGTAGAATAAAGTTTTAGCGTTAAATGTTAGGTATTAGAGAAACAGATGTGAATGAGGCAAAATGCAGCAAAATCTTTTAAGCATGTGAAGGAGCCCCTTAAAAAGAGACAGAGCGACACCTTCAGTGCAGAAAACTGCATGAAAGGAGACCGTTTTTCTTTTTTGCACAACTAAATTCTTATCATATATATTCACAGGATAAATCCCAGAGAGAGGCATCGATAAAACAGCATAAGTTGATTTACTGTCACCTTCATCTTTGCCATTGACCTTAGCAGTTGCTGGAACTCTGAATGATCTGTGAATGTTAGTTTAAAGGTCACATCTTGAAGAAAGAAACTGCAATAATGTAAAACACTTAAAAGCAGCATAGCTTCACGATTTTAAAGATAAATGAAATAAGAGTAAATCAGACAAATGTGACATCTCATCAGTTAAAGACTTGCTCACATGTCTTTACAACACACATCCTGCAGCCCAGAGCATTAGACACTGCTTTGACAACAACAATCAGCTGATAGTGAATATTTCCAATCTGATAACACAGTCCTCATGGATGCGTGCCTTCATAACACAACAACAACAACAGGAGATGCAGTCCAGCTCTTGAGCTGAGGGAAATGACATCACAAAGTTTGTCGCCAGGAAATAAAACAATAACAGCAGGACAATGTCAAGCATCTAAAGTGGAACAACTGCTTTGCGACGGAAGCTTCTCCTTCAAACATCTCTCCCCTCTCTCTGTTTTCCAACTAAAAGTTTCCTCCGAGGCATCGATCTAATGAAAGGAATGTGCAACAAGGACAGACACGAAAGAAGAAGACGCAGGAGAAGGAGCATACAAACAAACCCTAACTCACCTTTTTCAGCCAGGAGAAGTGTCTGTAGAAGTCAATGGGAGTCTCCATGCTCCCAGCCCATTGCTGCCCTGCCTTTTTTCTTGTGTTCTTATGGGACTATCTGAGTGTGTCTTATGTGCAAGTTTCACAAACTAACAGTGGACTGAGCAAACTGCTGCAGCATGTGAGTACTGTCATGCAAGTGTGCGTGTGACTGCGATGTTCACAGCTGTGGAGGAGGGCTTTTTATGATCTCTGCCTCCTCAGAGGGAAAACCCCCCCTACTTCTCTCTTTCCTTCTTTAGTCCCACTGTTTTCTCCCTCTCTTTCTCTCCCTCTCCCTACTCACTCCCCTTCTTCACTTTCCAACTTATTTGTCCTTTTCCCTGGACGCTCTCTGCCTCCTCCACGCCCTCTTTTATTCCCGTTCTGGTTGGAGTTGTCGGTCCCCCTCCTCTGCCCTCCTTCCTTTCCCCTTCTCCTTCTCTTTTCTTCCTTTCTTCACTTTTGAATCGTTCCCCCTCTTTTCTCTCTCTCGCTCTCCGCCGAGGTCCATCTGACAGCCAAATGGTCAAGCCGAAAAAGAAGGAGGGGAGGACGGTGGGAGGGTTTGCCATTTTTCTTCTTTCTCTGTCATCTGTTTGTGTCTCAGTGTTGGCCTACGTTTCCTCTCTCCCGCTCTCATATGTAGCCTCTAAAGCAGCAGCATCTGATGTCAGATAAGTGGGCAAAGCAGCAACAGGCTGTACTGTCAGCACAAACACAAATCATGCCAGGAGGTCCCGTCTCCCTCCTTTTTTTTCGTGTGCTCTTTTAATTAAGTCGCAGTGCCGGGAGACGCTGCCTCGCTTTCTTTGCCTCCTGTCCGTCTGTCTCTGTGTGTGATCCTCCACATGTTTAAGCCCTTTAGCTCAGGTTTCCATTTCCTGTGTATTTACTGAGTCCACCACAACAATGTCAGCCATTTGGTCTGAACGGCAAGTTTATTTACAGCCACACAAACCCCAGTAACAAATAGCACTTTTGTGCAGATGATCACAGGTGATTCAAGTCCTAAAATGTAAAAAAAAGTTGGATGTAAACTAGAATTTCATGGAGTCATGTTTTGTATTACTGAAAATAGAGCTGTAATATGTCAAAATACTGTAAATTTTGATATAGCCACACTTTCTTCCTCCAACTTTGTCTCTTAATACAATCTTTCTGCCTCTTTCACGCTCCTGTGCATGCTCAAGCAGAAGGTCTGTCTCATGCATCATTTTAACGAAGCTTATGCGCAAGTTCAATAAGGTAGATCTACAGTCTGGTGTTGCTGGCTAAATCCGAGGTTCAAATCTCTTCCACTTTTACAAGCTGTCAAGCTGTTTGTGACATCAGTGGTCTAGTCCAATCATCTTTCTCCCAGCCTTGTTCAGACCAATCAGCATTCACGCCGCGTACTTTAAATCTCACTGCGCATCTTTCTCCTTTGCAGTCGCCTTCATACAATCTGCCTCCTCCCCATCACTGCCTCTCATCTTTCAGGCTCCATTCAAGTCTCCAGCTTCATCTCCACCAGCAGCAGCTACCTCTATCTAAATTCTGTTCTGTCCTCAGTTAGAGGGAGGGGCACGAAGAATGGTGAAAAATATAAAAATGATGAAAGGAAAACACATTATAGGTTTTTCAAATGAGGCAGAAAACTGTTAAACCCCATGAGATAAGTGAATATAATCGTTTTACAGGGTGGCATGTAGCTACAACATAGTATTGCAATATTTTGCATGGTGACAATACTGTCATTTGGATACCAAATGGCAGTATTTTATCAAATAAAGGAAAATACTCTGAATACTGTGAACAAGAGAGATAATCACCATCACGCAGCACCATCCTGAGATGACATTAGCCGAGCAAACTTGCATTAAATCGGCTCACACGAAAAACCATCGAACACTGGACGCATTCAGTTTGACAAAGCCAGCTCCTAATTCATCTCAACTTGTGGTGACTAATTGGTTCCCTACACCCTGAGGGTGTTGAACACTCATGACCACTTTGATCACAAGCTCAGGTCACCTGATAGGAGCAAACATTCCTGCAAACAGTCACAGCCTGACGACTGCAGTCACTCTCAGAGATTGTCAAAGGTCTCCATGCTTATATGCAGTGAATGGTTTTAACCTACTGTGCTTTGAGAACAAAAGGGGAACCAAAGCTGAGGGTAAAACAGCACCCCGATATTTCTCTTTTCCTTTTTAATTCCTAATAGTTCTACCCACTCCTTCAAGTTCAAGTGTAAAAATTGTCTAAGAAAAAATAAAATCTTTATCATTTCTCTCTCTCTCTCGCTCTGCAGGCCTACTTGTTGTTCCTAGAGTATTTAAAAGTAGAATGGGAGGCAGAGCCTTCAGTTTTCAGGCCCCTCTTCTGTGGAACCAGCTTCCAGTTTGGATTCAGGAGACAGACACTATCTCTACTTTTAAGATTAGGCTTCAAACTTTCCTTTTTGCTAAAGCATATAGTTAGGTTTGGACCAGGTGACCCTGAATCCTCCCTTAGTTATGCTGCAATAGACGTAGGCTGCCGGGGGATTCCCATGATGCATTGAGTTTTTCCTTTCCAGTCACCTTTCTCACTCACTATGTGTTAACAGACCTCTCTGCATTGAATCATATCTGTTATTAATCTCTGTCTCTCTTCCACAGCATGTCTTTATCCTGTCTTCCTTCTCTCACCCCAACCGGTCGCAGCAGATGGCCCCGCCCCTCCCTGAGCCTGGTTCTGCCGGAGGTTTCTTCCTGTTAAAAGGGAGTTTTTCCTTCCCACTGTCGCCAAAGTGCTTGCTCATAGGGGGTCATATGATTGTTGGGTTTTTCTCTGTATCTATGAAGCGCCTTGAGGCGACTTTTGTTGTGATTTGGCGCTATATAAATAAAATTGAATTGAATTGAATTGAATGAGTATTCTGGCATCTTCTGTCAACACATGGCTGTATTATAGACAAATCCATTTTTCAATGTAAAATACAAAAACAAACAAAGAAATATAACAAAAATAATAAACTACTGAGTGAAAACATTAAATCTGAGGCTACATCCACACGTACCCGGGTATTTTTGAAAACGCAGATTTTTCTATGCGTTTGCACCTTTCGTCCACACGTAAACGGCGTTTTCGGTCACTGAAAACGGAGATTTTTGAAAACTCCGTTTTTGCATTTACGTGTGGACGAGAAAAACGGAGAAAACGCAGAAAACGCAGCGTCAAAGGTGTGCGCATTTTTTGACGTCACACTGTGCGCCACGTTATTGTTTCGGTGAAATGAATTTCTACAATACTGTTACTGTTAATTGTTCTCTCTGCAGTGTTTAAATGCTTACATATACACACACAGTTACTGTCCCTCCACACATACGACTCGGTTCTGCTTCTATGCCCCAGCTTTGTTTACTTTTTCCCACCGAGGCTTCTAGACTTCTGATTGGCCAACATTACTACACGGTTAGGAATATAGCGCCACCTGCTGCTTTGGCATGTTCCTAGCAGCATTTTCCTTCATTTCTGCCTTTACGTGTGGATGGGATTATTTTTTAAAACGAAAACAGAAAATCTCAGTTTTCAAAAATACCCGTGTACGTGCGGACGTAGCCTGAGACCCTGCTCTGTAAAAACAAAATCCTGACCTATTTTCTTTCATTCCATCTCATTTTTAATAAACTCTTGACAGTTTCTGCTGAAAGAACTTGTATAGTTGTATTTCTATATATTAAAAAAATCGAAGAGTTCAGTTTTTTTGTATATTTTCTCTTCAGCAGGTTTGGGGAAACTGAAAATGTTCATCTGCGCCAAGAACACAGGAGACAACCATCTCTGGGTCAGCAGTAATGAGCAGCAGTCACCGGCTATCACAACTTCCTGCCAGAAATACACTTATGATGCTTCCTGTGTTTACATGTGTGAAGCATGAAGTATGCTCTGGAGAGAAGGCCGTGGGGCGCAGACTAATTGCAGAGCACAACTGACTTTGATCCTGTTGCTCAGGCTATAGAGATTGAAAATGTGACGTCATTCAGGGGTAAAACCGCAAAGGATTCTGGGAACTCGTGGCAAGAGGTACTAGCGCACGCAAGCTTTCAATTGAAATCAGTTACACAGCGATAAAAAGAAACACAAAAAATGGCAAGAAGCTGTTGTATTATTAACTGCAATAGCCGGTCGCATGACAGCCACGGGAAGCCGAGGAGTAAAGAGATCGGTTGTTATCGGATTACATCGTTGAAGAGAAATTGTTCGAGCCATGTTTCCGAAGTAACAAAGAGCCGAAGGAAGGGGGGGGAAGGTGGACAGGATGAGCTTGAGAGGGAGCAGCCAGCCTTACAATCTAGCTGCCTTGATTATCTGCCAGGCTTTTGTTCATCTGCTATTGAAATTTGCAGGCAATGTTAGCAGCTTTCCACTACAGGAACAGTCCCTCTGGAAACTGTTGACTGTGGATTATCCCGACTCAGTGAGACACTGTTCCTGTAAAGAAATGCCACACTTAACTCCTTAATCCCTGATCTACTGACTCAAATAACTTGACAGAAACTTTTTTAATGGTTTTTGTTTTGTTTAGTTAGTAATAACCTTCTACAAATACACAACTCGAAAAAGTGCTAGATTAGGATATCTACTTGGTTTGACAAGACGGTCAGCGCAAGAACTGAACACTCAGTTAATGCATGAACTTTCCAAGTTGAAGAAAAGCATGTTTGTGTTTATTTCTGCTTCTTCTCCTTTCCTCAAAGTCATTTTCCTGTCTCCTCTACAGCTTTCAGCGCTGACACAGTGCTTTTAACTTAAAGTCACCTTGTGTGTACTTCTTCATGAGCATCTGCAGTTTAACTTGTGATACTGGGTGTGGTAACCACCAAAGGGACTCCAGTGGACGATGTGGATGAGGAGAAATTTTTTAAAAGCAGTGGTCCGGAGACTCAAAGGGATGAAATCACTTGGAAGGGAGAACGGTGTAGTCTGGATCAAATACAGTTTTGGCTTTTGCTTAAAATTTTAAACTCACAAAGGGAGAGGAACAGAAAGAACGAGTAATTCTTCTACTTTGACCTCTTTGAGTATTCATTTTAAATTAAAAAAGAAGAAGCAGGGAACTGGAGTGATACTGCATTAATGCATTGGGAAAAAGCCTTTGGCACTGAAGATGATTAACAGCCTCCAGACAGTGTTAGATTTTAAATGGTGATCAAAAACAGCAGCTTATTGTAAAACACCCACCTCGTGCTGCTGGGCCGCATGAATTAAAATAACATATTAATAAAGACAAAAGTGTCACGTACGACACTGTGCACATCACACTGAACTTGGACTGAAAAGTGGGACAGCGCTGTGGAGGAAAGCAGCAGTGAATCAAAGAGAGGAAGAAACAAAGAAGGCAAGAGGGAGGAAGGGAGGAAGGGAGGGAGGCTTGGCCAGTGATTGAGTGCAACATGTGAGACATCTGCTGTTGAAACAAAGTAGGAGTTCAAAACGCTGCTTTCCAAGATCTACTTTCCATCTCAATAACTGTGGGTAAAACTTTGCACTGCTGCAGGACAAAACTCGGCAAGAGAAGAAGAAAAAAACCTCACATAAATGACAAAAGCAGGAAAGTCAAAAAACTACATTTTTCACAAAATACCAACAGATCCGCCTGAGCTGCAAGGTTTCAAACATCAAACCGTATCACATTTGCTATAATGTATTGGAGCAGTTAGACCTACCTTACAGCAGCAGCCCTGAGCAATCCAATCCTCTCGACAGACATTTGAGTGCCTAAATAGAAACTACCTCATTTACAAACAAGCTTGCATTAAAAACTAAATGGAATGTGTCCATAAATGCAAAGTATCAGTGAGCAAGAACAGTAGCTTTACAGGGGAAAAGAATGGATGAAGGAAAAGAAAGAGGGAGAGGGGGTAAAATCGCAAAGAGTATACATAAACAGAGATATTGGACAGGCTGAGAGGCCACACAGGACAGACAGGGTGTGAGGGAGGGAAAGCTGCACAGGAAGTTGATAATAATGGAGATGTAATGATGTCTCTGAGGAGAACCTAATGGAACTTGTCCTAAATCTCTCCGCTTATTTCCTCCTTTTGATGAAATCCATGAAAGGGTTAATAAAGATGAAACATGCTGAGAGGTGACCCATGATGTGAAAAGTATTTTAGTGTAAACAGTAAAAAAAGAAAAGGAATGCTTTCATTAACCCTTTAAGACCTACCATAGAACCAAGTCCGCCAGAGCTTATATTATATTTTTACATGCTGTAGAGCCATTTTTGGGAGCATTTCAAGTTGACATACATCAATACAACCATTACAGACCAAATTTTAATAATATGTATGCATTAAGTGCATAGTAATTAAATAAATTGCAAAAACATGCAATAAACTACCAAAAAATTGAAAATCGTTTTTGTTTTTTTTAACATATATTTCTAGTTAGAGAAATTTAAGAGGCTTATCCCTCAAAACTGTAAATACAAAAAAGTTGCACAAAATAGTTTCCCACCACAGGAAATTTATTTTGAGTGTCTTCATAGTTTTATTTTTGAAATACACCAATTTTTATATACTGCAGGAAAAACGAAAATAAATATTATAGTACAAATTTGCAAAAAAAAAAACAGCATATGCATCAAAATTATTTCTAGCAGTGCAATATGAGTCCTAAGCATCCCAGAAACAACAAAGTCATAAAGTCAAACATAACTTTTAAAAACACCAGTATAGGCTCATAAGGCCCTGATGGTAAAAAACTAAATTTTCGCCAAATGACGTCACTTCTGGTTTCGGGCAGGTCATGGCGGACATGCGATAGTTCGCGCTGATGGACGTAGGAAGTGTTACGAACAGCTGATCGGATCGGCAAAGCGTGTTTCTGGAATATTATGTTTTTGTTGCTGCAAGTGCTTTTTATGCAGTTTTTGCAAAGCTATATGTGGAAGGAAACTGTGACCGAGGACAAGCTGATGGCATAAGATGTAAGTACAACTCCTCCGGTTTCATATGCAAAAAAAATTATTGCGCTAGCTTACGTGGTTGCAGTGCTACAAGGATTTAAAAATAGTTACGCAAAACGGAGCGTGCTGCTCTGACCGGTTTTAAAGGGTTAATATATGTGGAGCAAAACACACCCTGATAACATGTTTCACTGATATATAACCAAACTTCAGATGATGTATCAAAGCTATAGTCAGACATCGGGAGGGTAACTTTAGCTGTATCGTCCTGTCTTTGGCACACTCTAGCTGTCAATGCCAAATTAGCTCAAGTACGACTTTGTAGGAAAAGCACGACAACAAGCAGGAAACCAAAAAAGGAAAAGAAGCGAGCAAGAAAGAAAGGAATAGATGAAACGTGGTGTCAGACTGGGACAGAGACCAAATGAGCCCTGAGCTCATCCTCACAGAGACATGCTGAGCTTGTGCAGCAGAGAATAGCTATTCTGTAGCACAGCAGCCAAATTCCTCTCCTCTTCCTCTTGCTCTGACCTTTCGGCTGACCCCTCTGACCCCAAGGCAACTGTCCCCATGCTGTGAAAACACTAGATAATGCAATACTTGCGTGTGAGTTCCCTCACTGTCAAATCACTGAATATGATCACACTCAACTTCAAAGCTGAACATCTTGTTTCCGTTAGTTCTGAGACGCAGGCAGCCTCGTCTTCACTAGCATATGCTACAGCACCCTCCGCACAATATGCAGATTAAAGAAACATGCGTTGGATTTGGATTGAATCTGAATGACTAATGAAAGCAGTCTGTTTGTGATCCTGAACCAGCACTCCTGCACTAATCGCTGCTGACCGAACAGATGAATCCAGCTTTTCTTTACTTACGCATTCCGATCTACTTGCTACAAAAATAAATATTCGCCCTGTAAGAGAGGCTTCAACAAAAAAACAAAACATCTGGTTCTTTTTGTTAACATTTTGCATGTCTGATTTCATTTTTCGGATGCTATCCTCCTCTAAAAAAACAAACAAAAAATCGGCTGCTGTTACTTTTGCGTCTCCAGCCAGTCTACGCTGCTCTGAGTGCAAGTAAACATAACTTGTCTCCACAGAGACATGTACACTGAGCATACAGTGCAAATTTCTAACCCATCTGTGTAATCTCTTAGGATGGCGAGAGTCTCACTGCAAATTTAAAATGAACAGCTCAATGAACTCCCGGTTTACTGAGAGAGACGAAACAGATCTCACAAAGCGTGTAATAGTGTGTTTTCAGCTTTGATAGCGCTCCAGCTCTACGGATGACAGTCTGTCTGTTCATCGCTACATCCAGCCTGAAATATCACAACAGCTGTAGTACACACATTCAGCGTCCCCCTTTCAGAACGTGGGTGAATGTAACCAACGGCTCCTAATTTATTAATGAACAGCACCAGTTAGCTGTCGGATCTATGACGTTAAACAACCACCTGCCACTAACCAAAGCTGGTAGATGGTAGCACTCCAGGTGGAGAGTCATCTGCACGAACATGAGTGATTCCTCCCTGCTGTATGTAGTCTGTATCAAGTGTGCAACCGCATTCTGCATGAGTGAAAAAGTTAACCTGCAAGAAAAGAAGGCTGCTGGAGCTAGCACTGCGAGTCTGACAATGTGTGAATGCAATGAATTGTGCAAAATTCCAATTTAAGCAGCATTGCATGCAGTATTTGTATAGACATCTGTGAACCTTGTCCATTGACCTGCGTTTAATTTTGACTCTTTCCTGTGTTTTTGATGAGTTATTACTCACTCTTGAAAACCCACCTCTTTACCCTGGCCTTTGACACCACGTGAGATGTTGGTTTTTATTTTATTTTAGTTGTTTTTAGGTGATTCGATGGTGTTTTATCTTGTTTTTGTTTTTAATATAGGGCTGTTTTAACTTTATGTTTTATGTGTTTTATTTATTTATTTTGCTGTTTTCTGTCATTCTATTGTTTTAACTTATTTTCTGTACAGCACTTTGTTCCTGTGCTGGGTATTTTAAAGTGCTTTATAAATAAAATTGGATTGGACCTGTGCATGTGCAATGACAATAAAGTTGAATTCTATTCTATTCTATTCTAAATTGGATTATTAGTCTGATTTTTTTTCCCCTGGTTCTCCTGAAGAGGAAATAAGTCACTGGGATTGTCAGGAAAGGTTAAAAAACTCACATCACTATATGCTTAAGAAAAATACAATATAACATAATGAAAATGTTATATCAGAAACATTAAGACCGCTGTTCAGCGCTTAACTGGAGTTTCTGTACACAAATAAAAATTAATTTAACAAATGCCGTGTCCAATTTATGAACTAACGTCAGCTTTAAGACTGTGGCTCTGTCAGCCCTGGCTGTGGGATTTTAAGCGACAATAAGTCCGAAGTCATTTTGCCATCACATAGCCACAGCCTAATTTAATTTCATACAGAAAATAATATCAAATGCATTAAGCTCACAGGTATTTGACCCGGTCATACTTCAGACTGAACTGTAATCCAGTTGTCGAGCTGACTTTTCAACTAGCTGATAATAATTTGGGAGAAAATGTCCAGCACTTTAGTTCATTGTAGGGCTGCCACGATTAGTCGACTAGTCACGATTACGTCGACTATCAAAATCGTCGACGACTGATTTGATAGTCGATGCGTCATTTGAAGCTTTGTAAGATCACAAAAGAAGCAGGAATAAGTCGTAGGATTTAAGAGTGTAATAACGGACTGAAACAGAAGATGGCAGCACTGCAAGTACAAGCATGCCAGCTGCCGTTAAACCCCGAAGAAGAAGAAGTAGCTCTGTCTCAGAATTGACCCTGTGCACGAGAAAATTAGTTTACACTGTTATGTGTGATTAATCTTTTGTTTTCTGAGTTACCTTGGTTGCAGCTGTTCCAGTCCCTTGATTGACCCTGTGCACGAGAAAATGCTAACTTCCTGGTTTGAGACCGGATGTGGGGTTGTACATTTCCGGTAGCTTTACTTTGCGGTCAATCGCTACTGCGAAGATATTCTCCAAAATTGATGTCCAAAACTCGAAAACGGAACGATCGCGTTAAGTTACAAAGAGGAGAAGGTGGGAACACTCACCACTGTTGTGTCATAAAAATCTAATGATCAATTTTGACGTTTAAAGAGTTTAGATCGATCAGTTGTTTACATCACTAAACACAAGCAGAACTGCATCACTGCAGCAGAAGACACATCGTCCACATTCAGAAGCACATCTCTGTATAGTGACTGGTCTTATGATTTAAACAGGTAAATGTTCAGCATTCAAACTACAGGTGAACAATAGTCAAACCAGATGTTTTCCCCGTTATGTCGATATCAGCTAGTCAAGTACACACCTACACAGCATGTTAACAAACCATGAAAAAAAGCCACACAAAAAATTAATGATTGCTGGTAAGGGTTTCTATACATTAGTATTTACGAAGAGTATGTTGTGACTTACCTTCAAAATTACAGCGGTCCCTCGCTATAACGCGGTTCACCTTTCACCTCGCTGTTTCGCAGATTTTTTAGTGCAAGTTTGCATGCTTTTTTACGTCCTGCGTCCTGATCGCTGCAGACGATCTCCTCCGTCTCTCCTGTACAGTACAGAATCGCTGCATCTATCGCTAGCAGTGTGACTCTGAAGTGCAGTGCTGTATGTCCACGATGTACACGAAACGTTTTGCACCGTCAAAAAATAAAATTGGCTACTTAATTTCACCTATCACTGGTTATTTTTAGAACATAACACCCGCGATAAACGAGGGACAGCTGAGAAATATAACATTTGAATCCCTTTTCTCTTTTCCCCTGAGGCGTGGGGGAAAAATATCGACAAGTCGATGAACATCATTTACAGATATATTGGGTAAATACCCGAGACATCTATAGAAGTGTAAATCGCCGCTTTATTTATTTATTTGCTTAACTTGTTTTGGACCGTAAACAGGGCGCGAATAGGACACCGGAAACAAAGCTCCCCACAGGAGTTTCCGCACCGGAAGTAGCATATGCTAACGTGCACATAGTCAATTCATAGCAGCCCAGCTCAGTTTCCAACAATGGCGGCAGCTAGTTAGTTTTAATATTACTCTTATTATTCTTTCTGGGTCACAAAATAAACGTTTAACATATTTTCAGGCGAGAATGTAACTGTATAAACCTCAAATATCTGCTCAGTTTATCAAGACACCACATATTTTCAAAAGCGCTCCGACGTTTTCGGAGACGTCTGTTACCCACTAGCTCGATAGCTAGCTGAGGGCTAGGCTAACTAGAGCCGTGAGAACACCGGACTTTCAGCAAATCGTTTTCAAACCCACCGCTGTCTTTCGCTACTCAGGTTAAACATGATATACAAGTCACTTAGATAACTTAAAAATGTTATTGTTTGTCTTTTTTTAAATTTTATTTGTTCCTGAGTAAATCGGTTTGGCTGAATAAACGTCAAGCAGACAGCTGATTATCAGAAGTGTGAGATGCTCGAGAATATACTCCGGTGTCCTGTTATATTTTAGATAGCAAGAAGTTTATTAAACTTCACCGAAACAATCTGCAAATTTCATTAAAATTTAACAAACTATCATCTTGTCTTTATTTTTAGTTAGCACATACCTTAAACACTTAAAGCTGTAAGCTAATGATAGTTATATAAGAGCAGATGCTGCTGGTGCAATAATCATTTGTGGCAGCCCTAGTTCATTGCAAGTAAATTAAGTATCAAGTATGTGCTACACAATAATTTTTACCTCAGCACGAAAGCAAGGGAGGGTTTGCTTGCTTGTCATCTTGCTAAAATGACTTGAGTTTCTAAGTGTGAGATGTAATTCGAGTATGTCAGAAAACCTGAGATATTGAACATGTACACAAAGACGTACTAATAAGTTCATGCCTTTGTTAGGCTCAGGGTTTCCCCTGCAGACAGAAGAAATCACCACAAACATGTGAGTCAATGCTGAAACCCCCACAGAATATGGTTTCTTTGCACATTAAATATTTAACAAGTATTTAATAAAGGCATGAACATTTTTATCAGTCTATTAAAAAAAAAAACAGTCAGTATGCACTTGTTGATTTTTCATGGAAGAATCTATATACACATCCAAGACTGTTAAATAACCGCACTAATAAGTGGAAAGGCTGCATCGAGACTTGGTGCATGTAAAATGCCTTTCAGCCTCGTTCGTGCACTAACAAACAAAGGGCCTGAAAATTCAACTAGAAGAAACAAATATATAAAAATGCTTTACAGAAACAAGAACACAGGAATTCTCACGCTTAGAAGGCGAGAATAACAAAATGAGCTGCGTAGACTCTCCAGTGTGGAATGATGCTCATTTTCAGCTGCAGAGACTAAACACGGGGCAAACAATGGCATAAAGAGTCAAAGCCGATCCATCACACTGAAATCCACTGATACAAACTCAAATACAGACAAAGGAAAAGTCACGTTTCCATTTGATGCCACAATTTTGTGCATAAACACTGCTTGTAGAAGACGATCAACACTGAAACATCAAAATGAATCACACAGTGTACTCACAGCTCCGCTCTGCAACCAGTCTACAAGAGCCTGCGCCGTCTCTGCAGGCAGCTGTGCTCGGAGGCTGTTTCGCTCCTCCTGGCTGGGTCGAAGCTCCAAGGAAAGTTTGAGGTCCTCAGCTAACTGAAGGACCTGCAGCGGTCCAGCACTGACGGGGGAACCCAGGTCATACATGCTGTTAGAGAACTCCATCGCTGCTGCTTTTGAACCTGGTGTGTGAGTGATGGAGGAGGAGAAGATTAGAGGTCATTAATATTACTAAGGAAGTCCAACTTTAATCAGAGCCACACATCTTTCTAATACATGGCCTCCAAACCGTCCATGTGTCACCTGGATCATTTCCCTGCACTGTATGGCCCACGCTAACAAACATCTGGATGCACTTAAGCAATCGTGGCTCTAAAACAACAGCCACACATTGCAGAGGCTTCAGACAGCAAACAGAGCCCAAAATTAACAAAAGAGCACGCAACAGAAACAACCTGCATCCATTTATCATGAAGAGGCTGAGTTTAAGCTACACGTCTGTGGGCTTGAACAGGGACTACATTTATTTGAAATAAAGTAAGCAGAGAGAAAATCTAGGATGCTCAAGCACCACTGAGCTGGTATCTATGTCAGAACTGCTTCTAATGTGCGATGTTTCTGAAAGATCATGCCGAGCATTCCTAAAGTGAAATATTTTATCTGCACTATAAGGAAAAAAACGAGAAACATTTGGAATAAAAATAGTTTTTTTTTTATTTTTATTTGTCAGTCTTTGGATTTTATAGAGAGTTTGAAAGGTTTAGCTTCCTGTGTTGAGTTATTTTGATATCCTTCATTGTGTCTGTTCCCTGTGCTTCCTGTGTTGCCCCTGTCCACGGTCTCATGTCTCACTTGTAGTCGATTCCTGTTTTATTTTGGATTATGTTGTGCTTCTGGGCTATAATTTGTTCTGTTTTGTCATTTATAACTATACCCTGGAGATATGACTGTTATAATCAGTGTTGAGAAGGTTACTTACAAAATGTATTCCACTACAGATTACAGAGTACATGCCCCAAAATGTATTCTGTAACGTATTCCATTACGTTACTCAATGAGAGTAACGTATTCTGAATACTTTGGATTACTTAATATATTATCATGCTTTTGCTGTGTGATTTATTACTATTACTGAAGGATAGTCACCATACCAATACCAACTAGATTTTTAAATCTTAATATAAATGAGTAACAGTAGGTGGACATTAGGTAAGGCTGCACTTTTTGCAGCGATCTCGTATAGAAAACTATTCCGCAGGTATATAAAACAGCTCTGAACCGTAGTAAAGGGACCTCTGGCTAATACGTCGGGTTCGTGTCGGGCTCGTCGCCCAAAACTAGCTTTACTTTGTTGTCTGGGTCAACTTTGCTAGCGAGAGACAGAGAGAGGCGTTGAAAGGCTGCTCCAACAGAACTTATTGTTTTTGGAGGAAAACACGAACACGGTGTACAGTCGAGTCTTAATAGCTTACTTACAACTGGACTCGTCAGGCACTCTTCTTGGCTGCAGTGGTTATTATTATATTTACATGCTTACACTCTACCTATTGCCTTCACATTGAATAATTTTTTTGAATAATAATTTTTAAAAATATTTCGTCACGTCATTATGCGGGCCGCAAAGGCATTAGAGCCTTTTCATGCGCGTTTTGTTTGGGTTTCCACCAGCGTGGAATCACCAAACATAGAGAGGGCATAGTCTAACATATGAAACAGGAAAAATCGCAGTGTAATCCATTTATTTCAACAAAGTAATTGGATACCACCTTTTTAAACGGTAACTGTAACAGGATACAGTTACTCATATTTTGTATTTTAAATACGTAACGGCGGTACATGTATTCTATTACTCCCCAACACTGGCTATAATAATACACTTCTTACAAATCCTTTATTAACACTTTGAAACAAATTTAAGAATAATTTTACTTTGGAAAAGCACATTGAAAGCTCCCAAAGCACAAACACACTGATATCAGTTCAAACTGGATAATATCCCCCAGAATCTGAAGGTGCATGCTGAAGGTGGAGTCATAGTAACATAGTGAGAGACCAGATTTTGCAGCTGAAATAAAATCGCCAGTTTGGAAGCTGGTGTTTCATATATGATGTCAGGTAAGCAAAGCATGCAAATTGTGATGCAATGACAAGTTCAAGTTGCCCGCTACTTAGTACACTGTCAAGGCCTTGTATTAGTAAATGTGTATGTAACTGATTACAACTGTAAAGCGTTTTAATTTCTTAGGTAGTCCTAATAATTTATTTCTGCACCATTAACAGCCTTTACTCTGTGACCCGTCTGCATCTCATAACATCTACATCCCAGGACTGGCAGCATATAGACAACTTATTAAAAGGTAGCTGTGATAAAGGTTTGGAGCCGCTCCTCTGCCTGCAAACAGATCAAAAACAACACCAATCGTTAACCAGCAGAGTGCTTTCACAAGTATTACCGCAAGAAGCTTTTCGACCCCAAAAGCACAGAAAAATCTGTCTTGATCATGGAATGCAATATGACCGACATATCTAAATTCCTGATAAGTGGCTCTAATTTCCTCGTTAGCGACTGGCTGATGCTATCGCTAATGGCATTTTTAATGTCTTTCTATTTGTGGTCAGTGAGAGCCGGAACAGCAAGCTCAAAGGCCTGGGTGAGATCAGCACGTTGATGGCAAATAGTAACAACAATTACAACAACGATAGCAGTAAAGCCTCTTTTCTCCACTTGTCTGTGTGAAAATAAGTCGCAGGGCAACTGTGAGAATACAACTGCAATTTTATTTCATCTGCTGATTATTTTCTCAATTGATGAACTGCCTCGACTACAAAAAACTGGGAATAACCGACAGTGTTATTTTTAAAAATCACTTGATTGATTGAAGTTCCCACAGATATCCAGCAAATGAGAAAATTACAAAAAATGATTAACTCACTATCAAAACAGTTTCATCAGTCACCACAAGTGATAATAAAGTAACTACTAATAGTTTACCATTTACCAAAATTTTACTTTCATTAGTGACCAAAACATTTCTGATTCTGACGGATTCACAGGAAATCCTCCGCGTCGGTCCTTCTCTCCCTCACCCTGTGACTGAACTGATGTGCTTTCCCACATCATGCTGCTCGATCACATTAAACATTTACCCCACTGTCAGTCTAATCTTTTCTGTCCAAGGCTGAGCTGCCTGCAACAAACTTTGTTATACTGTACAAACACAGAAAACGAGGCAGTCTCACCTGCCTCGTCACAAGCCTGCCATTTATTAACCTGCTGTGTTCAGAGATTTTACACTGTTACATGGGGTTAATAGCTCAAAATGTTATCTTATCAACTCAACCTTTTGAGAAAATAACTCAAAATTGAGAAATTAGCTAGAAATTTGGGGTTAGCAAGTCAAAAGTTTAAGATAATAGGCCAAAAAAAGGTATGAGCTGAACTCAAAGCAAACCCAAACACTGAAATATATCATTTTTAGCTCTAGTAAGTTATCTTTTACGGATGAAAAATGGTAAACAATCTGCACTCATGTAGCCCTTTTGACCTTTGACCTTATAGGTTACACAATGTGCTTGACAATGTGTTTGCTTGTCATAAGTTGAAGCTTTATCAATATTGTACATAATCATTTCCTGCAGCTCTACTGTAAAAAAATAAATACTAATGCATTATCACACATATACCTATGACTGGGGATGGATATTGACAAGATTTTATTGATACAGTTGCCACAAACGACTCAGCTCTCATGTCTGCTTCCTTACTGGGTTCTGATCAATTTTGGCTGCAAAAACACTTCCAGCTGTATAGACGGATAAGGGAAAACCACCCTCAGGTTTCCTTGATATGTGACCTCAGTAAATACTCCAAAAATTATTTTCACTTTCTAAATTATGTTCCCCATCAATGAACAGAAGGAGGATAAAGTAGGGCATGCTTCAGAGCAGGCCTATTTTCTGCCTGACAAGCCACTAATGCATGAGCATGCTGACTCCTGGTTTCAGATAGCAATGAACAAGAAGCTCAGGCCAAGGCTTTAAAATACAGGCCACGGACAGTGCTACACAGCAAATTCAAAAGTGTTAAATGTTTTGGTGTTAGTAGTCTTCTTGCAAAAGTAGAGTTAATTTTACTCTAAGTAGAGTCACATTCTTTTAATGTAACTCTGAGGTGTAAAATGATAGTAGTTAAAATCGAGTGTTAAAAATGAGTGTTTCTATTTCAAATCTGGAGGTGTTACAATGGAAACATTAACTCTTGACCTCTTAACTCTGAACTCCTACAGGGGCTATGACACCAATAGAGTAAATTCACAGACTCCGCCCCCAGCACGGCTCCAATCGAAGCTGAAGTGAAGCCGTTTCAGAACATTTTGCTCTACATATTTGAGTTGTTTGCCATGCTTGGTAAGTCATTTTTTCAAAGATTGTTTCAATTATTATTATTAGCTTTTACTTCTGTGGCTCTTTGGAGTTGAGACAAAGCTGTGTGAAAGGCATTAGCCATGTTGCTCGCTGATAGCATAATATTCTGTTTTAGCTAGCTGAAAGGTATTGTTTGCAGGCAAATACCACAGAAAAAAAGCTTGCATGTGAATTTTCAGTCAAACCTTTGGTCAAATACACCTAAAACAATGTCTAGAATGTGAAATGTTGGTATAATGGTGCTACTTGAAGCCTGAAAACGATCTCCCATAAAAAAACGAGCAAAAGTAGCAGATGTCCTGACTGGGTTCTACGTTAGCATTTAGATCCCTCCAGAGTTTTGTGCACACGGTTTAGGTAAAAATAAAAAAGGTTGAGGTTTTACATTTAGTTCAGTACTACCTGTTGCCTGTGTCCTTGTCTTTTGGGAAAATACTTTACACAAGCAATGGCTCAAAGAGGATTCCTTTTTTTTTTACTGTGCTGCAATTGATTTGTGCCATTAATTAGTGTCAACTAATTTTTATTCAATCTCCACATAGGATATGCTTGTGAAGATGGAATATGGGGGAGAGCAGAAGTGCGTTGCAGTTCCACAAAGTGATGACTGAAGGACATGTATATTGTATTGAAGAAACAAGTGATGAGAATGCTGTTATTTGCATTTACCAGCTCACCTATGTCAGACCTTTTGATAAACAAAATTCTAATGAAAGTGAGAACATGTACACTGTTACATCTTTCAGAAAATGTTTTGAAATTGTGGTGCACAGTTCAGAATAAATGTTTTTCAAAAACCATTGCGTCTTTTTAGTCAATGTTTATTTCCAAAAGAAATTTCTAGAAGTTCAGAACAGTAAAATTCCAGCTTTTTAGAATTAATTAGAAGATAACTCTTACGTAGTTAAACTAAAATACTCTTTGAGAGTTAATATATAAACTCTTAACACCAAGTGTTAAATTATCAACTCCAGACAGATTTGGTGTTTAACACTAAATCAGAGTTAACGTACCAACTCTCCAAAAAGAGTTCAATTAACACTCTCTGGTGTGGACCCATATAGACACTTTAATAGTGTTGAAATCAAATCCGACAGTGTTAATTTGGACATGCTGGATTTGCTGTGTACCTCTCAGCCTCCTAGTAGACACACCTATTGTATCAATTTAAGAAGTCTTTATCGCATTGTTCTTAAGTTATAGCATTTCTAAGATTTTCAGAGATTTTCAGAAAATTTGACCTCTGACCTTGAGATTGAGGTCACTGAGACTCGCCTACGGTATCATCTTGAAACTCCTACGTTGCTTCATTCCCGAGTTATCACTTTCACAAACTTGGGTGCCCACCTCACCCACCCGGCAATACCTCATCAGCCTTTTACGGCCGAATGGTAAAAATGAACCAGAGTGGGTGACGTCATAGCGGTTCAGTCCATCTTTAACATACAGTCTATGAGTATCAACAAATATACCACTTACGTTCTGGACGCTTCTGGTGCTGGCAAACACATTTTTTTATTATGTTGCTGTGGCCGATGCACAAAGTTTCCACTTTAGTTCTCAGTAACAATCACTAATTGCCCAAATTACAACAGCAATACAGAGCAGTGTTACAGCATTAACCCTTTAAGACCTACCATAGAACCAAGTTCACCAGAGCTTATATTATATTTTTACATGCTGTGGAGCCATTTTTGGGAGCATTTCAAGCTGATATACATCAACACAACCATTATAGCCCAAATTTTAATAATATGTATGCATTAAGTGCATAGTAATTACATACATCGCAAAAAAGCGCAATAAACTACAAAAAAATTTAAAATTGTTTTTGTTTTTTTGACATACATTTCTAGTTAGAGAAATTTAAGAGGTTTATCCCTCAAAACTGTAAATACAAAAAAGTTGCACAAAATAGTTTCCCACCACAGGAAATTTATTTTGAGTGTCTTCATAGTTTTATTTTTGAAATACACTAATTTTTATATACTGCAGGAAAAACACAAATTTGCAAAAAAACAGCATATGCATCAAAATAAACTATTTCCAGCAGTGCAATATGAGTCCTAAGCATCCCAGAAACGACACAGAAAGTCATAAAGTCAAAGATAACTTTTAAAAACACCAGTATAAGCTCATAAGGTCCTGATGGTAAAAAAACTACATTTCCGCAAAATGACGTCACTTCCGGTTTCGGGCAGGTCATGGCGGACATGCGATAGTTCGCGCTGATGGACGTAGGAAGTGTTATGAACAGCTGATCGGATCGGCAAAGCATGTTTCTGGAATATTATGTTTTTGTTGCTGCAAGTGCTTTTTATGCAGTTTTTGCAAAACTATATGTGGAAGGAAACTGTGACCGAGGACAAGCTGATGGCATAAGATGTAAGTACAACTCCTCCGGTTTCATTAGTCAAAAAAATTATTGCGCTAGCTCACGTGGTTGCAGAGCTACAGGGATTTAAAAATAGTTACGCAAAATGGAGCGTGCCCACTCCGACCGGCTTTAAAGGGTTAATACAGACCAGATGATGCTTATTTGTAGCGCACGGTGCTGGAGAAGCCAACCTGTGTGCAGATACTGATTCATGACATGCTGAGACTTCCACTCACCTCTAAACACTAACTCAAAGTTTACACTTGTTGCTTTCTAGCCTTTACCTGCAATGATGTCGTCCATCTGCTCCAGTGCCGCCTCGAGCATGTGACTGGCCTCTGTTTCCATGGTGATGGCAGGTAGCATCAGATCTCAGGTGTTCTGATGTTCTACAGAAGAAATAAAAAAAATAAGTTAAGTAGCAACTTGCTGTACAACGTACTCGAGACTTTGACAGAAAAAATATATATTTGTGGATTTCTGGAGTAGCGAGTGGTTCCCCAAACCAAAACAGAGAGACCAGTGCTGCACCACTCCTAGAGACAGGGAGGGTTTTGCTTACCCAAAGGTTATGCATATTCATATAGAGATACAAAAGAGGACTAAATCTGATTATTTTTGTGCTAAGAAAACAAATCTTTATTTATTTTTTTTTAAACTGGTCTGTTTGAAAGTAGTTTATAGCTGTTCGCATGATTTTTTCGTACATTTCGCCAGTTGAAAATGGATGGAATGGAAGTTTTACAGTTTAGAGTAAAAGATCTATCATATATATTTAATCTATATAATATTCTGGATATTTAAAATTGAGCTGTTGTATATATTAGAGCTATTCCTTATATTTTATAATGTTGTAATATATTGAATTCCTTAATTTAGTTCAGTCTGTAACTGTTCTTATTGTCTTGGAGCAACTGTAACTACATAATTTCCTTACGGATTAAGTATTCTGATAATTTCTCGGATGGCCTGGGAACGCCTTGGTGTTTCCCCGGATAAACTGGGCTTCTCTGCTTAGGCTGCTGCCCCCACAACCCTGCCCCGGATAAGCAGAAGAAGATGGACAGATGGTGGATTCTGATTCTAATATTACTAATAATAACCATAAATTCTGCCAGTATCGGTCAACAGGACCAATAACAACAACAACAATAGGCCGATATATTGGTGCACCCCTAGTAAAAACTTAATTGCATCAATGGGTTTTTTGGGGGTAACAATTTAACTTTGTCTGAAGGATTTCAAGTTAAAAAACAAACACATTTTTACAGCTCCAGGTGATAAAAACATCCCTAACAGTGACTCACAGGACAACAAAGAGTTACGTTCGACTAAAGCTGCATTAACCATCAGTCACCACCAGGGTCCAAAAAAATGACGATAAATGTTTAGATGTTCTTTTAATTTGATTGATAAAAATCTCTCTCAGGAGTTTTGCTGAGTTTTGAGGTCTTTGCATTGACACAGCGTACGTCATTGTTTTATTTTACAGACACAGATATAACCCACAAACTCGCTAGTCTTTAAAAAAATCCTCACTACATGCACAGAGGCAGCGTACACGTAACTAGGAACAACCCTACAAGAACAGCCACGGCTTTCCATCCATCATCACTGCCTCCGGCTGCCCCTCCAACTCCTGACATCCTTGTTTCCTGCTTTTCAGCCCTCCCAGTCCTCCCTTCTTTGCCTGGCACTCATCCCTTTTCTGTCATCTCTCCTTCAAGGCTCTCACCCTGCTGTCACGCTGTCATGCCAGCTTACAAACAAACAGACATCATCATGTTCAAATCGAAGAGGAAGGATGGTGATGTAATCTACTGACACGTGGGAGAATAAACCCCCCTGCACGGCGCACTAATGCTCATCTGCATTAGCACCAACTGGCACATCATCATGACAAGTGACAATGAAAATCAGCATGAAACACACTGAATGGAATTACAGTAACATGCTGTCATTACTCTGTAAGACAGCATCAGAATTCCCCAAAGATTCCCCATGATGTAATGTGATGGGTGTGTGTGTGTGAGTTTGTCTGTCAGGACTGTCAAATAAAATATGAAATACACGAACAAAATGAGTCTTCGGTTGTTAAAAGAAAAGAAGAAGAAAGAAACAGTAAAGCTGGCCGCTGTCTGTCTCTGGAGCTTTGCAGTACGCTGCAGGCGGCTGCTACTCCGGGGCTTAATGGAGCCTTTGAAAGCATTTAAAATATAACAATAATAATAATAATAATAACACAGCAGGGTAGAGTAGGTACAGAGACAAAGACTAATGAATGACTTTACCTACTGTAATTAAGAGAACATAATAGGATGACTGAACATCCAAAGGTCCTTTTATTTATTACTTATTACAGTCATATTAGTACATATAACTGTGCTTGTAGCATTTTGTATGGAAGCCCGTTTCCGCCACAAAAAAAAAGTATCCATAACTTGAAATTTCAAGTTATCGTCCTTGAAATTTTGACTTATTTACTCAAAATTTTGAGAAAAGTAACTCGAAATTTCGGGTTAGCTCTACATGAATAGGGTAATCTACATGAATGAGGTCATTTTCTTGTTATGAGAAGGATCTGGCGCAGAGGAATGCACATTCAAAATCGGATCGCAACAAATTGGTGCTTTCCAGAGTACGTTTGCTGATAATAATGCCATGCAATTCAGCTAATAACACAAGGATTTCATAATAATAGTCAGCAATTTGTGCATTCATGACTGGCTGTAATACTGGTAGCTTAGCTGTAGCATTTGTAGCTGAGGGCTTCAGCTTCCGGGTAACACGGAAATGACGTAATTCCCGCAGATTGACTGGATTGATACTGACTTGCAATGCTAACTTGAAATTTCGCGTTACTTTTCTCAAAATTTTGAGTCAATAAGTCAAAATTTTGAGAAAAGAACTCAAAATTTCAAGTTATGGATACTTTTTTTAGTGGCAGAAACGGGCTTCCATAATTTTGCCATTCTGTGGGAATAAACTGACTTTTGAATGGTTTACACCTGCGTGATTTTTTACAAATGACCAGTGTTGGTCAAGTTACTTGAAAAAAGTAATCAGTAACTAATTACTGATTACTTCCCCCAAAAAATAATCCCGTTACTTTACTGATTACTTATTTTCAAAAGTAATTAATTACTTAGTTACTTAGTTACTTTTTAAAAATACGATTTACAACCTGAAAAATGTAATCAAATGGAAAAGTCTCTTTTTAAAACTTGTTTTATTAGTTTTAATCTTTTAACTTTATGCATCAAACAAAAATTTAATTATATGCAACATTCTCTGACTGGAAGAAATTTGTTTAATATTTAAACTTATTTTCTGCACATTCCAGCACATAAAATATATATTTTTTGTGTGTTTACACTCAGTCTTTCAAATAGATGCAAGTAAAACAAAGCAGAAAATAAATAAAGTCAAAGACTAGCGGTCCTGTTGCTCTATTTTCACCTGTAAAGCAGGAGTGGGGTAGGCGTAGGTTTACCCTGGTGCAGGTGTGCCGCAGCGGTCAGTGGAAGAATCCGCGAGTTTCTCTGCGAGTTTCCCATTACTTCGTTGCTACTCGGTGCTTGCTCGGAAGTTTAGGGGTTTTTTTCGCTGTAAAAAGAAGTTTTCTTCCCACGCACAACGGACACTAATGTTTTTGTCACTTTTTATGGAATCAAACTTAAACTAAGGTCAGTACTTCTGCGCTTTAAACGCTGCACGCTCATACTCTCTCCCGCACTCGATATATGATCCATTGTTGATCTGCACACAGCTGTTGTCACAAACGTCGCACTCGCTTACGTCACTGTCATGAGACATTCTCGCAAAAAAAAAATCACGGTTTTAGTAACGCAGTAACGCAGCGTTCCTACGGGAAAGTAACGGTAATCTAATTACCGTTTTTGCAATCGTAATCCCTTACTTTACTCGTTACTTGAAAAAAGTAATCGGATTACAGTAACGCCCATCTCTGCAAATGACTACCCCAACATTACTTTTTGTTAACTGGACAGAGCTACAGTGTGCATTTGTGTGCACAGATGAAGAAGCGTGTGTTTAAATAATGCCCAGTGTTATGTTCATTATAAATGACTCCATATTAGCATTGTGCAGGCCGAGGGTGACAGCACCATCAGATACTGTGACACACTGTCTCTGTCCAGCTGCATTGTTGACCTCGACAGAACAACATCGCCTTTGTGTCCACTGTGTGTGTTTGTGTGTGTGTGTGTGAGCTTGAAAGGGCCACAGTGTGTGAAACTAAGGTAATCACAGTTTTACAGTGAGACTGCACATAAAGGTGCTGATACACAGAGATTACTGATCTCCACAGAGCTGACTATACAAAGTGTAAAGAACAAGATCCACTGTGGAGAGAAGTTTGTGAGGGTTGAGTGGTCAGGGTGTGTTCGTGTGTGTGTGTGCGCGTGTGAGAGCCTCTGAGTTTGCGTGTGAGTGGATAGATTGCTCTTGCTAAAGAGATGTGTCACACTGAAACTGCTTCACACTAACTGAAAAGCTCATTAATATATTTTCACTTTCATCCTCTTTTCACTGCTTTCTTAAAGCACCTTAACTAAGATGACAATTTTCAAACGTGCTTTGCAGAAAGAAGCTATTAAAAAAGAGAAAGCACATACTGGAGAGCTTATTTAAGGTGTTTGATATCCCATCAGTCGCCTGTTACAGTCAAACAATCAAAGAGCAATTAGGCAGTGTTTGTGAACATGACAGGCTTGCTCATTCATGGATGTGAGAAAACAGACACGCCTTTTCCCACGATCGCAGATGCACTCCAGAAAAACACGTTTGTCAAACGTGGAGATAAACGTGACCTGTTTCTTACAGCTACACCCTCCTCGGTGTTGACAGCTCTCTCACCTGAGTCAAAAGGAAAGCGGATACTCGGCCAAGTTTAATCCGGTCTCTAACCTCATGTGCTGACGGGACATATCCGAAACTTCACGTCTACAGCTAAAAATACACATTAAACTACTTTTACAGCTTAATTCAAGAACCAGTTTCATGAGTAAGATAAGACCAACACATCTAATTACTCAGACCATTACAACCTGTCGTCTAAGCAAGTAGGGGCCTGTGCTATGATGCAGGATTTGGGACTTAGTGAGGGTTAACGCTGGGTTTTCAGCGACTCACATCCTACTGAGGTATCTTATTATGTTAACTTATAGTCAAGGTTATTATCGTTAACGAAAACTAACGAAATAACGAAAACTAGAAGTGAAAGAACATTTTTGTTAACGGAAATAAAAACAAAAACAAAAAAAGGAAAACGAACTAAAACTGGAATGAGTGTTCACAAAACTAACTAAAATTAACTGAATTTATAGCAAAAATGTGTTTAGTTTTCATTGATGTGTGCGTGTCATACAGTAGTCAAGGGTGAAAATGAAGTTTAGTTTCCAGATTTTTTTCTTGCTGTGTCTCATTATGCCAGCAGGTGGCAGCACGTTAGTCGAGTCGTCTGTGTTGCTGCTCCGTCCACGCACAGAATCATGTCAGGAAAAGTTGGGAGCCAGAGTCCAATTTGGGATTACTTTGAATATGACTGTGTTTTGGATAAAGCAAGTGTCTTGTAGTGGAAACAGACAAATTATGAGGGACATTTCTAAAGGGAAAAAATCCCACAAACCTTAAAGTGCACTAGAAAAGCTCACACAAGAAGGCTAACCTAGCTTAGCTTGAGAAGGTAAGGGAGCACACTCAACCCTCATCCCCAGAAAACAGAAGCTAACCCCAGGCAAGGCAGCGTGATGCATCCCGAGACAACAGGACGGGGATATCTGCACAACTGTGTGAGTCAATTACCTTCAAAAAGTTTATCAATTCACTTGAACCAAAATTACGAACACCCGGTGCTGCGAGAGTTAATAGTCTCATTGGGGTCAAGATATACATTTTATAGTTGCCTGGTATCAATGGTTGTTCATCTGCCTTTATTTATTTATTTAAAGAACCCATAGGTGGGAATGTGAGTTGTCTGTCTCTGCATGTTAGCCCTGCGACAGACAGGCGACCTGTCCAGGGTGCAGTATGGTAGCTGGAATAGCAACATACCCAAGGATGAGCAGAATGACTGATATGATGAAACTGGGATTTTGTTACACTTAATTATTGCAAACACAACTAAAACTATAACTGAAACTAATCAAAACTAAACTGAAACTAAGGATTTTCAAAAAAAAAAAAAAAAAACTAAACTAGCAAACAATTGGTAAAAACTAATTAAAACTGATATAAAATTGAAAATCTGAAGTCAAAACTAAATAAAAATAAAAACTAATGAAAATTGCAAAACTATTAAAACCTTGCTTATAGTGCAGAACTAACAGGCTCCACTTAAGTTATGCTCAAGATAAGAGATGAACATGTACTGAATCAAAGCCTAAACAGAAAGCAGAGCTGACATTCCTGGAAGCTGCTTTGGACCTTTGTGTGCAGACAGAGAGAAGGTTTATGGTTCTTACACATCCGGTCAGTGGTCATTTTCTTCTGGCATAAGAAAGCATGTCACTTTTATTCAGTTTACAAAACTTTATGGAAAGATGAACGCTGTGTCGCTTTTAGTATGTATTACATGCTTAACTCCTTTGTATTTTTTGAATTTTACAGTCTATACTGCTGTCAGTAGACCTGTCCGTGCTCTCAGCTGGTCATGTGATACCAATACTGCCTCTTTTGTGAATGTGCTCACAGTTAGATTTGGAAATCCTGGGTTATACTGAGGAGTTGATAACCACCTTCTTGTGACCGCCTAGCCTGATTTCTGATGTCAGGGAAAGATAAGGAAAAGTGGGTAAACTTGCTTTGTAGCCACTGCTCCAGTTTCACCAGGTTTCCATGTTGACAGAACAGCTTCTGAACAACAATGCACGACTATCAGCACCTCTCTGCATAGCCACCTCTTGCATTCACACCATTTAGAAATACCTACTGCCCTGCAGCCTGCTGCGAGTGGGGATAAACTGCAATCTAAATATCCTCAAATCCAGCATGCTGCAATCCAAGCACATTTGTCTCACAAAGCGACTCTATATGCTTGCTGCAGAACCAAACACTTCCCATTTCAGACTGAAAAAAAAAATCCAAAATGCTTTGATTTAAAAACCCTTCAAAGAAATAAAACAAAATCTTCTGGCGTCAGATTCAGGTGTTGAAATTGTTGACTCAGCCAACGAGGGCTTCAAAACAAAGCATGCATTTGATCCACGAGTGTGCCATGTGATTATAATCAAACATCTGTCTGTGTGAACTCATATCAAGAGATCTGTTCTGTTCACTTTATTGAAAACAAGGGAGTTTGTCTACTGTTATATGCCATCGCACCCGCTCCCCCCTCGTCACCTTCATGCTCTGTGCAACTGAACAACACAGGCAAAGCTTGTATGAAAGAGACACTGCATATGAAAGTCAGGAGGTAAAGACTGTGAGGATAAACAGAAAGGGTAGTTGGATTAGTATCCAGAGTACAGCAAGCAAATAAATCAAGTGTTGCTTACAAGAATAAAGTAAAAGCAAAGAGAGAAAGTGCATAGAGGAAAATGTCAAAACAAAGTAATTATGAGGAAAATAGGATGAAGTCCAGCATCAAACAAAGAAGCAAAAGAATAAAAACATCTAATGGTTTAACCCTTTAAGACCTACCATAGAACCAAGTCCGCCAGAGCTTATATTATATTTTTACATGTTGTAGTGCCATTTTTGGGAGCATTTCAAGTTCCTATACATCAATACAACCATTATAGCCCAGATTTTAATAATATGTCTGCATTAAGTGCATAGTAATTAAATAAATTGCAAAAAAGTGCAATAAACTACAAAAAAATTGAAAATCGTTTTTGTTTTTTAACATATATTTCTAGTTAGAAAAATTTAAGAGGCTTATCCCTCAAAACTGTAAATACAAAAAAGTTGCACAAAATAGTTTCCCACCACAGGAAATTTATTTTGAGTGTCTTCATAGTTTTATTTTTGAAATACACCAATTTTTATATACTGCAGGAAAAATGAAAATGAATATTATAGTGCAAATTTGCAAAAAAGCAGCATATGCATCAAAATAAACTATTTCCAGCAGTGCAATATGAGTCCTAAGCATCCCAGAAACGACACAGAAAGTCATAAAGTCAAAGATAACTTTTAAAAACACCAGTATAGGCTCATGAGGCTATATGGTAAAAAACTACATTTCTGCGAAAATGACGTCACTTCCGGTTTCGGGCAGGTCATGGCGGACATGCGAAAGTTCGCGCTGACGTCTATTCCAATGTAGGAAGTGTTATGAACAGCTGATCGGATCG
The DNA here is from genome assembly GCF_963576455.1 of Neolamprologus multifasciatus. Lineage (NCBI taxonomy): Eukaryota > Metazoa > Chordata > Actinopteri > Cichliformes > Cichlidae > Neolamprologus > Neolamprologus multifasciatus. Next base: position 5,823,015 of record NC_140445.1, read on the forward strand.
GCAAAGCATGTTTCTGGAATATTATGTTTTTGTTCCTGCAAGCGCTTTTTATGCAGTTTTTGCAAAGCTATATGTGGAAGGAAACTGTGACCGAGGACAAGCTGATGGCATAAGATGTAAGTACAACTCCTCTGGTTTCATATGCAAAAGAAATTATTGTGCTAGCTCACGTGGTTGCAGAGCTACCGGGATTTAAAAAGTAGTTACGCAAAACGGAGCGTGCCCGCTCCGACCGGCTTTAAAGGGTTAACTCTGTGTTGGTTGGCCGAATGTTTCAGTCTTTGGCGAGAAATCAAAAAAAGCAAAGTCAGCAGAGAAAACTCAGACTAGCTGTTACTCAAACATGAGGTTAACAGAAAATTAAATCTTATCAGACCTGGTCCAAACTGTCATGGGAGTATTTTAGTTTTAGTGCCTCTAAACTGGCACTAAAAACTTTACCTGACAATGGAAACGGCCATTTAAATGGCACGACCTTTCTTTTTCCCCCACTACAGCAAATCTCAAAAGGCCTCAGTAACTATGTGTGTGCTGAAATGTTTGAGCACAGAAAAAATGCACAAGCAACATTTAGATCATGTAGGTTTGTTGTCAACATGCGCGTCCCACCACAGTCTCTGACTCGCCTGAGGAAATGAAATATATGGAAATCACAGTTTTTTAGGCTGCAGACGTGTTTATTCCATATATAAAGTCAGGCATCGAAACAAAATCTATTGGAAATGACTCCCTTTTGGAGCCAGACTCAAGTGGCCATTAGAGGAACTGCAGTTTTTGACACTTGAAGCTGCAGTACTTGATTTTCTGCCACAAGGGGGCAGCAGAACCAGCTGTAACCAACAGTTACCTAATATAATAATAAGTGTTTGCAGCATTTTTTTGGTCTCAGCATCTGACTCAGTAGTCGCCTATATAGTCATTACATGCTAGACTACATGATCCAACCCTGGGCTCCTGTCATCCCCCATCACTCTGCCAACTGTCAAAGGCCAATACCACCGCTGCTGGGGAAGAGGGGGCACAGTGTTAGTGATGAAATCCACCCTCCATAATGCAGACTGTATGATTCAAACACAAAAACACAACAGGAGGAAGTTTATTTTCCACTTCCAGCATGATGAGAAAGAAAGTGCAGAGCCTACTTCACATACAGCCTACTGTAGTTAGCGAACAGCAATGCAATGGGTATTAGCTCACAGTAGGAATTCTTAACATCTGCTTGCTTCTTCTTTTATTCTACTTTAGGGCTCTAGTGCTGCTTACTCATTAAAGTTTTATATCTCTAAAATATGTCTCTGTGTGGGGAGGACACAGTCAGGGCAGACTTAATGCATTCATTAGATAACAAACTTTTAAAAAATGGTTTTGTTTATAAGCTAGCGCGACTCACTCTGACCATCATCGATCGACCCATCTGCAGCGTGAATTAAAAACCTTGATTTCCAACTTACACAAATGATTCATACTTTCTTAATCCAATTGAAAACTCAAAGTGACTACCTTTTACTACCAGCCTCATTCAATTAATCACACACATTCATTCAAGTGCTTTTTTTTCTATTCGTAAGCAAATTTAACAAACATTCTTTGATTTAGAGTGATTATAAGTGACCATTCTCACTTTATATTTACCTTACTTACTCATTTGATTCATTGTATTGGGGTGATCGTGGCTCAAGAGTTGGGAGTTCGTAATCGGAAGGTTGCCGGTTCGAGCCCCGGCTCGGACAGTCTCGGTCGTTGTGTCCTTGGGCGAGACACTTCACCTACCGCCTACTGGTGTTGGCCAGAAGGGCCGATGGCGCGATATGGCAGCCTCGCTTCTGTCAGTCTGTCCCAGGGCAGCTGTGGCTACAACTGTAGCTGCCTCCACCAGTGTGGGAATGTGTGTGCGAATGGGTGGATGACTGGGTGTGTAAAGCGCTTTGGGGTCCCCTAGGGGGGACTAGTAAAAGCGCTATACAAATACAGGCCATTTACCATTGTAAACACAAAACAGACAAATTAACATAAGTTTAAAGTCCACTGATAATATCTACTAAGACACAGACACACATACGTTTGTGGAAATTTACTGGTAAAATTACAAATGCAAATATCTGACACATTCAGGTCGTGGCGGGACATGGGGTAAAGCGGAAGTTCAGTCCCAAGCAAAGCCTATCAATCTTATCGGGAGCTAATGTGTGAAAATGGCTTTAGCGACTAAAACCACCAACCTAAGTTGTAAGCACATTAAGACATGAGAAAATAATCTGTGAAATGTGCTAATTTGTGAACCGGTCTGCTAAAACACCAGATCATTACTTCAAATCTGCTGACAGACAGAGCTAAATAGCCATAGGGCTAACTGGGCAAACCAATCAGGGGTTGTATTGGTTTTTATTGCATGTGTTGTCCATATTAACCCTTTAAGACCTACCATAGAACCAAGTCCGCCAGAGCTTATATTATATTTTTACATGCTGTAGTGCCATTTTTGGGAGCATTTCAAGTTGATATACATCAATACAACCATTATAGCCCAGATTTTAATAATATGTCTGCATTAAGTGCATAGTAATTACATAAATTGCAAAAAAGTGCAATAAACTACCAAAAAATTGAAAATCGTTTTGTTTTTTTAACATATATTTCTAGTTAGAGAAATTTAAGAGGCTTATCCCTCAAAACTGTAAATACAAAAAAGTTGCACAAAATAGTTTCCCACCACAGGAAATTTATTTTGAGTGTCTTCATAGTTTTATTTTTGAAATACACCAATTTTTATACACTGCAGGAAAAACTAAAATAAATATTATAGTGAAAATTTGCAAAAAAGCAGCATATGCATCAAAATAAACTATTTCCAGCAGTGCAATATGAGTCCTAAGCATCCCAGAAACTGGCCATAAATGTCTGTATATACATATATGTATATACAGACATTTATGGCCAATTCCAGGCAGCCTACAGTGTTTCACAATAACAAACAACAAACAAAAGAATAATGCAGTTCACGTGACCTTTCCAGCGCACGCGAACCCACTATTTAAACCCCGGAACACCATACCATCGGCTTGCATAACCCCCGTATAATCGGCGACCACCTACTCGACCGGCGTTATTAGAGGTAAGTGGGAAAATATGTTGGCCACCCTCTGCGCCGCTCAAAATATACCTCTCACCCCTTTTTATTTATCTGCCCGGTCGATGGAAAGACGCGCAGCCACGGTAATTGTATAAACTAATGGTGGCGGTGCGTGTGTGCGCCCGGATCAGCTGTCTGCGGCCCGGGACGGTGTAACTCCGTCACAGACACAGAAAGTCATAAAGTCAAAGATAACTTTTAAAAACACCAGTATAGGCTCATAAGGCCTTGATGGTAAAAAACTACATTTCCGCGAAAATGACGTCACTTCCGGTTTCGGTTTCGGGCAGGAGATGGCAGACATGTGATAGTTCGCGCTGATGGACATCGGAAGTGTTACAAACAGCTGATCGGATCGGCAAAGCGTGTTTCTGGAATATTATGTTTTTGTTGCTGCAAGTGCTTTTTGTGCAGTTTTTGCAAAGCTTTATGTGGAAGGAAACTGTGACCGAGGACAAGCTGATGGCATAAGATGTAAGTACAACTCCTCCGGTTTCATATGCAAAAAAAATTATTGCGCTAGCTTACGTGGTTGCAGAGCTACCGGGATTTAAAAATAGTTACGCAAAACAGAGCGTGCCCGCTCTGACCGGTTTTAAAGAGTTAAAAAACAGAAGATAAACTATTGGGCAAATGCTAGCTTTGGAGCAAGACATGAACACTTCCACTAACTGTACTGATTTCCATCGTAGTCAAGATTCACATATACTTGATGTAGAGGACAAAACTGAACTCCTACAGTGACACTGTGCCTTCTGAGATAGCTTTGCTCTCCAGCACCTCAGCCTCCGTGGCCCTATGGTTGAGTTTCTGCTTTGTCAAAACAGCAAGAAGTCTAACTTTCTTCCTTTTTTTTAAGGAAGATTATGTCTCTGTAAGTGGGCTATTTTCTCCTCAGGCTCACCACCAGCGTCACACACAGACACACACACAGAGAAAAGCTATAAAAAGCATCTTCTCAAAGCTAAGTCTGTGGGCTTGAACACGGGTTAGATTATCTTTTCTAGTGTGTGACTGTGGGTGTGATCCGTGAACCGTGGCTGATGCGTTGCTGCTGGGTGGCCAAGAATATATAGTTTAATGTGACTCGCAGCGCCGCATTGCTCCGTGTTGAACTGCTCAGCTCTTTTTTGTCCTATTTAGTTCTGCTGAAGTGCTTTTGATTCAACTTGGTTCTGCTTCGCTCAGGTCTCTCAGTGAAACGTGGCTCTGTTTTCAGCTCTCTGCGGATCATCTGATTCTTTTTTCCTGCAACTGTGTTATACTCCATCAGTCCAGTTGACTTCTGCTCTCATTTCTACTGTAATCTATTTGTCCTCAGAGTGAGGGTAATGAACCATAACACAAAACAACACATGACTTCCAGTCAATGATAATCATGAGGGCAGCAAACAGCAATGGGAATATCCAAACATCGCTCCAAATCTATTTCCAGTCTGTTTTTCATAAGCTTCGTGTTATTTACATGAAGTGAGGACAATCTATGCAAGTCATAAAAGGTAAATAAAGGAGCTGTAACAAATTTGTACTTATTTGTTAACTAGGCTTTTTTTACACTGTCACAACGCATTCATTGTGATCATCATGCTGTTATTACTGTGTTATTACAGGCAGACTGACCTGGTGTCCTCTAATGAAATGTGTCCTTTTTCTCTTTAGAGGACATCGCCTATATCCGTGAGAGGCTGTTTTATAACTGTAGAGCTGATTTTTCCCTTTAACTAGGCACTACTACTCACAGTAGGATATACATGTGTATTTTCCATTTAGAAAAAACACATCAACAACATGGATTTTCCTACGTTTCTTTTTTAAACTGGTCCAAATCTTTCCCAATCCGGTGCGTGAATAATAACTTGATGCCTGAGCTGCCACTGACAAGAGTCACAGGAAGAGTAAATGAGTCAGAGGAGTCATATCATATCAAATGTTTTCCAGAGATACGGATTCTATCCGTGGCTTTTTTTGACACTACTTGAGTGCTTCTCCTTGTATTGCACACAGGCTTTCCTAAATTAATTGTTATGTTTCTCAGCTGCAAACATTAAATTTGCTAAGTAGTATTAGAGAGCAGTTAGCACCAATTGTTCTTGTTTCAATATGTAGTCTGTGAATAGTGCAAACAATCCAGCTTTCAAAATGTTGCTGGGTCTGGTTAGAGCGGCCCGGCTCAGGTCCGAGCGGATCTTCCGAGCAGAGGAAGAACTACCATTGCAGCTGCAGTTCAACATGGCAGAGTGAAACTCACTGAGTGAAACTCACTGAGAACCAAGAGCTTTCGTTGTCCATCAACAAGCTTCTGGCATAATTCTGGCTGGCTGGATTTGATCAGTCGTCTTGGTAGAATTAGTAGAGTTCAATTAAATGGGTTGGTTTCCTGGCACCAACCCAGCTTTTAATAATAGTCAACAAATTGTCAGTAGGACTGACAGCCGGTACAATGTCCTTTGGTTTGAAAGCCTCACCTTTACTCCACCAAACACACCTGTTGTCATTATGGCCAAACTGCTCAGTCTTTGTTTTGTTTCACTATAAATATCTTCTTCCGCTTATCCAGACCCGGATCGCGGGTGCAGCAGGCTAAGCTTGGACGCTCAGACCTCCCTCTCCTCAGACACGTACCGTCGTTCAGTCATGGCGATATAAAACTTGCTTCTCTGTCGACAGTGACGCTGGTGTGCCAGCAGTTTCCAGGTCATGGCAGGCTTGATTCCTGTTGGTTCCTGGGTTGTTCCTTGACATCCTAACCAATTTTCTCTCATGTTGGGGGGCAGTTTGGGTCTTCTTTGAGACTTTGGAAAAGTAAGATGAATAGAAATTCCTGGAAATCTCAGTTGAGACCTTCCTAACTTTTGTAAATCTACAACTCTCCTACCTATCTTCACTGAGTTCCTTGAACTTTCCCCATTTTCTCAGTATTGGTCAATGCAATGAGTGCTTTTTGACAACACTCACTTTGGTGGCTTTTTATGTCAGCAAAGAGAAATTACCAGCTGTTGTCAACCATCATTCTTAAAGAGGAGCTTATAGGCGTTCATCTTGTCAAGTTCAAAGACACCGTAGAACAGTTAGCACAATTAAATATATCCATTTATTTCAGCGTGTATTTATACTTTTGAGCCTGTGTGGATTAGAGAAAATCTAAAATAAAATCAAACTTGTTCACCCAACTTTTTTAAAGTCATTAAAGATGTATTCATGTGTAACAGTTCAAAGAAATAATTTCAAGACCAAAACTACCATGACATTCATGCCTATGATGAGTGCACGTTGACTCCAAGTTCTGACAACTGTGTTATAATAAAACGGTCAGAGTATATAATGCAGTAATATAATGTTAATGCTGATAGATAACAGTAAACCTTTACAATAAAATAGTTTATTTAGATGACTAATTTCAAAAACCCTGATCAGTCATTTGACATTTTTGGAATACCATAAAAATTAATTTCTTCCAACATGAATAACCCTATCGACTTTGACTGTGCATAGTTAAACTTGTAGCAGCAGCCTCAAAGAGAGGTTACAGGCCCCTCTTGTGTCAGTATACACATACCAGGAAGGTGTCGAGTACTTGTAATGTCAGCTGCAGAGCTGCCTGACTGTAGTAATTGTCAGTGTAACAACTTGCCCGAGGGGACCAACGGCTAAGATCAAAAGATTAAAGCTGTGAAAGAACCGTGTGCCTTTTTTGTGCTGACAGTTTAGAAGCACAGTGCAAAGAATGATCTTCGATTTAACCATCAGTGCACAGGTGGAAATTAGGACGAGATGCAGCATCTAAGGCATTCCTGGCTAAAAATCTAGTCATTTATTTTTCTCTATTGGTCGTTGTTTAATACATATTTGAAGCACTTCTGCAGCAGTGTTTAACCCTTTAAAGCCAGTCGGAGCGGGCACTCTCCGTTTTGCGTAACTATTTTTAAATCCCGGTAGCTCTGCAACCACGTAAGCTAGCGCAATAATTTTTTTTGCATATGAAACCGGAGGAGTTGTACTTACATCTTATGCCATCAGCTTGTCCTCGGTCACGTTTTCTTTCCACATATAGCTTTGCAAAAACTGCATAAAAAGCACTTGCAGCAACAAAAACATAATATTCCAGAAACACGCTTTGTCGATCCGATCAGCTGTTTGTAACACTTCCTACGTCCATCAGCGCGAACTATCGCATGTCCGCCATGACCTGCCCGAAAGTGACGTCATTTGGCGAAAATGTAGTTTTTTACCATCAGGGCCTCATGAGCCTATACTGGTGTTTTTAAAAGTTATCTTTGACTTTATGACTTTCTGTGTCGTTTCTGGGATGCTTAGGACTCATATTGCACTGCTGGAAATAGTTTATTTTGATGCATATGCTGTTTTTTTGCAAATTTGCATTATAATATTTATTTTCGTTTTTCCTGCAGTATATAAAAATTGGTGTATTTCAAAAATAAAACTATGAAGACACTCAAAATAAATTTCTTGTGGTGGGAAACTATTTTGTGCAACTTTTTTGTATTTACAGTTTTGAGGGATAAGCCTCTTAAATTTCTCTAACTAGAAATATATGTTAAAAAAACAAAGATTTTCAATTTTTTGGTAGTTTATTGCACTTTTTTGCAATTTATGTAATTACTATGCACTTAATGCATACATATTATTAAAATATGGGCTATAATGGTTGTATTGATGTATAGCAACTTGAAATGCTCCCAAAAATGGCACTACAGCATGTAAAAATATAATATAAGCTCTGGCGGACTTGGTTCTATGGTATATCTTAAAGGGTTAAAGCTAAAGAGCCTATCATGGCTTTTCTTGTACTGAGCAAGCCAAAGGCTCAGACTTCAGTCTATCCTAAATGCACAGTTTCAAACTTTGTCTTCTCTTCCCTTTGTATGATGTCATCCTATATAGAGGTGACATCACCGATTTTGTCATCCTGGGCATTCAGCTCCAGCTTTGACCACAAAAGCTTCATCCACCTGTTGAAGGGTTTTCTTGATGAGGGGCAGACAATCAGAACAAAGTTGTCTTGATGCATGCTTGATGCATGCTAGTGTCAGTCATTGTGCAAATGTCCTTCTTCAGCTGAGACTGAAATAGTCATTTGGATGAGTGACAAAATGTTTCTCCCACTGAAACGTCCAGATGAGCAGAATCAAGCTTTTGGGGCAGAACAAAGTTGGCTGAGAGTTAAAATGCTTTGTTGTTTCGGGGGATAAACTGAGAGCTAAACTAAGATAAAGAAAGGCTATTTTTGAACTGTGAGTTAGATAAAGTAAAAAATATGACTCCCAAGAAGCATCCAAAACAAGATAAGATTCTGTCATCTGAGCCACAAACAAAGACAAGCTTCAAAAATGCAGCTGAGAAAACAAATAATTCTCAGTTTTGACAGAATCCAGGAACTATGACTTCACGAACTGAAAACAATCAGAAGAAGCATCTAAAAAGCCCAAATGTTGAAGTTCATGCCTCTGACTGGCTCATAGCAAATGGATCTAGACTCTTTTACCTGAAACTTATGCATTTCTGTCACAATTACATGAAGTATAATCTTCTCACTTAGCAAACCCTCAATTCCACCAACTGCCATTTAGCGCGCAAACTTTTGGCTAGCTTTGATAGCATGCAACTCGGATCATAACAATCAACCCACCATGAAGTAACGAGGCCAGATTATCACTCGTACTATAATTTAACCAAATGCACATGAAGACAAGACAAAGTACAAAGAGACAGTAGAAGAGAGATTTTACCCACAAGGCAGAGCTTCCTCAACAAATGCAAACAGCAGAGCTGATAGGAGCTGACAATGAGCGGCACTTAGCCTCTGGACTGTCATCATAAGCACAGCTTATTACTAATCATCAGAAGAGGATGATAGAAGTACAGACACACACACACAAATGGGTTGCATGTAAGCGAAACACATTCATTGTCACAGTAATTTCTCAGCCCGCTAGTCATTCAATCATTTCCAGAGGAGCTCCGGAGAGTCTCTGCTAAAGAAATTGTTTTGACATGTAATTCAGTGCAGATTGCAGCCTTTGCTTTACAAATGATTCTCAGAGACAGAGCGGCACTGAAGGCAGAAGCAAAACAGCATATTAACAAAAACAATATGGGAGGATTTATACTTACTGGCTTTACTGCACTTCAAATACTACAGCAGATGATAAATACAGTCAGGAGGACATTACCTTAGAGGAAGACTAACTTCTTAGAGAAGAATTCAACAGTCTGAAAACATAATGCAAAGACTGAAAAAGTATCGCAATGAAATACAGTGTAGGAAGCCCAGAATGGCGTGTCAAACATATGGCCCAGGGGCCAGAACAGGCCTGTTGAGGGGTCCAATGTGGACCACAGCAAAAGGAAGAAACTGGAGAGAAGGAGGGCACAAATCTTACTTTCTTTTGTTCTATAGAAGAGATGAAGTGAGCAGTATAATCAGATCTGTGATTATCTGTGTTGCCTTTAATGCTGTATGGTTGTATATTTATTTGTTGTTCTGCATTTTCTTATTGTACTGCGGACGTTGATGTTATATTTTTATGTCTTTCTTGTCTGGATTGTTATTCATTGTCTGACAGTTTGTTAATTTTCTTATTTATTGTTTTTATATCTGGGACTACAAACAATATGGTCATTATTAGGCACTATCCGTTTTAAATAAATACATTTAAATTCCATCCATCTTCTTCTGCTAATCCGGGGCCGGGTCGCGGGGGCAGCAGCCTAAGCAGAGAAGCCCAGACCTCTCTCTCCCCAGCCACCTCCTCCAGCTTGTCCGGGGGAACACCAAGGCGCACCTAGGCCAACCGAAAAATATAATCTCTCCAGCGTGTCCTTGGTCTGTCCCAGGGCCTCCTCCCAGTGGGACATGCCCAGAACACCTCGCCCAGGAGGCGCCCAGGAGGCATCCTTGTCAGATGCATGAACCACCTCAACTGGCTCCTTTCGATGTGGAGGAGCAGCAGCTGAACAGATGGCTGAACTTCTCACCCTATCTCTAAATTGGTTGGCTGTCTGTCTCTCTGTTTAGCCCTGCGACAGATTGGTGACGTGTCCTGGATGTAGCCCACCTTTCGTCCTATGGCAACTGGGAAAAGCTCCAGCCTCCCCACAAAGGCTCCAAATTACGTAAGTGGAAGCTGAAGGAAGAATGGATGTTCATCCTGATATGTAAAACCTCAGAAATGACAGAGGGTGTTATTGCTGTTGTTGTTTTTACAGTGACTGTATAAACTCTGGTTTGGTAAAACCGTGACAGCCTTACTGCTCACACGACACTGCCTTTATATTTTTCTCAGCGTAGGCATGTAATCAGCTAGTTGTTTGCATTTGTAAGTTAAGCTTTGTGCAACTTACAGTAGATTCACTGTTGTTATCATTTTCATTTAAGAGGCTATAAACCTTAGCTTATTAATTTGTAGGGCACATGGATATTGTAGTGCTTCACCATCAAAGTCTTTCACACACGGCCTGCGTGAACTCTGCTGGAGAAACTACAAAACCTCTGCCTGCTGTGGGGCCCACATCCCTTCCGACCTCCTGTTTCCCACCAGGAGGTCGGAAGGGATGTGGGAGGAAGCTTAACCCTCGCTGGGCAGCGCTCCCGTTAACCCTTTACTCCAGTGGTCGTTTTCCAACAGTTTCATCAATCACTGGGTTACTGCTTCATTTACTGACTTTGACGATAAATGAGAAACTCATTTAGCACCATATTTTTACATTTGCGGTCCCTTGTCCCTTTGGGGGTTGCCACAGCCTAGCATCCTCTACACCAGACCTTCCCAAAGTGTGGAGCCATTGCAGGGGGGCGCGGCATGAAAAGGGAAAAAATAACAACAAAAAAACAACACTGCTAGCACGGGGCGCCTACAGAAACGCAAAGCAGGAGATGAAGCATCACTGAATATGTTTCCAAACCAACTTCATTCTAAGCCACCGTTTTCAGTGATTCGAAACGCCGTTTACGTGTGGACGAAACAGCTGCGTTTTCAAAAGTACCCGTAGGTGTGGACGTAGCGTAAAAGAGTTAGTAGTTTATTTTATTACTACCTGCAGGTTACTTGTATTTGCTTAATTGTTTACTAAATGTTTGAGGTGTGAAATAAACCGCAATGGAGCAAAATATGGGTGTGTGTGGTCTACACCAACACCAGCCCTCTGAAAGGCCTCCTTCACAGCGTCCAAGAATCTTCTCTGGGGTTTTCCTCTTTTCCTCCAGCCTGGCACCTCCACCTTCAACATCTTTCATCCAGTATATCCACTATCCCTCCTCTGCACGTGTCCAAACCATCTCAGTATTTGTTTTCATATCAGTACAAAGCTGGGTTCAGCTTTTGTGTTTTTTGATTCTAACACAAAGGGATATTTTACAGAGGAGCGTGAAGAGCGCTGCTTGGATAGTTTGTTTTCTAATTTGCCTTACAAGAACAGAAGGTCGGGAACATTATTCCAGCGTGTTCACATATGCGCAGCCTCTGGGCGAGACATTTGGATGTGCATACATTACAAATGCAAATGATGAAATTTCCTTAAAAACATGTTTACAGTTACATAAGTGCGTCAGGTTATTCTACCTTCACTGACCTAACGCTAGCCTTCTACTCGGAGATTAAAAACATTGGAGAAATGCAGAAGACAGCAGAGGTCCCAATCTCAGCTTCCTGTCAAACATTTTTTAAAAAGCCATCAAAGCTGCTGCAAAATGGGAACGACGTCAGAAATTCCAGCGTCACCAAAACCATCACAAGACACAATTACTGCGATGGGCTTGTGCAAACAGGAAAAGCTAGAATGCCTGTGAACCTGCACAGTTAAACATTAACACTTAGACAAAAGACACACACACACACAGACAGACACACACGCAGAGGTGGTGGTGGGAGGGGGTTACCGTTCCTCCTCATTTGACTTAGCCTGTTTAGATTAGTGTCACCAGCTAGAGGCCAGACCTAACCCCCCAGGCCCTGCTGTCACAGAGGGTAAATACAACTGTGTGTGTGCGCGTGGAGCAGAGCCAACAAGAAACACCAGATTCTTTACCAATTAACATCAACGCGACAGCACCACTGACATTTAAGACCAGGACGCTCCCTGTTCTGTCCTTTACTTCTTTCTCTCTCTACGTCTCCGTGTCTTTCTTCCAACTCTGCTTTTTGTATTCAAACATTTGCGTTTCTTTCTGCTGCAACGGTTACTGAAATTTTGCATGAAAATCCTAAGTATCAGCTTCTGGGACTGAAAGATTGAACAAATCCACAAGTGCAAAAAAGCTGCAGTTCCTCTACTGGCCACTGAAGGCTGTTTCCAAAAGCAAGTAAATCCCTGTAGACTCCCATGTTAAAATGCTCAGCTTTACAGCAGAAATGCAAAAGTCACAATTTAATTATCAAAAGGTTTGATTGCCGAAGATTTTCTACAAAGCAGCCACAGTTTAAATAGACAGAATATAGAAAATAACACCCCCTCAAAAAAAATGGCAAGGCATCAGACTTTTTGTTTTACTTTAAAAAGTATCAGTTGATCATCACACTGATGAAGCTGTAAGGAAACAACAGCTAAATTCCAGGTGGGCCAGCTGATTGCTCAGTTACTTCATATAGTTCCTGTCCAGCCTGTTCCTCTAGTCGTGTAACTCGATGCAAAGTTTCAGTCAGCATTACTTCCAATGGACAAAGCCTCTGTTTGGCAGTTTGCTTTTTATAATCTATGATTTTAATCTGCAACTCCAGCAGCTTTTGCTGAAGGAAAATGGGACACATGTTGTTCTTTTGGTTCGTTGGCCCAAAAGTCTTAAGAATGTCTCAACCTTTTCCTCTACATTAGAGCATATGAAAAGAAAATCATAAACGCAACATGTGAGGTTATCTTTACAGAAGAAAGCAGGACTTAGCAAAGACACCTAAATTGATTTGGGCTTAAGAAACAAGCTATGCATTTATGTGTATGGACAAAATACTTTTATAATGAAGGGTTAATTTGTCTGTCTTTTTTTCCACTGCTCATTTATTCCACTGCTGGTGAGTAATTTTGCTGGATGACCTGGGAATCAGAGCCAACTGGTTTTATATTAATCAGCAGTGTTGGTCAAGTTACTTGAAAAAAGTAATCAGTAACTAATTACTGATTACTTCCCCCAAAAAGTAATCCCGTTACTTTACTGATTACTTATTTTCAAAAGTAATTAATTACTTAGTTACTTTTTAAAAACACGATTTACAACCTGAATAGGCGATAAAGCGATAGATCTTTCAGCCCAATTCTACTTTTTCTGCATAATCCATCATACAAAATGTAATCAAATGGAAAAGTCTCTTTTTAAAACTTGTTTTATTAGTTTTAATCTTTTAACTTTATGCATCAAGCAAAAATTAAATTATCTGCAACATTCTCTGACTGGAAGAAATTAGTTTAACATTTAAACCTATTTTCTGCACATTCCAGCACATAAAATAAAATATTTTTTGTGTTTACACTCAGTCTTTCAAAGAGATGCAAGTAAAACAAAGCAGAAAATAAATAAAGTCAAAGACTAGCGGTCCTGTTGCTCTATTTTCACCTGTAAAGCAGGAGTGGGGTAGGCGGAGGTTTACCCTGGTGCAGGTGTGCTGCGGTCAGTGGAAGAATCCGCGAGTTTCTCTGTGAGTTTCCCATTACGTCATAGCTACTCGGTGCTTGTTTGGAAGTTTAGGGGGTTTTTTTCGCTGTAAAAAGAAGTTTTCTTCCCACGCACAACGGACACTAATGTTTTTGTCACTTTTTATGGAATCAAACTCAAAGTAAGGTCAGTACTTCCACGCTTTAAACGCTGCACGCTCATACTCTCTCCCGCACTCGATATATGATCCATTGTTGATCTGCACACAGCTGTTGTCACGAACGTCGCACTCGCTTACGTCACTGTCATGATACATTCTCGCAAAAAATCACGGTTTTAGTAACGCAGTAACGCAGCGTTCCTACGGGAAAGTAACGGTAATCTAATTACCGTTTTTGCAATAGTAATCCCTTACTTTACTCGTTACCTGGAAAAAGTAATCAGATTACAGTAATGCGCCCATCTCTGGTTGATTGTTATGATCCGAGTAAAGTAAGGGATTACTATTGGAAAAACGGTAATTAGATTACCGTTTTTCCAATAGTAATCCCTTACTTTACTCGTTACTTGAAAAAGTAATCGGATTACAGTAACGCGTTACAAGTAATGCGTTACTGCCCATCTCTGTTAATCAGTCACAAGACAAAGTGGCAAAGCAACATTCAAAGACTGTTTTTGGGACTTGGTTATACAATAACTAGTGTTGAGGCTGGCAAAGCACCATGGCTAGCAGCCTAACCACAAACTGGGTGTCATTGCTAGCCTAGGACTCTGAGTGATCAGTTCTCTAAGTTTGTTAGCTTATATAGTGTATTCAGCAGATCTGTTTTCTATCATGGAAACTCATAATAATAATAATAATAAACTTTATTTATAAAGCACACTTAAAAACCAAGGGTATGCCAAGGTGCTTACCAAGTAAGATAGAGAATAGGAGAAGGATAATAGAAATAGGACCAAAGCAAGTACTAAGTATGCAAGCAGGTAGCTTGTTTCCTAGAGTTGTTATTTTGTACTTTAGTTTAATAAAAAAAACACCTATTAGTTCATTGTCTGTATTCCTAGTCCTGCGTTTGGGTCCTACCTTTGTCAGCCACACAGCACCTAAGACATGTAAGGCTGTTTACAAACAATTTGAAGTTCATGATTCTGAACAAAAAACTTTATGCACAAGTGGAAAACATTCAAGACAGCCGCCAATTTGACCAGGAGGGGACATTCCCAAAAAATCCCGCCGAGGGCTACTTCTCAGACTCTACAGGCCTCAGTTAGCATGTTAACTGTTAAAGTTCATGACAGTAAAAGTAGAGAAAGACTCTACAGGTATGGCTTGTTTGGAAGGGTTACCAGGAGAAACTCTCTGTTCAGCACAGTTATGTCTGCAAAGTTTCTGAAACAACGTCCTTTGGACAGACAAGACCAGTGGAAATGGAAATGTTTGGCGATAACACACAGCATCACATTTATCAACAAGCAAACATGGCATATCAGCACAAACGCCTCAAACAAGCTCAGCATGGGGATGAAGGGCTGATGATTCGGAGTCACAGAACCTGGACACTCTTCAGCCACTGAGCTGACCGTGAATTCGTCTGTATATCAAAGTCTTCTACAGTCAAATGTGAGAGTATCTGTCTGACAGATAAAATCTGCACCAAACTGGGTCATGCAGGACAATGATCCCAAGCCCAGCTGCACATCTCCAACAGAATGGCTGAAAAAGAACAGAATCAGGCTGTTGCAATGGCCCAGTCAAAGTCCAGACCTCAACCTGATTGGCTGTGCGCAAACAAATACCCGAAAACCTGAATGAACTAAGGCAATATAAAGAATAGCGAGCCAAAATTCCTCCACAACAATATGAAAGGCCAATAAACTATTTCTTCATGTTATTGCTGCAAAAACCAGCTCTCCAGGCTCCTGAATCATGGGGCGCACTTAGCTATTCAAACTCTGCTTCTTTATTATAGGTTTAGTTTTAATAAAATAAAACACGATGTGTAATATTTTACATATTTTAGTTCATCTGAGGTTTTTGTAATTAATTTTCTGACTTGATAAGTATCAGGTAATTCTATGTGGATGTTCTCCCTGTGTCTGTGTTCTCTCCAGGTACTCCAGCTTCCTCCTACAATCTAAAGACATGCAGTTAGTGGGGTTAGGTTCATTGGTGATTTTAAATTGGTTGGTCTGTCTCTCTGTTTAGCCCTGCGACAGATTGGTGACCTGTCCTGATAGGGATGGGTACCGGTATCCGGTGCCATGATGGCACCGGTTCTGACATAAACGGTAGTAACCAGACCGAAAAGCAGCGCACATTTCGGTGCTTTATTTCGGTGCTTTTTTTTCCTGAGCTGTGATACACTTTAGATTCTAGCCAATCATTTTACGTTTCCGAGGATAGTAGGCGGGTCCAGGTACGTACGTTCTTTTAGAGCAGAGCTACAGATTAAAAATGCCCAAGGCGAAGCGGTCAAAAGTCTGGCTGTACTTCACAGCAAAATATGCAAACTCAGCAGCCTGCAACAAGTGCTTTAAGCTGATACTGTGATACTGTCAAAGGAGGTAACACCTCAAATCTGATGAAACACCTGGCGACGCATAGCGGTTTTTTTAAAAGCCGAGAAATGCTCCGTATTTGATAGCTTGCTGCGAGACCTCACACCGAGCACATCTACTGCGGGTGTGGTGCCTGTTATCGGACCGGAGTTAGCAACAACCCCCAAAAACCCGAAGAGTAGAGTCCTGGCCCCTAGCCCTGCCAGTGTAGCAGAAATGATGACGGATGATGCAGCAGCAGCCGTTCTTCTCTGCGTGAGTAGCTTAATGTTGTTCGTGTGTAATTTACGTTGAGTAGGCTAACCACGTTATTACATTAATGCATGTAAGGTGAACTAGCAAACATCATCATAGCTACATGTGGCTGTCTTCTTGTTTGATGGCAGATACTCCCTTCACCCTGGCCAAAAAGGCAAAAATGACCAAAGAAAAAGTGGAAAACAGTTAAACATGAGAGGTTTTTGGACCAATTTTGTGTTCTCCATTCTTTAAGCACCGGCACCGTTTCAAAAGTACCGGTTTGGCACCGGTATCGGATAAAACCTAAACGATACCCATCCCTAGTCCTGGATGTGGCCCACCTTTCGCCCTATGGCGACTGGGAAAAGCTCCAGCCTCCCCACGGCCCCAAAACTTCTACTGCTGCACCATCGAGAGCGTCCTGACGGCAAACATCTGCACCTGGTTTGGGAACAGCACCAAGCAGGACAGACGAGATCTGCAAAGAGTGGTGCGCTCAGCCGAACGCATCATTCAATCAGAGCTCCCTGACCTGCTGTCCATCTACACCAAGCGGTGCAAGTCCAAAGCTAGGAAGATTATGATGGACCTCTCCCATCCCAACAATGGACTCTTCTCACTGTTGAGGTCTGGGAAGCGCTTCCGCTCCCTTAAGGCCAAAACAGAGAGAATGAGGAGGAGCTTCTTCCCCCAGGCTATTCGGGCCCTGAACCAGGTGTAGAACTGTACTCTCCCACACACATCACTATAAGACTGGACTCTCACACACATCACATCACCACACGCACCACCACACATTTCCTATAATTTCCTATAATTTATAATCTTTATAATCTCTCTCTGCTGTTTGCACATTTTTATTTATTTTTATTTTTACTGTAAATTCCTAAGTTAATTTGTAAATTTTGTAGTAAATTGTAAATACTGTAAAACTTTTTTCTGTCATTTAATGGTCGGGAATTGCGCAGCTACAAGCATTTCACCCCCCATGTCATACTGTGTATGGTTGTGTGTGTGTGACAAATAAAATTTGAATTTGAATTTGAAATTACGTAAGTGGAAGCTGAAGGAAGAATGAATGTTCATCCTGATATGTAAAACCTCAGAAATGACAGAGGGCGTTATTGCTGTTGTTTTTTTTACAGTGACTGTATAAACTCTGGTTTGGTAAAACCGTGACACCCTTACTGCCTTTATATTTTTCTCAGCGTAGGCATGTAATCAGCTAGTTGTTTGCATTTGTAAGTTAAGCTTTGTGCAACTTACAGTAGATTCACTGTTGTTATCATTTTCATTTAAGAGGCTATAAACCTGCCCGCACAAAGGAGAAAACATATGGTAGAAGTTTATGGGCTAACCTCATTCTTAGCATGAGGTTAAAAAAAAAGAAAATAACACTCCTACTATTACCACCCTGTGCACTCCTCATTTCTGGCATTAATTTAAATACAATAAAAACATTGCAACATGGAAAGGAGTTGCTTTGCTCTGTTCCAGAAACAGCATCCAAAACACACCACGAAAGAACACAACTTAGCAGCAATAAAGCAGATCATTATGCTCAAGCATTTTAAGCTAACGTAGGTTTACTCATGCAAGAATTTCAAGTGATTTCCTTACCTCTTCTCCCATAAGCTGCCTATTAGACGTAACCTTTGTTTCCACTTTCTGAACTGAGCAGTTTCTGTCATATTTCATGTGCTTCCAGGACAAACCGAAATTAGTGAGGGTTATCTCTGCTTGTACAACTACGAGTACCCTTGCAAAAACCCGGAAACTATTCTAATAATTGCAAAACCACAGTTTTCAGAGTTATTTAAACTCTGAAAGCACTGAAAGTTAACTCCTTTAACTGCACAGGGAGGTCCTCAAATGTCGTCTTTATGGGGGAAAGTGTTCAGACTAAAGATGATGGATTCAGCATATTTCTGTTGTTTTTTCCCCTGGTTACATCATTTAATTGCCTCAAGTAAAAATATATGAAACTAAAATAAAAATAAAGTCATCCTCATAATAGTAAACTTTTAAATAATCTCTCATCCAGCTGTTAACCCAGTTAAAAAACATTACAGGGTTATTTTGAAGTAACACCTGGACTGGGAAGTCCAGCTGGACGAGGTTTTGTCTTTCCAAAGCAAACTCGGATTTGATTTTCCGGCTCGTTCTGAAGCCCTGATGTGGCCTCGGGTGCAGAAACCAGCACGGAGCTCAAACACCAGTGTCAGCAAGCCAGTGCTGTAAAAACAACATGTCAACAGCAGTTAATACATACACGTTAAAGGCGGCCACAACTTCATGCGACAGGCGTGACTAACCAATCAGCACTTAGGAGGGAATAAAAACGAGCCAATGAGAGTCCCTGTGAGGCCACAATAAGATCGTGGACTCATTCTGCCATGTGATGAAGCTGATGACATGACAGAGAAAGCATGACAGGACGAACTGGCACACAGGCATCGTGCCCTGAAAATGGTGATTGTTTGTTATACGCGAGCTCCACTTACTCCAACAGTAACCTGCTTAAGGCAAAGCAAAGCAAAAATGTTGTATTTTCAACGGGAGTAAGGAATCCTGCAGGTGTAATTAGCTACTTAACAAAATGTTTGGTAGGATACTGAAGCCGGACAATAATTCCTTGTTTAATAATACATCTGTTTCCAAATAACCACTTAAATTTGTCTGCGGTATATGAAAATGGTGAATCTTTGCCACTTCTCAAATCTACTCCACCTACCATAAGAGTTACAAATCAGAAGTAAGTTTACTTAAGTACACGTTAATCCATCCAAAAGTTGTGATATTTACTCAAAACACAAGAATGTGCTTCTCATGGCTCCCTGTGACCAAAGCTCTTACTTTACTTTTCAATTTCGTGTAGTTATACAGAATTAGTTAGTCCAGATAGAGGATAATCACTGATGGGAAAATAGGTTTGTTTTGCAGAATAATAAAGTTACCATTGTTTAGCAAAGTATAAACCACTTTATTGAGCAATATAATGAATAAAGGTGCAGAAAAGCCAAAATGTAACATCATCAAAGGAGGACACAGGGTCTCAGAGTGCATGCTACCAGTTAGCCTTAACCCTTTAAGACCTACCATAGAACCAAGTCCTCCAGAGCTTATATTATATTTTTACATGCTGTAGAGCCATTTTTAGGAACATTTCAAGTTGTTATACATCAATACAACCATTAGAGCCCAGATTTTAATCATATGTATGCATTAAGTGCATAGTAATTACATAAATTGCAAAAAAAAGTGCAATAAACTACAAAGAAATTGAAAATCATTTTTGTTTTTTTAACATATATTTCTAGTTAGAGAAATTTAAGCGGCTTATCCCTCAAAACTGTAAATACAAAAAAGTTGCACAAAATAGTTTCCCACCACAGGAAATTTATTTTGAGTGTCTTCATAGTTTTATTTTTGAAACACACCAATTTTTATATACTGCAGGAAAAACAAAAATAAATATTATAGTGCAAATTTGCAAAAAAGCAGCATATGCATCAAAATAAACTATTTCCAGCAGTGCAATATGAGTCCTAAGCATCCCAGAAACAACACAGAAAGTCATAAAGTCAAACATAACTTTTAAAAACATCAGTATAGGCTCATGAGGCCCTGATGGTAAAAAACTACATTTCCGCGAAAATGACACCACTTCCGGTTTCGGGCAGGTCATGGCGGACATGCGAAAGTTCACGCTGACGTCTATTCCAACCTAGGAAGTCTTGTGAACAGCTGATCGGATTGGCAAAGCGTGTTTCTGGAATATTATGTTTTTGTTGCTGCAAGTGCTTTTTATGCAGTTTTTGCAAAGCTATATGTGGAAGGAAACTGTGACCGATGACAAGCTGATGGCATAAGATGTAAGTACAACTCCTCAGGTTTCATATGAAAAAAAAATTATTGCAATAGCTTACGTGGTAGCAGAGCTACCGGGATTTAAAAATAGTTATGCAAAACAGAGCGTGCTGCTCCGACCGGTTTTAAAGGGTTAAAAAGCTGAATGACTTAAAAACAATTAATTTATACAGTTTTTAATGAAACAAATTCTGAAGATGCCAGTTTTCATTTTATCCTGAAGCCTATCCCAGCTCAGAGTAAAGAGAAGGTTCAGCCTGGACAGGCTTAGCAGCACACAGAGAAGCAACCACCAACTCACATCTCCACACCTACAGCCAGTTTTGATTAAACAGTTAACCACAACAAGCACATCTTTAAACGTTGAGAGGAAACTAAAGCATACAGAGGCAGAATGTACAAAATGCACACTGAGAGGACCCAGTCAACCAGGAGGTTAGACCCGAGAACCCGAGGCGGCAGTGCTGAACGCTGAACCACTGCGCTGTAAAAGTTTAGGGAACCAATCAGTGTCAGTGAAGTGTATTTAAAGATCAGGACCAAATTCAATGGCAATCAATATAGTGATCGTTCAACAGACCCACAGTGCCAACCACAGAGACCTGCCACCGTCTGCAAGGCATAAAAAGGTGAAACAAGAGATAATTTTGGATAAACGATCCAAAACACTGAATTCAAAACATTTCCCAGAACTCTTAGCATCATTTTGTGTGATCATTAACTACCTGGTAAATGATCTGTCCAACCTTGTGATCCAGTTTCAATGATGTAACTGTGATCATCATTCTCCTCCTTTAGCCGAGGACAACACTTTCTGTTTTCAGAGTAACAAGCAGCATGTCATGACCAGTACGCTGACCTTCAAGTGCAAAATTGAAGGAGGTCAAAGAAGCAGAAACAGCATTTTTCCTCATGATTCCTCTGCAAAATTCCCCATCTTCTATTTCCAGTTACAGTTTGGAGCTATATGTAACATTTTTTAATATACATTGTATATAATATTACACACAGTATCACAACGTTGCTACAAAGTTAAGGCTAACTGGCTAACCACCTCTATGCTGTCCATTACTCTCATAGTTTCCCAGTTTTCCCACAGTTGAAGACCACCTCCTAGTTCCCCGTTTCACCGATAGTCCACAAATTTGCACGACCCTCAAACTATGACATGGAGAATTGATTATGCATCAATTCGTTTTTTTTTGTGTGTCCCAGTAGAGCAAGCCAACTGATGCTTTGCAGCTGATTCAGATGGAGCTCAAGGATTCTGGCCGCCAGCCTGGTCGAGTGCAGTCAACTGGCGTCCTTATTACCCTCCATACAAATTCAGGCTGAAAAGAATGATTTTCCACTGAGTAAATAAAACACCAAACACAAGTTAGCGGGGTAGTAAAAACGTCTAAGCTTCTAAAGTCGAGCAGGAAGAAGCAGTGAAGTGCGAGAGGCCGGCACCTCGGCTGCAGCAGACTAGGGTTACACTGAGTCCCAGTCACAACCTCCTAACAAGCTATCTGGACATGATCAGGGACGGATCACGTTACCTGATAATGTTACAGCCGCATGAGAAGCTCTGTGTGGTTCAGGTAAATGTCATCCTGAAGGAGACACGCAGACAGTCTGACACACAAACTCATTTAATTTCAGCTTACTCAACCTTAATGTAAAACTTTATGGACACTCGCCATGACTGCTTCCTGGGCAGACACAACGCAACACGTCCAGTTTTCCATTTTGATTTGAAGAGGAAAATTACAGGATTATCTTCCTTCACACTCAAGCTTCAGTTACATCAAAAAAGCAAGTAATTGGGCCAAATATTTGCAACCCATTCTTGTGTTTATACATTTGTCTTTATTACTTTATTACTTGTTGAAGTGAAACAAGAAAAGTGAAGCCTAAACAACACTAGTGGTCAAATTCCTGGAATAAAACAACAGGCTATCTCACAACTGAGCACAGTGAACACAGCGGGCGTCTGCGATTCTTGCATCAGAGGATAGAGCAGAGGCGAATACTACACTGAAACGTAATCCAGTACAAATATTGACATTGGCCAAGTCTTCAGGAGTGAATATTGGTACTGGACTTAGTTAAACTAGGATGAGGATTATATCCTCACAGCACAGAAGCAGAAATGAAAACAAAAGCCAAATTCATGGAGTAAGTGAAACACAGCATAGCAGCGCAGCTAAAAGGCTAAAATGTCATAATATGGTAAAATATTTGATATCATCGCTTTCATTATTAATAATTATTTAAAAAATGGGATAAAGAGGGCATCGTTTTTATTTATAGACATTTTAACATTTTAATGTCCTTATAGAGTCACTGCTGGCAGACATAGGGCTGGGCAATAAGGGCAAAAACATTGTCTCGACATTATAAGGCTGATACACAACACATATCTCTGTATTTTCTACACATCACACACTTGTTTTTTATAGACCAAATTCTGAAAGAACAGAAGAAAATACATAAAAATAACCGTCTATGTGGCACAAGTACAAGGATTCCACATTATTGTCATTACACGTGTATAAATATAGGCTAATGAAATACAGTTTGCATCTAATTAGAAGTGCAAAGAGCAATAAGTGCAATAAGAGCAGATTATATACAGAAAAGGGTAGTATAAAAGGTGGGAATAGTTATGTACAGATTATGTACAAATAAGTGAAGTATATAGATGTTTATATTGCAATACAGAGAGCAAATACAGGGCTCGCAAAATTTTTCCAGTCGGGCTACCAAACTCTATCTCTGCCCTGCCCGTCCGGCTATCATAGGAAGGAAAAATATATGTCAATGCTTTTGCATTCTTTCGGAAATGTAGCTGGGTAATTATGTCATTGGCATCGGTGAGCCACTGTCAATATGTGACATATTGAAATCGCGTTTGAATTTGCGCTTGTTTTTTGCTTTCACTTTGCAATCGCGTGAACTGTGTATAGAGAGCGACAGCACTGATTGGTGAGTGATGATAATTTGCGCACCAATTCCACTGACGTCGTCTTACCAATCGTTAGCTTACTATGCAAACATGACAAGTGAAATCTCCCGCAGCTTAAACATGTGAGAGGTTGATCGCAGAGAATCGCTGAGCGTTATGTGAGTGCGTGTGTAAAAGCAGCAGGATATATATTTTAGTTCTGCTGAGCCAAATAAGACAGGTCAGGGTGAAGAAGTGACAGCCAAAGAATAGCTTACCACAAAACGGAAAAATTATGACAAATCAGACTATAAGGCAAAAAGAAAGTGCAGCTTTATGGTTTTATGGACAAAAGAATTTCTGTGGCTGCAATATGACGAGCTAAATAACCAGGGCTGCACATAAGTGGTCCGCAGGTGCGCATTCGCTGTCAAAATAAAAAACGCGCACAAGATAAGAAGTTGCAACGCGTGTTTGCGTACATAAGATTTTCAGGAGGAGGACAGACATTTGTTTAGAACTCTTAAAGATGTCGAAGAAGCTCCTTTAAGCAATTACTGTGATGTTCCTCCACCTCCAAAGAAATGTCAGAAGGGGTCCGAACCACAAAAGAAGCGCGTATTCTCGGAAAAGTGGTTGCAGGAGGTGAGCTGGCTTCAAACAATTATACATTAAAGTATAATATTGTAATGGAAACAAAACAGGAAACAAAACATCAATCAAAAAATTGCTCTCTTTTTTATTCGGGCTACTTAAATTTATTTTGGGCTACAAAAAACTAAAGAGTCCCTGCCCGAAGGGCTACCAGGGATTTTGAAATTTTGCGAGCCCTGAAATATACAGATGTATTACGGAGAGATGTACTGATATATACATATGTACACAGATTAACTGTATAGCAGTCCATCTGTGTACATAGCGGACCTAAAGCCACATACTGCTGTGGACACTCCCAGCAAATGTCAGTCACTCAAAGGAATCACTGTAGGTTTAGGTATACGCTGTATTTTCACTGTTCACGAGGAGATGAAGCAATAACGTGCTGCAATATTCAAAGACCAAACAGTTTTTGCAGAATCACAGCATTATTGCTATTAAATTATTATTTCTATTAAAATCTTGAGCCACTATAAATTTCTTAGGGAGGTCTGTGAAAATCTGATATCAACACAGCTCTACTTTCTTCTACTCAAAGATGTAAACAGAAAAGAAAAGAAGACTTATTTAATATAAAATATAAAAATATCCATGCAGCTTTTATTGTGTGTTTTACAACCACCAATAGTGCAAACGTTGCTCTGCATACCTGTTCTTTATACTAATATATATTAATAATCAAGACTACAGGACTCTATGCAGTGAACACACCACTAGTGCTTCATTGGAATTTAGTAGGTAAATAGCAGTCAGGTGCTGCCAATCACGCATCTGATTAACTGATTGTCTATAAAAGCAGGATTTTTGGCAGCTTGCTTGTGAACACTATGTCACAATCTACCCAGGAGTTGGCGTCTCATTAAATGAATCACTTTATTAGGTAACTCCTGCTGTCAAAGTGTCCTTAAACTCACCACTCTTTACCTTAAATGTGCACCTCCCCTCTCCTTACTTCCCGATTTGTTGCCCTGTAAAGCTCTTCTTCACCTCCTCTCTGCTCTCTTCATCAGCTGCTTTGTTTGAGATCATTTCTGACAAGTCTAACTGTCAGACTGACTCGCTCACATGCCCAGACCCATGCATGTGCATCAGTGTTTCAATGCCATAAAAAAACGAGCAGCTTCAGTACAAAATACTTGAATGTATTACCCCTTAAAAAACAAATATTTACTTCCATTAATCCAGAAAAGTGGACAAAATTGCTCAAGTGCAGTGCCATCTAACAGTCTCAGAACAACTCAACAAGATTTACCTTCCAAAATCAAATAATATAAGCTTTTATCTTCAATGGCTTTTCTTGATATCCACTTAAATAACACTGTAAATCAATACGTATGAATATAAGTTTACTGTAATGTTCATTTAACAAACAGCTTTTATTTTTCTACATTTGCACTTGCCTATTAGCCTTCTGTCTTTTCTTTCCCTGCCTCTAGGAAGGCAGGTGAGGCAGCACAAAGAGCCACCAGAGCGGGTATGGTTTGTCCCCTCATATGGGGCTATTATTTTTAAACATGTTTGACTTTTTTACTTGCTTTTAAATCTTATTGTGCCCCGTTTATCATCTACCCTTCTTCAAAGGGTAGATGATAAACCCTCGATGCAAACATTAGCTGCTTTAACCCCCTCAAACAACCCCCCACCTTTTTTTCTTAATCAGATCAAGTTGCATAATGAGCATAAAAATGATATTTCAGGCTCTCATACAAATGCTAATGGGGGAGTTTTACAGTCAAATAACCACTCTTGAAAACAAAGTTATGCAGAAGAGCATCTCTGAATGCACAAAAGCTTGAACCTTGAAGCAGATGGGCAAAGAAGGAGCAGAAGACCACAGCAGGTGCCCCTCCTGTCAGCTAGGAACAAAAACCTGAGACTGCAGTTCCCACAGGATCACCAAAACAACAGAAGACTGGAAATATGTCGCCTGGTCCAATGAGTTTCAGTTTGTGCCGCAACATTCAGATGGAAAGGTCAGAATTTGGCATGAACAACATGAAAGCTTCGATACATCCTGCTGTCAGCCGAGCATTGTTTAAACACCCAGCCTATTTCATTATTCTCGGTGGCCATGACCACAGTGTCTCCATTTTTTGTAACTGTGTGATGCTATCATGCCAGTATGGACCCAAATCTTGCACCTTGATCAATTAAGCCAGTTCTAAAGGAAAAAGAGGGGTGAGGGTTGTTATTAGCAAGGTGTGCCTAATAAAGTGTCACGTGTGAGTGTAAGTCACAATGACTGGAAGACTCAGGCACAATTCGTGGACATATAGTAAACTGCGCCTGGTTGGTGGATGCAGACGTTGGATTTAAAGTCATAAGCATCACCTGGTATCACACCTGAGAGGCGGAGGTTCTTTTTGGCAGGTCAGAAATCCTCAAAAAACATAGCCATGCTTGCTTTTTGAAACAATGTCAAACACCCTCAGTGAGTCATTAGTTTTACCTCCTTTCTAGAGCAGCCTCCAGTATCCACACACCGCAGGCTGCACACTTATTGCACTCGAGTAGGGGGATTAAAGATGTGCTGAAGTTCCATAACACTTTGACATGATGCATTTGCATATTTTTACACATTACCGAGCACTTGCACCAACACAGTGCTCCCTTTAATCAAATGTTAAACCTTTAACTCATCCCTTGCACACTGCGTTGCTGCAGCGAGGATTTGAGAAGGAGCAAAATAACGGCTGAAAAACCAAAGAAAAACCTAATCCTTTCGTTTACCTTCTTTCTGCTCTGCTTATTCCTCCTGGAATCCGCAAATTTCTTACTTTATTTTCTCTTAAATGGGACAACACAGCATGAGCAGCATCAAGCCTCTGCTGTTCTCTAACACCTCCTCACATTCCTCGACAAAGAAAGCCAAACATCGAGTTTCTCCTCTTCCTCTCTCTGACACTTTTCTTTCACTCCTTCACTTCAGCAAGATTAACAGCCTGACTTTGTCTTTTCAGGTTTCTACGCTTTTCCTCTTTTTGCTATTTCGCTTTCATTCCTCTGCTTTCAATCTCACCCATATCTCTCCTCTTCTCCTTTGTCTCTCCCTCTAAGCAGCAGTGGAACTACACCATAACCCTTGACGGCAGCGGCTGTAAAGATGACAGAGCAATCATCTGAACATGGCCACTCTGGGACTTAGACGAGCAGCTTTGATCACAGAAATGAGTGCCATCATCTGCTTGAGCCAGCGTGTGTGCACCCTGCGTAAACCTATCACGACAAGCCGATGAACGCTATTGTCAAAAATAAACTGTTGCAACGATAAATGTTACCAATTTAGGGCTTTTATCAACTGCCACTTCAGCCGAGCTCCTGTGTGCGTTTCTTCTGTTTCCGTGCGCTAATGCCACCCAAGTGCCAACCTCAGCAGCGTTAATCAGTTCACTGTCGTCAGCGGCAATGATGCCTTTCAACTCCGTCTCTTTTTAAAATGAGATTTGCAACAGAAAGGAGGCACCGGCCTGATGTATTCACTGGCAGGAGGCTCCTTCGGCTCTCTCATGTCTCTGATGTTTATGTGTGTGTGTGTGTGTGTGTGTGCTCTGTCTCCAGCCTTAGATGGAGCAGATGCTTCAGCGAAGGGGGGCCACACATCAACCTTGATATTCTGCTGTTAGCATATCAGCGTCCCCGTCCCCCCCTCTTTCACCCACCCCCTTTTCCATTTTACTCACGCTGTCAGAAATTGATGATCTGCAATTACACAGCATGTGTCGGTGCAACTAAACATCATTTAATAGCTCCGAGCTGACAGTACATGACTGAGCAAGCAAGCGGAGAAACACCAGTGTCACAGTGAAACTACCATGTTGTCTCCAACAGACTATGTTGCATTTTGTTGTTGTGTAGAAAAATATATATAATGGGATATACAATGTAGGGAAAATTAAGGGTGACGGGGACGATTTTGGAATTTCTGGCTTGTGTAAACTTTCTTAAATGTCTGTAAATTCTAAGGAAAGCTTCGGCTCACTATGTGATATTCTGTAAAGATGAAGAGGTTTAGCATCTATTTGAGCTGGAATTAAGAGCGGATCATACTCCAAGAAAGCGCACCAAAGCACCATTTTCGTAACATCTCCCTGTTGGGACCGAACATTTGACTACTTATTTCAGCTTTGCTAGAAACTTACAGCATGTTGCACAGTTTGTGTCACGCTTGTCCTTTACTTTGACATCATTTTGCTTTTTTTTTTTCTATCACATTTCTGTCCACAGTCATTACCGTATAAAACTGCCTCACTTTCACAGGAAATCACTTACCAGTGGTACTGTCATGGCACTGTTACGGCCCTCAGTGGGCGAGGTGAGGGTTTTTAAAGTACCCACCTCTGTTAGGTGTGTCATGCATTTGTGCCATGTAGTGACTCAGAATACAGACTTCATCACTACATTCTGTAGAAGATCTGAGTGACTGGGTGTCGGAGGTCACTGATGTGCACAATGCAAAGTTCGTCTCTACTGCGAAGTTAGTAGGGTGAAAGGACCAATCAAAAATACCTATGTAATACCTTTTTACGGCAGCAGCAACAGCAGCATATTACCTTTATGTGTATGCCAAGTTCCTCAGCCTATGCTTTTCTGTTTGAAGCTAGCCCCGCCCACCCGTGTATGCCACAACAGCTTGCACATTTATTTTTCATTATTTGGTTTCAGAGCTCCGCCTTAGCAAAAGAAGTTGTCATTATGCATGTACAAGGAAGAAAACAAACCATGTATACTTATACTGTCCCATTCAACCTTATGTGCCAGTTACTCTTAATAGAAAGGCTGATATGCTCACAGCACAACCCCAGCAGGATTATCACAGAAGCATTTTTAAGACTTAATACAATATTTGAAATACAGGCTGTGCTGAAGTCTCTCCTAACATAACCGAGTGCCACCATAAGCACTATCTGCGAACCTCGGACCACAAATTCACTTTTAAGTATGAAAAAGAAGACAAAAACATTAGCCGCACTTTAACTCGCACATATTAAACGCTAATTACTCAGGAATTAGACAACTTGTCAAATATTTGGTGCTTTTTTTGTTGCAGCGAAACAACAACTTGTAAAATGTAATTACCGAAATGAAAAAGCTATTTTCACACAAAAATAAGTTGGAGTTTAAATGTATTAGAGATGCGGGGAAACTACTACGTTAAGTCGTGTTACTCACGTTGTGCGAGCCTCTGACGCGCAGTCCAAACAAATCCTTTAACTGCGTTTCTGGGAGACGCTTGAAGATAAAGTGAGAGGGCACAAACGCGCCATTACGCGTACATACAGCAGTCGTGCGCGCAAGGTGCCCTGACCTGTGTTAACTGTCTGTCTGTACTCTGCGCTGCACTGTAGCGCCAGCTCCCTCAGCTCTATCACCTGCCATGTGATACGCACGATGCCTTTACGAGCTCCTCGGAACTCCTGAAACTCCATATTTCTCTCTCTTTTAGATCTACATTGAACATTATGATATTTCGCAGTGCGCTCATAGTTGAGAATGAAAAGGAACCATCGAATTGTAGTACTTGAATCTTTTCTTCTCGGATCCAACAAATACAAAATATATGATTGTAATACCGTGCAGCACTAGTCAAAGTTGCTGTTGTGTTTTATTCAACTGATAAGCCAAAGATTTTAACGTCTTAAATTAGCCTCATTATCCTACAAGTGATGTCTCCGATATTCATGAACGCAGCGAGGCATCGATCTGTGGTCATCCGGATAACGATTTGGTTTTAAGACTCCAAACTCAAACGTTTGTCCAACAGGTTCTTCACAATGCCTGAACCTGAAATATGTGCTCTGCATGTCAGGAAAAGAGGGGCAGTGATACCACTACTACTACTAATAGTAATAATAATAAGAATAATAGTAATAATACGAGATTTCAAGATTCATAGAGTCATACAAGTACAACACACAGTGAAATGCTTCCTGAACTGCTCCTCGACTGTGCAAAATATTATAAACAATAAGTAAATTTAAATTAAAAATCGGAAATTTGAAATAAAATAATATTATTGAATAATAATAATAATAATAATAACAATTCATTTATCTATTAATTTAAAAAAATGTCCATTTTATGTTTATCTTCGCTTGATTTTTTTTTCTATAATCAAACACTGCCATCTAGTGATTTAAAGTCAGAATTATACTAGTGTGTACATTATCAGTGCAAGCAAATCACTGATTGCATGCTTTATTAATATTTACTTTTTTAAATATATATCGCCATTGATGTGATAAATTCTACAAAAACAACGTGTTACAGCTGTTGTTGTTTTCTTTGTAGTAAACACAAATCAGAAACCAGTATTACACACAGCACTGCATCTACACGAGAGCCTGTTATTGTGATTTACACACACACACACACACACACAGTAACAGCATAGATATTCTACATGCTTTCAGTATCTGGAATCCAGAATCCAGGCGTTTATAAAGTCAGCAAAGATGCACAGAAAAAAAAGAGACAGACGCAACAACATTGTCATCCCCTATGTAGCCGGTGTATCGGAGAAACTCTGGAGAGTTTTCTCCAAGCATGACATCCTGGTGCATTTCAGACCCAGCAACACAGTCAGACAGAAACTGGTTCATCCCAAAGACAAAACTCCAAAACACAAACTTAACAATGTGGTGTATGCTGTACAGTGCAGCGAGGAATCCCCAGACCTCTACATCGGAGAGACCAAACAGCCACTTCACAAGCGCATGGCACAACATAGAAGAGCTACCTCCACAGGACAAGACTCATCAGTCCATCTGCATCTTAAGGATAAAGGAGACTCTTTCGAGGATGCCAACTTTCACATTTTGGACAGAGAGGACAGATGGTTTGAAAGAGGAGTGAAAGAAGCCATCTATGTCCACTGTGAGCGACCATCTTTGAACAGAGGCGGTGGTTTACGACACCAACTCTCTGCCATCTATAATCCAGTTTTGAGATCCCTTCTCAGACGCCTTAACGCCCACTCACATCCTGGGCCATCTGACCTCAGGAAATCACATGATAGGGTGGGGCCAGGTTTCACAATGAGCTCACCCGAAACCCTGGATGATTGTGACCCACGCCCAGTTTCACAGCTTGGCTCATGTAATTAGGTAGAGGATCATCAGGGGGTCTTTTGTCCCTCTGTGGGGGGATACTCCCACTAGGTTTATATCTGGGACTCTCCACCATTTGACCTTAGAACTGAAGAAGCTTCTCAGATGAGAGGTGAAACATCTTCAAGCAACTTAAAGAAGTCCAGACGCTTTTCTTTTCAAGCTCCTTAGACTACAATGACCTGGATGACTGAGAACCTTCACAGACAGCTGAAGTTAAAGCACCTAAAATCAGCCATGTCTTCTTTCTCCAAAACAAAGAGGACTGTGGATGGGATTTCCAAAGCAACGGCAGAAATTATCGTGCAGCAATGGATTTTTAATCTCACTAGAGAAACAGTTCCTCATGCTTTTCACTACTTGTTGTTCCTAGAGTATTTAAAAGTAGAATGGAGGGAGAGCCTTCAGTTTTCAGGCCCCTCTTCTGTGGAACCAGCTTCCAGTTTGGATTCGGGAGACAGACACTATCTCTACTTTTAAGATTAGGCTTAAAACTTTCCTTTTTGCTAAAGCATATAGTTAGGGCTGGACCAGGTGACCCTGAATCCTCCCTTAGTTATGCTGCAATAGACGTAGGCTGCCGGGGGATTCCCATGATGCATTGAGTTTTTCCTTTCCAGTCACCTTTCTCACTCACTATGTGTTAACAGACCTCTCTGCATTGAATCATATCTGTTATTAATCTCTGTCTCTCTTCCACAGCATGTCTTTTATCCTGTCTTCCTTCTCTCACCCCAACCGGCCGCAGCAGATGGCCCCGCCCCTCCCTGAGCCTGGTTCTGCCGGAGGTTTCTTCCTGTTAAAAGGGAGTTTTTCCTTCCCACTGTCGCCAAAGTGCTTGCTCATAGGGGATCATATGATTGTTGGGTTTTTCTCTGTATCTATGAAGCGCCTTGAGGCGACTTTTGTTGTGATTTGGCGCTATATAAATAAAATTGAATTGAATTGATGGCTCAGGTAGTGAGTATATCAAGAGATTATTTCAAAATTCTTGGTGTCTACAATTAATTAATGACAAGCCACTGCAGGTATGTTGAGCTCCCCCTTATTACTGTTACTCTTCCATTACTGTTTTATTGCTCTGTGAATACAACTGGTCATAATCTATCAGTTACCAAAGTGATATTTTATAACTTGTTTTATTTAAGAAAGATGACATGTTTAAGAAGCTATTAGACGTATCAAAAGCTTTAGCACTAATTCATAACAACAGTTGCTTCAAGGTGCTTTATATTGTAAGGCAAAGACACTATAATAATATAAGGAAAACTGAGAAAACCAATCATATGTTTATTTCACAGTGTTGGAGTGTGATGGCCAAACCCGTGGCCACTCTAAAGTCGGTAACTTTTGTATTTTCATTCTTCATTTGAACATAGTAATGCATTTTAGTTACCAATAACTTTATTGATTGGTTTGGATACATTTGTTCTATTTGTAAGCGCGCACATTTCGTTTACTTATGTATTCATACCACTTCATTTCTTTGATTTTTGACTAACCTTTGTCTTCTTATTTCTTACCTGCCATCATCCCTGGGCGTTGCTGGACAAAAGATGGTAGGCAGGGTTTGAAACCATTAAATGCAAAGGAAGATAATTGGACCACACCACCACTTCCTGCTGAAGGGGAGAATGTGTGTTTTCTTTCAATTAAAAACAAAGTATTTGTATTTAATTAAATATTTGAGTTTAGGGTTTAATGGTTTAGGGTTTTCTTCTTTAGTGTTTAGTTTATTAACAAACTAGATTGTACTGCATCGTTTGTGATTTATGATTGTGTTTTGTTTGTTACCCCTCATGTGTCACAATGGTCTGATCAGCCATTATATATACCCTTGTATGTCATTTCATGTTTTAGGTCAGTTATGTTTGTTTGTAGCAGTCGTTTGGTTTGTTAAGTTTGCAGTCTTTGCCTGAGTTCAGTTCAGTTTTGTTTGTTTGACCTCGTTTATGAGCTCAACTTTTATTACTCTTGTAAATATAATTTTTGGGGGTTAAATAAATGGAAACTATATTTTTCTAATAATTCCTGGGACGACTCCTGTTTTTCAACTCGGTCCATCACACGGAGACACTGGAGAAGGAAAATGAGATCCTGCAGTATAACTGCTGGAAAAACAAAGCAATCACAGACAATTTAAAAGAAGCCAATAAAGAGGTAAACTCTGTAACTTTACCAAAAGTCTTTAGTCCACAAAATTTCCAATCCACTGGTACAGCAGGCACAAACTCATACCCACTGTCAGGACGATGATCAAATCACAGCACCGCCTCCACTGGAAGATGAACCAACGTCAGACTCTGTGGAGCCTGAAGTGGTTAATGGGCCTCCTGCAAATTGTGCACAGGCTGCTGACACATCTGAGGGGAAACGTGGGCAGGATGGAGGAGAAAAGGAAGAAATATCCAATATGTTTATGAGCACACGTGTACAAAGTGTAGTTTGGTTTGGCTGTAACATCATTAACGAGGAGCAGCCCTTGTAAAAACACCATTAGCCTGATCAGGTGGTTAGTTAAGAAAATCTGGCTTAAAGTTGAGGAGTGAGATTTCAATAAGGTTTAAAAACCTCCGCACTGGCATCATCACTGACATTTGTAAAAACTCAAGGTGCTGAGCTGATGAGGCGCTCAGTTTAATAGATTTTGGAGATCCAGCAACTGACAATATGATTGTGTTCTTTCAAAGAACACATGTTGACATTGTGAGGATAATCTAATGGCATCAAAAGGTTCCTCTCACCTGTTTGCATAACTGGATACAAAGTCTCTGAGGAGATACCCGTTATGGAATTGTGATAGTGAATCGACTGTTTTATTAATACACATCCACCCAAACTTCACAGTGGTCATTTTGTGTAATCCAGAAGTCCCTGTCCCTTGATTTAATATTTGCTTTGTTAGAATAATACACACACTGCGCTCTATCAGGATGATATAGCAGTTTTCCACCACCTGATGGCAGAGCAGGACCAAACATCGCAGGGAGAGAGTCTGACCGCTGAAAGATGGAAATATAAAGGTAACAACATCAAGAGGAATGTGTTCGGTAGCTTCTAGTGTGTGAGGAGTCATCTCGGTAAGATGACACAACCTGTAAGATATCTTCAATGCTAAAATATGTGATATATGTATTGCATGACACAATATGAACAAGTGTAGGAGAGCTTTGTTTGGTAAGTTCAGTTTCCCTTCCACAGAAAAGTAGGTTAGCCAAGAAATACCATTGTTGTTTTTGCTATTATTATTATTATTATTATTATTATTATTACATTTTCCTTCTGCTATTTAAAATCAATAGCTGATTACATTATTTTAGTATTGCGCTAAAGTATAGCGAGTACTACAGAAGTCTTTGTTGTACTTGCATTACTTTTGGTTTCCTCTGTGATTTAAATGCAAGGTGAGGAAAAATAGATTTGAATTTAACACTCAGTTCCCCATTAGATATGATTGGAGACGCTGGAAGACCCGCCTTTTTCTGTGTCAAGGTAGCCGAGATACAGGAAACTGTACAAAGCAAATTCAATTTCAAAATAAAAGTCTGAACCTGTAGATTTAATGTCATGTGTCCAATTTACATTTAAGTGTTAACATTGCTGGCATATAATATTTACATTATCTAGGAAAGCTTTCTGGAAAAACTTTTAGGTGTAAATAAACTCTGTAAGGACGACAGTGTCTTTAAATTACCTTGAATAAAGTGTTCTTGCCCAAATTCTGACATTGGTGATTATTTATTCGGCAAAAATAAATAGTTCTTCCATGTAAGAACTCTAAAACTGCAGCAAGTAGAGCTGCGTCTTTTTAATTAATGAAAAATATTAACTATGTAGCTGAGTTTATAGACTTGTATAATAGATATTTGATTGGCTAAATATTTAAGGTTGTGATTTGTTAACATTAACAAAATATGCATTGTTTTTGCAGGAAAACCCCCCAGAAATTACTATTTTAAATTATAGTCAGCCTATTCCTCTAAGATATCAGTCAAGATGAAAAATATAATTATATTTAATATTTTTAAGTTGATATTGTTTTGAGTTTTTCAGAACATTTGCAGACATAGTCATACGATTCAATGCAATAAATCATTTCGGTGGAGCATTTCCCATCTCTCCCATAACCCAGCATTTATTTGACCCAGCTGTTGGTCAGGTGGTAATCATCCATCAATAACAAGGACAGCTGATTGATCTCAGCCTTTCCAGTTCATGTATCAAAGATACTCAACTCAGAGTGTATCCATCAGAGTGTGAGTAAATGTTAGATAAATGCCCTGTATGAATGTGTGTATTATTGGGTAAATCAGACTTGAATTTGTATTTGATTTGGTCAAACTGAGTAGAAACGTGCCAGTAGCAGCCCATTCAACCATTTATTTCCATATATGATGCAAATTGAAACAAGAATGTAATTTCATATATGTTTTTAAACCCAACTCAGACAGACTGTGGCAGAAGATATTGCACACAAAAGAAAAAAAGTCTCCAAAAGTTGATTTTGTTGATCTGGACGTAGCGTTTTCAGTGGGAGAAACATTTCATCACTCATCCAAGTGACTTCTTCAGTCTCAGCTGACTGCAGGTTTCCCCAATCTTATAAACAGCACATTTGCATAAAAAGACAAAAGTACTTTTTCCATTAGGAGGACCCTGCAGTATTTTCATATTATGTTATAATAAAGTGGAGCTCACATCGTCACAAGTTGTTGAAGGTATTGAATGTTTATTTTTAAACGTTTTAAATTCGGAGTGTAACATTGAACTTCACACTTCTGTGTAATGAATCTCTTTCCAAGTTGCCTAGTCGAGGTTTTAGTGTGTGTTTGTGTGTGTGTGTATGGGGAGGGAGGGCAGTAACCGGAAGTGCTGACCTCGCGCTGTAGTCTCGCTCTTAACTAGACGCTCGTCGCGGGGATCGGTGCTGATACGGTGACTGTGAGGAGCAGGTTGCAGACACGGACGCGCTACACTGTTAACCGCCCACGGAGTACATAAAGCCGCGTCTCCACGGCCGAAAGCTGAGCGTTGTTAGCCGTGGAGGACTGCGGCGGGACCTCTGACATTTCACCGGCCGCTGGGCTTCATGGAGTCTCCGGTGTGAGTATCTGACAGCGAACGCACCACTGAGCGCTAATCACGAATGCTGGTTTTAAACGCCTCGTATGTTTAACTTTCACCCCACACAGTCTTCCTTACGGTGTTTAATACCTTAAAGGTGCTGGTAAGAAACTGCAGGTAATTTATTTATTTAGCAACAGTCCCACACTATTACCACACACACCCACAGACACATACGGGGATGGCAGGTTAACACGGGTTTATATTTTGGTGACTTTGCTGACAAGTCGGATCTTGAGCCCCCTCATTTATGAGGCTTTGCTGTTGCTGCTGTTGGTAAATTATTTAGCATTTGCTGCAACTTAACACGTTGCAAGCGCGCAACAGGTGGCATGCCAATAACAAGCTCAAATCACCGAGAATGTGAAAAAAGGAAGAAGTTAAACTTTTATTTTGAAATCTGTCGCGAAAATAAATATTACGTGAGACCGGTGAATAACGTGCATGGCCTGTTATAGAACTGCTCTTTAACATTTGAATGCATTTATATGAATCAACACAATTTCCATACATCAATTAAATGCCGTATTTATGACGTTTAATATCTTTATCTTTATCTATAATTATTTATAGCCAGAAAGACATTAAATTTGAGGTTTTACAACTGAGTTTGAGCAAGAGCCTTTGCAAGGCTTTATATTGTTGAAAGCAGAGAAGTTTCTATAGTGGAGACTAACATATGCAAACTTCTCCCATCAGACATACAGGAAAGAGGTTTACTAATTTGCTGAAGTTTCCAACAAGTGTAGGTGCATTACAACTTTTGTAGTGAGGTGTTTTTCCTTCTGTCCCCTGAGATGTGAAATTCAATCGGGCACCGATGGCTAATTTCGTTTGAGAACCACCCAGTTGTTGTGGATTAATGTTTCAGTAGTTGGACAGAATTACACTCAGTTTATTCTTCTTTAAAAAAAAAAAAAAGTGGATTAGTATCATTACAATAAAGATTTACGCTCCATTTTTACACAACCACGCCATGGTGTGAAGAGACTGTTCTCTGTTGTTGGACTTGAGGAGAAAAACAAAGCTGGGAGCCAACTTTTCGTACACTGTCAGTAGCACCTATTGCAAGTAGCTTACAGCTTTTAATGTGAGTGTTGGTCAGAAGCAGCTTGGTCACCATGGAGGCCTAAAAAATCAGAGATGCAGGAATTAGATAAGTCCTAAATGACTGTTCTGAACACGAGTAATTGCAGGGAGGAAAATATTTGTTGTTGGCTGTGCTCCTGTGCAGAACTTCAGAAAAGAGTTGATTTCAGGTGAAATGAAACAAACTCCACAGCAGGATTTGAGATTGTCACATCAGTAGGAACCACGGACCCGTCTGCAACCACACCAAGTTGTAGAGACATCTCAGTGGCAACATTAAGTGGAAAATGCACTGATAAATTAGCTGATGGTGAGGTAGACTGATACTTAATATAGTGTCTTTGTACTCGGTTGAGCACTCGAAGTGCTTTCATGTTGTTGGCTTGGCGGCAGATAAGATAGCATTTACCAATATCGTTGGCTGGGTCTGTCACAAGTGGTGGGTAAATTTTAAAAAGCAAAACAAACAAACCTGTGTATAGTAGGGCTGCCACAAACGATTATTTTGGTAGTCGACTAGTCACCGATTATTTTTGAGATTAGTCGACTAATCAGATCATGCATCCATTGGACATAAAACATACAGCTTATTGCACCAGCATGCATCTGCTCTTATATAACTATCATTAGCTTACAGCTTTAAGTGTTTAAGGTATGTGCTAACTAAAAATAAAGACAAGATTATAGTTTATTAAATTTTAATGAAATTTGCAGATTGTTTTGGTGAAGTTTAATAAACTCCTTGCTATCTAAAATATAACGGGACACCGGAGTATATTCTCGAGCATCTCACACTTCTGATAATCAGCTGTCTTCTTGAGGTTTATTCATCTGTGTAAAAACTATAACTTCTCTCAGCCAAACCGATTTACTCAGGAACAAATAAAATACTAAAAAAGCCAAACAATAACATTTTGAAGTTATCTAAATGACTTATATATATTTAACCTGAGTAGCGAAAGACGGCAGTGGGTTTGAAAACGATTTGCTGGAGTCCGGTGTTCTCAGCGGCTCTAGTGAGCCTAGCCCCCGGCTAGCTATCGAGCTAGTGGGTAACAGACGTCTCCAAAAACCTCGGAGCGCTTTTGAAAATATGTGGTGTCTTGATAAACTGAGCAGATATTTGAGGTTTACACAGTTACATTCTCGCCTGAAAATATGTTAAACGTTTATTTTGTGACCCAGAAAGAATAATAAGAGTAATATTAAAACTAACTAGCTGCCGCCATTGTTGGAAACTGAGCTGGGCTGCGGTATGAATTCTGGGACACAGCTTCTTCTTCTGGGTTTAACGGCAGCTGGCATCCTTGACAAGCAGTGCTGCCATCTTCTGTTTCAGTCGGGTATTACACTCTTAAATCCTACTACTTATTCCTGCGTCTTTTGTGATCTTACAAAGCTTCAAACGAAGCGTCGACTATTAAATCAGTCGTGACGATTTTGATAGTCGACGTAATCGTGACTAGTCGACGTAATCGTGGCAGCTCTAGTGTATAGACGAGGCAAATTATTATTTGGTATTTGTTCTGAATCTCACATTTTGCTTTGTTCTCAATCTTCCAGGTTTTTTTGTTGTTGGTGTTTTTGTCTGCTGAAGAAGGAAACCAAATTTTAAATTCAGTATTTCCACACTCTGCATGCCAAATACCTTTGGGCGAGATACTAACCCCAAGTTGTACTGTGAAAGTTGGATAGAAAGCACTTGCATAGAAAAAGCATAGGGGGAAAAAAGTGCTTGTGTAAGTGTGTGAATGAGGAAAGTTATATAAAGTGCTTTGAATTTTTATGTTGAGTAGAGTACTTTTTTTTCCCCCTCTTGTCCCTGATGTTGTGCATTTTCATTGTTTTTCTTACCGTTCTACCTCTCTCCGACCTGTCTTCCCAATGTCATGCTTGTGCTATGTA
This sequence comes from Neolamprologus multifasciatus, assembly GCF_963576455.1. Lineage (NCBI taxonomy): Eukaryota > Metazoa > Chordata > Actinopteri > Cichliformes > Cichlidae > Neolamprologus > Neolamprologus multifasciatus. Next base: position 5,862,224 of record NC_140445.1, read on the forward strand.
CATATGGTCGGAATGTAACTTTGCATGTGACAAATATAGGATTAAATGACGCTGTATGAGTCCATTACCCATTTACCATTTTGTTACATTAAAAAAAGTTGATGCGTCTCATTTCTTTGCTGGTTATTGCCTCTGATGTGAAACTGAACATCTTTGTGAACCTTCTCCACCCATAGACCTTACTTTGCTTCTACAGGGTTTCCAGGTTTAACATTTTAGCCTTTTTAAATTATTAGTGGACAATCCACTTGCTTCTTTTCCCCCACCCTTTCCCTCTCGTGTTGCCCCTCTGGTTGGTTTGCTGGACAGGTTGCTGTTATGGTTGTCAGCTGTCTCTTTAGAGTCTCTTGTCCTACACTGGGAGTCCAATTCCCCTGTATTAGGCTTCATAGTGTGAAGCAGTATTATACATGAATGCTGGTTTTGCCCTTGGCCTACTGGGAGATTTAAAAAAATAAAACCTTTAACCTTTTGTCCTTTAATTGGTGGCACTGAAATTTGTCATTGTTGTTGTTTAGATTCCCTTTTTATGGCCTTGGCAGAGATTCCTTTTCTTTCAGTAAATCCTAACTGACCTAAATGTGACAGTAACGGTCTGTGGAAGTTTTTTCCACAGACTTTCATCTTCACATCCTGATGCCAACCCTTCAGATGTTAATCTCAGCCCTTTTTAAACTGGTGTTTCCTTCTTCCCCTGATGCCAGTGGGGAAAGGAAAGAAGCTGTTGCACAAGCGTTCACTTCCTGGAATGAACATTTGACTTATAAGGTGCCACTGCACATATCAGCTACGGGGGGCAGCGAGACAAAAATACACCAGGGAGCCGGGCGTCACTGTCACTGGCTGAGCAGAGGTGCTGCTATCAAATGAGAGGCCAAGTTTAGTTCGAGTGTGTCAGAGGGTTTTTCTAAGGTTATGCTGAGAACTTAAATTGGTTAAGCGCATGATATTTAAGATTACTAAAGAATATAGCCTGCAGCTTGTAGGTTTGGACTGATATTGGTGGTAACTCCTTCAATTTTTTTCACCTTCATGCCTTTATTTTTTTTATTTTTTGTAGCTCCAAAGCATCTTATCTTATTTCCAGTCAAAGTTCAGAGCTGTGTGGTTCTTGAGGTTTGAGTTGCCTTATAGCACAGAGCTAAGTTTGGCAGGGCTACTGTACAGCAGCACAGGTCTAATTCTTAGCCTGCAAAATCTTATACCTCTGCAGGACATATGGGTCTAAATCCTTCCATAAGCTGTGGTCTTAAATTTACTCTAGACCCATTTAAAATCTGTAGAAGTTAGTATTTACTGCAGCGTTATCATGTCTACAGATGCTTTGATGTTGGACCCTTGCAAATAATTTACTGAAAGCTTGTCATTCACTTCCTTTTCAGTGTGGACATACTGTCTGGCATTTAATGTCACAACTGCCTGCAAGTTGTGGACATAATCAAGCCTTAAACCTCAACAGTGTGTGGTGTTAATCCCGTGAGGATTAAGGGTTTGATTTCAGGGCTCACACGAACCAATTAAAGCCTTGCTCAGTGCAAACAAACATATGGCATTGAAGCCAATTTCCAGTAGCCTTTGGGACTGAATCACGCTCGACTCACCACTAAGATGTGACTCATCTGTGATGCTCTACTTGTGAGCTAATTGTACAATAATAGTTGGAAGGATAAGTGGCATGAATGGGCAACGTTTCAGTTTATGACATTTTTCATTCATTTGTGATGTACAGCACTCTTTTAATATTACCGCCTCCTTAGAGTTGTGTGGGTCCCCTTCGTGCAATAACAGCTTTCAGCAAGCTCTCTGATGGTCTCCTGTGGTATCAGGCACCGAGACATTAGCAGTAGATCCTTTAAGTCCTCTAAAGCTGGGCGCACATTTAACGACTGTCGGGCAGATTGTGAATGTGATTTGGATGTGACGACTGATCAAGCCCAGTCTGTGTTAACAGTTGGGAAATAAAGTCGTGCACTGTGTGTAGCGCTTCCAGTCTTAATTCTTAAGAACAATCAAAGCAAGTCATCTCTTCTTAAGACTTCTGACAAACATCTTTACAACTGAGAGTCAGTGCTGTTGGTGTTGCCCAGGAGAAGATGAACAAACACAGGAAGAGACATGTTGCTAAATGTTTGTAAGAAGTAAACTGAACAGAATCTCTGTGTTTGCACATTTTGATCAAGCTAAACATGTACACTACCAGTCCGAAGTTTGGACACACCTTCTCATTTCATGGTGTATTTATTTATTTTCACAACTACTTACACTGTAGATTCTCACTGAAGGCATCAAAACTGACTGAAGGGGTGGCTGCAGCTCAGAAGGTAGAGCAGGTCACCTACTGATTGGAAGGTTGGTGGTTCGATCCTTGGCTCCTCCAGTTTGCATGTCAAGTATCCTTGGGCAAGATACTAACCCCAAGTTGCTCTCCGATGTGTCCATCGGAGTGTGAATGTGTGTGAATGTAGTTAGATAGCACTAAAGTATAGATAAAGTGCTTGTGAGAATGGGTGTGATTGGGTGAACGTGGCATGTTGTATAGAGCGCTTTGAGTACTCCGATAGAGTAGAAAAGCGCTATATAAGAATCAGTCCATTTACCATTTACCAAAACTATGAATGAACGCACATGGAATTATGCAGTAAACAAAAACCTGTGAAATAACTCAAAACATGCTTTATATTCTTGGAAATTGCCACCCTTTGCTTTGATTACTGCTTTGCACACTCTTGGCTTTCTCTTCATGAGCTTCATGAGGTCCTAAAAAACCTGAAATGGTTTTCCGACAGTCTTGGAGGAGTTTCCAGAGATGCTGAGCACTTGTTGGCCCTTTCGCCTTCACTCTGTGGTCCATCTCATCCCAAATAATCTGGGTTTGGGTCAGGTGACTGTGGAGGCCAGGCTATCTGGTTCAGCACCTCATCACTCTCCTTCTTGGTCAAATAGCCCGCACACTGCCTGGAGGTGTGTCTGGGGTCATTGTCCTGCTCAAAGTTAAATGATGGTCCAACTAAACGCAAACCAGATGGGATGGTTTGCATGTCACTGCAGGATGCTGTGGTAGCCTTCAATTTTGAATAAATCCCCAACAGCGTCACCAGCAAAGCACCTCTACACCATCACACCTCCTCCATGCTTCACGATGGTAACGATGCATGTAGAGACCATCCGGTCACCTTTTCTGTGTCACACAAAGACACAGCAGGTGGAACAAAAGATCTCAAATTTGGACTCATCAGACCAAAGCACAGATTTCCATTGGTCTAATGTCGATTCCTTGTGTTTCTTGGCCCAAATAAATCTCCTCTGCTTGGTGCTTTTCCTTAGTTGTGGTTTCTTAGCAGCTATTTGACCATAAAGTCTCCTCTGAACAGTTGATGTAGAGATGTGCCTGCTACTGGAGCTCTGTGTGGCATTTATCTGAGGTGCTGTTAGCTTGTGATTTCTGAGGCTGGTGACTCTGAATTTATCCTCAGCAGCAGAGGGGACTCTGGGTCTTCCTTTCCTGGATCGGTCCTCATGTGAGCCAGTTTCGTCCTAGTGCTTGATGGTTTTTGCAACTGCACTTGAGGACAAGGTTAGAGTTTGAGTAATTTTCTGACTGACTGACCTTCAGTTCTTAAAGTAATGATGGACTGTCGTTTCTCTTTACTTAGCTGATTGGTTCTTGCCATAAAATGAATTCTAACAGTTGTCAAATAGGGCTGTTGGCTGTGTACCAACCGGACTTCTCCACAACACAACTGATGGTCCCAACCCCAATAAGAAGGCAGGAAATTCCACAAATATACTATTACTTGGTGTACATATAACAAAAGTAATATTATGGTAAATGTATAAATGTGTTCTTTGGTTCCCAACTTTTGACACTAAAACTTTTGACTGACTTGTGTGTACTAATTTACTTAAAGGCGCTTCTGTTTATTTTTTAGTAGCTAAAGTTTTACTTGAAGCAGGCTTGTGTTGGGAAATGGATTTTTAATTCTCCATGTGCGACTACTTTATGTAATTCTTTACTTGATGCTCCCCCGACCAATGCAAAGAAACTCCTTATTTTGAAAGCTTTTCACAACATGGTAAATTCATGTTGTGACATTGCGTATTTGCTCTCTTTATTTGTGGGATTGTCCACCGGCAGAATTTCCAGTGTTATGTTGTCTTGTGTTGTGTTGTGATGGACATGGCCAACTTGAAGCCACCCACTTGATTTAAGCTGTTGGTTTTTGGTGTTTTGAACAAGATGGCACAAGCTTGAGGCGGTTCCTGAGAAACAAAGTACAGCCCACATTGGCTAATATGTCTGACACATTGTTAGCTGGTTAATCTTCCTTTCTGTGTCCACAATTTACAAAATGGCATGCATTCATGATTCTTTAATTACTTAAAACCGTTGATTTAGCCCTCAAACTTATCAGGAAAGTATTAACTAAGTGAGCTAGACAAACGGCCGTTTCTCAGACTTCTTCTGACGAAGTCTTTTTTGGAGTCGCCCCCTGCTGGCCACTAAAAAGAATGCAGGTTTGGAGGCACTTCCATGTAAGCTTCACACTTCAGACCTTCTGTGCTTGTGTAGTGGACTATATCAGTCGTTAGTGCTCTGTGACTATCAAAGAGCACAATCTGCTGCAGTCGGTGAAAACATTCATTAGATGTGTCGTGTGTTCTTCAGATAGCAGTTGAGTGTTGAGCGCAGCTTCAGTTGCGAGGTGGGACTCGCATAGTTGTTTTTCCAGCACATCTCACAGTGTTGATCAGATTGAGATCTTTTTGGTTTTCACGCAGTTCTTGAGCAAGTTTTGCTGTTGTGATGCACGCTGAATTACACTGCCACCTGGTCTGACACAAAGCTTGTGCAATCATCAACATCCATATGAATGCAGGTTTACCAGCTGAACTCACTTAGCTTAGCTCATCACATCACAGGGTTTCCCCTTTTGAGACAAGTGCTGTATAAATACTACAGTTTACACTCTGTAAGCTCCCTGCTATTGTTGGCGCTTCTGCTGCTGGGCATATTTCTGACATGTTCCATCATGTAGATTGACCAAGTATCTGTGTAAGATTCCACACCGAGGAATAATTGCTGCTGATCTCGTTTACAGTCATTCTTTTAGAAGATAGGAGGAGGAGGAGGAAGAAGGTAAATAAAAGTCAGATTAGCTGAAGCTGAATTGTTTGCATGGTGAAAAAAGCTTTCAGTCGTCCCATAAGACTGGAAAACACTCCATAACAAAGGGCCGTTTCCTGCTACTACCTTCGGCCACCTTTGTGTTAGGGCTGGGCGATATGACCCAAAATTCATATCTCGATATTTTTTTAGCTGGGTGGCAATATAAGATATATATCTCGATATTTTTTTTAAAGCCATAAGTTAAGAACAAAAAGAGAGTTCTTAGTCGCACTGTATCCCAGATGTCACACAGGCATTTTTATTTACAGCAACACAGCATAGATTTACATGAAGAAATTACTCAAAAATAAATTATCAGCATTTATTAAATAATCATGCTCCATAAATAAAAGAAAACCATGTTGTTTTTGTGCATAACAAAAAGCTCATAATTGTGCAGTCAAAATGTAAACTAACAGACGCTGAGCATAATAACAAAGACAGATTTCACAGCTGCTCTGTTCCCAACTTCTACTGCGTGACTGACAGCCTTGAGTTCGAAATCCTCTTTGTAACCACGTCTCTTAACAGGTGCCATTTATGGCCCTTATACACACACAGTACGGTAATATTACGTTGAAGCACAGTACGTATCACTCCGCGAGGCTCCTCGGTAGCCGTAATGCTCCGACAATCCATCAAGCGCTGCAGCTCCGTAGCTTACCAAAGTCGTACTAAAACATTTTTTTGACAGATTGCTGAGCGCCGTGTACGACTTAAAATCGGTTCGCGGTCAGTAAGCACAACCAGAATTCATACATAAGGCGCGCTGTCAACTTTTGAGAAAATGAAAGGATTTTAGGCCGTGCAGCCCCTGTGGGCTGCATGTCGTTAGCATGGTTAGCTCGTTAGCGCGGTTAGCTCGCTAACACGTTGACGCCGTCCAGCCCCACAACTCGCTAACGGAGATTTGCCGTGTCCATCTTGTCGCTGCCTGCAGGTGAAGCTATGGGGGAGGAGGGGGAGTTGTGTTCAGTGAAGGAGAGGCGAGGCCGTGTAACGTTGCGTAGCGACAAAAGTGGACGAAAGAGAGGCAAACGTGTGGTTCCACAAGTATAATTATAACGTAACATAGATTATATCGATATAAAGGATATTGTCACATCTTATATCTCGTATGAAAATATATCGATATTTTTTAAAAACTCGATATATCGCCCAGCCCTACTTTGTGTTGTTCCTTGCGATGCTTCTGGTCTCAGCAATACCAATTTAGGCAATTTAGGTCGCTAAGACTTTCCTTTTCCAGTCAGATTAGTTTTATTGCTGTTTACTGAGTGTTCGAACACTCCCCTGTTGTTCGGTGCAACCTTTGTACCAAAGAGGACTAACAACACGATGCCCTTATTAGTAGATTGTATGTACAGAAACAAAGCCATTGCGTTATAGTAAATCCCTAAAAGGACATTTCAGCTCTTCAAATTAAACTCTGAAAATTGACTGGCTGTTGAATACAGACTTTGTTATCTTGGTCCTGATATATATCCCTGTTAAGTCTGAAGAGCAGAGTTCTCGGACCATCACTTCATGGTATGTACAAAATGTAACATGTTAACACTGAATAACAGCTTTTGAGTTTAATCAGCTCTAAAGAATCGTCTCTTTTGTACTAAAACACTGAAGTAAAAGTAAACAATTAAATCATGTGGATTATGTAGTAGTTGGTTACTGCTGCTGGGTATTATCTCAGTGCTTCATTCACATGCAGACCCAGTCTACCAGATTTTAGGTGGCTTGAAAAAGATTTCCTTTAAAATATCTCTGTGCATCTTTTTAAAGAGATTAGAAAATAGTTATTTGCATTTTCAGAGATTTTTTGCTCCTGACTTAAAGTCTAAATCTTTACAGTTTTTTGCAAAAACATTTTCTGTGTTTTGGTCTGTTAGTAGTTTGCAAAGTGCGACGATGGCACTAACCCATCGGCCTGAGTTTGAGAGCAGGTGTTATCTGATTTTGGTTTGTGACTTTGCTTTTTCTGTACATGTGAATCTGGAGGGATTTGCATGCATTTGAATTGTGGATATTTGGAGCTTTCAGCTGCCTTATTTACATGTGACGAGCCAGACTGGATGCAAATCTTACTTCCTTTTTCTTCCTTACGTAGTTCCTTTTTTCATCTGTAAGGAGAAGAGGGAACAATGATGGGTCTGATTGTATTCATGTTTTTTTCCTGAATGCTTTTGGTCAGTATATCTGGGGTTTGTTTTTTTTTTTAATTTACTGAGACTTCCTGAAAAATCAATCAATATGGTGACACAATCCTCTGAGCCTAGCAGTCTGCTGGACTTCGTGGCACTTTGTTATCCTGCTTTCACTTTGTAACTCTGTCTTTGTTTCAGTCGGCAGCAGTTTCTGTGAAACTTGAAATGCTATATGACTGAACTTTACCGTTATGGAAGTTATGCTGTAAAAGTTCAGCTGTATCCTCGGAGCTGGAAGAGCAACAAAATTTGTCAAACGGGCCAAAAATGTATGAATAAATGTGTAGAGATGCAATTATTATTGAGCAGAACTGAGTTCAGCTTCTTTGTTTGGCGCTCCACAGTAGTCCCAGTTCCTCATGTGGCCCCTCTGCTTTATGCTCACTATTGGTTTCATTGTGGTAACTTATAGAAGTGAAATTCTTAAGCTGTGATAAGCGTGTGTATGATATCTCCAGAAACACAGTTCTTAGTATCTCTGACTCATGTGGCCTGGACAGTATTAAAATACAATACTTAAGGAGGACACTGGGGAATGTAAGAAGTTCTGAGATCCAACAGGAAGCAGTAGCTTCAGATGTGCCGTTATAAACCTGAAAATGTAACACACTTTTCTTACTGGTGAGTCTCTCTTTTAGTAAATCTGGTAAGAAAACTATTCTGTGTTAGAATACATTCTTATTAATTTACTCATTGTCAATCAAACTCGCTGCAACACAGGATTGTGTAATCATGTATCCCCTGACGTCTGTGGGCTTCATGTAGGTGAGGAATGCAAACATGGCAGTGAGGGGTCAGGTGTTGTCCTGTACAGTTATTGGTCTGACTGACAGAACGCACATGCTCAAGATCACAGTTGGAACCTGAGAGCTGTCGACTGTGTGCTAGGATATGTGTCAACCTCATTGTTCTTCCTGTGCTTGTCCTTGGAAGGTTGTGAAATTGCAGGTATAAAACACAGACTGTACATAAAAGATGGATGTACCAGAAACTCAAACAGTAGGAGATGATTCAGTACAACGTAATGTTGCACAGGGTAAATGGACTGCTACTAATTTTTAAGTGTGTGTTGATAGCTCTGCATACAGTAGGACAGTGCTTGTTGAGATTTAAATTGAACTTTTTTAACCCTTTAATTAGTGTGCACCAATATCAGTAAATCTGTTACATCATCAAATCAACATTTATTTATATAGCACATATTAAAACAACAGTGTTGACCACAGTGCTTCACAGTCAGTAAAAGCATGAGACAGTTAAAAACAAACAATAAAAGAGGACAACAAACAATAGGTAACAACACAACAAGCTAGACCAGCCAACTAGACAGAATCAAAAGCCAAAGTAAAAAAATAAGTTTTAAGACGTGATTTAAAAGACTGGATCGACTCGGCAGTACGAATATGAACAGGGAGGTTATTCCAGAGTCTAGGTGCCACAGATGCAAAGGCCCGGTCACCTCTCGACTTCATTCGAGTCCTAGGTTGTGCTAGGAGCCTGTGATTGGACGATCTAAGTGCTCTGTTGGGATTGTATGAGTGGAGTAGTTCAGAAAGATAGCTGGGTGCTAAATTATTAAAAATATTAAAAGTGAACAAAAGAATTTTAAAATCTATACGATATTTAACACGGAGCCAATGTAATTTGGCTAAAATTGGAGTTATGTGTTCATGGATTCTCGTACCTGTTAAAAGACGCGCAGCTGCATTTTGAATTAACTGAAGCCGGCAAAGAGAGGAGTGTTGGAGGCCCGAGTAGAGGGAGTTACAGTAGTCCAATCAGGATGTAATAAATGCGTGGATAAGCTTTTCAAGGTCCTTTAAAGGAAGGAACGGCTTTGCTTTGGAAATCATCATAACATTTGCTTGGTTCTTTATTCCTTTGTTTAATTGCTTTATAGATTGTTTTCCCCCCATTTTCTATGATAAAATGGTTAACAGGAAGAGTTGTCTAATAAAGTACATACGCTAGCATAATAGTTGTAGTGTTAGGCTTTTGTCTAATTAAAAAAGTGAAGAAGAATCATAGCTTCTGCTTTATTTTTCAGCTTTGGAGGTGGGCACTTGAAAAGCCTCAAGTGGCCATTCTAGGATCGAATGTTTTTGGCACTTCTGGCTTAATTTTATAGGCCTCAGAGTTGTTGCTTGGTGTACATTTAAAATTACATGTATGACTTACCCAATGGCAGATCACATGATCCAAATTGCAGCAAAATCTCCAGTATCTCCATGTGTCTTTGTTAAGGAGCTCAACAATATAAAACTTTCGCTTAATTTAACTCATTTTACACTTGCAGGTCTACTTGCACAAATGCACAAATACCTTTTTGCATGTATCCTGTACTTTTACATAATGACCCACTTCACTGCGTCTGCCACCCAGGGGATACCAAATATGTAGCTGACGAAGAGTTTGGCCCCCCTTTGAGCTCCTTATCTGTAGGTTAAGTATGGGTGTGTCGTTTTCAGATGTGGGCTTAACTGATGTGCCTATAAGATATTGTCTCTGTGAAAGGCATTTAGCAGCGTGAGCAGCAATGACTTTGTATGTTTCTTTAGTTCTTCAGAAAGCATCTGCTGAGTGAGAGTAAAGAATAAAATGAAAATCTAAAACAACTTCTTTCCTCTTATACTAACAAACTAGGCTTATGTGAAATAGGAGGCCACGTAATAAAAAGAACTCAACAAAAGATGGTAACCCTTTGATGTTAGCGTCCTCTGTGCTACAGTAGCTCACCTTCTACTAGCTGGTGCACTGCTCTCTGTTGCAGCTACACAATTTATGGATGCATCTTGCTAGCGTTAGCTGATAACTAAATATGGACCCTTCTGGCTCCAAAATGGTGAAAATGCTGATGTTGAGACTTCTAACTGCAGATTCCAAACACAATGAGTGATTTTTGCAGTGGCTATGTCCAGCCTTTATTTACAGTCTTTTCATGACGCACCAGGTAGTTAGAAAGTAGGTGTCAGGGACTGGGTGCTACACAGATGAATGTGTAAATTATACTCACTGTTATTTTGTTTTCCTTATTATATTAGGGATGATGATGATGATGATAATTAATAATAATGGATTTCATTTGTATAGCGCTTTTGGCGAGGCTGCCATATCGCGCCATCGGCCCCTCTGGCCATCACCAGTAGGCAACGGGTGAAGTGTCTTGCCCAAGGACACAACGACTGAGACTGTCCAAGCCGGGGCTCAAACCGGCAACTTTCAGATTACAAGGCAAACTCCCAACTCTTGTTAGGAATCTGGAAAAAGGAGGAAATGAGTTGAAATTCCAGCTGAAGCAAAATTATATTTTTAAGAAATTAGAGTGCAACAAGTTTAAAGGGCAGCTGATAAATTTATGTGGACATAAATGTGGACAGCAATGAAATGAAAATGATAATTTCTTTTGTTCCTAGGTCAGGGGACTGATGTGATGAGGGGTCTATTTTCATTGGAGCAATTGTTATCATGATGGATTCAATCTGTTGATCTTACAGCAGCGATTTAGGCTAACAATGGACTAGAAATACAGAAGGCTGTGAGTGGTTCATGGGAGGAAGAAGGGAAATTGTTTTCCTTGTGAAATTGTCCTTAAAGTCTTACGTAGTCAGAAGGTTGAGCTCAGAGTTCTTACTAAATGAATGGCTAGAAATGATACTAATACTAAATGATACTAATGTAAGCCTATTGCAGTTGGATCCAGGAACCCTGCAATAAACCAAATCTTCATCTGGAGGTTTTATTGACAGTTTAGTGTGGTCATTTTAATGGCTTTAGCTTGTGTGTCTCTCGAACTCTAATATTTTAAGAGGTGTTTGTCCTTTCATTATTTAATTTTCACTCATTTGTGATAATTTTGTGCTAGCGTAGGGTCTGATGCAGTCACTTTTTGTGTGATGCGTCTCTGAGAAGACAGCAGCTCCACACGTTCCAGCTGTTCATATTTCCTGTTTTCATAACCAATCCCTGCTGCTGTCTCCTGGCCAAGTCCTGCACTCCAATCGGATTCAAATTCCATAAATTTCAGTTCTCTGAACTCTACACTCCCAGTTTGTGTTTTTCCCTGTCTTTTCTCGCTCTGTTTTGGCATCCAGTCTGTCTGGGTAGAAATGTGTTGACTCAGCTTTGATCCCTCTCTCAGAGCACTGTTGGACAGGCCATTAACTTCACACAACTACAGTTCTGTTACGTGGCAAGTAATTAATTTTTTTCAAACAAAGTCTTGTGACCTACAACTGAAAAGCTTTTGCACTGTTTGTGGCAGATTATTAAAATAGGCTTGAACACCTCATCTGTCATTCAGGGTTGGAGACTGGGTTCAATATACATCTTTGTCATTCTGCCAGTGAGTTTCCAATTAATCTTTTGTTGTCATTCAGAGGTCAGTTTCAAAAAAGCATAAAATGTAAACGTCTACTTTTGGTTTCTGTGAATATCCTATTCCACAAAAACACAAACTCTTTGTTCCCAAGGGTGGGAGGGAATAAAGCTTCCTGGAAATATTTTATTTGCAAATTACTTTGTGATGAATAAATAATGGCTCGATATATTTAGCTGCCTCTCCAGTGAAACTCTTATGTTGAGAACGAACCCCGACTGCAGCCGGCAACAGCGGTCATGTTCTGCTCCATAGTTTTGATAAGGTGCAGGGATCGGTTCTGCCCCTGATGCAGGTTCTGGGTTCTAGTTCAAGTCTTAACATAAGACAAGATCTGCTCTTGAGTTATACTTAGGACTGCTAGACAATAAAACTTTCAAAATAAAAGCACTGTCTCTTTGTAAACTGACCACAAATGGTGTCGTTCTCTGACAGATTTTTATTTTTTAGAGTACAACAACAAAACCACACAATCGATTAGCTGCCAAATGTGCCACTTGGGTTGCCTGCCCAAGTAAAATCTGTTGCATACACCAGCATTACTGCTACACCACTAAACTATAATGGGTAACGCCAGAAGTACAGATGTTAATTAGTCCTTTAGTCTAGGGCTGCACGATTAATCGTTAGAAAATCGCGATCTCAATTCATACTTATGTGCGATCTCATTTCCAAATGACAATGATTTAAAAAAAAATCCGGGACGTAATCTGCATGAAAACAAGCGCTCACTCTTCCTGCTCAACAAATGACAAGGGCGGAGCCTTATATCACGTGATACAGAAGCTGACTGCTAAAATTGGCAGGGAAAAAACAACGGAGAGCACGTCAGGGATGACGAGAAAGTGACAGGAGAAAATCCGTCCCGGTCAACGACCCAAACATCAATAACGGGAACCTTATACAGCGCTTCCCTATACACGTCGATCTCCCGCAGGCACAAAGAAATTACGGAGGCTGTTACTTATCACCTGACCAAAGATATGGCTCCATCAACACTGTGCAAAACGAGGGATTTAGGAAAATGATCAACACCCTAGACAAACGCTACACAGTGCCGTCCCGCAACTATTTTTCTATTGTTGCACTACCTGCTCTATACACACAGTGTCGAGCAGTACAACATTTTGCAGCAACGACAAAATGTGAGACATTTGTTGTTTTTGTTTATTTATTGTTTTTATGTTCAGTCTCAACTGTTACGAAGTTGATGTGCAGTTAATAAGCGCAATAAATATTTATACTGGAAAAGAAAATCGTGGGAGAATCGTGATCTCAATTCTAAGCAAAAAAAAATCGTGATTCTCATTTTATGCAAAATCGTGCAGCCCTACTTTAGTCTGTGTCCAACAAAATTTCAGTAGATGTTCCTTTCAGATTGAGCGTGCAGCACAGAACTTATAATGTAAAACAAATGAAAGCAGACAGTCGTTACATTCAGAATACCTGACCCACAGTCGGTGAGTTTTCATGGTAGATAACTTTATTCATCTATCAGATGTGTTGGCTAATCTGCTCTAAACACAGGTACGGGTAGCTTTACTTTCTCTGGATCTTATATTTGCATCTAGATGCTTTTTAATTTAGTAACTATACTCGCAGGACTAGTTTGAGCTGCTGCAGTTGCTGAGCTAACTCACTGACTCACAAAGTGACCGATTTTGACTCAAACGTTTCTTTCCACAGTTTTCCACCTTTGCTCGACATTTGTTTTGTTCCAATAATTTGATATTAACTGCTTGACAGAGCAAGTCCTCAAACTCTAAGACTATTTCAGATTTATAAAAATATGTGACAGTGTCCACAAATCCTTCAAACTGAAAGTTGACCATTGATCAATAAAAAAAAATCATTTCTATAAGTTAAAAGCTTTAATCTGTCAGTGCTCCTTATAGTTATTCCTCCACATGAATGTAGGATTCTGTGCAATGAAACATAAAGTAGTATACAGCTTTGCATTACATTTACAAATGACCACCAGTGTTGTAACTTTTGGGAGCGTTTCATCTTATAAATCCAGAAAGTAGCCAGTTTACAAAGTATGTGATGTATGGAAGATGCTCATTTGTACCATAGATAGTGGTATCAGTCACATGGGAAAGAGCAATGTGTATTGTTTCAAATGAACTGTGAGAAGTGTTACAGATCACACGTTTTCCAAAGGATACAAAGGGAAAATGAGAGTCAGCAAGTGCAGTTATAATGGGTAATGACGTGTTGTCATTGTGAATGAAGCGTTGCTTTGTTTGAAGTCCAGGGACACATTTCTCCTGCTCTACTTGTCACCTGTACGCTCCAGTTCTTTGTAACTAAGGGACTTGTTATCTTGTGCAGTTTGCAATCAGGTAAACAGACGTAGCTCTAATCCTGCTCTGATTTCTGACCTCCTTCGACTTCCTGGAGATGTGAAGGGGTGTTGTCTGGGTGTGTCACTTTGAAAGCTGCTGATTTAGCTTGCTGCCAGGATTTATAATGCTGCAACAGCTTTTCTTGAAAGACAAGATTCAGATGAGTACTAAGTGAAGGAAAGCCCTTGATTTTTAACCACACAGATTCCCTCAGGCCTTCTCTGTGCTCACTTTAAATGTCATTACAGAGCCATCTCAGCCCATTTAATGTAATGGACAACCTGTGGATATATATTTATTTTATGCCTGAAATAGTCTCCACAGGTATTGACTTTGTGCATTCATTAACACACAGAACAATCAGTGCCACGATGATAAGTTTATAGGATGCATTTAGTGTTTTTCTATTACTTTAAGAAACAATGGTTATAGTAAAAGCATATAGTTTTTTAGCTGAAGTATATAGTAAAGCCTGGAAAAAAAAAAGTAATCACGCAAAATAGTCTTTTTATTTGTGAATGGAACAAATTGTTGTTTAGCTTTGATTGCGCTTTGCCATTAAGACACAGTGTTCACATGAACAGAATCAACTCTTTGGGGTTTCCTTACCTGGATGATTGAACATGCATCAAGACATTTAACCCACTTTGACAAGTGCAGCTCAAATTATTTTGGTTCTGTCCAAATGGTGGGAAAAAAATAAACTGTGACGTCTCTCAGATACCAACTGCTAACTAAGCAGAGGCTCAAAGAGGGATAGCGTTACATTAAACAGATTCCCCCAACACACGCACTCACACGCTGAGTCAACCCTGACCTACAAAACCAGTTTGAAAAGCAGAAAATGGATTTTAAATTCATTTTAGATTTTTATTTTCTTTCTATGTATGCTTATTTTGTGCTAAATTAACTTAAAAATAATCTTTCTCTTACTTTGGTCATTGGTGCAGTCTCTCAGTTCACCCTGAGTCTGAAACGAGCTGTTTTAAGCTCCCTTTAAGCCACCTGTCTTCTAACTGGCTGCTGCCTGTAAACAGAGCCTGCTGGGTGGGGCACTATGCACAGCCAGTGCTGTGTTCCTTAGATACTTATGATAGGAATACCACTGTCATTGACATCAAAATCTGACATGGAGCCTTTAGATGCAGCTGGTTCTTTTGTCTCAAAGAAACTCTTTAAACGCACATTTCTTTTCTGTAGTTTGCACAAGTGCACATACACATGCCTTTAGCATGTATCAGGATGGTATCACAAACACACAATGTATGCATACGGTGCATAAATAACTATCCATAAGTAGGGATGGGTACCGGTATCCGGTGCCATCTGACATAAACGGTAGTAACCAGACCGAAAAGCAGCGCACATTTCGGTGTTTTATTTCGGTGCTTTTTTTTCCTGAGCTGTGATACACTTTCTTCTTCCTTACATTTGTATTGGCGGTTGGCAAACAACTGAAAGGTGCATTACCGCCACCAACTGGTATGGAATGATACACTTTAGATTCTAGCCAATCATTTTACGTTTCCGAGGATAGTAGGCAGGCCCAGGTACGTACGTTCTTTTAGAGCAGAGCTACAGATTAAAAATGCCCAAGGCGAAGCGGTCAAAAGTCTGGCTGTACTTCTCAGCAAAAGATGCAAACTCAGCAGCTGCAACAAGTGCTTTAAGCTGATACTGTGATACTGTCAAAGGAGGTAACACCTCAAATCCGATGAAACACCTGGCGATGCATAGCGGGTTTTTTTAAAGCCGAGAAATGCGGCGTATTTGATAGCTTGCTGCGAGACCTCACACCGTGCACATCTACTGCGGGTGTGGTGCCTGTTATCGGACCCGAAGTTAGCAACATCCCCCAAAAACCCGAAGAGTAGAGTCCTGGCCCCTAGCCCTGCCAGTGTAGCAGAAATGATGAGGATGATGATGCAGCAGCAGCCGTTCTTCTCTGCGTGAGTCGCTTAATTTTGTTCGTGTGTAATTTACGTTGAGTAGGCTAACCACGTTATTACATTAATGCATGTAAGGTGAACTAGCAAACATCATCATAGCTACATGCAGCTGTCTTCTTGTTTGATGGCAGATACTCCCTTCACCCTGGCCAAAAAGGCTAAAATGACCAAAGAAAAAGTGGAAAACAGCTAAACATGAGAGGTTTTTGGAGAAAGTTTGTTTTTTCCATTGATTAAGCACTGCTTCCAGCCAAGAGTGATACCATATATGCCCCATAGCTGCAGAAAAGGCTAACATTGTTATCTTTAAAAAAAAAAAAAAAAACAGCTGAACATGAGAGGTTTTTGGACCACTTTTGTGTTCTCCATTCTTTAAGCACCGGTTTGAGCACCGTTTAAGCACCGGCACCATTTCAAAAGTACCGGTTTGGCACCGGTATCAGATAAAACCTAAACGATACCCATCCCTATCCATAAGTGATCTAGCCTTGTGTTACTTCTGAAGTGTTCTTGTATTTCATATCACATCATCACTGTTTGACACCCGACACAACTAAAATGACTAACCTAATTAAAAGGTCACTCATTCAAGTACTCAGGAATAGAAATGTACAGTGTATGAATGCTTGGTGTCAATAGACTTGGACGGGTGTGTGGAGGGGCTGTTGGGTACAGGTTCCACTTACAGGGAGGTGAGACTTGGAGACCCAAATTCCATTCATTTGTAAACTTTAAGTGCATGCTGCATAAAATAGGAACACGATGCTTCAGTATGACCTTGCACCATAAACTTTATTCCTCTTGCTGTAGGAGGAAAAGGCATTAAAAAAGCTGCAGACATTCATCTGTTGCGTTAGTTTGTGACTCGGCTGAAACAGGCCTTGAAATGCAGGCTGATATGGATATACTGTGAGACAGAAGTGAGCTTGGAAGGCGATACAAAGTAAACCACTTCCTCTATCATGCTTCCCAGAATGCACCCTGCCAGATGTGGTTATATACAGTAGTAGTGCAGCTTCCAAGGTTAGGACTTTTCCCATAACCCTCCAGCTCTGTGAATCTCAACACACACTACTATATTTTTCTCCTGACCCAGCTGGTCAGTGGGCTGACAGTTGGCTTCCGTGCCGTTTTCAGGACGCAGTTTCCAAACACATCCCTCGATATTTTTTATTTTTTTTATTTGCTCCGAGCCGTGTCTCAAGTTTCCTTTAGAAGTGATATGGAAGCTTAAATGTGAAACTAGTATGAGTGTTTTGCTAGGCAAATTGCTAAATGCATTCATGTATTATTTCAATTAGATGGGAAAACTGGCAACAAAGCTTCAGAAAACTTTCTCCATTAAAATGGCACGAAGGGTCTAAAGTAAGCATGTGTGAGTGTTTCGGGGGAGGAATAGTAATTGAGACGCTGCTGTGTGCTGCCAAACTGTTCGGTAGCAGAGACCTGAGCCCCCCTTTGGGCCACTCAAGGATTTAAAGGGAAGGTCTGTCTTTCTTGCAGAGTGTGGGGAATGTGACTGGCACAAAGTAAAGGCCCCACCAGGTGTTCTGCTGCATGCACATCCCTTGCCGTGGCGCACACTCTCCTGTACAAACACAGATTTTCATGCGATTCGGTTTCAGGTCTTTTGGATGCCGCGTGCTGCGTGCGTAAGCGCGCACGTCGGCTCCCGTCTGTAGTTGAAAGAAATGCGATCCCTCTCGCAGCTCCTCCAGGAAAGCAGATTCCATGACTGTAACGGTGATGCTGAGAGGCTTCCAGCGATTGGGATGTGATACTTTGACAAAGATGTTATCCAGGAAATGGTTTGGCTTTGGCTTCAAATAACACGCAAGCCTGTTTTTGGGATAGTTTGAGACGTATAGAATAAAAAATACTTTTTAATATTAAGGAAATTACTGAGTCGAAGGATATACAAGGAGGTATTAAGCAAAGTAAAATTCTGAAACTTTTAAACTTTTATTTAAAGAGTAGAGATTGAAGCTATAGATATTTGCGTATTACCGTTTGTTGTGGAGGAAGTAGTGCAAAAAAAGATGTTTGGGGTAATTTAAGATGGTCTGTTCAGCCGAGCAGCTCCAAAGCACGTTCCAACAAACATAACAGAGTCGGGGGTGTCATGGCGTGGCCAATGGAGGACTAACAGAAAAGCAATGGGGCCCACAGGAAGTCTGAAAAGCTGATTTCAACCCTGTGCCCTCATACAGATGGAATTACACAGCAAGTAATACAAGAGTTAAACACTGAATAGTTGTTAAATGAGTATTTAGAATCTTTACTTAACAGTTAAATAAAGAAAATAAAGAGTTACAGGCATCTAAATAGTGCAAAGCACAACATTTGCATGGCAAAATATGATTCAGTAGACGTAGAAATACAAGTACATTAAAACATTACCTGTAAGTACTTGAGTGCATGTACTGTTGGATCCTGTGAGTCGGTCCTGCTCATGCTTTCATCCACTGGTGCCGGCCACGTGCCTGATAGTAGGGATGTAGTTGTGGAGATGAGGGAAGCTTAATTTAGAGTCAATGACTTATCTTAAGCAAGTGACTAGTACTGTTTTGAGGATTTATACTCATGCTGATGTTCCCGTGGTGCTCTGCAGCTTTGCTGAATGCACTAGTCGGCAGTAGGGATTCTTTTTTTTTTTTTTTTTTTTTTTTTTTGCCTGTCCCGTTTGGCTCTTTTGCCATCAGAATTATTGTCTAAAGGCGAAGAAAGATGCCCAACGGATTTTCTTTACCAAATTGACCATCCCAGCTTTGCCGTAATGGTCCATTTGAGGCAGTAGGGATTCTCAGCCAGATGTCTTGTCATATGAAATGTCAAACAGTTGAAGTGAATGTGGTGTGCATGCTTGGAAGTGTTATGTATGCAGAGAAATCAGCTGAAGTGTAGAATTTAGCTGTCAAATGTTGTGACATTTGACGACTTTTGGCCCTCAAAGCACTGGAATCGCCAAAAATGAAGGCAAGTACATGTTAACTAAAGGCAGTATGAGCCTATGTCTCACTGAACATTAGACTTATTAATCATTTATTTAAAAAAAAAGTGTGACATCAAAAACAAAGGTTCAGTATTAATGACTGAGATATTAAAGTGAAAATATCATTAATCTTATTTTCAAGCTTTGTATTTTAATTCTTGAAAACTGTCAGAGCGCTCGGTTTAAAACCAGAGCCTTTGGTTCACAGGAACTAGTTTTGCATGCGCTGACCTAGTAATCTGAAACTCTCCATGTTTAACATGAACATCCACCATCCAACAGTATATGTACATGACAAATTTAGCAGCTGCTTTCTTTCAGCGTTGCATTTACATCGACAGTGACGAGGTGGGAGTTTACTTTCCTAAATAGGAACATTTTGTGGTGATTAATTGGTCAGGTTGTGAGAAATGAGTTGAGAAGCATTTCCCAGAAAGCCGTTTATAAGCCTTTACAGGGTGGATGAATGTTCTTCAAACGTTGGGATTAAGTTGTTAATATTCACATAATCCATCCTTAAAGAATTGAATAGTGCAGCTATCAATGCTTTTATGTAAGTAAGTAAGTAAAATTTTATTTATATAGCACATTTCTAGATAAAAGATCACAAAGTGCTTTACAAGGTAAAAAAAACAAACAGTCCAAAGTTAACAAAATGCAATTTTAAAAAGACGTGTTTTTAGCTGTTTTTTAAAAGTAATCACTGAGTCTGCAGATCTTAAGTTCTGAGGAAGAGACTTCCACAGTGTGGCGGCCACAGTAGCAAAAGCTCTATCACCCTTGGTTTTCAGTCTTGTATACTGAATAACAAGTAGGCCCTGATCACAAGACCTCAGGGACCTACTAGGGGCATAGGGCTGTAAAAGTTCAATGATGTACGCTGGTGCTTGTTCTTGAATAGCCTTAAATGTCAGAACCAGAATCTTAAAATGGACTCTGAATTCAACGGGGAGCCAGTGCAGCTGTATAAGCAATGGTGTTACATGCATGAGAGTATTTCGATGTTTTTGTCAGAAGCCTTGCTGCAGCATTTTGGACAATCTGCAGACGCTCCAGGGAGTTTTTGTTTAGACATGTAAACAGTGAATTACAGTAGTCCAATCATGATGAAATGAATGCATGAATACCAATCTCCAGTTCAGTATGAGATACTATGGGGCTCAATTTAGAAATGTTTCTTAAATGATAGAAGCATGGCCGAACCAGAGATTTGACGTGGACATCCAGGGTAAGAGCAGAATCAAAGGTTACCCCGAGGTTCCTGATAGACAATTTCACACATGTTGAAAGAGGACCAAGAGCATTCATTATGTTAGGTACATGTCTGTCTGGAGCACATACAAGGACTTCAGTCTTTTCTTCATTAAGTTGGAGGAAGTTGTCAGCCATCCAACCTTTGATGGTTTCTAAGCACACATTTAGAATCTGCAGCTTATATATATATATAGAGAGAGAGATAGAGAGATATAGAGATAGATATAGATATATATAGAGATAGATATATATCTCTATATATATAGAGATAGAGATATATAGATAGAGATAGATAGATGGATAGATATAGCTGGATGTCGTCTGCGTAGCAGTGGTAGCAAATGATGCGACTGTTGACTTCAACAATAGAAACTCATGGATTTGGGACAGAGGATGTCCAGACTTGACATGTGCAGACTATACTTATAACATCTCTTATGAAACGAACTGTCTCAGGATAAATACTCAGCAGAGAAGTGCTGCTATCTTGATATTTGGTCGTCATCTTCATGAGCTCTTAGTTATGAACATAAATCCGTTTGCACGGTTTAGAAGAAGTGATGTATTCTTCCTTAGCGTTTGCTTTTTCCACATTTTGAACCTCCCCGAGTTGCTGCTGGCACACAATTATAACTGTGAAAGTGTTTTTCTCTGTATTTCTGCAGCTACAGGGTTTGAGCTGCTCCCATGACTGCTCAGCTGAACCCTCCAAATGCACATGGGGTCATAATCCTATCAGGTAGTCGGGGCAAATATCTTTGTTGCACAGGGGGCAAAAAATATGTTCAGCTTATTAAGACTGTTTGAACTTCACAGGCTTGTCGTTGGCTGGAGGTGGATGTGTAGGCCTGTACGGGGATGTATTGGTAAAGCAGCGCTAGTCCCCGGATACCTCACGCAGAATGCAGGACATGACACTCTGGCTATATGAGGCAACATGCTGACCTCTGCAATTTATTTTCAGACTCCTTACGTTTGAAACGTGACCTTGCTGGAACTACAAGGGTGTTTCCAGACAGCGATGCAAAATTAATACCTGAAAGATGTCACTGCAGTCGCAAACACGACCAGAACGGAGCAGGGCATAAGCGCCTCATCTTTTTGTAATTATTATAACAAAGTAATCTCGTCACCTTTGACAAATATTGAAGTCTTTCCTGGCGGTTATTTGTGCATTTATTTTAAAATTGTATCTAAATTAACTTTAATTTCAGAAATCACCAGGATATTAAAACTCTATATATAGAATATCCAGTTAAACCTGGGGAACAAAACAAAACTTTAGTTTGCTGACTTTGCACCAAATGATAACCTCACCTTTCCCTCGCTGACAGATGTTACAGAGTTCACAGAAGTATAAGTTCTTGGTCTTCTTTCCTTTCTTTTATTCAGCTGAACATTGCACAAATGCTGGGAGTCCCGTGCTGACTGTGTGGAAGGAGAGGATAAAAAAGCGGGAGAGCAAAGGTGGAAGAAAATGATTAAAGGAGACTGGACACACCGGTCATCAATGGGCGAGAAAGAGGACGAGCGTACGGCTCAGGCCAGCCAGCTATTTGAGAACTTTGTCCAGGCATCTACCTGTAAAGGGACTCTGCAGGCTTTCAGCATCCTCTGCAGGCAGTTGGAGCTGGATCCACTGGACCACAGCAACTTCTATAACTCACTGAAGGCGGCAGTCAGCTCCTGGAAAGTCAAAGCCCTTTGGACCAAACTGGACAAGAGAGCTCAGCAAAAGGTCTACAACCAGAATAAGGCCTGCCAAGGCACGAGGGTAAGAAAGACCAAGCACGACTGACCTCTGAAGGTTCTGAAGTGGTTGTGTGATGTTGTTCTGATGGTGTTGAAGGCTGTTGAACGGCAGTAAACACATGATCCAAACTCTGAGCAGAATTAATATAAATCGATGACTGAGATGCACGCAGAAACATTTACTTAGTGTTTAAGTATTATTTGCTCAAAAACATTATGAAAGTTCGCATATGCATTTCACGTGATACAATAAGGATCTCCTATTTGGTATTTTCTGTCACGTGAGTTTTGTCTCGCCATAAACGAATGGATATTCTGAGCACCGTGTTTAACGCAGCATTGGAAAGCTCGTTTCTGAAGGAGAAGATAAGAAGTCTGGAGGGAAATGAGGCCAGAGACTCACAGAGGGGAGATTAACACAGAAGGGTTGGGTTGGGAGTTCGCCAAAAATAACAGAAACTATTATTTCAGGCTTTTTTTTTTTTTCCAGGAGAAAAATGGTGGGCCTAAGGCTGGGTGGGCGATCTCTCTTTTAAAACTGTATCTATTCTCAAAATGAGGGCAGAGGATTTAGCAGTTTGGGACTTTGTGGAGTTCTGTGAATCTATCGGTTTTTCTTTGTTCTTTTTAATAAGGTAGCCGTTAGAAATGTACCCAAATTGCTGTGCTAATTGTTTGGCTACGTAATTTCCTGTGTGGCTGTAAAATAGCTGCGTGCCGATCTGGAAATGAAGCGCTAAATGCGATTTTAAAAAAAGAGAGGCGCTGTGCTGCTGCAAGACATTTGAATGATGCTTTCCCACTCCAGCTGCGTACATGGCATATTTGCATTAGGGGTTGAAATTCAGTAGTCAGTAAAGTATATGTTTAAGCTTACATGCTGGTGTTTTAGGTGTGTTGAGTGATTCACAACCTGATTGGGTTGAATAACATGCAAGAGAACATTTCAGTTACTGTCTGTTGCCGTTTTCCTTCAGACCTCTCTGTGAACTCCCTTGTTTTATAAGCTAGTGTTAAACAAGCCAGTACAATCACCGTGAGAGTCAGACAGGCAGGCGACATGCTGGAGTTGTTCCTGTGTTGCAGCACAGAATCTTAAAACTGAAATCTTCTCCCGTTCAGTGTTTGATCATCGGCGGCGGTCCGTGTGGCCTTCGGACGGCCATCGAGCTGACTCTGCTGGGCTGCAAGGTGGTGGTGATTGAAAAAAGAGACACCTTCTCCAGGAACAATGTGCTCCACCTTTGGCCCTACACCATCCACGACCTCAGGGGACTCGGGGCCAAGAAGTTCTACGGAAAGTTCTGTGCTGGCGCCATCGACCACATCAGTGAGCGTGCACACATCATTTGTCTCCGTTTTTTTAAGCTTTGATGATAATCTGCCAAAACACAGCACAGCTGACTGAAAGTTAAACTGTGACACACATTCTTTGATTTTTAGCTCTAGGAAGGAAGACGCATCCTAATTCCTTTCAAATGGCTCCAATTTATGATTGAATAATTCATCTGCTTTTAAAGTTATTTACTGACTAGGTTCTAAATGGTTGTAATAGGAAACAAAACATGAGTCCCATGGTATCTTGATAATATAGTCATGAAACAATCTCGTTTGAGACATAAGAAAAATGAATTAAAATTCAGTTGCTCTGCCTGTCTGAAATTTTATTAAGCTATAATAATATTTTGGGAAATTTTCCATCTTTTATCTCTTAATGTGGTTTTTGTGAGTGTATTTCTGGAGATCTGAGGAAGTGCAGTGCCGGCTTTGATGTCGGGCTTGTACTTTGGCTGAAAGTTGGTACCATCCTTTAGTTACTACTGCTACTTTCTCCACTCTGTGTGTGTAAGGGGTGGGGCACACATGCACAGACATTAGTGGATGCCCAGGGTTCTTACACCTTAGTCCAGGGGTAGGCAACTCCAGGCCTCGAGTGCCGGTATCCTGCAGGTTTTAGATCTCACCCTGGGTCAACACACACAAGTTCATTACCAGGCCTCTGGAGAACTTCAGGACATGTTGAGGAAGTAATTTAGCCATTTAAATCAGCTGTGTTGGATCAAAGACGCATCTAAAACCTGCAGGACACTGGCACTCGAGGCCTGGAGTTGCCACCCCTGTCTTAGTCTTAACTAAACGTGAATTTCTTATGCCAGCTGAAGAGGTGTCAGATTATAAAACAAGTCTGGCAAAAGTTCTACATTATAAAACATTTAATCGCTCTGAAAAACTTCTAATATTGGTTTGATATTTTTTTAATGTAATGTATTCATTCTAATCTGATTTTTTTTTAAATTCTAATCTAATTTAATTTCTAATGTTATTTTTGTTTGGAGCGGTATCGTTATGATTTCTTGCATGTGATGCGTTTGAAGCACATTTGTAAAAATAAAATGGGCTGTCCTCAGAGTGGCACCGCAGTAGTGCTTTAACAGAGAATACATGCAAAGTACTGTGAAGCCATAACATGTAAATGGTTCCTGCCTCTGAGTAAGTGCACTGTGTGTGTGTGAGAAATCACTACTGTGCAGTAAATGTGATGTTGTCTGGCCACAAAACCAAAGCCACCGTCACAGAAGTGGATGTGTGACTCTGTCATGTGAGAGGAGGATTGTTTTTCCTGCAGCCTGATTTGCTGCAGTTTGCAAGTAGCGGGGCGATCGTGGCTCAAGAGTTGGGAGTTCGTCTTGTAATCGGAAGGCTGCTGGTTCGAGCCCCGGCTTGGACGGTCTCGGTCGTTGTGTCCTTGGGCAAGACATTTCACCCGTTGCCTACTGGTGGTGGTCAGAGGGCCCGGTGGCGCCAGTGTTCGGCAGCCTCGCCTCTGTCAGTGCGCCCCAGGGCAGCTGTGGCTACAACGTAACTTGCCATCACCAGTGTGTGAATGTGTGGATGACTGTATGTAGTGTAAAGCGCTTTGGGGTCCATAGGGACTAAGTAAAGCGCTATTCAAATACAGGCCATTTACCATTCACATTTCCATTCGCACTTGTTGCTCTCCAGCTTTAGTAACTGTCATGCATCTCATTTCAAAGATGAGGTCTGCTGACTCTCTTCACTCATTGTTTTCTTTCTCATCTGTACTGTACGGGCATTCTTTGCTAATGCATGTAAGTACAGTGTAAATGCTTCGGCATCTCAGATTCTTACAGTAGTGTCCAGGGGGAATCTTCTTCCAGCTGCTACTGCAGATCATCTGCCTCCATCTCATCCTATCCCTCACATCCTCCTCCGCCACACCCACCCTCTGCATGTCCTTCTCCTGAACGTCCGTTAACTTTAATTCCTTCTGGAGCACAAGTGGAAACGTGTACAAACAACTCGCATTATATTATTCTAAAAACTAAAAAATCATGCTTATGTTGATTTTAAATTCTGACTCATTGAGAGTCTGTTGCCATGTCTCTGCAAGTATCTACTGTTGTCAGTCTGTTTTATGGTCTGTTTGGTTGCAGTACGCTGTTGTGACAGATCCACACAAGTATGGTGTCCTTGTCTTTGTTGCTTTGGATTCATTCAGTCGCAGCAGCAGCAAAGCTCTATTTTTATAATCCTCGTGATTACCTTTTTGTGTCAGTGGTTCTTCGACTTATGTGACATGGCCTATTTAAGAAGCATAAAAAGGTTCAAACCCCCAAACTACTTATTTCATGAATAAATAACATTAAAAACTCATCTGAGTCCAATTTCAGCAAAATAAACATTAGCACGATAGCATCAGTAAACCACATTCCATACCACAGGTTGTATATATTAAACTTATATTTGTTCCCCTGCTCATCAACACCCAGATTTTGGGGTTTTTAAACCGTTTTTGGTTTAAAACGACTGAGTTGTTGCATAATGCTTGGCAGCATGGATAGCAAAGTGCATTGCAGAGACACACTTGAGAGTTAATTAGTGCTAAATGACAATAAACTAAAAGCCACCTTTTTTAAAACCTTCCTAAAGTTTAAGGGTTAGTTGTTGAAAATCCACCCACCATAGCGTTGTTATGGAGGCTTTAGAGCACAGTTTACAGCCTGTAAAGTTCATTCTAACTTTAAAATCCACCCTGGAATGGGCTCGGGTCATTTTTGGCACTTCTCTGTATAATTTCTATTTATCCCTGTAAGTTGCTGCTTGGTTCGAAGAAAGCCTTTTTTATAACCATGGATCTTGGAGGACGTGGGCTTTTTTTTTTTAAATTTCCCAGTTTTATTCTGGAGATTTAATTGATGTGTGTTAATAACTACTAAGTATGTAGAATTGCTGTTTTTTGCCAGTAGAGATGGTTCTTTTCTTTTCTTGGTTTGCTCTGTGAACACACTTGTCTCTTTGCTCCAGGTATCCGCCAGCTTCAACTGATGCTTGTAAAAGTGAGCTTGATCCTTGGTGTCGAGATTCACGTCAATGTTGAGTTCATCAAACTGCTGGAGCCACCAGAGGAGCAGACAGATGTCGGTGAGTATGTCCTCATGAACAAATTCATTACACCAGTGTGTAAGTCAGTGCATTGCTCTACTATGAAGCCATTTTCAGTTCCAAAGTCAGTAAGTATCCTCACAAATAGAGAAAGACAAGTGTGTCTGTGGGTGTGTATTTGTGGTATTATCTGTATGTTAAAGTGTCATGAGTGGCAGTGACATGCTGGGACCCGCCTGCATATCTTGGCTATATAAGGAAAGTTCCCTACACACAGTGCATGTTAAAATGATCACACATTTGAAGTATATATAGAGTATTTCTACTCTGTGTGGAGAATAAAGATAAACTGAGTGTGCTGTTAAATTTTAGTTGAACTCTGTGCTGCGTTTTCTGAATGTCTTAAAATAGCACGTCCCACACGGCACGTCCAGAAACTTCCTCACTCTAACACTCCAAGGAACATGACACGACTATGTGACACTGAGAGGGTAGTTGAGATGCAACCTCATCTGCTCTGCCTGTTTCGTGTTTTTCTTTAAAATCAGCACTTGAGCGTGCCTTCCTGCCTTCCTGCCTTCCTGCTTGTGTTTTCTTGCACTGTCCTTGAATGTCATATATGGTTTCTTGTGTTGTTCCTCAGGTCATGGTTGGCGGGCGGAGATCCGACCTTCTGGCCATCCTGTCTCGGACTTTGAATTTGACGTGGTGATTGGAGCTGACGGACGCAGAAGCACATTAGATGGTGAGAAAAGATTATAGGTTACAGATGCGAGTGGTGCTGTGGGTCATACTTTGTTATGGACCTACATTTCAGGAGTCAAAGCTCCGTTTGTTTGTTTTTTTCTGTGGAAATGAGGTGAGGTGGTGCAAAGCTGCTTTCAGCCACTTGGTAAAGCATTTCCTGCTGACATAGTTTCAGCTGGAGGCTTAATGGTGCGTATGGGGTCAGAGGGGTGTTCTGGTTCATGAACTGTTGGAGAGCTTTGTTGGCTTTGTCAAAGCGTACAAGTTGAAGTGTTTATTTTCTGCTCGTGTGTGAGTGTGTGTGGCATATGTGTGTTATGAACATACTTTCCCATAAGGATGACTGATGGGAAGCATCATCCTCCTGAAGGTTTGGTGTCTCCATGACTGCAGAGAAACTGTTTCAACTGCATGTTGCTCCAGGACTTTCCTCTAAGGAATATTCTAAATATAATATAATATAATATATAATAATATAATATTCTAAATAGGATTATAATGGTCGACTAGTAGGAGGGGGAGATGTTTGTGCAAATTATTTGTTAGGGAAAGAACAACATTATGACTAACTCCTGACTGTCGTCTACACTAGATAACTTAAGAATTGCAGCTTCTGTCTTAAAAACACAAACAATACAAAATTCCCCAATGGTTAGGCCCTGCAGGGATTTTCTTTAGACTTGAAGTAATTCCACATATCCATGATGAGGACGGCAAAGAGTCTAAGAAGCTTGGAAAGAAAAGCGTCTGGAAGACGTTTCATCTCTCATCCAAGAAGTTTCTTCAGTTCTAGGGTCAAATGGTGGAGAGTCCCAGATTTAAGCCCTGTGGGAGTGAGAGGGACACTGGACCCCCTAATGATCCTCTACCTAATCACACGAGCCAAGGTGTGAAAACTGGTGTGGGTCACCATCAGCCAAGGTTTCGGGTGAGCTCATTGTGAAACCTAGCCCCACCCTATCATGTGATTTCCTGAGGTCAAAAGGCCCAGGATGTGATGTTAAGGCATCTGGGAAGGGAACTCAAAACTGGATGGCAGACAGCTGGTGTCGTAAACCACCGCCTCTGTTCAAAGATGGCCGTTCACAGTGGACGTAGATGGCTTCTTTCACTCCTCTTTCAAACCGTCTGTCCTCTCTGTCCAAAATGGGAACATTGGCATCTTCGAAAGAGTGACCTCTGTCCTTTAGATGCAGATGGACCGCTGAGTCTTGTCCCGGGACAAAGGATGTGATGTACACTTGGAGCCTGTTTGATAAGTACTTTTGGATTTTGGAGAGTACGTTAGCGGTATTGAGGGAATAGCATCTACATGCTCCCTCTCATTCAGAGTATTATAACATTTATTGTCAAAAGTATGCAGATGACACACAACTCTGCACATCAGTGTCACCACATGATTGCAGTTCCCCTACACTTAAACAAAAAGTGCATTAAGCAAATCAGTGGTTGTTTTCACCCCCAAAGAAAACAGCCTATCTAGAAAACATGATGCACAAATTCGGCCTATTATCAGCCTTACATCAGAGGTGCTGGAGCCTATTCCAGCTGTCATAGGCCAAGACGCAGGGTACAGACTGAGGATCTGTCCAGGGTATCACAGGGCTGGCACAGAGACACGCTCACAGAAACACCTATGACCACTTGAGACACCAGTTATTTTAACCCCATGCATGTATTTGGGGAGGAAGCCAGAGTACCTGGAGACTCCACAGAAAAGGCATCTCTTGTAAATCCAGCCTGGATTCAAACCCAGGACCTTATTTCTGTGAGGCATCAGTGCTTACCATTGCCCTACCGTGTTAGTACCATTGGAAAAATATTGGAAAAATTAAAGGATTTCAGTCTGAAGCAGATGCAGAAAATCTTGCTTACACAGTATTCAAATGATCACATCTTCAGCGGATTAGATTATTGTAACTGTGTCTTTACAGGTCATAGTAAAACTACAGCTCATTCATAATTCTGCAGAAAGCTAACAAACATCAAAAAGGTGGAGCGCATTACTCAGTAAAAAATAAATCACTGCATTCCCTTTGAATTAGGGCAGGGCGATATGACCAAAAATATTTATCACGATATACATTTGAAAATTTGCGATAACGCTAACTGACGATATAATTGACACTAGACAAAATACTTTACAACTCTACAACTTAAACAAGCAGCTGTTTTTTGTATGTGCATTAAAGTTACATAAAAATGTAACAGTACAAATTCCTTGCTGACAGTTTAACCAAAAGGCAATTCCAGTGGAAATTGGCCGACATATCCTCAGCATAACCATGTGTAATATCCACAAAACTTAAAAAGAGGTTATACACACACAATACGGTAATATCATGTTGAAGCTCAGTACGTATCACTCCGCGAGGTGATACGTACTGTCGGAGCCGTAATGCTCCGACAATCCATCAAGCGGTGCGGCTTCGTACCTTAGCAAAGTCATACTGAAACATCTGACAGATTTTCGAGCGCCGTGTACATAAAATCGTTTCGAGGTCAGTAAACACAACCAGAATTCATACATAAGGCACACGGGATTATAAAGGGCTCTGTCGATTTTCAGAAAAATCAAAGGATTGATTTTAAGTGTGCCGTATTTTCCAAAATACACGGTAATAACGACGGCCCGCTAGCATGCTCTACCAAAAATAGTGCTTTGTTGTGTACCTGACGGACGAAAGCTAAACCAGTTCCACACCACTGAAGTTGCAGCATTTTAACAAACCAGATCTGGTTCATCCTTTTCATTTAACGATCCACTTTCGCTCTTCTCATTCTGCGTCGCCGCCATGTGCGTATGTAAACATAGGCAGTGCGCATGCGCGTTTTATCCATATTCTATCGCGATATTTCATTTTCCTATCGTTGCCCAAAATTACACCGGTATTGCCGTGAACGGTATGATATAGCCCAGCCCTACTTTGAATAACTTTTAAAATCATTCTCATGTGTAAAGCACTAAATAGACTCTTACTGATTTACATTTTTATTCACCCTTTGCCTTACAAAACATCCAGATCACTGAGGTCATCAGGAGCAGGCTTACTGTTTTCCCACTATTGGAACAAACAAAGTGAAGCTTTGTGTGGATTATATTTTCAACACTTTTGTATTGATTTACCTTCCTCCCCCACCTCTGCAGGTTTCAGGCGCAAGGAGTTTCGTGGGAAGCTGGCCATCGCTATAACGGCTAACTTTGTCAATAGGAACACAACAGCAGAGGCCAAAGTAGAAGAAATAAGTGGCGTGGCCTTCATCTTTAACCAAAAGTTCTTTCTGGAACTCAAAGAGGAGACTGGTGAGTCGGGAAAGAATGTTGCAGTGGGAAAATGACAGCTTCTCCCACTCTAAATGCTGCTCCTTCCTGTGCTAAACATCCTCTGTTAAGTAAATATGTTCGTGTTTGCAGGAATCGACCTGGAGAACATAGTTTACTACAAAGACAACACCCACTACTTTGTCATGACTGCAAAAAAGCAGAGCCTGCTGGACAAAGGGGTCATCATTAATGTGAGTTTACTCAGCTGACTTTGATTTAATCAGACACACAAACGTAGATTCGACTCTTCCAGACTCCAATGGGTTACAGTTCACACCCTCCCTCTGTGGTTAACCCTGGTTCCAGGATTCAAAGGCCGTTCCCAAACAGGAATGCGTGCGCGCTCGCCAGACCAGTGAGTGACGGGTCGGCATAGCGGAGGTTGATGAATAGGGTTCTAATTAAACGCTCATGCGCCACACACACACACACACACACACACACACACACACACCATTAAAGAGATTAGACATTATAAATGTGGTTATTACAGTTGCATTAGGACTTCAACTGGATCATATTGGAAAGGCGCCATGTGACCCTCAGTCTAACCACCCGGTAATGTCTGCCAAACCAATTATCTGAAAATACACACAGTCAACCTGTCTCTCACACACACACACACACACACACACACACACACACACACACACACACACACACACACACACACACACACACACACACGCAGGAGAGTATTAGAGTATTGGATTGGCATACGTATGAGGGCTATTTATTAATTCTCTCCCCTCTCACACATACCTTTATCACCAGTTCAAGACCATTACATGGATTTCTCTTAAGATCCTGGAAACCCTGGAAACTCTCCCTAACACTGCGATTTTTTTCAGTCGCGCGATTCAGCTCCTGCTCAAACTGTGCGATTGACTCGCAGGGGTTAGAAGTTCGTAGGTCACGATGCAGAGTCTCACACTATACGACCCGATGCTCTGACGCGACCCGAGTGCTCACACTGTGCGTCCATAAAATGAAGGTTATAACAGAAATTCTGTCGCTCGCTCTCCCTCTCTGTCTTTCACTCACACAGACACACACACCACCGCCATCAACTTTGCTAAATTGCTAATGAAAAACATTGATTAGTCAGCTGTGATTGAGCAGCAATGTCTATCCAACTATTTTCACGGTTGTTGTGGTCGTGATAATTTTGTGAGGCCACATCGAAAAGGCTCGGATGAGCTTTCCAAAGTTCTACAAGTGCCTCTATCACTTGTGTCCAGATCACACGCTGCACTGCTGTGCCGTCTTTTTCGCTGACATTTGTGTTTGCGCGACGGTCACGAGGATTTCAAACAGGTTTGAAATCCTCACGACCAAGCGATTGATGATCGGGAGCTGGTCGTGAGGTGTTAATCGCTTCTCGTTACCCCACGTATACTACACGATGCACGACGCACGATGAAGGCCAAAATCGGGCCGATCGCCAAAACGGTCGCACGACTCAAATCGGCTCAAAATGGGCCAAAAATCGCACAGTGTGAGCCCGGCATTAACCTGTTACAACTGTTTCTTTTAAAAAATGTAATTATTTTTTTTAAGATAATTTATGATGACGATGAGGTCCCCACAGTGTAAAAGAAGGCAGAGGTTTTCCCCCACAGTGGGAGTAATATAGGTAAAGACTCGTGTGTTCAGTGGTCTCCGTCTCGTCTTACGTTGCCCGTCAGTGCTGAACGATGTGAGCGTGCTCACATGTGGCACAAACTTTTTTTACATGAAGTTTAATCAGAAATATAAAACGCATTTCTGAATTATCCCGGTTAATATTTCTTCGTTGACCATCAGCCTTGCTGCTTTGATTAAAAATGATGGGATATCACTGTAACTTTTTAAATATGGTGAAAAAGCAACTGTCAATACAGCCGTGTGCCTAAAACTGTCTCCTCCTTCTTAATGCAGGATCACATGGAAACTGAACGGCTTCTGAGTCCTGACAACGTCAATCAGGAAGCGTTGCTCTCATATGCTCGTGAAGCGGCTGATTTTGGCACCAACTACCAGCTGCCGTCCCTGGACTACGCCATCAACCACTACGGACAGCCGGATGTCGCCATGTTTGACTTCACCTGCATGTACGCCTCAGAAAACGCCGCCTTGATCAGGGAGAAACATGGACACCAGCTGCTGGTTGCACTGGTGGGAGATAGTTTGCTTGAGGTATGAGAAGTTGTAGCGTTCCCTTTTCATTGACAGTCGCTCGGTTTCTCCCTCCGCTCAGGTTAAGCGTCTGCGTGTCATCCTTGACGGCGCACTGTCCTTCCATCCTCACATCGTACTTTGATCTTCATAATATTAATCGCTTCCATCTGTCTCTCCCAACAGTACTGCCGTCCCCGCGTGTTCACGTTCATCCATAAATCCTGAACTCTGCTGCTCGCACAATCACCAGCTCGTCCATTAACCACATCACGCTTGTCCTTCAGCAGCTTCACTGGCTTCTGGCTCAATATTGTATTGATTTCAAAATTCTGCTCCCAGCTTTCAAGGCAGTCACTAACCTTACTCTTAAGTGCCTCCCTGAACTTTTGGATGCATTTCTCCATTTCATTGTGGTACCCACCCGTTTGACTGCTATGGGCTCTACAGGCTTCACCTTGTCCATCCATCACCTGTGGAACTCCCTCCCACCAGACATCCATAACACCGACTCTCTGCTTTCAGATCCCGTCGCCAAACACCATCGTTAAACTCCACACTCAGTCTGATCGTTTCCCACCTGCCACTCTGGTCGTTTGACTTTATGTATTGTAAACTTGTTTTATTGACTTGTTTTAATAATAATACATTTTATTTGAGGGCGCCTTTCAGAAACCCAAGGTCACCTTACAAAAAACACAATTAATAAAAGGAACAATAGTCATAAAATACATAAAATAAGTTAAAATTACAAAACAGAGCGTGACAACAGATAAAATCAGCATTAAAGCGAATAAGCCAGTTTAAACAGGTGTGTTTTGAGCTGTGTCTTAAATACGGAAAGGGTGTCAATATTTCTTAGTGCAGGAGGAAGAGAGTTCCAGAGCCGGGGAGCAGAGCGACTGAAAGCTCTGTTCCCCATAGTGATAAGGTGTGAGGACGGAACGGTAAGATGAGTAGCAGATGATGATCTGAGAGGGCGGGAAACAGTGGTGATATGGAGCAGGTCACACAGTTATGAAGGAGCAGATTTATGGATACATTTGAACGTGAGAAGTAAGATTTTAAAGTTTATCCTGGCTTCTATGGGCAACCAGTGAAGCTGCTGAAGAACTGGGGTAATATGAGCACTTAACGGAGTACGGGTTATGATCCGAGCTGCAGACTTTTGAAGAAATTGGAGTTTATGAAGGGACTTTTTAGGGAGACCAAATAGGAGGGAATTACAGTAATCAATACGGGATGTAATAAGACTATGGACAAGGTTTTATTGACTGTTTTATTGAATCTTTTATTGACTTAATGGTATGTATATTTTTAAGTCTTCTAATGTGATCTTGAGTGTTTTTGACAGGTGCCTAGAATAAAATGTACTTATGTATTTATTTATCAGTGTTGTGAAAGTTGTCCAACACTGCTCTTATTGTGTCCCAGGCTCAGCTTGTGTGTGTCACGCTTTGTTTACAGCCGTTCTGGCCGATGGGTACGGGTTGCGCTCGGGGGTTTTTGGCTGCCTTTGACACTGCATGGATGGTGAAGGACTGGGCAAAAGGAAAGAGCCCACTGGAGATCCTGGCTGAGAGGTGTGTGAGCATGTTCATGGAATCAAAGGGTCAATTACTTTCAAACGGGATTGTCTTCTAATAATGCTTGAGCTGGTTTGTTTCCACATGAATGCACTTTTAAGTCATAGGTTACTCTGGGTTCCTTTTAAAAGCTGTTCTTTCTTAAGTCTGATAGTTAAATCTTTCTTTCTACTCCAGGGAGAGCATTTACCGTCTTCTACCTCAGACCACCCCAGAGAACATCAGTAAAAACTTTGAACAGTACTCTATTGCCCCTGCTACCCGCTACCCCAACCTCAACGCCAGCTGTGTGCACCCACATCAGGTGAGTCCGGTACTCAGCAGTGTACCTGTGAAGAAAGAAGGCAAGAAGTTGCCTTCTACACTTAACAGAAATACTGGATTGAAATCTCTACTTCTCTACTTGTCTACCTCATTATAAACTAGAATGTTAGGGGATCATTTCCACATTAATATGGTAGATGTCACATAAATAAACCCGTGTTTGAAGAGATTTCGATGTTTCAGTTATTCTCCATAAGGCATCGACAACAAGCGCAAACTTGTTCTGAGCAAATTCTCTACAATCTCTGCAGTGTGAGATCAAATCTCTACTGCTGCTGGTGTTTTGACGCCAACCGACTACACCCTCAGTGAGAGCTGCGTTTGTAGATTTACATCGATAATATTCAGCTCTGCAAATAAGGGCACTGGGGAAACTGAATATGCTCACTTGAACTATCCAAATATATCGCATTTGCCATCACAAATTCTGATGATTTAGCACTATGGTGCAGCTGAGAGGGGTCATCAAGGAGTAATTGCTGTGATTCTGAATATGAAAATATGGGGACTGTCTGGTGAAATCAAGAAGGGTTCCTTCCCATGAAGGTGGCACGGATGCCCCTCCGGTGGTCCTCCTTGGGCTCTCGCACTCTGGGGCCTCTGGATGTCTGGAGCCTGGATCTCCTCCATGCCTGCTTCATGCCCTGGGGGACAGGGCTATGGCTCTCTACATCCTCTTGCAGACCATTACATGGGGAAACCATTTGAATACAAGCGCGCCGATCCACACAGGTGTGCACATGGGTGTTCACTGTTCGTAGACTTAAATCACACCTTTCTTGGCTGCTACTTCAAAGCACATTGTGCGCTGTCTGTCCTGCGTGCTGCACAACAACATTCAATATTTAGTATTTACTGCTGTTTACACTTAGCTAGATTAATGCGATGGTGTTGTGTTTAGTATGTTGCTCTGTTTTCTTTTGGGTTTTTTTGCTTGCTTTCTATTCTTTTTCTCTCAACAGGTGATCCAGGAGATTTTTTTCCCTTTCTCACTGTCCCTCTCCCCTTCTGTTTTTCTTTTCCTTCCTCTTTCTTTCTCCCTTTCCTATCCCTCACTCATGTCTGTCCCGTCTGTAACAACTGAAAATAAAATAAAATAAATAATAAAAACAAAGGTCGATCAAATGGACCAATACGGCAATGCCATGATGATCCATTTGGCAAAATAAATCCATTGGGTATCCTTGTTGGTCTTCAGACAACAATTCTGACGGCTAAAGAACCAAATGGGACAGGCAAAAAAAAAAAAAAAAAAAGAAATCAAGAAGGGTGGAATCTGCCATCCCTACATTGATCAAATAAGCAAACTTATGTGGCTCTTTCATTGCATTAACAAAAAAATAAGTAGTCATCAAGACCAAACATCTTCAAACCAGTGGTCACACAAATATTCCTGGATTTGGTAAATGGACTGGTTCTTATATGGCGCTTTTCTACTCTTCTGAGCACTCAAAGCACTTTATACAACTTGTGCATTCACCCATTCACTTTCTAACTAACTAACTAATTCACACACATTCATACTCTGATGGAGCAATTTGGGGTTAGTATCTTGCCCAAGGATATTTGGCATGCAGACTAGGGGAAGCCAGGAATCGAACCACCAACCTTCCGATCAGTAGATGACCTGCTCTACCGCCTGAGCTACAGCCACCCCCAAATTTTGTCTTTTGTTTTTCGTCTTCATAGCCATTGGACAATCACAGCCAATCAGTTTCAAAAGATCAAAACAGGAAATGAGAAAACATCTCTCCAAGTATTGGTTCTCATGACACTGAAAACTCAAACAGAGATGTTCTGAATGTTTTTTGTGCAGTCAACACAATCATGTAATCTTTCCACTGCATATGGAAATGAAAGAGTGCCAAGTACATTTTGTTGCAACAGAAACCTTTGTGGCCAGTATCATATATATTGCAGTTCAAATGCCATGTACCAATGTAACATTTAAAGAAAAAAATATACAAATTTTAGTTGACAGCCTACAGTTTCTATCTGCACATCACTAGAACCTATATTTCATTAGATCTCCTGATGTTTGTGCTTCCAGGTGCGTCACCTGTTTCTTGATGGTCATCAGGGACCAGGTCAGATAGAAAGAGGAGGACCAGCACGTCGATCAGTCAACCTGTCCAGGAAAGGTAGATGTTCCTCCAAGCTACAAAGTGCACTCCAACCATCAAACGTGAATAACGGATTTAATTATAATCGTGTCAAGTTGTAACCAATGGTAACATCAAAGAACCACAACGTTATAGTCCATTACAGAAAAAGACAGTTGATGATAATCGAGCTCTCCTCGTCGTGTTCTTGGATCTTTCCACTTTGAGAGCATTTGATGCATCTGGACAGACCCAGCATGTCGAACAGCTTCATTTTCTGCTGTGTGAGTCTTTAATAGTCACAAATTGGAGATTACAGTCCCAGCCAAAGAGCAGATTGTAGATGTGCCTAATATGTAGCGGCATAAAGGATTGCTGCCAACTGCTCAGGTGGGACTTAATTAGTCTGTAAAAGCTCCCAGTCTTCTTTTAATAGTAATCTGATCATTCTGACTCATCAGTAAGACTGGATGCATCTGCAGCCTCATTAACACTGCATGAAAGCTTTCTTTGAAACATCAAATTGA
Organism: Neolamprologus multifasciatus; assembly: GCF_963576455.1. Taxonomy (NCBI): domain Eukaryota; kingdom Metazoa; phylum Chordata; class Actinopteri; order Cichliformes; family Cichlidae; genus Neolamprologus; species Neolamprologus multifasciatus. The sequence continues at coordinate 5,899,434 of NC_140445.1, forward strand.
GAAGCTCATACGAGGTTTCCAAAAACATCTCGGCACCGGTTGGCAATGTCATCTAATACCTCAAAAAAAAGAGTCTGAATAAATTCCTCAGATTGGTTCACAGAAGGAAGGCTGCTGACATCACACTGAATGCTTGCTCAGCCCTCCTGAGGGGAAACTTTAGCTCCATCTCAGTCACAGGCTCGACACGCCTCATTGCAGACAATACAGGTGGATAACATTACACCTGCACGAGGGTCCAATATGAGGCCTCTTTCATGCATGAGCTGACCTGATATGATCTGGAAGAGCAGACGCACACAGTGTAGGGCTTTGCATTTAAATTTGCACAATTTAGTAATATTAGTACTTTTGGTTATGTTGCATGAAGTCGTACTTTTCAGAGGCACTATGGAAGTATCTGTTTTAAAACTAGTAATCAAACATTACATTTGTAAATAACAAAATAAAAAACAGGTAAATGTTAACAATTAGTGTTTATGTCTCCTGCCCCCATAAACAATGCGCCCTGAGACGGCCTCCCTGTAATAATATAATGGCAGTATTAGAGCACAGGATTAACTGGAGAGCTAAAAAAAAAAGTTGGTAAAGAGCTGCGATTATCCTGGGAATATTATACTAATTAGGACTAGGGTTTTGCAATAGAGCCTCAAAATTATATAGTAATATTTTAAAGGAAATTTGTAATGCTTTTGAGAATGTAGGAAAAAATGGATCGAATCTGTAATAAATAAAAGCTGTGCTGCAGGCTGCACCAAAATTGAGCAGTGAGCTTCTGTAAATCTGTGGCCACAGAGTGCCAGCAACATATTATATAGCAATAGTAGTGACACAGCATAAGTCAAGGCCAACAGTAGCCAAGGTAGCGTTATTCCCAGAAAAAGTGCTTAAAACTTTAGTTTAACAACAGCTAAAGTTCAGCTCTTCAGGAGCTGCACAATAAATGTTTCCACAGGTTCCTCTTCCTGTCATGTGGAGTTTAACTAACTAGTGCACCAAGAATGGAGAACTGGCTGTTGTTAGCTTAACATATGAAGGATTCATGAGCTGATTGTACTCAGTGTTTGTTGAATCCCGTCCGTTTTCTTGCATTTTTGTTTTCTTTTAAGTTGTCGTCCAAGGCTGACAAGCAGCTCTCGCTGCATGGGCTTGTCTTGTTATTTGTGCTAGGAAGGAAAATGCATGACGTATGACATGACATATTTGCATCACATGCTTTTTATCATGTAAAATCATAAATAATTCTCACTAAGGTTGTGCTATTTCATAACTTTGTTTAAAATCATGCACTGAAGAGGACACTGGTGTTTTCTCAGAAGCAGGGGATTGCATTGATACCCCACTGCTCCCAATCCCACTACCTATAGTGTTTTTGCAGAAAGAGTACTGGGACCCGTTGGGCACTCTAATTCCTTCTCTTGTTTGTGTTGCTAACTGTCTTGAGTTTACGGTCATGATTTAAAGCATGTCCTTGCATGTGCTCTGCTGCCAGTGTTGCTTCAGGCCTGGGAGGTCGTTCAGGTTTTGCAAGTTCAAACCAACCCGTACTTTATTAACGTGCCGTAGTGTCAGCACTGTCTGAGGAACATTTCCAGCCTTGAGGAAATAATGGTGACCTGTGATGCTGCATGCTGACAGACTGTTTCTCTCTGTAGAGTCTGAGGTCCATCCAGGCCGCCTGCTGAACTGGTGTCAGAGGCAGACTCATGGGTACAAGGGAGTCGATGTCACCAACCTCGCGTCTTCCTGGAGGAATGGCCTGGCCCTCTGTGCTCTCATCCATCGGCAGAAGCCTGAGCTCATGTAAGGAGATCCAAAGCACGCTAACAGGAAACACTTGCACTAATGCTCATGATAATTCAGGCGATGATTTTTGCTTCTCATACTCGTGCTCCGTCAACAGCTTCAAGAGCAAGGTTTGGTTTAGAATAGCTTAGTAATTGAGTCATATGATTGCTGAGAGAGTGTGCAAATTAAAAACAAACAAAAGAAACCTTTCAGAGCCATGTCTCTTTGGCTCTCTCCTCAGTTACAGTTTAATTGACTTTTTTTGTGCAATGCTCAATTTTTAAATTGCATGCAAAGTCACCGGCAAGAAGAACCACTGACTTTTGTTTGATTTCTTGCTCACATAACGGTAAACAGTTTTATTGGCTCTTTCAGTTGCATGTAAACAGTCACAGTGATGGGTTGTAATGACATCAGCACTCTGAAAATTGTGACACGCGTCACCTGCATGGCTGTTGATTCCACACAAACCATCAATTTCCACGTGCAGAGATGTTGACATGTTTGCACAGTTGATGACTTTTTTCATGCCTCTAACTTTCACCAGTGAAACAAGCCATCTCATCACATGCAGTGCACCTTAACCCTTTAAGACCTACCATAGAACCAAGGCCGCCAGAGCTTATATTATATTTTTACATGCTGTGGAGCCATTTTTGGGAGCATTTCAAGTTGCTATACATCAATACAACTGTTATAGCCCATATTTTAATAATATGTATGCATTAAGTCCATAGTAACTACATTAATTGCAAAAAAGTGCAATAAACTACAAAAAAATTGAAAATCGTTTTTTTTTTTAACATATATTTCTACTTGGAGAAATTTAAGAGGTTTATCCCTCAATACTTTAAATACAAAAAAGTTATAAAAAATAGTTTACAACAACAGGAAATTTATTTTGAGTGTCTTCATAGTTTTATTTTGGAGATACAGCAATTTTTATATACTGCTGGAAAAACAAAAAACAATCCTATGATGCAAATTTGCAAAGAAAACAGCATATGCATCAAAATAAACTATTTCCAGCAGTGCAATTTGAGTCCTAAGCATCCCAGAAACTATTCAGAAAAGTATAGAGTCAAACATGACTTATAAAAACACCAGTATAGGCTTTTAAGGCCTACAAGTAAAAAACTACATTTTCCACGAAAATGACATCACTTCCGGTTTCGGGCAAGAAATGGCGGACATGCGATAGTTCGCATTGATGTCTATTTCAATGTGGGAAGTGTTATGAACAGCTGATCGGATCGGCAAAGTGTGTTTCTGGAATATTATGTTTTTGTTGCTACAAGTGCTTTTTATGCAATTTTTGCAAAGCTTTATGTGGAAGGAAACCGTGACTTAGGACAAGCTGATGGCATAAGATGTAAGTACAACTCCTCTGGTTTCATATGCAAAAAAAATGATTGCGCTAGCTTACGCGGTTCCGGTTCTGCAGGGATTTAAAAATAGTTATGCAAAACGGAGCGTGCAGCTCTGACCGGCTTTAAAGGGTTAACCCTTTATTGACCAGCAGACTTAATAGACTTATTTTGTCATTTTGACTTTAAAAGGAAAAAAAAATCCCCATCTTTCAGGAAGCACATCATTTTCTCTCTAGCACAAAGGCTAACCGAGTTGCCTTCATTTAAACCAGGGGTCTCGAACTATTAATTGCTTGATTTCCTGCTGCATTGGAGCCGTCAGCAGTCACTGGAATGCCCTCAAATAGTCAGCAAGCATAGACTGCTTTATGTATGCTGTCGTGAAGCCTCAAGCTGTCACCATCTTGACTTGAACACAGTGCAGATCTGTATTTTGGCTAATGACTTTAAATGATTTTGGCTTTTTCCTTTAGAGCAAAGCTAAAAACAACTAATGTGTGAAGCATTTACGGGACATCTGTAAAATCTAGAAGCTAAATAAATGGCTTGAGTTAGCCTCCACAAACGGCTCTATCTCTAGATTGTTTTCAGTATATGGAATATGTATGAAGAAACCTCCTGAGCGTATACACACATCTCCTAACCTCACCTTCGTCTCCTTTTCCATTTCAGTGATTATGACTCTCTGAACGAGGAGGACGTGGCGGGGAACAATCAGCTGGCGTTTGATGTGGCTGAGCGAGAGTTTGGCATCCAACCGGTGACGACAGGAAAGGAGATGGCTGCAGATTCTCAACCCGATAAGCTGCTGATGGTCCTGTACCTTTCCAAGTTCTACGAGGCCTTCAGGAACTTGTCAGCAAACAAAGGTCAGCTTCTTCCTCACAGAACCACAAAAATTCTTACATGAATTTTTAAAAATTCAATCATGAACAACCCAATGTTGTTGAGTTTTTTTGTTTTTGTTTTTAAAGTTAGTCTTCATCGTATCTTTAACTGTAAATTTCTTGGGGCCTTTCTCAATGTGCGTACTTGTGCGTACTTGCGTTCTCGTGTACTCGTGATACGTCATCAGTCGGAGACCAAGTACTGTTCCAATTCGAAGTACGCATCAAGCCGAGAACGCGAAAAAGTCCCGGATGTGTTCTCGCTCCGCCTGTTTTGTCGAGCATGCATCGGTGGTGACTTGTGTGTACTTGCTACAGCTAAATATCCCAGAATGCATTTCGTCCAAAACTCAAACGCGGCAATGGCGGACGAGCGGGGCTAAAAACTTTTAAATATTACTCTTTCTGGGTCACAAAATAAACTTTTAAGTTCTTTTCAAGCGAGGATGTAGCTGTGTAAACTTCGAATATCTGCTCGATTTATCAAGATATCATATATTTCCAAACGAGCTCCGACGTTTTTGGAGACGTCTGTGACCCGCCAGCTCCATAGCAGACAGCGAGGTCGAGGATTATTACAGCCGGCGAGAACAGCGGACTCCCGGCACATCGTTTTCAACCCCACCGCGGTCTTTTCGCTACTCAGGTTAAACAAACCCCAAACCCCAGCAGCTGTCTATTGTATTGAGTGTCCACTAAAATAAAAATAAAAGCGTTCTAACATCTCACCTGCTTGTTTTTATTAAGGTATGTACACGTATGTACAAGTGCACTATTTTTATTAATAGAGATTTCGCTACTGAGGTTAAACATGATATATAAGTCACTTAGATCACTTCTAAATGTTAATGTTTGGTTTATTTCAGTGTTTTATTTGTTCCTGAGTAAACCGGTTTGGCTGTGATTAAAGTTAAGCTTCATAACATATTACTCAGTTAAATTAAGAGGGGACGGCAGTAAAAACTCTGGACCTGTGACATCATCAAGTACGCTGGTGTTCCAATTGTACAAATCGCGAGTCCGTGCTCGTGTTCTCGGCGAGTCCGTACTCCCGTGCGTTCTCGAACACGAGTACGTACTCGGGTACTTGAGAATTGAGAAAGGGCCTTGGACTGGAAACAGTAGCCCTAAAACCTGACCTCCTGACCCCAGTTTAGGGACAGGAAATGATCATTTAACATTTAACCGTGTGTATTGATCTAACCCTGAACACACAGACGGGGAAGCGGTCGAGGCAGTTATCCATTTGCCAAAAAATGTGAAATGCTGTATGTAACCCAAAAAAGCTGTGAAAACAAGGCTCTCCATTCACTTATTTCTCTTAAAGGGCAAAACGATACTTGAGAAAATATCCTCACATGGATCACATCAAGATCCTTCTAGTGTTTTGGTTGGTAGACAATGATGGAGGATGCTGCTTACTGCTGCTGTGGACACATTTTCATTGTGTTTTTAAATTGCGGAGAAGTCCCTCTGCTAAATTATAGTCCCAACTGAGTCTTCTGCATGAGCTAAAGTTACATGTTACACAACTGTGGTCGAGTCGGTCCCTGCCAGAGACCTGAGTGGTATGCGAGCTATGTCTGTGGAAGCCATATCCAGTCGCTTGGCGTAACTCTGGAGGCCTTCAGGTCGAGCACCACTGCGAGCTGCAGCCTCAGCCACGTTTTACCTAACGCACTTTAATGTTGGTGTTTGCAGACTTCTGCTGTCACCGCTGAACTCAAAGGATGGAAATATGACTGACTTTCAGTTTATTTAGGATATTTAAGTGCATGACTTTAGTTATATTTAGTCTTTACACTGGACCCCTTTGTGCTGCTGAATAGCCTTGGGTTATTTTGGAAAGATGCATTATAGTTTTTACTCTAGTTCTTTTTTATTTGGAGTCTAAGGATGAATCCTGGTCTAATTATTCAAGTCCACTGCTCAGACTTGGCCTTATCTAAGTTTAGACTTATCTAAGTTTAAACAGGACTTGTTTCCAGTCCCATGTTTTTATTCTTGGACTCAGATAAAATAGCTTATATCAAAATAATTCACATTTTTTGTTCCCATTTTTTGACTTTTTAAGTGGAATCTGCAAATGGCAGATTTGAGCAGTAGGTGGGCAGGATTTCTGTATTCATAGCCAACACAGCGAGTCTGAGATGGCCTTATAAAGAATGTTGCACTTAGTGACATCAAACAGAACCAAAAGTAGAAAAAATAGTGAGGGAGGTAAACATGTAGAGCAGTGTTAGACTCTAAATGTGAAGCAAATGCTTTGGGCATCTGCCTTCAGGCAGTTGATAAAAGTTGCTAAATACTGATCTCTGCTCACCTCCCGTATGCTAATGTTACATGGCACTCAAACAATTCCACAATAGCAAAGATGGTGCTTAAAGTGTGACTTCCTGGGGTTTTAATGGTTTTTAGGCTTTTTTCCAAGATGACTGGATCATGCAGGAGGGCCAAAGAGTTCTGTGCACAGTTCTGTGTTCAGTGCCGTCCCGGCATACAGAGGAGTCTGTGGTTGAAGATGTTCAGGTCCCGTGTCTTTAAAACAAGCTTAAATCATCATCCCTCCTCCGCCGTGCTTGACAGTTAGAGTGAGGTGTTTTTGCCGACATGCTGTTTGGTTTTTGCCAGACGTGGCTCTGTGCATTAATAACCAAACATCTCCACTTTGGTCTCGTCTGACCAAAGGACACTGTTCCAGAAGCCTTGTGGTTTGTTCAGATGCAACTGTGCCCACTTGGCTGCGCTGCCATGTTAAGAAATAAACTTGCTCCCGGCAACCTGTCCAAACAAGTCATGCTTCTTTAATAAAACTCTATTTTCATGAACTTGACCTGTAGTTTCTGAGATTTAGTTTTTTGGAATTTGTGATTTGGGCATTTGTAGTTTTGATGTGTTGCTATTTTCCTTAAACCATTTTTGACAGTGTTGTCCAGCGCGTTGTCTAATTATGGGAGGACCGCTGTTGCTGGGGACTGCTGTTTCAGCAGGGTAGTGTGTATGCTGTCCTCGCCCTGAGTCTCTTAGTTTCACCAGCTAGACAGCGACATAACGATGCTCCAATAACCAGACTTATTTCCTTTTTGCGCTGATTTATTGAAGAATGGTCTTTGACCATCGTAAAACTGAAAGTACAAAATACTGTATTAGCGAACTAACATTGAAAACTAGCTTGTTACACTCTTACAACAAGCTAACAAGATAAAACTTTCAAATGTACAAATTATCGAACCATTTTTACACAAAACAAAAGATAATAATTATTTTATCGACACTCATACTTACAGACATATCTTGTCCAAGGCAACAACATTTTAAGGTCCGTATTAGCTTAGAACAATAACATTACGGTATCACTTTCCGCCATCTTTTATTTCTTCTTCACGTTCTCATTTTTTTCCTTCCCAAAGTAACCAAACCCATATTACAAAGCGGCCACTAGAGGGAGCTCTGGGGCAGTTTACAACTATAATATCCAATTTAAGTTATAAAAGGCAGAACAGTGTGTCTGCATCAATTTATTTTATCCTCTAGGTTGTCAGGACCCAAAAAGTTCCATTAAAGCTGCTCTGAAAACAAGTGATCAGCGATTTTTACTCCACCTGTCAGTGGTGGTTGTTCATGTAAAGGGAGTTTTTGTGTCCTTCTCTCCCACTGCCTTGTATGTGACGCATACAGTTTTTTTTTTTCATTACTCAAATCAACAAGTGTTGCACTTGCAAACAAATCCGCCTCTAAAATGGGAATTTTACTGTTTCCAGCAAGCCTTGTAATGACATTTGATCTTAATAGTAATTTTACATTTTCTTGAACTGCAGAATTTCCTGAAAAGATTAGAGAACTTGTATGTAAACTGTATTTTGCTTATTTTCCAGTTTCCAGAGAAGGAGATGAAAATGGTGAAGATTATCAATCTAAAACCAACCACAAGGCGCTAAACCTGCCTCAGCCCAGAAAGAGGATTCCCGGGGTAAGGAGAAATACTGATTCTTGCTTTTTGCTGCTTTTTGTTTGATATTGATTTGATCTGAACGTTTCTGCTGCTCAACAGTAGGCATAGAAATTAGATTAGAGATCAGGTAGCATTAAAGGTCAAAGTAGTGTTTGTAATGCATGTGTTATCTAACCTTAGCTGTTAGTGTGCATAGGATTTATGAGTGCCGGAGGAAAAAGGCGTATTAGTGTAGAGCATCTGTTGTGATAAATAGGTTTGCTTTGTGTTTAATACTCCTGCAGGTTTCCAAGTTTTGGCTTATTGAGAGTACAACAGCCTTTTATTTTGAAATTTCCCACACGTTTGCCTCTCTTAAAGCCTTTTTATGTTTTGTTTTGTTTTTTGTTTTTTTACGGATGAAAGTGAAATGCACTTTGTTTATGTTTGTGTCGTCTGATGCTGCAGGATGACAAGAAACTGGAGGAAGATTCTGATAACAAGAAACGGCGAAAGGGCAACCACTACCTCACAGAGGTAGGTTCTTCTTTGAAATAGTTTAATTCTTCCAAGCAATGTGAGTAATGCCTAGGGGTGGGGGAAAAAATCGATACTGTGTAGTATCGTGATATTTTGTTTGCTAATAATGTATCGATACAGGGACAGCAGAAATCGATATTTTGTTACAAAAAAGGTTTTTGTGCTCTGACTTCAGAGCATGTTGATCCTTTTTCTGAGCAAGAATCCTGACATTCCTTCACTGTCCAAATGTGTTTAACTTTTTTATGGCAGCAATAAACATGACAGTTTACTTATTTTAATTTAAGACATGTTTTATTTTAATTAAGTTTAAAACTTTTTTATTTAATGTAAAATTATATTTTGTTTTAATTTACTTTCAAATTCTTCAGTTGCTGAAGGGGCTGCATAGTTTTCATAAACTGCATAGTTCAGAATAGCTATAATTGTACCAGATGGTTGTTCAGTTAAGTTGGACTAGACTGTAATACAAACCGTTCAGTTTGTCAACAATAAAACTGAAATGAGAGAAAGACTGAGTGTGAGACTTTGATATTAGATAAAATAAATATTGATAAAGTTTACCTTTATGTACAGAATCTGAATATCGCAAAATATTTTTAAAAATTGCAATAATATCGTATCGTGCGTTAAGTATTGTGATAATATCGTATTGTGGGATGTATGGTGATTCCCACCTCTAGTAATGCCACTGTTTGCTTTTCAAATTGATCTCACTTTCTCTTTCTCCTGTGTGTGATGCCAGTTGTCCTGTCACAGTGCTCCCCCTGCTGGTGAGGATGGGGAACAACGGGAGAACAAAGTCCGCTCCATGGCAACTCAGCTGCTGGCCAAATTTGAGGAGAACTCCGCAACAGTAAAGGCTCGAACAAAGGTGAGTTTGGTATTTATTTCCTCATCCTCCCTCCACTTCCTCTGCTGTCTGAGCAGTCTGTGTCGCCTGTGGGGTTTCTGCCTTTCTGAATATGTAAAGGGTTGCAGAACAGTTGGCTGTCGTATCTGTCTGTAATCTTTTAGCTTCGACGGAGAACGTGATGCAGTTTTAAGCTGGCTAAAAATGCTGTTTGCAGGTTTATTTATTGGTACACCAGAAGGAAAAAGTCTGACTCAATACTTCATCTTTGAAGTATTTTCTGTGAGTGTATTTCACTTAAATTCAATAATACTATCTTATGGTAAACGTGGTGTATTGATATTATGAGACTTCCTTTCTCATGATGGAGCATTTTCATCCAAATCTTGGTCAGTCTGACAAATCTATTTTTTGCTTTTACTTTGGAGAATTGATTTAATGCCTGTATCTTCCTCATGCATTTGTTTTTACTTGCTGTCCTCATATCACAAATTGGCTTCTTTGCAAAGTAACCCTTTCATGCTCTGCACACCCTTTTCTCACCCTTTACTTTCCTTTTTATTTTCCTACCCACGCCTCCGTCTGATCAGGACCCATCAGATCCATCCTATTCTCCTGCTCAGTCTCCTCCAACTTCCCCACTTCCTTCATCAGATGAGGAAGATGGGGAAGTGGAGAGAGAAAATCCCCGTTTTGCAAAGCCCAAAGATGACACTCCTCCTCCTAGTCTGCTTCCCACTCGCCCCAAGTGGCAGGTATGCTTGCCTCTGAGCGCCTCTGAACTTCTTCCAATATGTCAGGTAGCATCTGTGCGCATCTGTGCATAATCCATTTCCTCTTGCCTTTGACACAGCCTTCCATCTACCTTCAGTTGCTTGAGAATCCCGCTACTTTCCTCTCCTCCCCCAAATTCTCTCACACTCGGAGCGCCTGCAGTCGGTCTCCATCGCCCCCGCGCTCAAAGAGCCCGTTGAGTCCTCCTCGCTCACTGAGCCCTGACTCTCCTGAACATTACTACCCAGAACGCACCTCTCCAGACCTCTCACCTATTCGTCTTTCTCCCTCTCCTCGGTCTGCTCTGGGTGTTGGGCAGTCCTCTGAGAGATCAGGGGGGGTTATGCGGCAGGTGAATGTCACACCAGTTCTTTACAGTATTTATTTATTTTGAATCCGTTCCAACTTTGACCGCCACCTGCTGTTCCTTTAGAGTAAAGACCAGAGACTGTCTGCTAGGGACTTTTCCAGGAGGAGTATAAAAGAGAGAGCTAGCCTCCTCTCCTCCATGTTTCCAGGCTCGAGCAGATCACCCTCAGCAGCTCCTCTTTGTCTACCACAGGTTGTGTATTATACTATTGGCATGAAAATGTTCATTCTTTAATCATTTTACTGCTTAAATTGGGACTAATGCATGTTTGAGATGTACAGCTGGCTGCTTTTCTGCTCTTTAATTGGTTGTCTGACAAAATGACATCATCTGGGAGGTTTAGATAGTTTGCAGTTTTTAACACTTAGAAATCCTGCAAAACAACTTTCAGTTTAATTCCCAGCAGTGATTCTAAGATGGTAAACGTTACACCGCTCCTCTTCACTTTAGCGTTTGATAACCTTTAATGATCTTGTTTCTGCGCTTTCATCATTTTATTCTACTCAGCCTAATATTTCTGACTCCTCTTCTTTAGGTGGAATCATCCATTTCCTCTCCTCCTTCCTTGTCAACACCTCCTCTTGTTCTGTCTATACCTAAGAGCTCCACCGTCTACCCTGTGGTCCACCCTGTCCCTGACCCCACAGCCCAGGCTGGTTTCTCCTCTGTCCCACTTTGCACTCCTGGACACAAGGACAAGACACACACTCCCTCTTCCACTGACTCTGAAAAAACACAGGAAATCTGTTCACTTCATCCTGATTCCTCTGCACCCAACAGCGAAACATTTGCTGCTCTTTCCTTGCCTCGCTTTGGGACCCAAAAGAGCTCCTCTCCGCTCTCGGACGCTGGCTGTGAACGTGAACAGAGCGGCTCGTCAGGCCTCGAAGCTTCTCTGCTGCACGAGCAGAGTCATGAGAACATGTGTGAGAGTTCACAGAACGATGTGGAAAATGAGCAGGAGAAGGTTCACAAAACTGTGACAGTTGGTAATAGTAACGCATCTGAAAATAATCACACGAAGGTAACAGAGTCATTGTGCACGTCGATGGCCTGCATGAAGACCGCTTGGTAGTAGGGATGGGTATCGAAAACCGGTTCTCAATTCCTTGGAATTGTTTGCCATTTTTGCAAACGATTCCCTTATCGATTCCAGTCGCCCCGAATGACGTCACCACGTTGCGGAGCGTCATTTACCTGGCAGGAAACACGGCGCCTAAGCGGCTCAAACGCTCAAAAGTTTGATTATACTTTACGAGAACGGAAGACAACAGGGCAACTTGCAATACTTGTAAAGTAGATATTTCATTTAAGGAAGGAAACACTACGAATATGCAAAAGCATTTGCTCACAAAACACACGATGACCTTAAATGAATGTCGTGTTTTTAATTCCTCGTGAATCTCAACCCAGCAGCAGCGGTAATGTTTGCACGTCCTCTCCCGTTAATGCGGCAGGTAAATAATCAACTAACAGTGCATATTATGTTAGCGCGATCTGCCTTATTACAAAACCTGCCATTACTGTGCATTTAGGTGACCATGATGAGACAGACAGAGTCTGGCTCAGATGCTGGCAGTTCTCGCTGCAGTCTACCGTTAGCGTCTCCTTTCAGGCCAGGATAGACGAATGTCACCGAGCAGTGACTAAGTTTGTGGTAAAAGGTTTGCACCCGTTTGCCACAGCAGATGATTTTCAGTAAGTGAATGTGTTTAATTGTAGGCAGGGACATTACTGGATATTCTTGTGTAATCGCTACAGAATAATTTATGTTATACTTTGTTATTGCTACAGAAGAATATTTATTTTATTATTTTACATTTACAATTTTTTTTTTTCCTGGGGACCCTGTGACACCCCATTGAAGAGCCGTAGGCTGTGGATCTCTTAAGATCTCACTGTTGGGTTTGTAAGGCCATGTTACTCCTAAATTTCTATCTTGTTCAAAGAGAAGATATAAAACAAAGTTCTAAGCTAATCGACCTTAGTGTTCTCCTTTTTAAAAAAGAATCGATAAAGAATCGAATCGTGAAAATCTTATCAATACCCATCCCTACTTGGTAGTCGGTACTGCTTATCTAACAAAATATAAATGTAACGCTGCCTGAGCTGCATGAGCTTTAAACCTTCTGCAAAGTAACCCATTTCTGTTCCTGCATGAGTTTCCGTTGTTGTATTAACTTGTGAATGTCACAGAAGAAAACTAACAGCTCTAACATGCTTCAACATTCATTATACAGCAAGAAATTACATTATGTTAATGAAAATTTAAATTCACAGTATTCTTTTGCAAAAATTAAAGTCTCCTCTTTTTTTTTCTTTATTGTGAACTTACAAATATTATTTTTTTGAAGTCTAATTCATAACAAACTAATTATACTAGCTATCTCCCCAATGGATAAAGAAAAATGGAAAGATTTCATGAGAATGTAAAAAATATTCTGTTAAAATTAAAGTGCTTTTTAAGGTTATTAACCTTAAACCTGCTTATTAAGTAAAAATGTTGCCTTCCAATTAATTTATTTAAAAAAAGCTTGTTTTGTAAACTGACTTTATGACCAGGAACTATAAATGGGGGCATGTGGTTTATAGTTTATAGCATGGGGGTCATGCTCGTTGTTTTTCCTCTTGTATTCACATTCGCATGTGTTCAATAACACATTTATTCTTTATGAAATGAAACGAGCTGTTGCTCATTCTGCTGCTCATTTAGCACTCGGAGAGGTCTGGTCCCGAGGACCTCAGGAGAATCGTTCCAAAGTCACTCGCTCGCTCTATAAGTTGTCCGACTGGGGCTCCTCGTTACAGCAAAGAGGTACCAAGCAGTGCCTCAGTCTGAAAACAGTGTGATACCGTTCAATACAAATCATCCATTTTCAGCCTTTTCCTTCTGCCCTCTTGATAATTCCTGTCTGATTCCCAATCTTTCCTTCTTTTCCCCTTCTCGTCTTTTTGTCCTCCCGTCCTCTTCACCTGTCATTAATGTTAGCGTACAGTTGGAAAGGTATCATCAGCCATAGATGCTAAAGCTCAGAAACTGGCCATCCTCTATGAGACAGACCACAGGCCCAGTGCTCCACCGGTAAGATGCATGTGGATTTAGCCCCGGGTCTGTTTTTGTCTGTGTCGCCGGGGTTCATTTAAAACTGCAGCTTGCATTCAATTTAACAGTATTTCATCAAAGCAAACACAACTCCAGATACTAATATTCATGAACTGATGGGAAATGTGTACGCCATAATTACAGGTGTAAGATGCATTTTGGGTGATGTAGGCAGGTTGTCCTCTCTGGTTCTGGTACAAGACTTAGAACCTTTATGACAACTAAACGAATAATAAAATGTTCAATTGGTGAAGTTCTCTTTAACAGCATCTTGTTCCTGCTCCTCACATACAAGGTCTTAAATAATCAGGCCCCATCTTATCTTAATGACCTTGTAGTACCATATCACCCTATTAGAGCACTTCGCTCTCGCTCTGCAGGCCTACTTGTTGTTCCTAGAGTATTTAAAAGTAGAATGGGAGGCAGAGCCTTCAGTTTTCAGGCCCCTCTTCTGTGGAACCAGCTTCCAGTTTGGATTCAGGAGACAGACACTATCTCTACTTTTAAGATTAGGCTTCAAACTTTCCTTTTTGCTAAAGCATATAGTTAGGGCTGGACCAGGTGACCCTGAATCCTCCCTTAGTTATGCTGCAATAGACGTAGGCTGCCGGGGGATTCCCATGATGCATTGAGTTTTTCCTTTCCAGTCACCTTTCTCACTCACTATGTATTAACAGACCTCTCTGTGTTGAATCATATCTGTTATTAACCTCTGTCTCTCTTCCACAGCATGTCTTTATCCTGTCTTCCTTCTCTCACCCCAACCGGTCGCAGCAGATGGCCCCGCCCCTCCCTGAGCCTGGTTCTGCTGGAGGTTTCTTCCTGTTAAAAGGGAGTTTTTCCTTCCCACTGTCGCCAAAGTGCTTGCTCATAGGGGGTCATATGATTGTTGGGTTTTTCTCTGTACCTATGAATAGCCTTGAGGCGACTTTTGTTGTGATTTGGCGCTATATGAATAAAATTTAATTAAATCTTTTATAACTAACACAAAATGACTGTACTTGCGTCCCTGCTTTGACACATACCCAGGCCTGGAGCAGGTCTAAACGTCCATGAATCTTCTGCTCTTTTTACAGTCCTGTAATATCGCCTGAGAATAAGTATCCAGACTGTTCCTGTGAACTGGAAGTGGTTGTTTTATTTTTTTTATTCTTGTTATTGACTCTTGCACAAAATTATACTTTGTGTCCCTAAAAACTTTCATATACTGCTTCAGCAACTTTACAGCTCTCAAGGGCAACACTTTCTGTGATTGTGACCAGCTTTGCAGCTTTGACAGTTTCTTCATGCTGCAATCTGGCTGTTTGCTCCTGATATATGTGTTTTTGTTTGGGTTTTTTTTCTTCCCCTCCTCAGGTGTCTCTTGGAAGAAAACGGTCCTAAAAGCTTGCTTGAAAGAATCTTTCAAAAAATCTAACCCTATGCTGGCCTTCTTCCTCTCAGTGTGTGGTGCGTAAGGACTTCCCTCCCGGGTTGGGCGGCAGCGACGTCTGCCACTTCTGCTCCAAGCGGGTGTACGTGATGGAGAGACTCAGCGCCGAGGGCTACTTCTTCCACCGAGAGTGTTTCCGCTGCGACGCCTGCAACTGCACCCTCCGCCTGGGAGGACACACATTTGACTCACAGGAGGGTACGTTGCATTTGCTGGACTTGCCTTTAAAACCTGTAGGAGACGTCACTTCAAAAGATTTTTTTTTTTTCTGCTTTCTGTACAGCTAAATTCTACTGCAAGCTGCATTATGCACAGCGCCTGTACAGCAGTAACCCAGGAAGAGTTAGGAGGAGAATGGTAAGGAACCCAACATTTACTTATTAGTAAATTAGTAAATGTTAATTACACAATGTAATATCCATATGCAGTGTTGGGAAGGTTACTTTTAAAATGTATTCCATTACAGATTACAGAATACATGCCCCAAAATGTATTCTGTAACGTATTCCGTTCAGTGTTGCCGACTCCTCAGTAAGGAAAATCGCTATTGGCTGTCCTAAAAGTTGCTAGAAGTCGCTAAATGACGTCATCACCTAATTTGCATAATTGGTCATGCTAATGTAATTGTAATCTATGTTGTTGGAGAGAGAAATAACATCGTGGAAGAGACATAAAGTGAGTAAAAAACGTCCTAAATGCACTTAGAGTTTATTTAGAACTACAAATTAAATTTCTTTTAGCAATTATTGTTTTTTAATGTCACAATTCCAACCCTGCTCCTTTACCCGGGCTTGGACCGGCAAAAGTGACCCGAAATAGGCGCTCTGGTGGAGTTACTTTGTGTGTGTGTGTTTATAAGTAGTTTTAAACCTGATCCACAAAACAGCATAAGAGTAAAAGAATAAAAGAAGAACTGACTGCGTTACAGCACCTGCTGCTTGTTGAGAGTAAAAGCGATATGCGCTTTCACGTCTTTTTTTTTTTTTTTTAGGGGGTCTGAAAACTAGCTAAATATAGCGACAAAGTCGCTAAGTTGGCAACACTGATTCCGTTACGTTACTCAATGAGAGTAACGTATTCTGAATACTTTGGATTACTTAATATATTATCATGCTGTTTACAACTACATGAATGTACTATTGCTGTGATTTATTACTGTTACTGAAGGTCCGCGGCTCCGAACCGTAGTAAAGGGACCTCTGGCTAATACGGTGGGTTCTGTGTCGGGCTCGTAGCCGAAAACTAGCTTTACTTTGTTGTCTGGGTCAACTTTGCTAGCAGAGACAGAGAGAGGCGTTGAAAGGCTGCTCCAACGGAACTTATTGTTTTTGGAGAAAAACACGAACACGGTGTACAGTCGAGTCTTAATAGCTTACTTACAACTGGGCTCGTCAGGCTCTCTTCTTGGCTGCAGTGGTTATTATTATATTTACAGGCTTCCAGCTCCCGTTTTTGCTCGATGACAGCTCGTACTTTTCCTTTTTCTCCCTCCCTCGCTCACAGACACATAACGGGTATGTCAGTCCATTCTCCCTGCAGCACGGACTACACTGCCTATGATGCTACATTCTTTAGAGCTATACCTGTAGCATTCTGCCTATTAGCTTAGCACAACAACAACAAAAAGGCCTCTCTCACCCAGAAAACACGCAGAGAGAGAGCGCGTCACCCTGTAACCATGGCAACCGTAACGCTGCCACCTGGAACAACAGAACGTAGCTGTCAAACAAAACCCAAACAGTCCTGACCCGCCACAATATGAAACAGGGAAGTACCGCCGTGTAATCCATTTATTTCAACAAAGTAACTGTATTCTAAATACCACCTTTTTAAACGGTAACTGTAACGGAATACAGTTACTCATATTTTGTATTTTAAATACGTGACGGCGGTACATGTATTCCGTTACTCCCCAACACTGAGCATATGTAATATCACTGTTCGGTTCTATTAGCCAACTTTTAGAAAATATCTTGTTTTATGGCACAAAGGAAATGTTTCATGTTAACCTGTTTTATAAGGAGCTTGGAAAGAAAAGCGTCTGGACTTCAAGTTTCCTTGAAGAAGTTTCACCTCTCATCCGAGAAGTTCTAAGAGCAATGGAGAGTCCCACATTTTAAACTCTACGGGAGTGTCCCCAAGAGGGACATGGACCCCCTATTGGTCCTCTACCTAATCACACGAGCCAAGGTGTGAAAATGTGTGGGTCACAATCGGCCACCCTATGATGTGATTTCCTGTGGTCAAATGGCCCAGGATGTGAATTGGCGTTAAGGCGTCTGGGAAAGGATCTCAAACCTGGATTATAGATGACAGACACTTGGTGTCGTAAGCGACCGCCTCTGTTCAAAGATGGCCGTTCGCAGTGGACATAGATGGCTTCTTTCACTTCTTTCACACTTTCCTCTAAAGAGGATGCTAATGTTCACATATTGGACATTTGGATATTTTAGGTAGAGGATCAATAGGGGGTTCATGACCCTCTTGGGGACACTCCCATAGGGCTTAAAATCTGGGACTCTCCACCAATTACTCTTAGAACTGAAGAAGCTTCTTCAAGGAAACAAGGAGAAAGTCCAGACGCTTTTTAGAGTACGATGACCTGGATGACTGAGAACCTTCAGACTGTTTTTTTCACTGATATTCATATGAACGAGTACCTATTATTATGGGTTAGCATTCCACCCTGCTTAAAGGATACAAACAAACCTTCAGTGTGGGTATCTGTCCTCCATACTGTACGCCTCTAATTCTGGATTACCCTATATTCAGCATGAAAAGAATAGCAGTGTTAGAGCATCGGTGTGAAACAGTAGTTTTAGTGGAGTAAACTTGTGTGGTTGTCTAAATCTTCTTGTTGGAAAAATTCCCTGTTGTTGTGTTTCTGAGTTCTTTCTCTGTGTGTTGTTTTTATACAGGAACCCCAACGTCGTGTCGCACCCTCGTCCATGGACGGCGGGAGCTACACCACCGCCACCACGGGCAGCACCCAGCTGCAACCCCCAGGTACCCTGGTTTCCTTGCTTAGGCGAGGCTTGAGCCTGCCGAGGCGCGCTAGCCGGGCTGTGTGTGTGTTGCCTCAACAGCTGTTGGGAAGTGTGTGTGAGTCTTTCTCAGCTGTGGGGTCGCACGTAAGGAGCTACTCGCATGACTATGTGTTGCTGTTTGAGCTGCTGAGCCTGGGCTGTCCTCTGCTCTACATGATGCATGAGGTGTTGGGACAGATCTACCAGGAGCCCGAGATGGCCCAGCAGCATCTCGTCGGCCACCAGCTCACTTAGGGAGACATGGGGGGTCGGGGAGCCAGGTGGCCAGATAGGAGCCCAGATGGATTTCTTAATCTTTTGCATTTCCAAAAAAAAAGCGTCAAATGTGCAATGCTTTCCATCATTTCATTTTAGTGTTATGTTTTTGAAGCCATCAGTAATTTATGAAGCAGGGGATGTTGAGCGCTCTACCCGAGTACATGCTTGTCGACCATCAGGCTCTCCTGGTGTTGTAGCCTTCTCTGACTCACGTGGGTTTGTTCCAGGCAGATTTTTACCCACTGGGCTGTCACAGAAATGTCCAACCCAGACCACAAGACACGCTATACAAGAATCTGATTAGTTAATATATCGTCAGTGTTATAGTAATTGCACTAGAGTGACCTGGAACACGCTCTCTGCTTCAATCTTTTTAAGCCATCTGGACTGAGTGTTAGTTTTTCTCAGTGGACTAAACCAGTAATCGTGGTGTCTGCACTCTGCCTGCTGCCCCGTAACTCTGCAACACCAAAGTGTGCAATAGTAATACCAAACTTTTCTTTCTTTTTTTATAAATACATTTTTCAGGAAGTGCTTTTCATTTTTGTATATCTTTCTTTTTTTTTTAGTATCTCAAAGTATTTCACTTTGTGTATTTTCTTAAAGGTAATTCACCGATGTCCCTTTATTTATTCAGGATTCATTATCTATTGTATTGTTTTCTGTTAAAAATCATTTAAAAATCATCAAATATGGATGGAATTCAAATTATTAAAAATAAAAATTTCATCATTTACGTTTTTCTCTCTTTGGGTGATGATTCATCTAATTTTTTTACTTCTGTTTTCTAATTGTCACGAGAGCACCCACTCTGTGTTGGGGTTTTTTGCAGTATTTTCTTGCATTGGGTTATAAAATTAACTCAAAAGTACATTATTGCTTTTTCTTAAAAAATAAAACAAGAACAAAAAAAGACTTTATCTTTATATAAGGATCATTTCAGACTGTTGGGTTGTTTTTTTTGTTTTGTTTTTTTCTTTGGGCCTCGCTGTTGGCCAAAGTCATTGAATCCAAACCTACTGAAGTTCTTGACTTGGTGAAAATGTTCACTTTGTTTTTAGCTTTGCAACAATGTAGCGCTTTTATTTTGTGAAATGTGAGCCTTATTTGGTATATTCTGTTTTGTTAATGATACCTAAGGTGTATTCAGTAATTAATATCTTAACGTGAGAATTTCAGTGCTGATTGTACCATTTCCTGTAATTCTCACTATATTGTGCATTTTTCCATCTTTCCATTCATTCTCCTTTATCTTATCTGTCTCCTTTTTTCTCCCCCTCCCAAATTCATTTCCTCTGTCTCATTCACTTCATTTTGTTCAGTCCGTTCAAGTTTCCAATGCTGCACCCTCTGATTGGCTGGCTTTGGCCATAAGAGCTTGTCTGCTTTCGTAGCTCTGTACTGTCTCTGCATAACCTAGAGTAACCAGCATGAACCACACGTATCGCATGCTATAGTTGATAAAGGTGTTACGTGCAGCTTTGTGGTATGTTAAATACTATATTAAATATTATGCAATGAAACAGTATCATGCAAACAACTCGCCAAGAAAGGATAAAGCTGCCATTATCTTCAGTTCTTTGGTGTCTAAACTGTGCATCAAACTGAAATTAGCTTTTCTTTTTAGCCATGCTAGCGGTTGGGCCCGTGCATAGACTGTATATAAAAGATGGAGCTTGCAAAGTGAAACAAATGTGAAATGGTAATAAACCAGTATTAATTCGAATGATCAGCAGGGGGTCAATCTTCTAGTTGCAAAAACATGTCCAGCTGTATAGAAATATGGAAAATGGTCCTCCGTTGATCGATGCCTTCGTAAATACTTTCTTGATATATTTCTTTTTTTGGTCATTGTCACCAGTTTCAAGTCTCACTAAAGACGTTTGATCATTTTGCATATTTTAGTGTCCAGAACTAGCAGGCTGTGCAGTGCCACCCTCTGCTTGTGAACTCTGGTTTTAAAAAGGTGCTAAAAATGTTCAGTTTGAGGCTTTACAAAATGCTTCCATCATTTATATACAGTCTATGGATCTAGGGATGGCGCTATTGGTTTTTTGACGTCAGCTGACCAACAACATGATGAACAGATGAAATAAACTTAATGTAGCCTTCTATTGACCAATATAAATATAAGAGTTAAACCAGTGGTGGATTTTTGTGTCCGATGTTTGGTCCCCGTTAAATGTGCTGGGCCATTGTTCAACTTTCTACCACTGTACTTCACAAACGAGGCAGAAATTGAACTGAAACATGGCGATTGACTCTCTGCTCAGCCGTGGTGCTACATGTGCTGCAGAAAGTGTTGAGAGAAATTTCAAACGATGCAGAGAGAGCAGATCACTGAGTGATGATACTAAAGCTTTCATATGATAATGCAGCAACAGACACCAGTACTGGTGGAGCTTCAGGATTAATGGCTGATATTGGCCGACTGTATCAGTTTGACCCAGGCTCCTACCTGCTCATTGAAGTATTTAAACTTTGGATACATAGAAATTATTTTTTAGTGCTTTAATTGGATTTGTTCACGTAAGGGAAGGGACATATAAAGGTTAATGTTGCAGGTCCACTACTTTTAAAAACCTTGGATTAAACTTCATAATCTTATGGTTAACGGATGCATATGTAGCACCTTTTTTTTAGCCAGTTTGCGCAGGCTAACCCTCGTAATGCTCATGTTGCGCTCTGCTTGTCCCTCACTCCTCTAACACCGAGCATCGACGTGAATGCCCCTGGATTGATTTGCTCTCTAACACAGCAGCAGCCTCCCTTCTTCTTAGGCCCGTTCGACGGTAACACGTGTCCACATGTCTGTGGTCTGTCTGTGGTTCCCTCTGTTTCAGAAGGAAGCCTCCCCCCCTCAGAGCCCCTCTCCAGGTCCCTCTCATGTACCTCCTAGTCTTTGCTCAGGAGTGAAGCAGCCCAGTAGCAGCTTTTTTGGTTGTTTTGCACACTGCCACAGACCTTCTTGTGGCTGAACTGTCTGTGTTATGCAGTTATGTTATCTCAACGCAGCCTTATTTTTTCCACATTGAGAATTCCTGTAAAAATGCTAATTTATGATATTTATAAGCTGTAAATATATTTCAAAATAAATCAGTTTGATTGCATAAATTACTCGTGTCATCATTTGTTGTAATTGGTCAAGTTTCGCTATACAGTTGAACGGGGGTTGTCTCATAATTAAGCAGTTAAATTAAAAAAAAAAAAACACAACTTCTTTTATAGGAAATCTTTTTTTCTTTTATGCTAACATCACCCACACAAATCATGTTCACGATCACAGCTTTTGTTAACCATTAAAAAATGCTGGCTATTAATAAAAATAATAACTGTAAAGGCAAACAAGGAAGAACAAGGTTCATGCAAAAGCTTGCATATGATTGGAAAAAGCTCAAGACCTAAACAGAATTGAAGTGAATCTTCTGTTAGCTTCTTCATGGGTTCTGCTAGCGGGTCTTCTGTCCTTTCCTTCAAATTTGACATCTCTTTTTATTATTATTTCACTTTCACTTGATCCCAAACCTTTCAAGTAAATGTTTTGAGCCAAACCAAAAATTGATAACTGTTGCTATCAGTGTTAAAAATCAGAAAAATACCTAGGGGCCCATTTATACCTGTGCTTATACCGACATCTTTTCATTTCTTTGCTGTTACCAAGTGGAATCCCCTTCTGTACAATGTTGACTTCGTTACTCTGTGAGTACTCATGAATATGTGACTGTGTATTTTATTGATGCCTGTATGGAAATGAAGGTTTTCTGTGAAGCTGCAGTTCAGTCAGACCACTCGCCTTTACCTGTTACTTCTTACAGCAGCACTGTGTAGTTAGTCGTTCAAGCTTCGAGCTCAACGGTCCTCGTAGATATTTTGCATGTAGAAATTGGGGAGAGATGGGAAAATGCAGCTTAAACAAACCATTTCTGGTTGTCTGACTGAACTCGTCTCGCTCTGTGTGTTTAAACAGCTTCTGTGACCCTAAGAAGCCAAAATATGCTTCAGATTAAATTCTTGAATTTAAGAATAGTTCTGTTTAATTTTGCAATGCTTAATTAGCGCCTAGCATCTTTACTTTCAGGTGCAGGACTAGTAGTTCAGTTCTTGTAACTGTCAACTTTTTGTGCTGAAGTTCTTAAGTCTGTTCTTAAGATCACAAGCGTGAAACGCACTGTTTAATAACACTGTACCACTGATTAGTTTAACACGAGCTTGAATGTAATGGCTGCATAATGTTGTTACTTGCAGACGAGGCCTCCAGTTCACTCTCTGAACCGCTTGATAAAAAAGTTCCCGTGGATGTGGCAGTGGAAGCTCACGATGCTTCCTGTTTAGTAAAACCCAAAACGCAAGATGCCGCCGCAGCAAAAGCTCAAAGCCAGGACTCCTCCAAAGGTCAGTGCGATTTTTCTTTTTTGAAGAAATGAGGATGGTAGGCTGGAGGAAAAACAACGATTTCCAGCTGCTCGGATGGCTTTTTAATCCCCAAAGTTTATGTTTGTTGTTTCATTCATAGCATGATATTCCCTGAGGGAGAATCTCAAACTGGCTGAACTCTAACTCGGGACTTTACTTTGTTTGTGTTGGAGACCCTCCTCCGGTTATGTGTGGGAGACGGGGGTGCGACTGATTATTATAGTTTTTGTCCCACACCACTGTAACAGTCTGTCCACATCAGGGGTGGAAAAGTACAGACATACTGTGAGCAGAGATGGGCAGTAACGCGTTAATTGTAAGGCGTTACTGTAATCTGATTACTTTTTTCAGGTAACGAGTAAAGTAAGGGATTACTATTGCAAAAACGGTAATTAGATTACCGTTACTTTCCCGTAGGAACGCTGCGTTACTGCGTTACTAAAACCGTGATTTTTTTTTTTTTTGCGAGAATGTCTCATGACAGTGACGTAAGCGAGTGCGACGTTTGTGACAACAGCTGTGTGCAGATCAACAGTGGATCATATATCGAGTGCGGGAAAGAGTATGAGCGTGCAGTGTTTAAAGCGTGGAAGTACTGACCTTACTTTGAGTTTGATTCCATAAAAAGTGGCAAAAACATTAGTGTCCGTTGTGCGTGGGAAAAAAACTTCTTTTTAAAGCGAAAAAAACCCCTAAACTTCCAAACAAGCACCGAGTAGCTACGACGTAATGGGAAACTCACAGAGAAACTCGCGGATTCTTCCACTGACCGCTGCGGCACACCTGCACCAGGGTAAACCTCCGCCTACCCCACTCCTGCTTTACAGGTGAAAATAGAGCAACAGGACCGCTAGTCTTTGATGTTATTTATTTTCTGCTGTGTTTTACTTGCATCTATTTGAAAGACTGAGTGTAAACACAAAAAATATATATTTTATGAGCTGGAATGTGCAGAAAATAAGTTTAAATATTAAACAAATTTCTTCCAGTCAGAGAATGTTGCATATAATT
Organism: Neolamprologus multifasciatus; assembly: GCF_963576455.1. Lineage (NCBI taxonomy): Eukaryota > Metazoa > Chordata > Actinopteri > Cichliformes > Cichlidae > Neolamprologus > Neolamprologus multifasciatus. The sequence goes on from NC_140445.1 coordinate 5,923,211, forward strand.
AAATTTTTGCTTGATGCATAAAGTTAAAAGATTAAAACTAATAAAACAAGTTTTAAAAAGAGACTTTTCCATTTGATTACATTTTGTATGATGGATTATGCAGAAAAAGTAGAATTGGGCTGAAAGATCTATCACTTTATCACCTATTTAGGTTGTAAATCGTATTTTTAAAAAGTAACTAAGTAATTAATTACTTTTGAAAATAAGTAATCAGTAAAGTAACGGGATTACCTTTTTGGGGAAGTAATTGGTAATTAGTTATTGATTACTTTTTTCAAGTAACTTGACCAACACTGACTGTGAGCAGAAGTACTTTAAACTAGTGTTAAAAAATACTCCAGTAAAAGTTAAAGCACTGGTTCAACTTTGTAAAGTGAAAAAGGACACAGGAACTGGACTTTCTGCTTTTTTAATATAATATAATATTATTACGTGAGTGCAGACACTCTTTGTGGATTTACACAACTGAATTCAACCAGATGTAAGCAGATGTTTCAGCTCTGTTCCATTTTATTGTCTTTACACCAGAAATTAAGTTGTTATAACGACTGAGTTCAGTGAATGAATCCAAGCATCATCAACTTAAATGTAAATGAATCTGTGCTACACTTGATGTAACCCAACACTCTGACCTTACCAGTCCAACACAGGGCTTTACTGCGAACTCACCACAGTCCTGCAAACTAAGCTGTTTACCTGCACAAAACTTCCCAGGATTTTCACGCGACGTTTGAATAACATAACGTTGGTGTGCTTAGTTTGTTTCGCAACATTTCACAATATGAAAAAACACAATTTATCAAAACACATCATATACAGATCCAACACATGATTAAAAAGGATGACATTGTGTGCAGCTCGTCAAGTGTCACTGAGCAATCTGTACCTTTTTAAATATAACCTCTCTTCTCTGGTCTACATATATTTCTCCACATGAACATTGCAAACTCTTAAACTTAAAGCTGATGTTCTTAGTATTCGCAGAGTATCTCCCCTTATCCAGTAAGAGATTCTAAAGCAGAATACAGAACATCTCAATTTCACTATTCTTCCCTATTTAAATAGGACAAGTAACACCTGCAACATGAGATGTCCTTGAGATATCACTCAAATCCATTTATTACCACTTCTAATGGATATTTTTCCACCTGTTTAAGAAGCTCTTTGTTAAAATAAAGAAAAGAAGCAAAATGTGTTTCCTTTACAGCAAACCAAAGGCTTGCAGGAATGCATGAAAAAGCTCTTGCCAGCTTTTTAGAAACACGTTGCTGGCTTCAAATTTAAAATATCACATATTTTACAAATGGTATGTCATATATTATCTTTGTGCTATTTTCAGTGAAATATGCCTTTAAATTAGTTTCACATTATTGCATTCTGTTTGGATTTACATGTCACACCATATTCCAACTTTTTTGCAAAAATGATGTCGCACATTATTATTAAAATGTTATTTTTCTTACCTGGTGAGATGAGCTTTTTCATGTGACCCACACCTGATCTGTTCCACACCAAATTCTTACCTGACAGCATTCCCCACATTCACTTAATCAGCCTTCATTTCATTTTTTCTGTGTTTAATTCATTTCTGCTTAATGTTAACCTTTGCAACTTATAGAAATTCTTCGCTTGTTTTGCAGATCACTGTAACCCCAAACACAAACACAACAGATGGAAGCGGAAGATTCGAGCAAGTGAGTAGCTCAGATTTTCACTCTGGTCTTGCCTCTGCCATCATCATCAATCTTCCTGTTGTCGTCGTCTTAATGAGAACCGAAAACTTGTTTCTTGTCTGACAGCTATTAATAGTTTGGTTGTGAGACTTAGTGCAGGCTGTTACTGATAAAACATTTCACTCTACAATATCTGTGCACAAATAACGTGATGTGACAAACCAGATGTTAGTGGGGAAAGTGCCCAATTACAGTTACTGTAGGCTTGTGGTTTTTATGTAGTTGATAAACTGTCATTCAATATATTCAACACTGGAGGTCACTGTTTCCCAACTTTGTAGCGTTCTGGGCTGTTTGTTGTTTTCTGCAGAGTGATTTGATTCCTGTGACGTGATGGACAGACAGTATTCCTCCTCCTAACTGCAGCCATGACTGACAAATCCTCAGAAAACAAATAGTTTTCCTTCTTTATGTGTCAGGTTGATAATTTTGTTGTTATGGCTGCTTACAGTTCATGCATATATTTTTAGCATTATTCAATCTGCCACCTGTTTCAAGGTGGTTTGGCTCACACTGGTTTTTAAAGAGTACACACCTACACTTGTACTCATTAATCTATAGGTGTCAAACTAGGCCCGCGAAGCCATACCAAATTACTATTAGAGCTGGCCTACTGGTATTATACAGCTAATATATATATTGTTTAGTATTAAGCTTTGCTTGTTCCATATTCAGTTTTTCAGCAAAACGTGTTTGAGTCCATAAGAAAAGATTCATTCTTATGTCTGTAGGAATAAATATATTTCAATAAATATTAACGTTAGCTTGCGATTTTGAATTTTGGCCCACTGTGTATTTGAGTTTGACACCCCTGCATTAATCTGTCATTAGTTAGCGAACCCTAAGATGCAGGTTTCTAAAAATAACTTGCAGCAGGTATTTTCATTTGTCACATTTACAAAAGGTCTTAACAGAAACAAGGGGCTTACTTTGTGTTAAATCTCTTAAATCAATCTTTCAATTGAATTGTGACATCTTAGCATTCTTATTAATACTTTTGTCAGACACTGGACTTCTAAAATTTAAAACAAACTGGTTTGAAATTATTTACTGACTGGCTGTGAGTTGGACAAAGCTAAATATTACTCTATTCCATTCCATTCAATTTTAATAATATATAGCACCAAATCACAACAGCAGTCATCTAAGGTGCTTTATATTGTAAGGTACAGACCACAACAATCAGATGACCCCCTATGAGCAAGCCCTTGGCGACAGTGGGGGAAAAAAACCTCTCTTTTAACAGGAAGAAACCTCTGGCAGAACCAGCTTCAGGAAGGGACGGCCATCTGGCACAACCGGTTGTGGCTGAGCGAGGGAGGCAAGATAAAAGACACTGTGGAAGAGAGCCAGAGATGAATAATAACTAATGATTAAATGTAGAGTGGCATGTAAACACATAGGGAGTGAAGAAGAAACACTCATGGAAGTTCCCCAGCAGCCCAGAACTATTGCAGCATAACTAAGGGAGGATTCAGAGTCACCTGGTTCAGCCCTATAACTATATGCTTTATCAAAAAAGAAAGATTAAAGGCTAATCTTACAAGTAGAGAGGGTGTTTGTCTCCTGAATCCAAACTGGGAGCTGGTTTCACAGAAGAGGGGCCTGAAAGCTGAAGGTTCTGCCTCCCATTCTGCTTTTAAAAATTTAGGAACCGCAAGTGAGCCAACAGGCTTATCACCCCAACAGAGCAGTCTGAGAGCAAAGTGCTCTATTGGGGTGATATGAGGTCTTTAAGATAAGTTGGGGTCTGATTATTCATTAGAAAAGATACTGAACCCCAAACTGCCCTCGTGTGCCCTTCAGTGTGTGAGCGACTATGATTGAAGCATTGTGTAAATGCAGGTCGATTTATCATATTGTACTGACTGCACAGATTGAAAGAAAATTGCGCTTTGAACCACGTTTTTGCTGCATGATTGAACTGGTACCAGCCACTGTTTAAGAGGCGTGCTGTATTAAGTGCACAGTGGAAATCTTTGCAGTGGAATCCCATAGGATGCCCATACGTTTGCATGCATTTCAGATAAGAAAGCCAAAAGATCAGCAATTTTGGATTAGCGCACTACCTCGGATCTGCTTATTGTGGATGCTAACAGTGGCTTTATTTCAGAGCTGCCACCTGCTGCACTTCTTCTCTTTAATTCTGGATATTGCAAAGTTGGTGTTAAAATTCATACAACTTGCATTAAGCTGTAAGAACCCTGTTGAATCGTGTCAGTCACTTCAGTGGCATCATTCACATTTTAAAGATGTGAGAAGTAATGTGAAGCTGAAGTTTTGATGTCTGTTTCACATTTTTCCATTTGCATGCTGAACCTAAAAGAAAAAAGACAGTGTTTTGTGCCTGTATTATGTTCAGGTAAATTAATAGTTGCTGGGTAACAGAAAAATGGTTGCAGTATTTGCATATTTTTTTGTTGTAAAGTGTTCCCTGTTGTGTCTCTTTATGTAGCCTTCCCTCTGCTTTTCATCAAGCGCTATCCCAAAAGCTCACAGCCGGACAAAGACGGACCTGATACCGTCCCTGAAGCCGACTCTGACTATGAGGAGATCACTTCAGCAGAAAAACAACCTGTATGTTATGACTCATTTCCATTCACTGGATACAGAACGGTCTTGTTTTTAAGGAATCTTATAACTAAGAGCAAGGGTGTCTGTGTAATTCATCGACGTTGCACAGTGTGAACAAAAAGACTATTTTCTGCTCTTCTTTCAGCACTCGGACAGCAGTTCCAAGACATCAGTGGATACCCTGAATCCTCCAGAGGTAAATGAGACGAGTGAGGAGCGCTGCAGAACATCTACGCCAAGGAAACGCTTGGCCTTGTCCTTTTCTGCCAAAGAGAAGCTTCTGAACTGGGACGTGGAGGTCAACCCAGAGGAAACTCCCGTTAGCACAACCACCGAAAACGCACCACAACATAATGACCAGGTGGAGACTTGATCCGTTTATTAACCTGAGAGAAGATGAGCCTGGATATGAAAGATAGTTTTCTCATCTTTTCCTTCTATGCTGTGTAGAATGGCTCAAGGACAGTGATGTGAGAGATATAAGAGGAATTAATCCTACATTATATTGAATGCATTCATCCTCTTCTCATGTTTTATCAGGTACAGGCAGAGGCACAACTAGATGAGCCTCGGAGAAACTCGATCCAGAGCGGGGAGGCTTCCCCGAGCCAAACTTCAGCTTCATCCCCCTCAGCCTTCCAGGCTATAGCCAACGCCTTCAGGAGGACATTTAGCGGCACCAATCAACTCAGCAGCTCCAACACTGCAGTCATAATGTATAAAATACTTGGCTCATAGTTTGCTGTTATATAAACCAAGCTGTCTTCTCTACTGCTCAGATTAAATTCTGATACTTTTCCTCTGCTTTAACAGGAGACCTAAACACGACGCTCCCCGCAAACGGAGGCCCGTGTCCGAGGGAGCGTTTAGCTTTAGCTCACGCTTCAGTGCCATAACTCCAGAGTCATCCCGAGAGGACCGGGCCAGCATGCGTGAAGCTCATTGGGCAGATCCATGGGGGGCGGGGCAGGACCTGCCTTCCCTGTTGCAGCAGGTGTCCTTAAAGGGCCGTAAAGACTCTGGAGAGGTGTTCGCTGATAAGATTGGCCCGTTTGCACGCAAAAGGGTCAACTTGTTCTCTTCCTTGAGGCTGAGGAAGAGGGAATTGTCTGGGAGTGAAGGGAAAGACCAGGAGGTTCAAAAGGAAATCACAAACATCCTCTCTAACATCAGAAACAAAGGTTAGTGTAGGGACTGCGAAGCTTGTTTGTAACAGTGCTTTAAATCCTCTGGATTTTTTGCCCTTAGCTTCAATACTAGGATGTGATCCAATTTACAAGTTGCACACTTTAACTCAGGTCAGTGGGCAGCTGCGACTGCAATAATGTCTGATGATCAGAGAAGTGAACCAAACAAAACCCTCCAGACAGAATCAAAGGACCTTGTTTTACTAAACGTGTGTTTTTGAGGTTTAAAGGGGATCTATTCTCCTCATTTTTAGGTCTCTGATTTCTCTACTGGGTGTAATAAAAGTAGTTTTGCATGATTCGCACACCCTAGCCCTTAGTGTAGCCCATCTGGTCATCCACTGTGTGAAACAAGCCTTTAGCACCTTTTCCTTTAATACCAGCCTCCATTTAGGCTAGCTTTCTTGTAATTGGCTGCCCCTCATAGACAGAAGGCTCAAACAGCGGGCGGGTGGGGTTTACTGCCCACACTCAGAGCTGTGTGCCTGAGATGACCACGTTAGGCTCCTCTGCTCTGTGTTGTACAGCTCCAGCAATAGAGAAAGCCATCTGAAATTGAGGGTTTAGAGCAATCTCAAGCCTCCTTATTTAAAAGTCTTGCCATGTTTAATTTCAGTATCCACTGCTGAAAAGAAGGAAGAGGTTTTTGGCCATGCTTGTATGGTTTCCATACTTTTTGGAGCCATTTTTTTGTGTTTGGAGTGCAGGCTTCTGAACACCTAGAATTTTTCATCCATGGGATTATCATAGTAAAAAAACTTTAAATGCATTCTTTTCATTAGGGATGCAACGATACCAATTTTTTCAAACCGATACGATACCGATACTTGGATCTGAGTACTTGCCGATACAGAGTACAAAAACCGATACTTCTACCACACACACACACACACACAAATGCAATGAATTGGAAGACAGGTTTTATTTTATTCTCTGCCGATAAAAAATAAAATCTTAATAAAAATGACCACAAAAAATTTTCAAGTGAAAAATAAGCACTTCTGTTAAATTATTGCAGAGTCTTCACATTGTAATTTAACAAAATATCACTGAACTATTGGCACTGTCTCGAGCTTTCAGAATAATAAATAAACACTTCTGTTTGGAATAAAATAAATACAAATTAGGTTTGAGAATAAAATAAACTTTTAAATTATTGCAGGGTGTCCATATTGTAAACAAACAAACAAAATAACGAAAGTATTTGGCATTGATGAACTCCTCATCTGCCCGTGGATCATCAGTCCACTGTGCCGTTAAACCAAGGACTGACATCGCGCACACACTGCTTGTCTTTACCTCTTTAGAAAGTTTTGGCACCATTATCTCTCTGATGTGTGGGCGGTTGGGAATTTCATATCGCAGCTCGAGTATGCTGAGAAGACGGTTCAATCCTATGTTTTCCACGACCGGCATTGGCTGGTCAGAGCGATAAAATGAGTCAGAGCCTCTGTTATTTTAACTGCCCGTGGATTTTCTCTTGACATTTTTCATCGCTTTTCCAAAACCTGAGTTAAAGTTGGCTGTTCCGGTCCACACTGCTGACATTTTGTTTAGCCTAGCTACAGCAGCCTCCAGTTTCTCTTTTTTATCTGGAGCAGCCAGTCTGACTCATCTAACCCTGTGCCTGTTTAGATGTCCCCCTTAGTGGCCAATCTAAAAAAACTACAACAGAAAGCCACCCTCTGATTAATGAAATAAGTTGGTATCGGTTCATGGTATCTGTTAACTTTTATGAGTATGAGTACACACATATTTTCAGTATCGGCCCCGATACCAGTATCGGTGCATCCCTACTTTTCATGCTAAATTTAAAAGTTTCTGTATAATCCAAAAAGGCTCTTTTTTTTTTTTTTTTTTTTTTTTTTTCCTCTTGCAAATCTAAAATGCTAAGAGTTTCTAATTATCCTCACTTTTTAACTTTTCACTCTTACATATCCAGCATCCAGTCAGCAGAATTTGGAGGAGCCCTCCTCAAGTGATGATGAAAATGAAAACCTGGGATCCAGTCAGAAGGTTTGTACATTCCTGTAGAGTGAGACACGGCACATTCCAGTTATTCCCGCGTGTACTGGGTTTGTTTTTTGGTTTTTTTCCATGTGTACATTTTGTGAAATGTTCCACGCTTCCTGTCCCAGCTGCATTCAGACAAACTGAGGAGGAAGCGGGAAAAGACAGTGGCCCAACAGGCTAAACGAGAACAGCTAAAGAGGCTTCACAGAGCTCAGGTATCGTAATTTCCTTTTAAATTCAGTCTGCGGTTAATAGAGAGATTTGTGCTGGAAAGCTGTGCATTGGTCTGACCTGACAAAAATGTAAAAACCCCTGACTGAAGAGCTTTTTGCTACCAGTCGTAGTTATACATTTTACATTTACCTGATGCTTTTAAAGAACAAAGGTTTGCTGCTCGCTCAAAAAGATCCACGATGTTTGTATCTGAGAGTATGCCCACACTGATGACACTGAATATCTAGCAGTTATGGCTTTAACAGAGGTGTTATTATGTTTCAACTTTTTGTAGTCAAAAGTTCATTTATGTCTATGAGCACATTTATATCTTTAGTGCTGTGCAAAAATGTTGAGCCACCCCTCGTTTCTTATTAATTTTATAAGAAGTAGGTGCGCTGATTTTAGTTAAACATGTGAAAACATACAAAGAAATATAAAGTCTAAAACTGATTTTGTGCAGTTCTGTTGAGCTTGATAATCAATATTTGGTATGACTGCCTGTATTCATCAACACAGTCTTAACTCTCTTTGGCAGCTTTCTTGCTTTTTCTATAGTCTTCATTCTATAGTCCTAGTCCCATTTTCTGTCCAGATGATTCAGACCTCACCGTTAGAACTGCTTGAATAGTTCAGTTCATTTTTATTTCAAACGTGTACATTCACCATCATTTCGTCATACCATTCCATTCCTTTGTTTGAAAAGGAGTAAACAGAAGTATACACTTATTAGTCCCCACCCCCACAAATTTTTCATCTCATTCATTTAGTTTTCTTTTAGTCTTAAATCAAATAAACAAAAGCACAACAAAACACAAATCATCACAATATACCCATATGGAAAAGAAATAGTAAAAACATATATGATTTACTCATGAAAGTGGCCACTTTCTCATTACTTTCATATTTTTTTTTTAGTAAGTATACAAAACATACAAGTTTCATTATATAATTTTTCAAGGGATCTTATGTGTTTTCACTCTTGTATGCTTTTCATACAAGTTTCATACAAGACAGATAAAAACTTTATAAGATATATATATATCTTTTCCATATGGGTAGTTTCTTTCATATAATAAAAGACAGAATATGTAAATTAGCAGATTCACAATAAACCAAAACATCACTTCAGTTACTGTCCTGGGTCAACCCTATTTTCTTCATTCTTATATTTGTTTAAAAATTTTTATATTTTATTTTAAACTGGTTTATGTTGTTACTTTCTTCACTATTGAGATAGACATACTTTTTAAAGTTGTTCTAGCACTTTGTATTTTTAAATTCCATTTCCTCCCCCCTCGTCTTTCTATAAACAATTTACGCATTTCTTTTGGAAGCATTTTGTTTCTTGCTTTATATATTATTTGTGCTGTTTTAAACTTCACCAAGTCGTGAAATTTTATGGCTTGCATTTTGTTAAAGAGTGCATTTGTATGGTCCCTGAACCCTGCATTATTTATTAATCTAATGGCTCTTTTCTGCGTTATGGTTATTGGTTGTGTATTACTTTTGTGTGTGTTTCCCCAGACCTCTACACAATAGCTCATATATGGTGGTAGTAGTAAAGCACAGTATAATGTGTGCAGTGCTTTCTGATCCAAAATTTGCTTTGTTTTCCCCAGGACGGCAATACCCCGTGCCAGTTTCCCCCTAACATAAGTAATATGTTCGGTTCTGATAGTGTTGAGATCCAGGCTGTGGGGAGGCCCATCCATGACTCGTGGTGTTCTGTTGTATGTTCTTCTGTCCCAACATGCTTTGACTGCTTTGCCAGTGTGTTTGGGGACCATTGTCATGCTGAAAAACAAAGCTGTTGCTAATCAGATGTTTTCAGATGGCCTTGCACGGTGGATCAAAATTTGATGGCACTTTTCTGCATTCACAATCCAATCAGTTGTGACAAAATGCCCATCAATCCAACCATGAGAAGAAATAATTAGAGCTCGCGTTCAACCAGTTTTCAGGTGGTTGGCTGTGGTATTTATTAGAATTTTCTCATTTCACATATGACCCCAGCTGGTTCTTGGGCCATAAAGAATGAAAAGGAATAAAACAGGGCAGACTGTGGAAAAATGCTTTGACTAGTAACAAATGGAGCCGCTCTAAAGGAATTTAATAATGATGCTATTTGAGTATTTAAATATTTGCATCTGATTATATAAAAGGACTCAGGCATGAACAAATTGGGGGAAAAAAAAATCAATATAACATATGTTAATAAGGTAGTGGGCTACCGTGGGCCACCAGACGTCAATGTTTCCTGGCAGTGATTCTTCACGTCTCCTGAGCTCTACCACACGGATAAATACCCTTCTTCCCAAAGATATTCCTGTATAAATTATATAATAATTATTATAATAATAATTATAATTATAATTATATTATAATTATATTATTATTTATTATAATTATTATTTATTATAATAATAATAATAATTATTTTTTATTATTATTATTTTATTATTATAATTATTTTTTTTTTATTATAATTATTATAATTATTTTTTTTTTATTATAATTATTATTATTATTTTTTTTATTATAATTATTATTTTTTTTATTATTATTATAATTATAATAATAGTGGTGAAGACTGCTGTCTAACACGTCCCCCCCAAAACATCATTACCATCAAACCTTTCAGGGAGTCTGTTTGTCCTATGGATGACGGCATTATCACCCGGGAAGAGGCTACTCCCACCATGACAGAAATGTTTCATCAAGGGATAAAAATGACCAGCTTAATGTTTATTTGCAGTGACCTTTTACAAACAGAAGCACTCCTCACCGTAAGAGTCAGTGCTTCAGGTTTTTCCTTCAGTTTGTTATCCTTGTTTATTTCCCAATATTCCTTTCACTGCAGACGGTCCCTGCTGATATCCGTCTCTGAGATTTCTTCCATAACCCCATTACAAGGATGTTAAACGGAACATTGTTTGCAGTGCTCACAGAATTGAAAAATCGCATTTAAAAAAAAAAAAAAAAAAAAAGAACGGCAGAAAAATCTCTTACTCTGAATGATTCATGTAAGTGTTTTCTACTGAAGAAATAGGGCCTTTAAACTTGTTCATTACAAGTTCTCAGAATTACCCAGAATAACAAGGACACTTCAGAGAAAGAAGGGCTAATTTTATTTGTGAACACCACAGATGAATTTAGATCCTTTGTATGGAGGGGAAAGCAGAAATTTCAAAGAACGATTTCTCCCTTGATTAATCTCCTTTGATCACATCTAACTACACGTGTCATACGGCGACGTCGTTGCATTGCACAGGTGATCCAGAGACAGTTGGAGGAAGTCGGAGAAAAGCAGAGGGACCTGGAGGAGAGAGGAGTGGCCATAGAAAAGATCATAAGAGGAGAAACAGGTACATTCAGACAAACCTTACAAACCTGTGAGTCTCAGCATTGCGTAGCTGCTTTTATTTGACAGGAGTCTGTACCATAACACCTTGATTCACTCTACTATACAGCTCAATGGAATTCCACAGTGAAAGCTTCATTCTTTTTTTCCCCTTCTCGTTCTGTTTAATTGCACTGCCCATACTTCTCAGACCATTTAGAGAAAAGCACTGCCTTGTAATCCTGGTCTGGTTAAAAGCCTCTACATACGGTTAATGGCTGTGCTCATAATAGACACTAGGGACTTTATTGTTGCTTCATCTTTCTACAATACAGGCTTCTGTTTGTGTTCCAGTGAATAGTATATGACCCTGTGACATGATGTGTATGTCATTGAAGTTTGATTTTTTTTTTCTTGCTGTGGTTTTTAAATAATTGATATAAATTCTGAAATGTCTTTCTTCTTTTTTGATCCCTATCAAACCTCTTTTTTCCTCCCTACATCGTTCCCTCTTTCCCTTTTTACAGAATCTCCTCAGACGGACGACAGTGACGAGGCCCGGCTCTATCAGTCCTGGTTTAAGCTCGTCCTAGAGAAGAACAGATTGGCACGCTATGAGTCTGAACTCATGATCTTGTAAGTGAATGCGTTATGAAAGCAATTCCCTTTTCTCGCATGTAGAGGTCTCACTATTTTCTCCTCTGTTCAGCGCTCAGGAGCTGGAGCTGGAGGACACACAGAGTCGGCTGCAGCAGGATCTGCGACGCAAAATGGCAGTAGAGGGTACGGCCTTGAGCACACAGCGCTGCAGTCTGATATAATATAGCATGCTCTTATTTCTGTCTTCCTCCTACTCTTTTTTTTTTAGATACAAAGAAGAGTGCCTCAGAGCTGCAGGAGGAACAGGTGATCCTCGCAGAGATCATGAGAACAGTGGAGAAACGAGACATGTTGGTCTCTATTCTGGAGGAGCAGAGGGTCAAGGAGAGGGCTGAGGACAGGGACCTCGAGAGCCTTGTGCTCTCCAAGGGCTATGAGTTCCACTGGGCCCGCATGGATGATAGCTGGGGCCAAGAGAAGCAGGAGTGATGGCTGAAAACCGAGGATCTCACTCTGAAGAGGACAGATTAGAAGGAAAACAGGTTCCCACAATAGTTTGCTTGTGGCTTTTTTTTTTGCAAAGCTATAAGTCTGAAAAATGTGGATGGAATCTTGAAACACTGACGAAGATTGTAAGACTTGATCGTGTTAGAAAGAATGGAAATTGACCCTTAGATAATGGCTTCCCGTATAGCCACGAGGGTTTATTAACCTTTCTGCCAACTTTTCTCAACACTCAGAAGTGTAACTGCAATGTCCCATGCTGATACTGACCTGAAACTTGATGTATGATATGCTTAACCACCTCCGATAATGTGAGCCACTGCCTTGAATGCCGGCACTCATCATAAACCAAACTGCCTTATTTGTGGCTGCTGGACTTGTTGCGACAGATTGGTTATTACTGTAACACTGTATCTTCACTGGATAGCACATGGAAGGAGTCAAAAGTTTTTCTGGAGACTCTTGCACAGCGTGAATTGTTATAAAACCAGAAAAATGCTTTAAGTATTTCACTATGAGTCACTTTATGCGCAGCCTTGTTTGTGACTGTAAACTCTTGTGCATATTTTAAATTTATTCACTTTTCTTTGGATCAAATAAAATATATTTGTATATATGCTCAGGCACTAATTAACGCCAGAGAAATGGAATCTGCCATGAAGCTGCTGCACAGACAAACCACAGATGATCTAGAGGAGCTGTTTGATTCCTAGTTGTCTCATTGTACGGTTGGCTGGAGTTCAGCTAAAAAAGCAGCAAACAGCAGTAGCAAGACAGTCCACAGTGAATGGCAAAAGCATAGACTGTATATAAAAATGGAGGGGCCGCTTACTCCTCGTGTTGAATTCTCAAAATCAGCATTTTGGTACCACTGTGTAAATTTTTGGAACCAAAATGATCGTGATCTTGTTTGGAGTGGGAATTCATTAGCCTAATATTGTCAGACTTGAAGCTAATTAGTGCTAAGTAACAGACAAATACAACGGTTGAATTTCACTCACCAAAACTAAAGCACCAACTTCTTGGACAGACTATACCACCCCGTAAGCAAGGCATCGACAGCACAAAATCTGTGGAGGTCCAGTTCCGAGACTTAAACTAAAGAAGGTAAAGCCCAGCAAACACAGATGGGCGGCAGCTTCCTGTGTTGAGAAACCTGGCAATGCTAGCAGCTGCAACCCTATCTTTAGTATTAAATTAAAGAAACTTCTATGAAGACCAAAACAGGAGGCTGTAACTGGATATTTTTGTTTTGTTTTTTTTATTGCTGTAAAAATGTACATTTTAACATGGGATTCATTTTCTGTGTGTTTAAGAATCAAATGGTTATCGTGGTTGAGGAAAACAACTAATATCAGGAAACTGCTGCTAGAAACCGGCTGCTGTTGCTCGCTTCATCTGTGAAATTCATTATTTATTACAATTTGAAATCGAGACTATTCTAAAAACTTCTTGATCCCCTTTATCACAAGCATAAAGAAAATGTCAAGAGGAAAAATCTTCACTCCACAAAATTAAATTTTTGGTCTAAAGTTTCACTCATTCTGGACTATCTTTGAACCACCGTGTAGAAAACTGGAAGTCCACAGAGTGGGAGTTCTCATGTACTTTTGTTGAAACTTGCAGATATCTCTGGCCTTGCTCCAGTAAGGCATACCACTAGCTGTGACATCCTGAAAGCAGCGTGCCCAAAGTGGATTCATCATTTTTGTTAACTACTGTGAATGTGTCTGCAATTCACTGTAAAGGGCTGTGAGTCAAAATGCCATCAAAATGTCATCTCATGAAAAGATGAATATGTGTTTACATGAGTTTTAATGCTGATGCAAACTGCCATACTATTCTCTCGGTCCTCGGGAATTAAATGTTATTTTGTTTATAATACAAATGAATGCAAATTAAATAATATAGAGTAAGTTTGGTTTTCTTTATCAAAAAAACTTTCATGTTTTATTTTTATGCTGCTTTGAGTGTTTTAAATGAAAAATAATCTTAAATAAAAATGAATTTTTGGATTTCTGGTACTGTTTTATTATTTGTCTTCCTTTGTTGATTGTAACAGCAACCTATTTCTTAATGCTTAACAACATAAAGACCAATATAAACAGTCTTAAAAAGCTGTTGGGCTTCAGTTTTCTTTGGCATTGATGCTACAACTTTCTGGAATGCTGTTGTGGTTTTACAGACACATGACCACTAACCACATGATGTTAACTTGTCTGCCGTTTTGGACATGTGACGATGTAGGATCAAGTGATTAAGGCCCCAGCCACACAGGCTTAGAGACTGGTCCCCAACCATCTGCCAACCATTGGTCATGAGGGAAAAATTTGTATTCCCCTACCTGTTGTGAGTGGTTGCTGGAGCTTGGTGGCAGTTGCTGGGAAAATAATTGCTAAAGCCCAAGTCACAGAGGCTTACAGACCCTCTGGCAGCCACTTGATATTATTAACAAAACATACTTGTGATTGGTATGGGTGCTAGCATATTGCTGTGGTTGTGCTTTGAATGGAAATGTTCTACAAACACTGGCTGGCTACTCTCCAAGCTGTAGTGCAACACAAACGGTCTTGAAACACACTGGTTGCACTGTGGAGACCCAACTTTTATTTTCAAGGTCAACCACGTCCCATCAATTTAAGTTTTCTTGTTAGCATTTAGTAAAAACTATGAGCAACGGTGGTTTTTGATGCAGCAACCTCCAGGAACCACTGTCAGCCAGTAAGAGACTACACAGGAACCAGTGGTTGTACCCCATCCAGTATAGCGGACAACTCTTAAAGAAAGTGGACTTGACATCGCTAAGAAACTTTAATTGGAGGCTTGAACAAAAGAATAAAGTGAGTAAATAAAAATAAATAAAAGATTTAAAAAAATTAATCAGACAAAAAGAGTTTAGAAAAAGGTCCTTGTGGGGGAGGGGGTCATATTTCAGGAGGGGCTGGTAACACCCCATGTCCACCCCTCTAGGTATGGCCCTGTTTGTTTATTATTGGGTAACTTTGAGAAGCTAGAAAACCCCAAGTAAAAATTAAAGGGCTTTAATTATAACAAGGTCACTTTTAGGGTCCTTTGCATCTATTTCTGTTCTTGGCCTCCTATTTTCACCTCCTGCTGCTCCCAGGACAGCTCTAGACCGAGTTGGACCCTGTTCCCGCGGTCAGAAGCCTCCCGCCTGCTCCCAGCCCTCCTCCGCAGAGGAGGGGCCACGCACTCCAGCCAACCTCGGGAGAAAATGTCTGGAATTCCGTTTCCGCTTTAGGGAGTGGACAGCGATTTTCCCTTGGGTTTTTTTTTTCTTTACTTTGACTTTCTAACAAACTTTCATTTCCACGTCAACTCGGACAGTTTTGAGTTAACTGTCCCGGATTTAGTTGTCGTTTCGGCCATGGCTTCTTCGCCTCAGAAGTCCCCTTCGTCTCCTAAGTCTCCGACGCCCAAATCTCCGTCTTCCAGAAAGAAAGATGACTCTTTCCTTGGGAAACTTGGTGGAACTTTGGTAAGGAGGAAAAAAGCCAAAGAAGGTAAACAGCTAACAAAGTTAACAGTCTAGCAACTCTTCTGCTCCTCTGAATGCACTGTTTTCTGAACTAAACCCTCTTACAGACACATTTTATAGTATATGCACACAGCGTTGTACTCACAGCCTCCAAAAAAATAAGTCACTACTACTACGCACTGAAGTTTCAGAGAGCCGACATATTTAGCATTTTAGCACTTGGTTATGTTTAAGCTTAGAAGAAGTTCTTTAACTACAACGTGCGGTGTCCCGTGTGTGCTTTCATGGCCGCAGGCTGTGTGGTCTGTACCCATGTAAGGTATTGAATCCGCTACTACTGTAATAAGCGAGGAATGAGGCAAGAGGGAACACAGGCCCGCTAACCACTGTAGAGGCAGCACTCATCGTGCTTTCACAACAGCTTTTATTTTGTAGTTTGACTTATTTGGAAGGCAATAAGGAGCGTTAAAATAGTTGTTAAAGGAGGTATACATATACAGAGACAATTTATATGTGGATTAGTCTTTTTTTTTTCCCTTCCAGGGTGCTCCCTCCGGGTCAACTAATTTAATTTAGGTAATAAAGAGTTCATGTGAGGTTGGTTTTATGGATCATGCTTTTAGCAGCTTAACATTTTGTGTTGCAGCTAAGACACATTTCACTTTAACAACAGAGAAATTGACTTTGGATCAGACATACAGGCTGCAGTTATTTCAGCATAATTACAAGCTACATACAGATGCAGATGAGTAACAAATTAACCCAAACCTTTCAGAGCCAATACTAGGGTGAGTCATTCTAAAGGGGTGGATTGGGACTCACTGTAGTTTGTGGGTGACATACACTAAATTTGATCCCAGGTGGGCAAGAACAGTAAAAATAGTTAAATAGTGACAAAAAAAATGTTTTTTTCAAACTATTGGATTATTGTTATATCTAATCAAACATCCACTTACAAAACTTTTGATTTGAACTATTGAGATGTGTTAACCTCTTAACATCCAGCAGGTCATTGGCCACCTGTCTGGTGTAAATTGGAATTTACAGCCTCACGTCTGTGTCCGCCTGGTCTTTAGGTATGCAGAGGAAAGGATGATTGTTATGTAACAAACACAGATGTGTTGGCATGCATTACTCATAAAGAAAACAGACACATAGCCTGTGGAAAGGACGCGGCAGCTGAGTTCGTCACAAAGAGGTAGAATCCTGAAAACAATTAAAAATAATAATATATCCCTTTCTTTTACTGAAGGGAAATATCAATATGTCCCACAAACGTTCACATTTGTGTACTAAATAGACAATAAACAGGCTGAGATGTGTTAATATAAAATACGGTCAGTTTCAACACTTCATCTCAGTTTTTCCACATTCAGTTAGTCGACTGTCATTACAAAGAAACAGACCAGCAGAGCTGCTTGGCATAACCAGCTTACTTTGGAAACATCTGTAGTTCAGACCTCTGGCTTGGATGAAATTAACTGTTGTGTTACCACTCTCACGGTCTCATTATCAAGGACTTGCAGCTTAAAGCTTCCTGGTGCTGAATGTCCAAAAATGTTTTGTCCTCTGTTTTAAAAATGATATTCTAGTCCAGTGGATCCTTTGGCAACCTAGTTCATTCATTCATTCTGGTCTGATATATTAGGCCAAGCTCTCCACTCTCCTTTCAGTATATTTCCAAAAACATGGAGAATTATTTCCAGGGAGGACTGAGTAATGCCTTACTACCATACAGTATTAGCTTTATTTGTAAACCACTTTAAAAACGACCCACAAGGAACCAAAGTGCTGTACAGAAGACTAGATAAGAGACATAGGGACATAGTAGCTCAGAGAAGTAGGCTGAGGCAAGACCACTGAGGGCTTTATAAGCAAATAAATTCCTTCTAAAATGAATGGGCAGCCAATGGAGGGAGATGTGCTCATATTCACGTGCCAATTAAAAGACGGGCAGTAGCATTTTGTACCATCTGGAGACGAGCGATGGAGGAACCACTAACGCCCATATAAAGTGCATTGCATTACTCCAGCCGAGTGGTGACAACGGCGTGGATTACCGTGTCAAAGTGTTGCCTAGAAAGAATTGGCTTTTATTTTAGCCAGCTGCCTTAGTTAGAAAAAGCTCAAATTATGCACTGCCCTGACATCAAGCTAGAGGTCAGCGTCCACTTTGACCCCTAGCTTTGTGATAGTTGGCTTGATATGCTGAGCCAAGGAATCCAGATCTATAGGGGTGGTGCGAGTGGTGCTGCCAAAAACCGCGTCTTCTAAAAACTGGAGAGCCATGCAAGCCTTTATGATGTCAGGACACTTTGCAAAAGTCTAACAGAGTGCGCGTCATTCGCTTGTTTTAAGTTGCCTCAGTCTGTATGTATTTAAAGTGAACCTTTCTGTAATATATGCACTGTTCCAGCTGTGGATGATTATATTAAACATGGGCAGTTTCAAATATTGAGTATGTACAAGGAATTCAAGCTTATTGATATGGTAAGGTCCAGGAACTCAGCTCTTGTTATTACACAGAAGCACCACCCTCCTGCTGGCCAAAGTTTTGTGTGTGAGGGGCTACAGATGAAAGTTGGCTTGAAGAAAGGAGAGGTAAAACAGCTTGTTTTGAACTGTGAATCCTTTAAAGATGCTCTAGTAGAATCCTACAATGGTTTAATAGATAGCAGAGCACGTCTGGTTTCAAAACACTAAGGCTACGTTCACACTGCAGGTCTTGATGCTCAATTCCGATTTTTTGATCAAATCCAATTTTTTTGTCTGCTCGTTCACACTACAAATAAAATGCGACAGCAAACGCGCTCTAGTGTGAACGCTCAAAGCGGCCGCATGCGCAAAAGAAGACGTCACACACAACCGCTCTGTTTAGACCCAGAGCAAACAGTATTGTTTGCCTGATGGCCCTTAATATAAAGACTTCGGACTTTACGTTTCCCAATTTTTGCTTTAAGTTATTTTGTCATTTACATAATAATGTAAATAACCTAATAATGATCCTTATTGCTGTTTTAGAGGAGCGGAGCTTCAAAGGATAGTTGCAGATTTCTGTCAGAATCTGCAGATTATACAGTACAAATAAAATGTTCACGTTTCTCCAACGTTGTCTTCCCAGCAGTTTCACCGGATGGCCAGGAAGCGTTCGCGATGTCTTCTCCGGCGCTGATAATTGGCGTCTGTCTTGTGTCAGTGACGTAAAAGACAGATTTAATGCGACTTGATGGTTCAAACAGCAGTCGCTTTCTGAAACATCGGATATGTATCGGATTCAGTACCACATATGAAAGTGACCCAGATCGGATTTGTGCCGTTCACACTGTCATACCATGATCGGATATGGGTCGCATAGGGTCAAAAAATCGGATTTGATGCGCTTTCGCCTGCAGCGTGAACGTAGCCTAAGATCAGTCAGCTTGTGAGCGATGAATGACGTCTCGGTACCATCAGCATATCTCTGGAAACATTTGTCAAAAAAGCTGGTGAAGACACTGATCATTTGGTTGACCAGCAGTTATCTGTAATGCACTCGGTCTTACTCGCTTTGCTCCACATGGTCAGAGGTCAGGATCAGGTACAGAATAGCAGCTGTGGAGCTCATAGCGATTCACTCGACTTCTCATGGACACCTCTGCCCGCTTCATCTTCCTCTGTAATAGTTCTTTAACCCCGCTCTATTTTAACTACCAGGAACGTGCTTTAAATAAATGTCTTCCGAAAGGCTTCTTTTAAATGCTCAATTCAGTTTATTACCATACCGGCTTGCGCTGGAAATACAACAGGCTCCACAGATGACATTCATTGTTGAAGGCCAGGTTTTATCATGGAATGAGAAAGGTCCCCTTCAGTCGGATGATTACTTTCTGTCAGTCAGGATACTGTTGCACAGCTGAGCCCCGTTTTATGTTTGCTTTGCCCATAGGACATGCATGCAATCTCATTATATCAATACGGGCTCATGTCCCCTACACACAGACACACACACAGAGTATATATGCACAGAGCAGTGTGTAGGACGTCTGCAGTGTGTTCTATGATTTGATGGAAAACGTGGGCTGGTCGCTCTCGTACTGATCAGTGAATAAATTTAGGTCCATGTGACATTTATGGCTGTCACTGCATGTGCCGGGGAGAGAGAGGGGCCGCCGACTGGAACGGGAGTAATGACTGGATGAGAGGAAGAAAGGGAACAGGTTGGAGGGGATGTGAAGGAAGGGAAGGAGAGCTATGTGATGTGGACGAGGTGGTATGAAAAGAGAGGAGAAGGTCAGGAGGTTTCAGAGCATTAGCGAGGGCTCTGCAGAACTGTGTACACTGAGTATGGAGCAAATACAATACATGAATCAGGACAGGTAATTTTATATCCTCTGTGAAAAATCAAACAATTTTAATATTTATCTTGGGGTCAGTCGGTGTATTAAAGCTATTAGAGAGCTCAGCCTGTGGAGAATGAGACGCAGGGGACAGAGCTGGTCCTGCTAGCCAGGAGAGGATGCTTGTGACTGGGGGACGGAGACAGACAGACATGGGCTGTGGAGCGTTATGCCCTCCAGGTAGGACATCAGCATCTTTCCCCCGTATGTAGCACTAGACAGGAGGCATGCAGCTATTTATTGTGTTACCCTTATTTAACCAAGCGGATGGATACGTATCCTCATTTTATGACAGTGGACTGAGGAGGGGGTGGAGTGATGTGTGGTGAGAAGACTCGGGATGCCTTTTAATCCCTTTCAGTGCGCTCGTAATGTCACTAAATGAAATCTGTTGTGCAAAAAGGGGTGAGCAAAATCTTGCTTGATGCAGAATCCCAGCAGGGGTGTGAATTAATGCCATATTCAGATGAATCTACCCGCCATACTTCCTCAGCACCTAGCCAGGGTTAAACAAAGTCGCTCTACCTTAAATAGCACAAGTGGTGGTTAACAGTAATATCACATTGTGCTAATTAGTATGGTGTTATTGTACCGCAGCTGTACCCCCACATGAGACTGTGTAGTTTCAGCCACTGAGGGCGGCTTTCACAGGTCTTCAGGTTATTTGTAAGTTACAAAATGTAGAGTAGACCACAGAAAGCCATTTAATAATCCCTGTATTATTAACAATCTAGTTATAGCTCTTTGTTAGATGTTTTTTGCTTGCTGTAATTGTTCTATCTCTTATTAAATTCCCTTTTTCCATATGTGTCTTTGTTGAACTGTGATTGAAATAGAAGAATAGAGGAACTAGCCCCATTAGGGATGTTTCCTGGCGACTAGTTTCTTAGTCGACTAAATGAGGAAAATAAAACTAGACTAACCGACTAATCTAAAACTAAGAATCACTCAGGTGTTAAGTTAAATTTAAGAACTGTTTAATAGGAAATGTCAAAAACAAGTAATAAAGATAATTGAAACCATTAATCACATTCTTCAATAATGAATTATGCCACTTAAATGTGCAGCGCCTCGTATCCTGCGTTATCCACGTTACACGTTATACTCCAAACAGGCAACAAAGAAGAAAAACACTTAAAACAACCTGATGTTAAATATTATATGAAGACATTTTACTACAAAAGATGTTCACGTATTACTAAAATATTACAAAAAGAAATAATAACATCTGAAACACTAATAAACTGGGCCTACTCCTGGTAGGAGGTCGCTGGAACGCCTTATTCAGAAGGGATGATCTGATATCCTCGTGTTGGTGTTGTTCCCAGATCATCATGAAAATGTTGTTCCAGGTTCAACATTGCAAGTGACCAATCACATTATTGTGACGTTATTCTTTTGCGCACCAACCCATTCGTGCATTTATGAAATTCCAATGTTGCAAGGACAATATCAATTCTGCTTAGCGTTTATTAAAGGGTTAGGGTCCGTTGATCGGCGGACAAAGGCGGTTTCTCGCAGCTTAAGTACAGTTTTTTGTTTTACGCCGGTTTTTCCCGAAGTCGCAAACGTATGACATCACAACATTCTGATTGGTCACTTGCAATGTTGATCCTGGAACAACCTTTAGTATGATGATCTGGGAACAACACCAACACGAGGATATCAGATCGTGCATTCAGAAGGCAGACCGAACTCCTCACACTGTTGCTAAGCGAGAGCCCATCTGCTTTTTGGAAAAAAGCTAATTTCTGTCGCTTGTATCCGCGTTCTCATTCTAATAGTGTTAGCAAAAAGACGAGGCCTAGATTAACAGATTTTTAATGTTTCTCAACAACGATGCGCCACCTGGTGGCAGAAGGCTGCGTAAAGTTTAGGACACAATCATTTACTGGCATTGAGTAGTTAAATGAGTCGATTAAACGACTAGTAAATTTGGTACCAACCAGTGACGACAGCGAAGATTAGTTGCAGTATACACTTTTGTTTTGCAAAAAAAATAAAAAATAATAATGTGAGAGAAACCTGGTTTGAAGGTGGGTTTGATAACCTGATTCAAAACGTGGTCATCTCTTCTAATTATCTAATTCTAATTAATATATAGAACCCAAAGGCATAAGACAAGTTTTTTGGTACTGGTATCTGTTGGTATTCTTAGTAGGGGTGGGGGAAAAAATCAATACTGTGTAGTATCGTGATATTTTGTTTGCTAATAATGTATCGATACAGGGACAGCAGAAATCGATATTTTGTTACAAAAAATGTTTTTGTGGACTGGAACATGCTCTGACTTCAGAGCATGTTGATCCTTTTTCTGAGCAAGAATCCTGACATTCCTTCACTGTTCAAATGTGTTTAACTTTTTTTTTGGCAGCAATAAACATGACAGTTTACTTATTTTAATTTAAGACATGTTTTATTTTAATTAAGTTTAAAACTTTTTTATTTAATGTAAAATTATATTTTGTTTTAATTTACTTTCAAATTCTTCAGTTGCTGAAGGGGCTGCATAGTTTTCATGAACTGCATAGTTCAGAATAGCTATAATTGTACCAGATGGTTGATTCAGTTAAGTTGGACTAGACTGTAATACAAACCGTTCAGTTTGTCAACAATAAAACTGAAATGAGAGAAAGACTGAGTGTGAGACTTTGATATTAGATAAAATGAATATTGATAAAGTTTACCTTTATGTACAGAATCTGAATATTGCAAAATATTTTAAAAAATTGCAATAATATCGTATCGTGCGTTAAGTATTGTGATAATATCGTATCGTGGGATGTATGGTGATTCCCACCTCTAATTCTTAGCAATACTGACCAATAGCGTTTGAGCAGGCTTTCGATGTATAAAGGTAAGGAGCCCATGTAAAGAGCAAAAGAGATTTTGCATTTGTGAGTCCCAAAGGCATTGCTTGTCATAGGACTGGGCAGTAGGGCTGCAAAATATTAGGAAAACCTCCAATGTGCAATAACTGTGATCAATACTGCGATAACAATATGACTTAAATAGCAAAAAAAAACCAAAAAAAAAAACGAATGCATAATTTCTGTTTTACTGCCACTATTTTTGAAAGCTGCTGTATTAGCAGTGTAACAACAAAGTGCACTTTAACATTGAAACATTGCCCACATAAAAAAAATTCTGAGGCTTGAATTCTGAAAGACATCCTTCCTGGTCTCTAGAATTAGTTTTAAATAAACATAATTTAAATTATCTCAATGCAGTTGTTCATCATTTTACCACTCACCAAGTAGTTATGATGTAAGTCAAAACTGGAGAGGAAACTTTACTGTAGTGCTTGCGTAGTTTTCAGCTTGGCTCAGTTCAGACGTGACGGTCTTGCGGCATGTTTCGTACATTTGTGGAATGGCGACATGGGAAAAGTAGTTTCATGAGGGGATGCGGCTTCTCCGGTCCACTTTATGTATCAGACTGGTGAAGTCCTCTCTGCTAACTGTATTTATAGGCATCATGTCTTTGTCAAAAAATGTGTAATGGCCTCTGTTATTTCTTTGTACCGCTTCGACGTTTTCTCATAAGTTGTTCCACTTGAAAAACTCTGATACAGAGACGGCTGTTGGACTGCTGTGCTTTTTGTCTTAACATTAGCAACCTTTGTTTGGCTAGCCCTGTCTTTCTGGAACTCTTCAAACAGTTCTCTGTGGTTGTTGAAGATGATGGTGGAGATTAGTCGTGTTTCCTCTGGTGGTTGCCACGAGTGTTCTGCAAGTTTTGCAGAGTACCTGTGTTTAGAGAACGTTGTCTTTATCAAATCCAAAGTACCTCCAAATAAATGAGGTACTATTTTTTCTTTTTTAGGCACGAGTTCATAGTCAGTAGCGTTCTCGTCATGCGTCTCGCTCTCGGCCTTTACAACTCTGACTCGTTGCTGCAGCGTTGTTTGCTCCCCACCTGCGTAGGAAGCGGGCCTCTAATCCATTTGATTGGTTAATGCCGTGAAGGGCTCTATTCGACTGGTCAAATGTGTAAAGGGGTTTCTTTGATTGGTAAATTCTTTAAAGCACGTGTGTAAACATTTTAAGGTACCCAGTTATCGCAATTTACGTCGTCTTTTGCGATGGGCCCATCGCGCAGGCTGATGTCGCGATGACAATAAATTTTCGATTTATTGTGCCGGCCTACTGGGCAGTATGACCAAAAATTGTAATATCACACTTTTATGATAACTTGAAATACATTTTAATGAGTGTCTCTTTGTATAGGTTTATTGTTCTTCCTGGAGGATTGAAAATATAAATAAGAATAAATGCCATCATAAAAAAGAAATAAAAATCACACAAACAAAACACTAAATAATCAACTTACTCAGGCCAATAATGGGTGGGTGCTTTAGCTGTTCCCTGGTGTAGCTGTACATCTGGGAATGACGTTCCTCTTTGTTAGCTTTTTTAAAATTAAGGCCATATTTGTAAACAACGATTAGGACATGGTACAGGAAGTACTTGCCCGGATATCCACCGGCTATACCAAGAGCCCGGAAATATTGGGACTTAGTGAGCAGAGTAGCTGATGGGTTTTCCAGATTACAATCAGACCTAATTGGCCTGATGACCATTCCACTTTCTGCATCTTTGTCAGCAGATCTGCAGTGGGCAGAAAAATACAAGAAAGCATGCATAGTGTAGAGTGTACTCTTGCTGTGTACTTCAGGTTACAAAGGTTTAAATGATTTAAAATGATTCTGGCTGAGATAAAGGGCTAAAAAGCCTCTCTCGTAGTGTTACCACTGCATACATACAGGGTTGTCTGATAGATCTTGTGTAAACATGCAACAGCATGCCCCCCTCAGCAATGCAGCTATTTGTTATCTATTAAAACAGGCCGGTGTATGCCTGCTATAACTTCCTGTTAAATCATTGTAGATGAGCAAACTGAGAACATTTTTCAGTTTGGGGTTATTTTCTTTTGTGTTACCTTGTAAATCAAGCAGCAGATATTAACTGGACTGCATTCAAATTAAGTAACTTCAAGCTTACTTATAGGCAGTGTTGGGTAAGTTACTTTAAAATAGTAACTTAGTTACATTACTAGTTACTTCTATCAAAAGTAACTCAGTTACTTCAAGTTACTCGTTACTTTCAAAGTAACTAGTTACTAGGGAAAGTAACTTTGGTTTTACTCAGAATTCTCTTGTTAATGTGTTGCTTCCACAACTTTGCCAGTCTTCTAGCTTGCTTACTTGCTACAAGTGCACTGTGCCACCTACCAATAGAAAGGAAAAGATAATGTGCATATTTCCACAAGAGAAATCCCACGCCTGCACCGTCATTGACCGCTGCCATGATTCTAGCCTACGTCACAGCGTCATGTGCGCCTTTTACATCCAACACAAAAACTGCAGTCGTGGTGCTTTGATTGTACTCAGAACTCGGAAATTCTGCCTTCTGAATAGGAAGATGTAGGTAACACCAGACTGCAGATGAGCTGCATACAGAGCTGGACTGGGACAAAAAATCGGCCCGGGCGTTTTGACTAGAGACCGGCCCACCATTATAGGAAAAATCATAAAGCCTTTGAATGAAAACAAACGCTGTTGTGACAGTGATGTTCACTGTTTTGATGGTATATATGCATCAATCTATCAATCGTTTGTTGTAAGATTCAGATAATTATTTTTTAAAAGCTAGACATTTTAAATGAGAATAAGAAAGAAAAGTATTTCTTTGTGCCCACCTATCCCTGTTAATGCCCTACCGGCCCCCCTGGCAAAACTTTGCTAGATCCGCACCTGCACAGTTACCAACTGTCAGCTACCTAAAAAAGGATCCTGGGGTTATCTCTCTCTCAGAAACAGTTCATAACTTCCCTTCAACTCATTCATGTCACCTAAAAGGTAAACCTGTTTCTCCATCACAGCTCTGATGATTCAGTAAGGACATCTCCTGGTTTCATCTTCATGTTTCCCTCTCACCAGATAAACAAACCAATATCATGACCAGCAGCTTTTTTGCAGCTGTGGCTCCAGCAAACATCAGCTGATACTAGAAATTAATATTAAATAAATTCTAACAACTGCTGATCAAGCTTAAACGTGCTGCTGTTGTTTAACGCAACATCGGCTGGTTTCCTCTTTCTGGCGCAAAGTGGGCGATAAACAAACAAGAGAGCCGATCAGCTGATCATTGATCAGTTTTCATGATTGAAGTAGAAACAGGAGAGGGAGGGGGATAATGAAAGAAGAAGAGGCAGCTGTGCAGCAAAGACACAGAATAACTCCAGCTTTGTGTCTTTTTCATTGTAGCTGAATTACGGGACAAACTGTTCCTTTTCACCTCAATAAGAAACGTGTAATATTTTATCTGAATACCAGACGGGACGGTTGGCAACTCTAATAACTTATGAACAAAATAAAGTTCAACATGATTAACTTCATAGCACCCACCCAGCTGTATAGAAACTCTGTCATGCTAGCTAGTACGCAGTACGGAAAAAGTCAGAATAACGAAAATAAACTCCACCTAAACTTGGTTTATATCTGACCCAGATAGACTGCAGGTCATAACTTCTTACCTGAAGTTCACACTTGGACCAGCGGCCGCCTCGGGTCTCTTTTCCTTCTGCGTCCCCTTTCCCTCATCCACCTGCTGCCTCCACCACTTGCTAATGTTACAGAATCTGTGGAAGCTCCGCGATAGCCACCACACGAAGTAACGAGTAACGACCCTATCTAAATCCCAGTAACGACTAACGCGTTCCTGATTTTGCCTTAATAACTAGTTACCGTGCTCGTTACCACAATAATAACGTAGTTACTGTAACGCGTTACTTAATAACGCGTTAGTCCCAACACTGATTATAGGTTATCCCATCCCGAGTCTCTAGGGCTGGAAAAAAGTTCACTATCCTTGGTGACTAGCTCGTTGTCACCTGATTTCCAACCACTTTTATCTACAAAATACAGTTGCAAAGGTTGCAAAAAGAGTTATATGTAAGTCTGTGGGTAACATTGATGCGTTTATGGGATCAGTCGTTTGTTTGGGGTCATACTGAAAAGAAAATTGGGGTCATTTTGACTTCTGGTCATTATAAGATTCAAGATATGCTCGCTGGCAAACGACTTGTCAATCTTGAATACTTTCTTGAGGGTATTACCACTTGCATCACTGACTGTACCTTCTCGTTGAAGCTTGACGTTTTTCCACAACACTCACACGTTGTCCCAGGGGAAACAAAAGTGGGTAAGTGGGTGGCAATTTACGGATCGAAAAGGGTGAGGTGTGTGTTGCTCTGTAGGAATATTCTCATACACCTCTGTGTGATGTGATGTCTGCTCATGGAGACACAGTGTACATCCAGGCACTTGTGGATGGTGTTGATTAAGAGGATGTTTTTCCAGTGAAGGCAGAGTAATGCACGGGATGTTCACTCCACTGCGTGCACACACACACACAGATCAGCAGCGATCAAACCTCCTCAGGTATCTGACATGCTGTGAAGAAGGGCATGCTGGGCTGCTTTAAAGCCCACTGAGAAGCAGGAAGCAGCACTGCTCTGTGTTTGGTTGACGTCAAGTGGCTCCCAACACTTATACGTGGAATCGGGGGGACGTCCGAACTACTGCAGAACACCTCAAATGATTATAATTCTGGTCTTTGTCTTAGCTGGTGTGCCCTGCATGTAGAGTTATCAGATTGATTGGCATTTCAAAGATGTGTCACACAGCTTTTTACTGTTTATTTTTTGAAGTAAAGCTGGTTTCATTTCTTCTCCTGGTGCTTTTGATAACACTGGCCAACAAGCCAGTGCTGCTGGGATTCTTTCACCTCTAATAAATTTCACTTGGTGACTATTTTCGTCTAGCACGTCCTGGTTTTTTTTAGTTATGGTGTACCAAGTATTGGACAGCTAGTGTGACTGGACAGAAAAGACGGCACATTATAGCATTTAAGAAAAAAGTGGAGCTAAAATTAAGGAAGGCGTTGATGCTTGACGACGGGTTCAAAGGAAAACTGAAGCCAACTACATCAGAGGCATTCGTGCAGGTTGTCAACAGTTTTGTTTTTGTTTTTTTGTTTGTTGGGGGGGAGCAGAGAATTATGCTGAGGCTGAGGATAACTTTCTGAAAGTGTATCAGTGTTACTAAAGATGGAGTTTTTGTATCCTCATGTATTGTGTTCCCACTAAATGTGGATGACAGCGATGAGCACGGGGCAAGATTTCATCAAGGTATAAAAGTGAAAAACTGATATCAGAGAAAATTGAATCCAAGCACGATGAGTAAATGTTGTTGGTTCAGAACAAGCAATTTTGGTGGCCAAGAGTTGAAATTCCAGACATTTTGTTGATACATTGATATTCAAAACTGTCAAAATGTCAGTGATTAGAAACAAAAACTTTTTTTTTTGTAGACCAGTGGGTGTGTTTGTGTCTGCTATCTGTGTCCACGTACGTGCGTGCATGGCAGAAATGGTTAATGGAAATGATTTTTCTATTAATAAATAATTATTTGTTAAAGATGAGAGTGCTCAGCTGCTTGTGAAAGTCTGAAGCACTTCTGAATTATTGGTTATTCTTCAGCAATTGGCTAACGTTTAAAAACTCTGTAAAATTTCACTCCTCTTATAATTTAGATGTTTATTGACACATGAGATTAGGGCTGTTCGATATAACGATATATATCGGATGACGATATAAAAACGTCTATCGTTTCATTTTACGCTATCGTTTGTTTCGTGGTGTCGCAAAATAAACTGTTTACGGCAATATTATTTCATAGTTTTGATGGTCACTGTAGTGGCTATATTAATTTCTTAAAGTTCTCTCTTTCTCTTATATTTTATATAACCACACTATGGACGGACAAGCGCCTGTTTTTATGCATTGTGGTTAGCAACAACGATGGTAACCTTTCACAATAAAGTTCAAGATCCTGTTGAGACTTTTCAAAATAAACTGAATCACGTGAAAGAGCAGATTATTTACGGATGAGAAGTAAAAAAGAGCCGCCAGGTGCTAAAAAATAAACCTTAGACTCAAACGTTAGAACAGGCTTTTCCCCGCAGCACGCCGTGTAATAAATACTCACAAAGAAAACGGCGGCCTTTACAACTTATGTCTAAAAATGTATCGTTTCATACATCGGTTAAAACACTCGACTCCAGCTACATGACGCGCAGCTGGAAACACTTCCCGCAAGTCGAGCTGCCCGAGATTCACAGAATTTACAGAAAATGTTACATTTTTGTGATTTATATCGTTATCGGGACGATAGAATTCTTATATCGGGATATGAGATTTTGGTCATATCGCACAGCCCTACATGAGATGTAAATACATGTTTTTTAAAGAACAGGCTAACAAAAATTCAGCATGTCTTATATCTTGATTGTTTATGTGATTGTTTTAGTCTGATGGTGTGATTGTAACTTATTTCTTCTAGTGTCTGAGCTTCAGGAGGAGGGGATAAATGCCATCAACCTTCCTCTCAGCCCTTCACACTATGAGCTGGACCCTGAGGACACCATGCTCGGTAAACAGCTTAACTCACTCAATGTGCTGAATGTCACTTGTATTTGTTTCTTTAAACATGTTATATTTGTTGTCATTTCTGCTGCCCTCTCGGCTGGGCCTCCTAGAAAAGAGATTTTTCCAACTTGTACCTGGATAAATGAAGGATATAAACGTATTTTTAGCTAACCCAAAGCATTTTGGGATCCACAGTTTGAGATGCTTTAATGCTCCATTGCTTTGTACTGTTGTTTGGTTTATTTTGCCAACTTTTTCTCATCCAACAGAGGAGAACGAGGTGCGCACCATGGTGGACCCAAACTCCAAGAATGACCGCAAACTGCAGGAACTCATGAAGGTTTTTCTTTTTGACTAAGGGCCCAAGTAAAGCTTTGAAAAGCTAATAATTTCTACGTTTTATTTGTTTTTTGTGTTTCTTTAAAGGATATATTGAGGTATATTTAAAGGTAGCTGAGCTGTATCATAAAAAATAAAACATTGTAAGTCCCCAATGAAGCATCTGTTTCTTCTTCTGCCTGCGTAGGTGTTGATCGACTGGATAAATGACGTTCTGGTGGGCGAGAGGATCATTGTTAAAGATCTGGCTGAGGATCTGTATGATGGTCAAGTTCTGCAGAAGCTGTTTGGTAAGTTAACCTTCGCACATTGTTGTGGTTTGACAAAGAGTTTGCAGATGACACTGGGATGTGTAGTGAGAGCAGGAAGCAGGTGGGGAAAGAACCTTGAGAGGTGGAGGTGTGAACTAGAGAGCTGAAGAATGAAAGTCATTAGAAACAAGAAAGAATACATGTGTGTGAATAACAGGGAGACAGATGAAAGGTGAACATGCAGGGAGTAAAGGTAGTGTAGGTCGCTCAACCATTCAAAACAGGATGGTGCTCAAGAGAGGTGAAGAAGAGAGTGCAGGGAGGGTGGAGTTGTTGGAGATTTGTGACAGAAGGATGGCGACGAGATTGAAGGGGAAGGTTTACATGATGGTTGTGACTAGGGCAGGGCAAAATGGTCAAAAATATTTATCACGATATACATCTGAAAATTTGCGATAACGATATAATTGACACGAGACAAAATACTTTATAACTCCACAACTTTATTAGTGCAAAAACCACCACCAAGATATCCACTTACGAGGACATTATTCTGCCACTGTTTGAAACAAGTGGCCTCTTATGTGGATCTCATTTTTCTCAAAAACAAAAATTAGATTAAAAAAAAAATCTGGTAATTCTTTGTTTTTACATTCTTTAGGTCCCAATCAACCCAAATAACAAAGAAAAATTAAAAATGCAGGAGGTTAAACAAGCAGCTGTTTTTTATGTTAATTAAAGTTATATAAAAATTTAACAGTGCAAATTCCTTGCTGACAGTTTAACCAAAATGCATTTACAGTGGGAACTGGCCAACATATCCTCAGCATAACCATGTATAATATCCACAAAACTTAAAAAGAGGTTATACACACACAATATGGTACGTATCACTCCGCGGGGCTCATGCCTATGATAGCCGTAATGCTCCGACAATCCATCAAGCGGTGCGGCTTCGTAGCTTAGCAAA
Source organism: Neolamprologus multifasciatus (assembly GCF_963576455.1). Lineage (NCBI taxonomy): Eukaryota > Metazoa > Chordata > Actinopteri > Cichliformes > Cichlidae > Neolamprologus > Neolamprologus multifasciatus. The sequence continues at coordinate 5,954,305 of NC_140445.1, forward strand.
GTCTTACTGAAACATTTTTTCGAGCACTGTGTACATAAAATCGTTTCAAGGTCAGTAAACACAACCAGAATTCATACATAAGGCACGACGGATTATAAGGGGCTCTGTCGGTTTTCAGAAAATCAAAGGCTGATTTTAAGTGTGCTGTATTTTCCAAAAAACACGGCAATAACGACGGCCCACTCTACCGCTAGCATGCCGCTAGCATGCGCTACCGCTAGCATGCGCTTTGGTGTGTATCTGATGCACGAAAGGTAAACCAGTTCCACATCACTGAAGTTGCAGCATTTTTACAAACCAATCCTGGTTCATCTGTTTCATTCAACATCCGCTTTCGCCCTTCTCATTCTCCATCGCCGCCATGCTTTTTTAGCCATGTGCATATGAAAACAAAGGCACCAGTGTTGCCAACTCCTCAGTAAGGAAAATCGCTATTGGTTGTCCTAAAAGTCGCTAGAAGTCGCTAAATGACGTCATCACCTAATTTGCATAATTGGTCATGCTAATGTAATTGTAACCTACGCTGCTGGAGAGAGAAATAACATCGTGGACGAGACATAAAGTGAGCAAAAAACATCCTAAATGCATTTAGAATTTATTTAGAACTACAAATTAAATTTCTTTTAGCAATTATTGTTTTTTGTAATGTCACAATTCCAACCCTGCTCCTTTACCCGGGCTTGGACCGGCAAAAGTGACCCGAAATAGGCACTCTGGTGGAGTTACTTTGTGTGTGTGTGTGTGTTTATAAGTAGTTTTAAACCTGATCCACAAAACAGCATAAGAGTAAAAGAAGAACTGACTGCGTTACAGCACCCGCTGCTTGTTGAGAGTAAAAGCGATATGCGCTTTCACGTCTTTTTTAGCAACTTTTTCTAGAAAAAAAGTCGCTAGGGGGTCTGAAAACTCGCTAAATATAAGTATAAGTATATAAGTATACTTATATTATATAAGTATATAATATAATATAAGTTGGCAACACTGAAAGGCACTGCGGATGCACGTTTTGCCCATATTCTATCGCGATATTTCATTTTCTTATCATTGCCCAACATTATACCGGTATTACCGTGAACGGTATGATATGGCCCAGCCCTAGTTGTGACTCCTCCTGTGATGTGTGGTTTGGAGATAGGCTGGTAAAAATGGTAAATGGCCTGTATTTATATAGCGCCTTACTAGTCCCTAAGGACCCCAAAGCGCTTTACATATCCAGTCATCCACCCATTCACACAGACATTCACACACTGGTGATGGCAAGCTACATTGTAGCCACAGCCACCCTGGGGCGCACTGACAGAGGCGAGGCTGCCGGACACTGGCGCCACCAGGCCCTCTGACCACCACCAGTAGGCAACGGGTGAAGTGTCTTGCCCAAGGACACAACGACCGAGACTGTCCAAGCCGGGGCTCGAACCGGCAACCTTCCGATTACAAGGCGAACTCCCAACTCTTGAGCCACGATCGCCCCATAATGGACAAGATTAGTACATCAGAGGGGCAGCTCAGGTTGAGCGGTTTGAAGATAGCAGTCAAGGGTGACATGCGCAGAGGAGGAGAAGGGATATATTGGACAAAGGATGTTGAAGACGATGCTGCCAGTCAGGAGAAAAGAAAAGATTCTTGGATATAATGAAGATAACATGCTAGGGATAGAGTAAGATGGTGGCAGATGGTCGATCTGATAAGTAGTAGATTAGTAGTTGATAGCTGAAATTCTGAGTTTAAAATGTACTGTAAATTCTTCTTTTAGAAAAGCTTGAAGGCGAGAAACTGAACGTGGCAGAGGTGACCCAATCAGAGATCGCCCAGAAGCAGAAGCTGCAGACGGTTTTAGAGCGGATCAACGAGTCTCTCAAACTCTCCACCAGAAACATCCGCTGGAATGTTGACTGTAAGAAAGTTTCATTATTTCTTCATTAATTCCTGCAGTAATGTCGTCTCGCCAAAGGCAGCTTTTGGTTTTGTTGTCGTGCACTTTCAGTTATTTAGCCTTGAGAATGCAGTGCAAACACTACAGTGAGATGCGCTGCATTTTGTATTTGTGCTGTGTGAAGTCTTTGCACCGCTTTCTCCATGTATTAGTTTAATTTGATGAAATTGAAATTTCTTTTAAGACGGTGAGCCATCTGTCCTCCAGTCATTTGAACGACTGTTGTGAAACACAATATGCTGTTATGTAACACTTGTAATGATATGACAGGACCTGATGAATCCCTGTGGGGAAAATGGATGTTTGCATCTACAAGAGGAAAACAGTCGAAGGATAGATAGTAAAAAATAAATAAAAATTAAAAAAACTAAATATTTTCACACACAGCAGATACAGCATAGTAGAAATCTTTCACTCATATCCATCATCTAGTGACCTAACCCTAACAAAAATAGATTGTGGCTCTTTTCTGCTTTTGCTTATCTTCTGTCATGTATATACGATTATAATAGTGAATGCTCATATCAAACAAAGTTTTAATGAGGTGAAGTGGACACCGGAGTTTGCGAATGTGATAACTTGAGAATGAGGCGACTCGAGAGTTTTAAATTGATAGCATAGCTGCAATTGCTAGGAGGCTGAGGGGTAGCACTGGTCGCTGCCAGTACTTTTTTGTTTTTGATTGCAGCAACATGTCTAAAAAAACAACTAACCTCCTTCAGTGTCTGGCTCAATGACATGTTATCAGTCATTCAACTGGAAAAAGTTGGATACCTGCAAACACCTGCAGCAAATGTTTTCTCAAAATCCTGGACTCCTTTTTGTACTCAACTTGAGAAAGCTCACGTTGTATAAACATGTACCATGGCACTGCAGTTTCCCTGTTTATTACATATTCATGACATTTAATTCATTATGGATACTGGTAGTTTCTAATTTTAATGTTTTCTTTCTTTTGTCTTTCCCTATTGATTATTATTATTGTGCTACTTCTTGTCCTATCATCTCAGCGCCTGAGCTGTATTTGTTTGTTGAGGGGTTTTCTATGCTGAAAAAAATTAAAATAAAATATTGAAGAAAAAAAAACAACTAAACTAAACAGACTAAACAGGAAATCGACTGCCTTCTTGGTATCAGCGGTAATTTCATTCCGCATCAGTGCCCTGAGGCTGTCTTTTTCAGGAAAAGTGTTGCAAGTTTCAGCAGACAATGATAAATGCGTCTATTCCAATAGCATGAGTTTGCAGTAGAAGAGTCTGGCTGCAGTCTGGGTGACTTTCACCAACTGAAAACATATGAAACGTAAAATATGATGAAGGATTCCCAGGATTGTCGAGTGATAGAATTTTATATCAGACAACAATGGGACAGCATTCCTCTCCCAAAAGTCCCAGGACTTGTGTCCTCCTCAGTTCATGGATATTTACAGACTGTTGTTAAAAGAAGAGGAAAAGACGTGTTACTGCCAACAAATCCAAAATGACGTGTTTCCTCAGAAGAAAGTCGAATTAAAGGGAGGTCGGCTAAAGCAGCTTGTTTCAATTAGAGGCTGAATTGAAGGGCTGCAACACGACCCAATATCAGATAAATTATATTGAACTGTGACATACAAAGTTACTCTACTAGAATCTAATATTACGCAAAAAATTATTTAAAAAGAACAAACACACTGCTATACTGCACTGTAATGTACTATACACTGTGTTAGAGATGGCACGATACCACTTTTTTATGTCCGATACCGATACCGATATCATAACTTTGGATATCTGCCGATACCGATACGAATCCGATATAGTGTTTTTTAATCAATAAAACGTTTTTTTTAATATCTTGCTGCATTTTGTATAAGTTTATACTCAAGTTTAAATAAATAACAACACTAAAGCTATTCTGTTAAACCTGTATGTAAAAAATACACTGCGCCCAAAATATTTCATAGTTCAGCAATACTGATCAATCTAATAAACTTAAACCTGCTCCATCCTCCCTGTTCTGGTATGAGTACTATACTAATAGGGTTGCAAACTCCCAGCAAAAAAAAAAAAGGGAACCACCCTCCACCTCATGATGCTTAATCGATGTAATCAAAATTAATTTGATGCAGGGGGAAAATGCACAAAAATAAATTATTTTTCAAGAATAATTAAATAGATTCAACATCTTTCTTCAACAGAATTGCAGACTGCACGGATGGTATCTTCCCGAAGGAAAAAGTAGTATAGCTTACTATATTAGACTTAACAGTTACTATATACAGTAATGGACGTCTATATATTTTACATCAGATTAAAACTTTGGGTGTAAGAGTCAGATAATTATTTATTAAAAGCTCGACATTTTAAATGAGAATAAGAAAGAAAAGTATGTCTTTGTTTCCCCTTTTGCCTGTTCATGCCCTATCGGCCCCCCTGGCTACACTTTGCTAGATCCGCCCCTGCACAGTTACCAGCGGTCAGCTGCTAGAAAAGGATCCTGGTCTAGAAAGTAATATTAAATAAATTCTAACAACAGCTTATCAAGCTTAAACGTGCTGCTGTTGTTCAGCCGCTGGTTTCCTCTTTCTGGTGAGAAGTGGGCCAAAAACAAACAAGAGAGACGGACTCGCGACAGAAAAGCCGATCAGCTGATCATTAAGCAGTTTCACGATTGAAGTAGCAGCAGGAGAGAGAGAGAGAGGCAGTCGCTCCATATCTCGGTTGTTAAGCTTAACGTGGGAATGCTTTACAAACATTCAGAGATGAACTTACACACTTGCTTTACTTCTCTCTGGGAAAACGTCCTCGGAGATGAAATGCTGGTTTGCTAGCAAGGCTACAAATACACACAGCTGCTCTATCACGTGATGCATACTGCTGCTACGTGCTGCGGTTATGAGCCGAGTTACGCCGTGTCGCAAGTTTTGTGAGGTGCTTTTTTGATATTTAATGGATCGGATTACATTTTTTATTTCTCACCGATATCCGATCCAGTAATTTGGGTCAGTATCGGACCGATACCGATACGTAATATCGGATCGGTCCATCTCTACACTGTGTTATTTCATTTTATTTATTGAAAAGGTGTTACTGGTGTGTGTTCTATGTTCAAAAACCAGCAATTCCAACAGTGTAAAAGAAACTTGGCAAATGATTAAAATCCAGTATAAAAACATTTATATATTTTCTGCATCACCAAACAAATGCGTGCACAATACAGTTACAGTGCATCGACAGTTTGCACTCGATCCAGGGGTTTTATTTGCAGTTTAGAACAAGCTGCAAATAAAAGAACCAGCGAAAACACGCCGCTTCCATCTTCTAGCTTTGAACTGAAACTGTAACATAACCGGCTGTCAACCAGGTCATGTGTTCAGGATAAGTTTGGGCTTTAACATCGACACAAATCCTTAATCTGGCTTTGTAGTACACCCCTCTGGTTGTTGTGTTTGTGACTTTCCAAACACGAGTTGCAGAGTCCTCTGTGTTGGATAAACTATGTCAAATCAGCACGCATAGCAGGAGAAAGGTGTTTCTCCTGTCTCTTCTTTACTTTTAAATTCTCATCATCAAGTATAAATGCTGGGGTTGATAGATAAGCAGATAACTAATACTGACCCATCGATAGATCAGCCACTACCACGCATTGTCTTCACTGACAAGGTGGAGTGGTGGTTTTGTTATTCTGTGAATTATTATTTATTTATACAGAAAAAACTGTATAAATCTGGCGCTTGTCATGACCCTCATTGTTTCCTTCCTGTGTGGAAAACGGTATTTGAAGGATTTGTGTCTGAATGTACTCATCTGTCCATTGGATTAATATGCTTCCTGCTGAGATGTAACCGTGTAGCCGCGCATGTTAAGAGAGCTCTCCATCTGTCCTTTGATGGCACTCTTTGATCTGACAGAGTGAGTAACAATAATTACTGTTGAGCTCCCTGCACACTGCCTTTTTACTTTCGTCATTAGCTGCAAGTTGGACGTTCACAATGAAGTGTGAATGAGCCCAGAAATAATGCCATCAACAGTCTGTTCATCACACACGAGTGCAACAGAGAATACTTACAGATTTTTAAGGTACTTGGCAGATTGTGTTTTCCCCAAGCAGCAAGGAGAACTTGCACAGTGAGGCTCCATAGTACTGAGATCAGACTTGGTGTTTTGAAACTTCTTTCTGATCCTAATAATGACAATAATTTACTGAATGAGGTTCATTTCGTATGTTCTGAAACGAGAGATTGAGCCCATAAAATGATCAGGAATGGGATTACTGAGAGCTGTGTCCTTTGCAACCAATGGAGTCGCCAATGGAGTCCTTTCTAGTCTTTAGATGAACTGTGTACATTGATTGGTCCACCACAGGACGCACAGAGACCAGGCTTTCCAGTATGCTACAAAGGAACTATAACATAAATTGTAACAATGTTTCAGGCTCTTGGGTTACCCAGTGAGTACTTAAGTACCCAGAAACCTCCGAAAGCAGTTATGTGGTATAAAATACAAAAGAAAGATAAAAAAATGATGTAATAACACACAGAGAAAATCTTTAGGATAACGAACACAACTGATTTTGTTATGTTCTTTTAAAACTGAAAAATCCTGCTTTCCTAAATGTGCCTCTGCTAGAAACTGTGTCCTTGAAAAGATATTAAGTACGAGATGTCTTCAAATATGCTAAAGAGCACAGTTAATAGCACAGAATGTAATTGATTTGGCTGTCCTTTTATTTGAGGAGCTTTCTTTTAATCAATTTTGTTTGTCCCCGCTTTCATCTCACATCCAGAGGCCGTAGAAAACCCTTCCTGATGCTGCCTATTTAGGTCCTCATGCAGCAGGGATCTAAGGTTTTATGAATGCTTTTAGCTTCCTCTCTTATTTGCCAATACCATGTGGAACAACCAAAGGCTTGCTTTAGACAATTAATTGATCCTGATTGATTGATGTATCCAAAGGTAAATCTGTGTTTGGATGGCTAACTGCACATCTCTTGAGTGAGTCAGCGGTTCTGACTGATCAGGCTGATCTTTAAGAGCCATTCTCACTCTGTTTTTCTGTGCTTTCTCCCTCCTCACTGAAGCTCGTATTTTGTAGCTTTTATAATATCGCTTCAAGGCAACTTTTGGCATCTTGTGTTTGTATGTACACGACTTTGCCACGTAAAACTTTTCATTCTAAATTCCTTGAACGATATTAAAAAAATAAAAAAAAACCTCCTGCCTTGTTATTTGGCATCCCAATTAAAATCACATTAAATAATCCAAAGGCTAAAGATTGGGGAAAGAAATGGTGTAGAAAGAGCTGTGTGTCGGTAACATGTCGGTTGAAGAATGACGACATTATGTGACATTTGAAATTGTTGACTAAATTGGTAGCGCACAATGCAAATGCAAAACTCTTTTGTACTGTAAATACTAATACTTAACTTTATCAAATGCCACAAAAAATAAAAGATATGACAGAAAGTTTGTAATAGAAATATAAAGGTGCTAATTCTGGTTCACATTTTCTTTTCCAGAGCCACCACAGTATGATCTGTGGGAGGATTTCTGATATATTTAACATTTAAATAATAATAATGTACCTATAATGATGTGAATAAAACACTAATTGTTCTCATTTTATGCTACAGTTATGCTTACAGACTTACCTCACTATTACCAGAAACCCCTTTGATCAAAATCCTGATCTCACCGATCTGCTAGTTATTGTTTCTGACTATTATTTCTGTTTTCTTACATTAGCAGTTCATGCTAAGAGCATAGTTGCCATCCTGCACCTGCTGGTGGCGCTGTCACAACACTTCAGAGCACCGATCAGATTGCCGGACCACGTCTCGATTCAAGTAGTCGTCGTCCAGGTTGGTGAACGTTCTTTTTTTTTTTTATCTGCTGCTTATAAAAATAATCAGGCATGTCCTCCTTAATTCGGCACGAGCACCAGGTTTTACTGAGCAGTATTTGTGTATTATTTTAAACGCTGGATAAGTCTGAATGCATGCAGCATACGGCCACATTAACAAGACGCGACGTGTTGTGTCTCTCCTGCATGTTTACGAGCGAGTTAGCACTTTAAAATACGTGATTGTGTTTCTGGGCTTTGTTCTGCACACAGGACGAGGTCTGAACATCTTTTTTTCTCCACCATTAATTGTCAGGGACACACAAAAGTCTCAGCACCGTTAATGTTTACTGAGTTTAAAATCTGACATCTAGTAAAGATCGAAATGTCTGTAGAAGACAATTTTTCAATAAAGGCTTTACCACAATGAAGATGGAGTCAGTGACAGGATAGATTGATGTAGAAATTAGGTTGTTGATGTTACGCTCCCTAAATCTATGGCTCAAAGGAACCCAACATGTGAGATGCTGCTGCCATTCATCAAGCTTTTAATAACAGGAACATAGATACTCACAAAAGGACAGACAGAAACAAAAGAACATGGGCGCTAGAACAAACAAAAGAGGGAGAAGACCATGAACCAGCCACATAATGGGCCGTCACATTCCAGCTTCTCCCCTAACCTCGTCCAGAAAAACTAAAATAAAAATAAGCAAAACTGCCAGTAACTCCCACTCAGCCTGTACTTAATATACAAAGCTATAGCAGCAGTAAATGAATAAAGCTGGTGCTTATGGAGATCAGGTAGGAGGAGAGAAGGACGAAGACCCCATCACATGCCTGGACTAATCCTTTTCCACAACCAGTCAACACTTGGAATAAATCATTAGAAAGAAGGAGAGATGGCATCTTTTAGGGCTGTGCGATATGACCAAAATCTCATATCCTGATATAAAACATGTATCGTCCGATAACGATATAAATCACATTTAACATTTTCTGTAAATTCTGTGAATCTTGGGTAGCTGAAGTGTTTCCAGCTGGGCGTCATGTAGCTGGAGTCGAGTGTTTTAACTGATGCATGAAACTACACATTTGTAGACATAGGTTGTAATGGCTGCCGTTTTCTTTGTGAGTATTTATTACACGGCGTGCTGCGGGGAAAAGCCTGTTCTAACGTTTGAGTCTAAGGTTTATTTTTTAGCACCTGACGACTTTTTTACTTCTCATCCGTAAATACTCGGCATACTTTTTCACGTGATTCAGTTTATTTTGAAGTCTCAACAGGATATTGAGCTTTATTGTGAAAGGTTTATGTGGAAAATAAACAAGCGGACACTCGATGGTTTTACCGTCGTTGTTGCTAACGACAACACATAAACACAGGCGCATGTCCGTCCGTAGTGTGGTTATATAAAATATAAGAGAACTTTAAGAAATTAATATAGCCGCTATGGTGACCATCAAAAAAATGAAAAATATTGCCGTAAACAGTTTATTTTGCGACACCACGAAACAAACGATAGCGTAAAATGAAACGATAGATGTTTTTATATCGTCATCCGATATATATCGTTATATCGAACAGCCCTAGCATCTTAATAAGGATGACGATAAAACTCCACAAACATTGACGGACTTCCTGAGGTTGCTCGTAACAGTTGCTGTCAGCATTTTCTGGTATATTAAAAACCTGCTGCATCAGACAGCCTGCACGGTGGAGACATTTACATACGTCTACAGTGGTTTTTATAGATTATTTAGTTTAAATGATCCCCAGCATTGAGGTAGCATTAGTTAGCATAATATCTGTCAATCAGTCAGTCAGTGAAACTAGCTTGCATAGCGCCTTTCATGTACACAGATGACTGACAAGCAGATTATAAGACGGAGCACAAAGTAATGAAAGAAAAAGTCTGTAATAACCAATTTCGAATCAATTAAAAAGACAAAAAAAGGAAAGTAATTAAAATAAAATTAACCCTGAGGCACATCCACTGAAATTTGAGAACAATTAAAAATAAAAATAGATTAATTGGATTAAGAAACAATAAAAAAAGGTACATCATAAGATGTACAGTGGGGCAAAAAAGTATTTAGTCAGCCACCGATTGTGCAAGTTCCCCCACTTAAAATGATGACAGAGGTCAGTAATTTGCACCAGAGGTACACTTCAACTGTGAGAGACAGAATGTGAAAAAAAAATCCATGAATTCACATGGTAGGATTTGTAAAGAATTTATTCGTAAATCAGGGTGGAAAATAAGTATTTGGTCACCTCAAACAAGGAAAATCCCTGGCTCTCACAGACCTGTAACGTCTTCTGTAAGAAGCTTTTCTGTCCCCCACTCGTTACCTGTATGAATGGCACCTGTTTGACCTCATCATCTGTATAAAAGACACCTGTCCACAGCCTCAACCAGTCAGACTCCAAACTCCGCCATGGCCAAGACCAAAGAGCTTTCGAAGGACACCAGGAAAAGAATTGTAGACCTGCACCAGACTGGGAAGAGTGAATCTACAATAGGCAAGCAGCTTGGTGTGAAAAAATCAACTGTGGGAGCAATCATCAGAAAATGGAAGACATACAAGACCACTGATAATCTCCCTCGATCTGGGGCTCCACGCAAGATCTCATCCCGTGGGGTCAAAATGATCATGAGAACGGTGAGCAAAGATCCCAGAACCACACGGGGGGACCTGGTGAATGACCTGCAGAGAGCTGGGACCAAAGTAACAAAGGTCACCATCAGTAACACACTACAACGGCAGGGAATCAAATCCCGCAGTGCCAGACGTGTTCCGCTGCTGAAGCCAGTGCATGTCCAGGCCCGTCTGAAGTTTGCCAGAGAGCACATGGATGATACAGCAGAGGATTGGGAGAATGTCATGTGGTCAGATGAAACCAAAGTAGAACTTTTGGTATAAACTCAACTCGTCGTGTTTGGAGGAAGAAGAATACTGAGTTGCATCCCAAGAACACCATACCTACTGTGAAGCATGGGGGTGGAAACATCATGCTATGGGGCTGTTTTTCTGCCAAGGGGACAGGACGACTGATCCGTGTTAAGGACAGAATGAATGGGGCCAAGTATCGTGAGATTTTGAGCCAAAACCTCCTTCCATCAGTGAGAACTTTGAAGATGAAACGAGGCTGGGTCTTCCAACATGACAATGATCCAAAACACACCGCCCGGGCAACAAAGGAGTGGCTCCGTAAGAAGCATTTGAAAGTCCTGGAGTGGCCTAGCCAGTCTCCAGACCTCAACCCCATAGAAAATCTGTGGCGGGAGTTGAAAGTCCGTGTTGCTCGGCGACAGCCCCAAAACATCACTGCATGAAGAAGATCTGCATGGAGGAATGGGCCAAAATACCAGCTACTGTGTGTGCAAACCTGGTAAAGACCTATCGTAAACGTTTGACCTCTGTTATTGCCAACAAAGGTTATGTTACAAAGTATTGAGTTGTATTTTTGTTATTGACCAAATACTTATTTTCCACCCTGATTTACGAATAAATTCTTTACAAATCCTACCATGTGAATTCATGGATTTTTTTTTCACATTCTGTCTCTCACAGTTGAAGTGTACCTCTGGTGCAAATTACTGACCTCTGTCATCATTTTAAGTGGGGGAACTTGCACAATCGGTGGCTGACTAAATACTTTTTTGCCCCACTGTATATTGTAATCCTTGTGGTTTTTACATTAGGCTGACAAGTGAATGATTCCTGGTTCGATCCCAGCAGGAGACTCATATCAGTCAAACATGTAGGGCTACCTGCTGTAGTGTCACTTTGTGAACGGCTCAAAGTAGGTTCTACTTGTATTAAGCTAAACAATGTCTTGCACATGAACTTACTATCCTCTCTTTATCTTTTCCAGAAAAGAGAGGGCATCCTTCAGTCAAGGCAAATTCAAGAGGAAATCACAGGCAACACAGAGTGAGTACGCTCCACTGTGTGACTCATTTTTTACACCTCACAACACATGTGCTGCACTCAGCCTGACACATGTTAGTGCTGGTGATAAAAAGGAACCAGCTGGATATGATTCTCTGCATTAAAACATCATCCACATTAATAAAAAGGAGCACACTGCCCGACTAAAGACCTCGACAGAAATCCTTTCCCGTGTCTATTTTTGGTCGATTGTCATAGTCTAGCCAGGTTAGTAACCATGGATATGCTGGATGTAAGAATATAATTACAAAGAAGTAAACAAGACTGCGAATGAATGAATTTGTGTATCTTTGTCACACCGGTCCCGATGATAACAGCACCGTAGACCCAAAAACCAGAATCTGAGTAGCCTCCTGTGTTTTATGAGGGCTTTCAGAAGAAATATTGTGCACTGGTGAGCAGGCAACCATTGTATCTGAACAAGAGATGTGATGGCACCCTTAGCCGAAGAATTAGACGATTTAAATCGCACACATACACTCTGTCACACACGCACTGTTTGTCTCCCTGTGAGGCTGTCCTGCAGCCTGACAGCAGCAACGAGGGTGATAACGGCAGGCCAACACACACATTTTGTCATGGTAGATGGAGGCTGCTAATAAAACACACGCACTCACACATGCACTGAGGCTTACACACACTCGCATGGTCACAGTGGATATACGGTTATTACCACACCACCAGGACCATTGCCCAGACCTGCCTGCCTTTGCCATCACAGATTACACCATAAAGTGTGTGGGAGTGCTTCTGGGTGTGTGTGTGTCTGCCATTTCTTGCTGGCCTGCCCGCTGCGATATCTCTTCCTCCGGGACACTGGTGCTGCACTTGCTCCCTACCCTCCAAAACCACCTGACCCTTTCCAACAACAGCAACGTCCTCCAAAGTGCTAACATTGTAATAACAGACAAGAGGCCCTCCATTCCCATAGAAAACCTGCACATCTTCATTCGTTGTATTAATTCCCTGTATTGTTGTCCTATTGAGATCATTGTATTGTGCTGCAGTATGTGCTCAGTGTGACCATGCCACTGATGATACCCAGGTTATTTGAATACCCAAAGTGTACATATGCCTATTGTTAATCAAATTATGAGACCGCAGCTACATTATTGTGTTGTTATGTCTGTGACATAATCCCTCCGCCCTTCTGCATTCCTCTGCGATTGAACTGGAAGCGTTTGCGTTTCATTTTGTTTTTTTCCCTCTTGTTTGGTGTAAATATTGCAAAATTGATGATGTAAAAATCAGTTTACCTGACACATTTTGTTTCCCTTTTTTCTTTCTCAGGGCCTTCTCCGGCAGACATGGTAGGTTTCTTGAAAGAAGTGACTTATGTAACACTTTTTTTTCCAGATTTATTAATGGTGATCTATTTTTATTCTCCACAGAGCGTGATGCTTTCGACACCCTGTTTGACCACGCCCCTGATAAGCTGAGTGTTGTGAAGAAGGTACTGAGGCTCTGCAGTAGCATTGTACTATGTGGGACTATGGAACACTGAAATCTAAATACAGTACTGTGCAAGTCTCGAGCCCCCCCTTTATTTTTTCTATTTTCCTGGCAAAATGGTGAAAAGGGCAGTCATTTATTTAAACATGCAAAACATTGATAGAAACACGGTAGATGAGGCAATAATTTTGTTTTATTATTATTTATTTTTTATTTTATTTTATTTTGTGCTTTTATTTTATTGTTCTTATTCTGCCATTGTTTTACTAAGTGTTTTATCCTATTGTAAAGTGTCCTTGGGTGACTTGAAAGGCGCTCATAAATAAAATTTATTATTATTATTATTATAACTGAGTCTGGGCAAATACAACGAGCTTGAAAGTGACTGCCTTTATTCTTCAACACAGTCTTAACTCTCTTAGGAAGCTTTCTAGAAATTTCTTGAAGTAGTCTTCATGTTCTCCAGGCTTCATGAAGGACATTCGAAGCTCTTCTTTGGATGTCGGTTGCCTTTTGTTACATTCTATGTTAAGGTGATCCCACACTGCCTCTGGGCAGGCCAATCCATGATTGTGTGCTTTTCTATCCAGGTCGTTTTGTTTGTTTTAACTGCATTGACAGTGTGTTTCTGACCATTGTCATGCTGAACGATGAAGATGTTGCCAATCAGATGCTTTCCAGATGGCATTGCATGGTGGTTAAGAATCTGACGGTACTTCTCTGCTGGCTGAAATACCGCTGCAAACCATGACACAACCATCAGGTCATCGTAGTCAAAGGAGCTTGGAAAGAAAAGCGTCTGGACTTCTTTAAGTTGCTAGAAGACGTTTCACCTCTCATCCGAGAAGCTTCTTCAGCTCTAAGGTCAAATGGTGGAGAGTCCCAGATTTAAACCCAGTGGGAGTGTCCCCCCAAAGAGGGACAAAAGGACCCCCTGATGATCCTCTAATGGGTGTGGGTCCCAATCAGCCAGGGTTTCGGGTGAGCTCATTGTGAAAAGGACTTGCCGCCATTTGACCTTAGAACTGAAGAAGCTTCTCGGATGAGAGGTGAAACGTCTTCTAGCAACTTAAAGAAGTCCAGACGCTTTTGCTCCTTTGACAACAAATTCTATAGTAATATCTAAAGCTATCTTTTGCTCAGAAGCTGTAAAATTAGGAAGCTTGAGGATATTTTAGTGTCAGTTGTGAAAACTGGTCCGTCTGGAACACCCTGCAGGGTCTTGTTGTTTCTTTAGACTATTTCCTCTTCATCTTTGAAGCACTTTTTTTATGTGTGTGACACCTTCCTTTGTCTCTTCTCAGACACTGATCACATTTGTGAACAAACACCTGAACAAGCTCAACCTGGAGGTGTCTGAACTGGACACGCAGGTACGTCACACACCTAAACACACACGCAGGCTCACTGTTTAATGCTATTTGTAGGTTTTAATAGCCATTTGATGATGTCACATCTCTTTTGTTAAGTCTGTAAACGCCGTGCTCAATGTCACATGTCTATAAACCAGTTCGACTCGTTTGAACAATTCTCTTACACGCCCCCGCTATTCAGGCACTGACGGCTCACCACCGAGTGTGACTGTGCTGCTGTTTCAGTTTGCAGATGGTGTTTATCTGGTGCTGCTGATGGGGCTGCTGGAAGGATACTTTGTGCCGCTCTACAACTTCTTTCTCACACCAGAGAATTTTGACCAAAAGGTAAACTGTGGTTAAAGAAATGTCTCACCAAAAACACGCTTCCTCAATATGATCACTATTTACCTTTGTAGCTATAAGGCAGAGAGGTACGGGGCTTAAATGTCAGACTAGAAGAGGTATGCATGGTTGGTAGTGTCTAGAGATGTGCGTGCATATCTGTATGGGGTCAGTTCATATTTATGCAGAAAAGTTCACACTTATTTTGTATTTGTTGCTGAATAAAAAGGCTGTCGTGACATTTGATGAGTCGTTCACCCGTAAAACAGCACAGACGTCACAGAAAACACAAACGCAGCTCTGTTAGGTTGTTTTTGAAGCAGTTGTGAGCTCCGACGTCTAATATTTTTCTTTCAGAGATCTGTGAGAAACATGGCCGACACCAATCTTTAGCCCTGACCTATAGTTTAGGGAGCACGCCTAAATCGATACTCCATTTCTGAGGAGCCTCACATACTTGGAGCCAAGACTCTCTCTCCCCTCAATAGCTTGATAAATGCCATCCGTTTTCCCCGGAGCCCATTCACTGCAGAGCCATCTCTCCTCTCCATTGGCCTCTGTAGTACTACGGTATTCTGAGCAGGCAATCTGCGGAGACACCACAGTAGCCTTTTGTTTGGGTCTTGGCCAGCTGCCCTTGCCAAGCTGCGAAGCAAAATGGGCATCGGGTGCTTCAATGTACACAACTGCTCGTTCGCACACACACACACGGACATTCCTGGCCCGGAAGAACAGGCACCAGCCCCACAGCATCTGTAATCTCCTATTGCACAGGGAAACACTGGAGTGGCTTAGGGGCTCAGCTCTTACTCGGTGTGTGAGTGTGTTTGTGTGTGTGTGTGTTTAGGCCCCAGAGGCCTGTGGGCGATACACCAGGGGTGGGCTGTGAAAAGTAGCACGAGGCATCAAGAAAGCACTCCTGCTTCTGCTCAGTGGATCTCTACTCCAGGCTCTTCCTTTCTTTTTTCTATTAGATGGGCTAAGGTCACGCTTTTCACACAATAAGCCCTTGTTGGGCAAAGCTTTTAGTACTTCACTGCAGGGAGAGCATACACCGACAGACACAATGTGCGGAGAATGGAAAACATCTTTCGACCATCTCTTCCCTGTGATTGGATTCCCATTTTTTGAGTCAGACTGGCTGAGAAGTCTTTCCTCACATCTGCTCGTCTAAATGCACTATATGTGAAAAATCTTAACCGCCTTTAAACAGTTTACCTAGACACAAGTCTGGTGCTACCCACATTAACCCTTTAAAACCGGTCGGAGCGGGCATGCTCTGTTTTGCATAACTATTTTTAAATCCCGGTAGCTCTGCAACCACGTGAGCTAGCGCAATAATTTTTTTTTGCATATGAAACCGGAGGAGTTGTACTTACATCTTATGCCATCAGCTTGTCCTCGGTCACAGTTTCCTTCCACATAAAGCTTTGCAAAAACTGCATAAAAAGCGCTTGCAGCAACAAAAACATAATATTCCAGAAACACGCTTTGCCGATCCGATCAGCTGTTCATAACACTTCCTACGTTGGATTAGACGTCAGCGCGAACTATCGCATGTCCGCCATGACCTGACCGAAACCGGAAGTGACGTCATTTTCGCGGAAATGTAGTTTTTTACCGTCCGGGCCTCAATGAGCCTATACTGGTGTTTTTAAAAGTTATGTTTGACTTTATGACTTTCTGTGTCGTTTCTGGGATGCTTAGGACTCATATTGCACTGCTGGAAATAGTTTATTTTGATGCATATGCTGCTTTTTTGCAAATTTGCATTATAATATTTATTTTCGTTTTTCCTGCAGTGTATAAAAATTGGTGTATTTTAAAAATAAAATTATGAAGACACTTAAAATAAATTTCCTGTGGTGGGAAACTATTTTGTGCAACTTTTTTGTATTTACAGTTTTGAGGGATAAGCCTCTTAAATTTCTCTAACTAGAAATATATGTTAAAAAAACAAAAACGATTTTCAATTTTTTTGTAGTTTATTGCACGTTTTTGCAATTTATGTAATTACTATGCACTTAATGCAGACATATTATTAAAATCTAGGCTGTAATGGTTGTATTGATGTACAGCAACTTGAAATGCTCCCAAAAATGGCTCAACAGCATGTAAAAATATAATATAAGCTCTGGCGGACTTGGTTCTATGGCAGGTCTTAAAGGGTTAATATCAGCTCAGCTTCCCGGCTTCGTAATTATCAGTTTTCTGGAGGAATCCTGGCATACATTGCTGGGTAAATGTACAAAGGCAGCGTAAAGATGAGCTGAAGGACTTCAAAGCCGCCATTAAAGATTCTTTTGTTTCCTTTGGGGCACCTAGAAGAGTAAATAAGAACAAAATCATAGTAAACAAACAGGGGAAAAAAATCCAAGCAGCTATTTGAAATATATCGTTATACTTTGTTACTCATTCACCTTTGATAGCATGAAGAATGTGGCTTTCTGTGACTGTATCGCTTTCCCAGCATTAGGAGGGTTTTTTTGAGTGACACTGGTGTAATGTATCCACTGATAAATGAGGGAGCAGATTGTTTGTGCAGCTGCTGAAGGCTCGAGATCTTACAGAACAGAGCCGTGCTGTGTTTGCCGCGTCGGCCCACAGAGGATGTTCCCTTATCGACGAGGACCTGTGTGCAGTTTGTACGATTTGTGTTTCTGCGTGTATGCGACGTGTTTCCTTCAGCAGCCTCCTCACTCTGTCTGCAGGTTCACAATGTGTCCTTCTCCTTTGAGCTGATGCAGGATGGAGGTTTGGAGAGACCAAAGCCCCGACCTGAGGGTAGGATGTTCATTCAACATATTTGTGCTTTTGAACCTTCTTTATACACTGCTGTATGTGGTGACACACCAGGGTCCACTAGTTTTTGTTCACTTTTTAGCTGCAGGAATCAATCGTCTTTTATTAGCCACGGGTCAGATTGCTTATAATGACATACAAGCAGATAAAGATCCCAGCTTAGAGTTGGGGTTATGAACCTTTGCCATGTCCCTTTGGCTTTGACCAAAATAAATAAATAAATATGAACATTGCTTTTGTTAGTTTTATTTTAATTTTGATTATTTAAATTGTCTTTATTATGTCTTTATAATTCTTTACATTCACTGAGTGTAAAATGTGTAAACAAGTACATCATATCCTAAACCCGCTGCTAAATTTTTTAATATTTTCTATAATATTTTATCATTTGTAAAGCTACTAAACTGCTATTTTTAAATTTATTTTTCAAGTAGGCCACTTTTCATTCGTTTGCACAAACCCATGACTCAAAATATCATTCTCAGCTCTAAGGACACTCTAAGGCTACGTTCACACTGCAGGCGAAAGCACATCAAATCTGATTTTTTTGACCCTATGCGACCCATATCGATCATGGTGTGACAGTGTGAACGGCACAAATCCGATCTGGGTCACTTTCGTATGTGGTACTGAATCCGATACATATCCGATGTTTTAGAAAGCGACTGCTGTGTGAACGGTCATGTCGCATTAAATCCGTCTTTTACGTCACTGACACAAGACAGACGCCAATTATCAGCGCCAGAGAAGACATCGCGAACGCTTCCTGGCCATCCGGTGAAACTGTTGGGAAGACAACGTTGGAGAAACGTGAACATTTTATTTGTACTGCATAATCTGCAGATTCTGACAGAAATCTGCAGCTATCCTTTGAAGCAGCGCTCCTCTAAAACAGCAATAAGGATCATTATTAGGTTATTTACATTATTATGTAAATGACAAAATAACTTAAAGCAAAAATTGGGAAACGTGAAGTCCGAAGTCTTTATATTAACGGCCATCAGTCAAACAATATTGTTTGCTTTGGGTCTAAACAGAGCGCGTTGTGTGTGAGCGTCCACACTAGAGCGCGTTTGCTGTCGCATTTTATTTGTAGTGTGAACGAGCAGACAAAAAAATCGGATTTGATCAAAAAATCGGAATTGAGCATTAAGACCTGCAGTGTGAACGTAGCCTAAGTAGCTCCAAACATGCTAATTTTCCCTCCACTTGACATTTGTTATGCTTTTTTGTTTTGAATGACAGCTGTTTATAAAAAAGTATAAACAGTTGTCATTCATTTTTAGGTCCTATCATTTGTTTAGTACAACAAAAACACAGAATTATCATAATGAGAATACAAAGTACCCAAAAAAATCATAAAAGCAGAAAAAGATGGTGATGGCAAGAAGGTAAGACTTTTTTGAGATTAAACGTCTCGAGCTTAACTTGATCTTTTTGTCACTGAGCTTAAACCCAACGTGCACGTATGATACTTGTTTGAAATGTGGTTGTTTGGCAGGTGAGTCGCTAAAACACAGCCAAGTTAGTTCCAGCATCCCTCATAAAGGATTGTATGTGCCTCGTCTATAATCGCATATGAATCACAATAACTGAACTTTCAGACCAGAATGATGAAAATCATCATCATGTCATCCAGGTATCTGTTGCATGTGCAAAGTACTGACTTATACGTTTGTGGTGCCACAACATCTCCAACTGTGCCAGTGGCTTAAGCTCACTTAAACCATCATTCGTAGTGCTGCTTTTCCTTCTAAGTACGCTGCTGCTGTGCAGAAAAAGGGACAGTCATACACCTCGACTGAAATCCAGCCACACTACTGCTGACTGCTTTTGAAAGGTTCCAAATCTATTTTTAAAAATGCAACTTAAAAGTATTTACTGACCTCGTCTGGATGCAGATCATCAACTTCTAGAGACGGTCAAGCTCTGAACCCTTGAATATATGTACCCATGTGTAACTCTCCTTCCTTTGTCCTTCAGATATTGTGAACTGTGACCTCAAATCAACCCTGCGCGTCCTCTATAACCTCTTCTCCAGGTACAGAAACGTAGACTGAGCGTGACGTGCATCAGCAGGGAACACTATATAACATGGACCACGTTCTGAAGCTTAATACCTTTTTCCTTGTATTGCTATGAAAAACTATTTTTAACTCGGTGCATGCTTCACATTTTGCTTCTTGGATAGTAAATCAAACACAAGTCTGTCTTGTTTATTTTTGAAATTTCTGACTCTACAATATGAATTGAACATTGAACTAAATAACAGCCGTTGTCGGTGTTTGATTACGACACAGAGAGAATCCTGTGAGGCGGATTTGTACGTTTTTAATCCAGAAAATAAAATGTTTAATTGTATTTATTGTACATTTTGATACACTACTTGGTTTTCCAGTTTTTACTTTCGTTATTTCATTCATATTCCTTTTTATGAAATGTGGAAAGTGCCTTTATTTAAACATGCGACCACTGTCAGCTCTTAATACTGTGCTAACCAGCTACGCAGTGGTCTTAATGCTCCAGATTTCCTTTCAAAACATTTTGACCAAAGCTCTGTTTTGCTCAGCAGCTGCTCGCTTTACTGTATTTTATATTGTTAAATTTATCTTAGTATAAATTGCATATGCATTAATCACACTTTTTAAGTTTTCACATCTTTCTATAAGACCAGTTAAATTTGACTGAATATATTAAATGTATGTTGTATTCTACTTTCAAGCCAATGTCACATCTGTGCAGACACGCTCTCTATAATGCATCTGTTTATGTTTTTAGTGCATTGAATTCAATAAATACTTCAATCCCTAAATGCAATGGCGTTTTTTTTATGTCCCTCAAAGGAGGCAAAGAGGAAAGCTTTTCCAACAAAACAAAAATTGGGGTCAGATTGGTTCCAATTTTGTCCGCACAGAAAGACAAGTGAACCCCCACAACAATTTTCTTTCCTCTAAATTGAGATGGACTGTTAGAAAAGCTGTGTAAAAGCTTTCTGAATTGCGGCTGACCCCAACATAGACTGAAACAGATAGGACAGTTACTGAATGGATGAAAAGGTTCATTTCTCCCTCACACATTCCACAATAGCCTTTAAAAAGAAAGGGAGGGGGTGGGTGTGTGTATGCCGCGTATGCGTTGACGTTATTATTGATAATACTGAGGCGCTGCAGTATTCGTCCTGTAGATGCAGACGTGTTGCTGGTGATCTCGGTTCACTATTCTGTGTTTATGTTGTGATCAGAAGTGCGAATACACTCATTTTGGTCACAAACGTCGCAGTAATTTGGGGCTTTTACTGATTTCTTTGAACTGTTCCTTTTACAGGGTGGAATTATTTACAGCTTACATATTTAATGACTTTAGAAAAGAGGAATTGTGTGCACAAGTTTGGATTTGTCTAATCCACACAGGATCAAAGGTATACAAACACACAGCCCTACTAATACTGCTTGATAGCCGTCAGCAAGTTTCTGGGTGAATATTTAACCGCTGTTCTTGGCAGAGTTGCTAGAGCAAATTTAAATGGTTGGTTTCTGGGCACAGATGCTGCAGCATAGATGAGGTTGGGTCTGTGGGCAGTTCATTCTTTAAGGCTTAAAGTTGGCCTGTTTTATCCATTCCAACACCCTCTAATGTACTTGGGATCACTGGGAACACCCAATTGTAATTAATCTAACCCTTTTTTGCTATTACATTCACTTTGTGCAGCATATCAGTACCACTGGTAGCAAAACAGCCCTATAGCAATGATGCTACCACTACCATGCTTGACACTTGGTACAGAGTTCTTAGGTTTTAAAGCCTCGCCTTTATTGCACCAAACGTAGCTCGTGTCTTTGTGGCGAAAAAGCTCAATCCTTTTCTCGTCTGACCACAAAACTTTTCAGCTGCAAATTTCAGGCGAATTTAAAGGTGTCAGTGCTGGAACACTGGTTGCGACCCATGGTGACGTTGCTTCAATTTCAGTTTCGTTCGTAATCCAAAATTCTGCAGCAAGAGTCCTGACAGGGACTAGAAGGAGAGAGCATATTTCTCCTGTTTTGGCTTCCCTTCATTGGCTTCCTGTTAAATCCAGAATTCAATTCCAAATCCTGCTCCTCACATACAAGGTCTTAAATAATCAGGCCCCATCTTATCTTAATGACCTTGTAGTACCATATCACCCTATTAGAGCACTTCGCTCTCGCTCTGCAGGCCTACTTGTTGTTCCTAGAGTATTTAAAAGTAGAATGGGAGGGAGAGCCTTCAGTTTTCAGGCCCCTCTTCTGTGGAACCAGCTTCCAGTTTGGATTCAGGAGACAGACACTATCTCTACTTTTAAGATTAGGCTTAAAACTTTCCTTTTTGCTAAAGCATATAGTTAGGGCTGGACCAGGTGACCCTGAATCCTCCCTTAGTTATGCTGCAATAGACGTAGGCTGCCGGGGGATTCCCATGATGCATTGAGTTTTTCCTTTCCAGTCACCTTTCTCACTCACTATGTAATAATAGACCTCTCTGCATTGAATCATATATATATCATATCATATGTTATTAATCTCTGTCTCTCTTCCACAGCATGTCTTTATCCTGTCTTCCTTCTCTCACCCCAACCAATCACAGCAGATGGCCCCGCCCCTCCCTGAGCCTGGTTCTGCCGGAGGTTTCTTCCTGTTAAAAGGGAGTTTTCCTTCTCACTGTCGCCAAAGTGCTTGCTCATAGGGGGCCATATGATTGTTGGGTTTTTCTCTGTATCATGAAGCGCCTTGAGGCGACTTTTGTTGTGATTTGGCGCTATATAAATAAATTGAATTGAATTGAATTGAATTTGTTTATTGTTCCCGAACATCCTGACCAATTTCCTCTCCTCTGAGGGGGGAAAGTTTTTTACCAAGGTCTTCTTCCAGACTAGCAAAGTGGTGACACACCTGAATAATGTGTACTCATGCACAACTGCTTGAACTGATAATCTTGGGATCTGCAGTTGTTTAGAAATGGCTCCAGGAGCCAATTCTACACAACTGCTACTTCTATATACAACTTCTATAATTCTTTTTAGACCTTCGCTGAGTTCCCTGGACTATCTCATTGTAAGTATTGGTCTCTCCAGTGTGTGCTGTATAACAAATCCTTTTTATACTGACAACAGTTATAGTCAGTCATGATCACTAACGGGAAGTTAATAGGCCTTGGCCTTGTCAAGTTAAAAGCCAGCGCAGAACCTTCAGCATACTTATTAAAAGATTTAAGAGGTGTATTTATATATTTGAGCTTATGAGTGGGTTAGAGAAAGTTCAAACCTCTACATCCCAATCTTGTTCTTAAAGAAATCATTAGAAGCCCAAAATTACCATGACATCCGTGTCTATTATGAATACTGTATGTAGACTTTGGACCACAAACTGTATTTTGTGAGCTCCTGTGTGATTGTGTGTAGTCCACGCAAGTAATCCTTTTGCACACTGTTAGAGGGGCCCTGTGCTGGCTCTAATTTAATCCTCAGCTGAGAGTTTGTAAGAAAAGGCTTCTGACACAGAGCCTGAGCAGCATGTTGTCGTTTTTGTTGTTTTATATGGAGCATAGTATTTCACCTTCAAAAAGCTTTTAAAACCTCTGCATTTTGGTAATTGACGTGAAAAATAAGCTAAAGACTCGTATAAAGTAATTGTGCGTCGAGCATGACGTGACGTTCGGTACAAGTAACATTACCCGCTGATGCTTTCCCTCTCAGATGCTCTCATGTTGTCTGCAACAGATCCTGAGGGATCTGAAAGCACGTTAGGATCATTTCCTCCCCGCTGCCTCGCCCAGGGAACAATTCAGCTGCTCTAGTTATTACCTAGTTACATTATTGTTATTGTATTATCGTTACGCTGTCGCTTTGTGCTGGGGGTCACATGGGGACAACGGACGCATTCCTTTGATTGAAGGCGCCGCAGTAATGGAGAAATAGGGGAGTCCTTGAAATGAGACTGTTGGTTTAAAAAGTTTCATTTGTTACGAGAGTTGGAGCATGAATGTAATTGAACTGTGTTATTACACAGTTTGATCAGGAGGCTGCTCGCTAGCAAGCTTATTTAATCTCAGGCTATGGTTACACCGACTTGTGTTTTATTCTTTTTCTTTGTGTGTTTGTAGATTTCACTTTGCTTTTTGAGGTTGGATGAATTTACCCTGAATTATTTTCGATTTTTAATATCCAAAGAGACAAGTGAAGGAAAAAAAGGCATGTAATATATAATATGTATAACTTGTTAATTTATTTATTTTACATTTCTAAACTATTCTGCTCTGTGATCCTGAATTAATTTTTTGACCTGTTTGGGTTTTGTTTTTTTTTTTGCTGTCACACAGTAAGATCTGGAGCAAGGTGGCTCAGTGGTTGGCACTGTTTCCTCACAAAAAGAGGGTTCTGGGTTCAAAACCAGGAGAGTCATCCCTGAAACTAGTAAGGTATATTGAGTTCAATTCAATTCAATTCAATTTTATTTATATAGCACCAAATCACAACAAAAGTCGCCTCAAGTCGCTTCATAGATACAGAGAAAAACCCAACAATCATATGACCCCCTATGAGCAAGCACTTTGGCGACAGTGGGAAGGAAAAACTCCCTTTTAACAGGAAGAAACCTCCGGCAGAACCAGGCTCAGGGAGGGGCGGGGCCATCTGCTGCGACTGGTTGGGGTGAGTGTGTCTTTCATAGCAGAGGTAATGTTTAGACCCGGGATGTCCAACTCCAGTCCTCAAAAGCTACTGTCCTGCAGCTTTTAGATGCATCCTTGTACTGACACACCTGAATCTCTCAGTTTTATGTCCTGTTGTTTCTTCTCTTGGATTTCTCGATTTTTCCAGAGCTTCATCAAGCTTTCCTTGGAGCTCCTGGTTCTTTTTGTCCATGCCTTGGAGATTCCTTTGTTTCTCCTCAATAATACCTTCCTTTTCTTGAACTTGTCAGACAATTTTCTTTAAATTCAGCGCTCTTTCTCTCATTTTCTTGCATCAGGAACATAATCTTCTCTCTGCTCTCATTCTGCATTTCTTTCAAGCGTTTCTCCTCTAGTTCTACTTGTCCATCCCAAGGAAGAGACCTGAGGAAAGGGTCTTGTGGTTCATCCCAGGGAAGCGAGCTGGGGTTTCTCGCTGAGACATGTTGGAGTCTGGATACAGTGACCATGAAAAGGATCCAAATGTTTTGAAATGTTTCTCTGACAAACGTTTGAATGCTGCAAACATGAATTGCTGTAGTTCTGTAGTTCTTCTGTACTTTGTCAGTCACCCCACACCTTTCAGTCACAATTTATTCATTTTTCAGATGTTAAGTTGTCATATTTTAGTAATACGTGAACATCTGTCATAGTTACGTTTTCGTATCATCAGTTTAAGTGTTTTTCTTCTGCATTGGCTGGAGTATAACGTGTAATGTTGATAATGCACAATGCCAGGTTCACATTGAAGCTTGTCATAAATCTTCTAAAACAGTTTTCTTATCAGTTTTTGACACTTTCCATGACATATTTTTGTCATCAAGTGAGGCACCACAATCCTCTGCAGCTGCCATTGACGTCTGACCTTTTTATGAACTGGGTCAAGACATGAGCCTATTTTGCTAGCGAGGATCAATGAAGTATCACATTATTATATTATGTGACATTAGATGAAAGGGTCAGCCATAAAGCCCAGTGATGTTTTGCTGGCACTAAACATTACCGCTTAGCTAATGTTACGAAGCAGAGCAGGATTGCTTCATCAGTAATAAATGTATTGATGTTATATGTTCATGCCCTGACTTGGCTTCCCTTCTTATTTCCTCGAGGCTCACGTCCAGTCCTCTGGACGAATGTCGGCTGCAGCTGTCTGACAATATCACGGTGAAGAGGCTGAGTAACAGGAGATGATCAGAGATTATCAGATGACACTCCTATAGTACAGTATATCCCCTTATGTGTTTGTGTGTATATGCAGTCCCTGGTACTAGTGTGAAGTACTCTCGCAGAAAGAGCTCTTGGATATCATGATAAAGGCCAGCAGACAAAGGCTGCTTATTATACATGGGGAACTAACATGTAATGCAAGTAGGTCACTCTAAATTATCTATATTTCCAAAGAGTTATAAAACACAGAGTACCTATGAAGTACTGCAGCACTGGAGAGGTGGGATTGTACAACTAGGTCCATAAGTATTTGAATAATTATACTTTTTGGGGGGGTAATTTTGCCTCTGTAAATTTTTAAATCTGGGTTTTAAATCATGCAATCAAGATGTGATTAAAGTGCAGACTTGCAGCTTTTATTTAGGGACTTTAACAAAATAACTGCATTAACTATTTATGCATTAAAGCCATTTTTATACACAGTCTCTCCTTTTTAGAGGGTCAAAAGTAATTGGGCAGTAACCTGACTAGGCATTCGATGTGTTCCCTCATTATTTCATATCAAACGAAGCCACTAAAAGATTTGTACTTGATTTAAAACCTTTTCAGTTAAAATCTCATTATGAGCTCCAAGGAGATGTTAAGCAAGTAAATCAACACCCAACATCAGCTTATTATAACGATAACAACACATTAAGAAATGGCCAAATCAAGAATCGGATACATTTTTAAAAAGAAGACAAGTAAACTGAATAAAGTGGATTATGAGTGGATGATTGAAGAGTTATTTCCTTGAAAAACAACACAACATCTAACCAAGACAAGAACACTCTTGACGAGGTCGGCTAAAAGGACCTTGACAATAAAAATGACCAAACCAATGATTACAATTAAAAGCAGGAAGTTCTAATTTAGACTTTGTCAGAAAACATCTAAAAAAGAAAACCAGAAGAGAATTAATGGCTGCCAAGAGAACCAGGTCATTAATTTTATACACTCGAGTTGATAGCAACTGAACTTTTTTTTAGGTTCTTCAGAGCGTCTCACCTCCCATCAAAAAAGCTTCTTTAGTTTTTGGTGTGTGTGGACTGTGTGGAGTGGTATAGTTGATGTTAAGGAGAATCAAACAATGATCTATGGCTTTTAGAAAATCACCATTAGGTCAGGGCAATTGTGTCACGTTCAGCATTTGGTTGTATTGGAAAGTGTTGTTTGCTAACTAGAATTATCATCCTATTTAATATCACTGATAATTTCCTCTCTCAAGCTTTTTACTCAAATACATTCACATCCAGCACCAAACAAAACAGATCAAACAACCAAACTATCAAACTTCTTCAGAAGAGGTCCCCAAACCAATGGATGACATCATAAAGTGTATAATATCTAGGGATGGGTATCGTTTAGGTTTTATCCGATACCGGTACCAAACCGGTACTTTTGAAACGGTGCCGGTGCTTAAACAGTGCTCAAACCGGTGCTTAAAGAATGGAGAACACAAAATTGGTCCAAAAACCTCTCATGTTCAGCTGTTTTTTTGTAAAAAGATAACAATGTTAGCCTTTTCTGCCGCTATAGGGCATATATGGTATCACTCTGGGCTGGAAGCAGCTTAATCAATGGAAAAAACACAAACTTTGTCCAAAAACCTCTCATGTTCAGCTGTTTTCCACTTTTTCTTTGGTCATTTTAGCCTTTTTGGCCAGGGTGAAGGGAGTATCTGCCATCAAACAAGAAGACAGCCGCATGTAACTACAACGGTGTTTGCTAGTTCACCTTACATGCATTAATGTAATAACGTGGTTAGCCTACTCAATGTAAATTACACACGAACAACATTAAGCTACTCACACAGAGAAGAACGGCTGCTGCTGCCATCATCATCCTTCATCATTTCTGCTACACTGGCAGGGCTAGGGGCCAGGACTCTCCTCTTCGGGTTCTTGGGGGATGTTGCTAACTCCGGGTCCGATAACAGGCACCACACCCGCAGTAGATGTGCTCGGTGTGAGGTCTCGCAGCAAGAAATCAAATACAGCACATTTCTCGGCTTTAAAAAAAACACTATGCGTCGCCAGGTGTTTCATCAGATTTGAGGTGTTACCTCCTTTGACAGTATCACAGTATCAGCTTAAAGCACTTGTTGCAGCTGCTGAGTTTGCATCTTTTGCTGTGAAGTACAGCCAGACTTTGACCGCTTCGCCTTGGGCATTTTTAATCTGTAGCTCTGCTCTAAAAGAACGTACGTACCTGGACCCGCCTACTATCCCCGGAAACGTAAAATGATTGGCTAGAATCTAAAGTGTATCATTCCATACCAGTTGGTGGCGGTAATGCACCTTTCAGTTGTTTGCCAACCGCCAATACAAATGTAAGGAAGAAGAAAGTTTATCACAGCTCAGGAAAAAAAAAGCACCGACATGTGCGCTGCTTTTCGGTCTGGTTACTACCGTTTATGTCAGAACCGGTGCCATCATGGCACTGGATACCGGTACCCATCCCTAATAATATCTGTATTATGGCCTTCTTGATACATGTTACTGCAAGCTTCTCTTGGCTTGACTGGTCAGCATAGTTGATTTTTCCTGAAGAAGCCCCTCGACTGCTGCTTTCTGGACCCACTGTTGAGACTTCATATTGAAAACTAGCACTAGCTGGATTCATCCTCTCAGGACCAGGAATGTCTCTATAAAATTTAAAGGGAATGCTTCCAGTAGTTGTTGAGCTATTTCAGTTTGCTCTGAAGCAGTGGGCCGAGAGGCTAGTGTTGCCATGGAGCCGCACTAATAGCAAATTAAAAAAAGCCTAGATACGTTATTAACATGCCACAGTACCCATGTTTCTAACAAAGTACTCCTACTAGCATATTTCGCTCCCTCAGTGCAAAGATAAGGTTGTCTGGTTGTATTGTGATGTTTAAACAAGCTATATATACTCTGTATGACTGGGATAGCAATAACTGTGATATGAGCGTGCTGGACAGTCTGCTATCTTAAAAGATTAAATCCTAAGTAAGATATGCTGTATCATAGTTAACCTTCTAGTATCTTGTGAATAATCAGTTGTTCATCCCTGGAACATCTCTCCTGCAGCTGTAACCCACCAGGACAGGAAAGTACAGGCTGGTTTCTATTTGAAATGTTGTCCCTGACCACTTATCATGCACATAATGACACAAAAGGTAAACTGATTAGATCAGCAGAAGAGCAAAGGCGCTTGGGACCTCCTCTGACTCGTTCATTCATCCTCTGTCCCTCTCCGAGCAGCCTGATCAATGCCGATCATGGAAATTGAGCCCCGTAAACCTCGATCCTGTAACTGCTATCTTTCATGTCTGCATGGCTCTCGCTATCCATGCATCAAATAAATGTCAAAAATTCAAAAGGAGGCTGCTCTGCACCCCCCTTTTGTATAAAAAGGAGCGTTTAAAAACACAAAAGGAGAGGAGGCTCGGTCTACCTGAATCCCAATGTTCCACTGGCACAATCCATCTGCCATTTTCTCTTTTTTACTGCAGGACACTCTGTTGAGGGTTCATTGTGAATTTATTGTGCTCAAGTAAAAAAAAGTGGAGCCTGGCCAGCTTCCCATAAGGAAGAGTCACCTTGGCCCTCAGAAAGTAGATCCGATTAAAACCGAGCCCTGCGGAGAAAACGGAAAGCTTCACCTCATGTCATACAGACTTCCTGCTGAAACAGTCTTTTTCACGTGTTTTACGCAAACCTGTAAAAATCATATAGAATTTTATATTTATGAGCTTATATTCATGAATGTGAAATCACAAACTTTATAACCGATACCTTTTATTAAAGGTAAGATTTGGAGCTGTAGGCAGTGTTAGGTAGCGTCGATTGGTATGCACCGTGTATTCAGATTATAGAGAATACGTTACTAAAATGATGCCACGCAGGTTAATTAATATTTTATTACACTTTGATTGGATTATTAAAATAAAATAATCCTCCTTTCATCTTGTGGGGGGACTGGAGCCTACGGGAGCTGTGATAGGGCGACAGCCCTACAAGCTATCGCAGGGCTAACACATAGAAAAACCAATGGCCACTTTAGAATTACCAGTTAACCTAATCCCATGTGTGGATGCAGCCAGAGTACCCAGTAAGAGAGAACAGACTGGATTCAAACTCAGGACCTTCTGAAGAGTCTTTTCTCAGGACGCTGCTCTGTGATACACTGGCAACCTGTTTAGTGCATACCCCACCTCGCAGCTCATGACAGCTAACATGGGCTCCAGCCAGTGCAAGAAAATGTATGTAAGTACACCTCAGTGATTCAGTAGCTTGTATAACCACCTTTGGTAGCAATGAATCAGGTTGTTTTCTGCAGTTTTCAGCTGTCGGTCTCTCATACTGCTATGAAGGAATTTTGGCTCGCTGTTCTTCACAACGTCACTTCAGTTCATTGAGCTCACAGCATCACGGCTCTCCCAAGATCCCTCCACAGCATTTCAGTCTTTCAGTTTGAGGTCTGGACTTTGACTGGGTCATTGAAGACCCTTGACTGTTAATGTAGATTTGCAACTGTGCCTGGGACCATTGTTCTGTGGCATGAGCCAATTTTGGCCTCACATTTGACTCTTAAAGGCTTTTGGTATAAAGATGAGTTCATGGTTGACTCAATGACTGCAAAGTGTCCAAACATCTGGTTTCATCTGTACAAAGGACATTGTTCTAGAAGTCTTGTGTTTTGTTCAGATGGAAACCTAAGCTGTGCTTTTTGCATTTTGCGGAAGGATTTAATGAGTAACCCGTTTATTCTCCTTTGTGAAGCTAATGTGGACCATAATTTATTAAATGATCATCATGTTAAAATCAATAATCAAAATAGTAATCAATCAATAATCACTAAACTAGTGATTTAGCCCATAAACTCATCAGAAAAGTGTTTATTGAGGTCTCAGAACAAAGTGAGATGTAGGGTCGTTTTGTACAGTTCAACTTTTATTGTTAAACCACAAGAGTCTCCGTCTGCAGACTAAAAGAAGCATTTAGATTGAGATTCAATTCAATTTTATTTATACAGCGCCAAATCCCAACAACAGTCGCCTCAAGGTGCTTTATATTGTAAGGTAGACCCTACAATAACACATACAGAGAAAAAAACCCAACAATCATATGACCCCCTATGAGCAAGCACTTTGGCGACAGTGGGAAGGAAAAACTCCCTTTTAACAGGAAGAAACCTCCAGCAGAACCAGGCTCAGGAAGGGGCGGATGAAGGAAACGAAAGGAAAATGAAGGATATCAGCATGTTGTGGGTGGCATGCAGTGCATGTACAGTTTTTCTTGGAGTCATTTCGTTTGATTAGTTGTGCTAATGTTTGGTACAACTAATCAAAGTTTGGTTTAAGATGTTTAAGAAGTTTAATATTTCTAAAGTTTCATAAATGACAGAACAACACGAGCACCTGTTTTCATATTATACATTGTTATACAGCTATTAATATAAAACAATTGAAAGGTGCAGTTTACAATTTTAATGTAAACCGAATGAAAAATGTGTGATCAACACAACACATTCACTACACGGACTAAAGAAGCGTAGCGACTTTTATAAATATTAAACAAAAACTTTTTAAAAATTCAAAGTGTAAACAGCAGGCTTATAGGATTGCATTATCTATATGCTTCGGATCTATACCTGGACTGAGAACACCTCTGATAGGCAATGGGCAGGACCAGCTAATCATTTTCCAAGGCCGTCATTTGATTATTACCGCTGGCTTGATTAGGCTGATTTTCCTTGTTGAGTAAAATAGTGTCACTAAGGTAAAACAGGTTTGCGCTCATTGTGTCCCAGCTGGAGGAGGAAACCCAGCAGCTAAATTTGACAACATTAACACTATCTACACTCTTACTTAGTGTTTAGGACAGCGTGGCCTGTGCGGTGAGGCAGCTTTAAAGCTTTAAAACGCTATTATTTATTGGCGATAACTTTGTAGTCTTAGCTTGTCAGACTGCTTCAAGGCTGTTACTCATGAAATAACTCGTTTTAAAAAGCAATACATACATAAAAAAGCAAAAAGAAAAGCTTAAATGAACTGCTTTTCAGACATTTGTGGAATTTTTATGCTGCCAGAAGAAATGTAAAAAGTAGTGACATTCCATATAGAAATTGTCATCCTATAAAGCCTTGGAGCCTGTGGATGTATTCACCGTGGTCTTTGTCTGAGAAGGCTTGTAAAGTGCACGCACACACACTTTAGTGAAGGTTGAATCCAAACCTACACCCCTCCCCTTGGATCATAGCTGCTAATGTGCAGGTGAGTGACAGTCTGAAGGCTCAAGGCTGCAGTTCAGTGCAGGGAAAAGTCGCTGTATAGCTAATGAATGCTACTGCACTTTATGCTTCTTTTTATGTTCGAGGCTCATCTCGTGCAATAGAATAAATTCCATCAGTTGAACATTTGATTAATTTTTGCACTCAAGTATTACTTTTATTTCTTCTCCATTCAGATTGGCATGCTTCGGTAATAGGAACGTGTCAAGGCCAAAGTTAGGGCTTTAATCACACTTAAGTTCCAAAAATATTTGCAACCAAAAACAATGGGTCTCCTTGATTAAGTCCTCTTCTAATAAGTGCAATGTCACGCAAGCACAGCTTTTGATGTGAGAACACGGCTATAGGGTTTAGTATTAAATAAGCCAACAACTCGTGCACCAGGATCGGTGAACATGTTTTCATGGTTCGGTTCCAGATCTGCACAAAACATGCAAAGAGGATTATCAACTTCCTTCTCCCTTTGATCATATACATGCTTGTGCTCTTATACCTGCAAAGATACATGCATATTCTGCTTTGCATCTGAGGCTCTCTATAGAAAAAAATTGCACTGTGATTCTGGATATTCTAACACATCTGCAAAAACATCATAATAAAATGTAACACTGACCGTAGACACTGGCCAGTGGTGTGCCACGCTTTCCTTCTTTACATAAGAACATCTTATTTGTTTATATGTAAAAACACTGTTAAAAAAAAACACCCAGCACGGCCCTGCGGGCGGTTTATCCTTCAAGCTCGGGTCCTCTACCAGAGGCCTGGGAGCATGAGGGTCCTGCGCAGTATCTTAGCTGTTCCCAGGACTGCACTTTTCTGGACAGAGATCTCCGATGTTGTTCCCGGGATCTGCTGGAGCCACTCGCCTAGCTTGGGAGTCACCGCACCTAGTGCTCCGATTACCACGGAGACCACCGTTACCTTCACCCTCCACATCCTCTCGAGCTCTTCTCTGAGCCCTTGGTATTTCTCCAGCTTCTCGTGTTCCTTCTTCCTGATATTGCTGTCATTCGGAACCGCTACATCAATCACTACGGCCGTCTTCTTCTGTTTGTCTACCACCACTATGTCCGGTTGGTTAGCCACCACCATTTTGTCCATCTGTATCTGGAAGTCCCACAGGATCTTAGCTCGGTCATTCTCCATCACCCTTGGGGGCATCTCCCATTTTGACCTCGGGACTTCCAGGTTATACTCGGCACAGATGTTCCTGTACACTATGCCGGCCACTTGGTTATGGCGTTCCATGTATGCCTTGCCTGCTAGCATCTTGCACCCTGCTGTTATGTGCTGGATTGTCTCTGGAGCATCTTTACACAGCCTGCACCTGGACCTGGCCTGGCCTACAGAAAACACTGTATATGTATATACATATATATATATATACATATACATATACATACATATATATGTATACATATACATATATATGTATACATATATATATATATATATATATATGTATACATATATATATATACGTATATATATATGTATATACGTATATATATATACATATATATGTATATATATATGTATATACGTGTATATATATGTATATACGTGTATATATATATGTATATACGTGTATATATATATGTATATACGTGTATATATATATGTATACATATATATATATATATATATGTATACATATGTATGTATATGTATACATATATATGTATATATGTATATATATGTATATATATATGTGTATATATATATATATATATATATATATATATATGTATATATATGTGTATATATATATATATATATATATATATGTATATATATGTATATATGTGTGTATATGCTTCAGACAGTAGCCTGATTTCCTTCTAAAAGAGTCATATATGAATTTCCATAAAAACAAGGAAAGAAAATAAGATTTAATATTTTTCTAGTTAAACCGCCGGTGGTGCTGATTTTGTATTTCGGTGTTTGGTGTTATGTCCTGGTGACCATTGAAATCAGTTAATTTAGGTACTCCATGAAAACAGCTGCACAAATAAGTGTCCAAAGGTGTTTCAAGGCAGCGAGTGATTTGAAGGCTTTTGCAGAATGATGGAATTATGTTGGGCTCCATTGAATTTACAGATGGATGTTTTTATCTTTACTCCTTAGATTTACTATATTTTTGTGCAGATTTAAGGATTTGAGTGAAAAATAGAACCATTAATAATAATAGTAATAATGGATTGGATTTATATAGCACTTTTCAAGGCACCCAAAGCGCTTTACAATGCTACTATTCATTCACTCTCGCATTCACACACTGGTGGATACAATGCATCGGTTTAAAGATTAATAAAAGTTCAATCTGCCTTTTTTAAAAAGATTTGATTTGTTCTGTTAAATAACTTATTTTGTGATCAAAGCATACAACGCTTATGGTATCTCTTTTAGGACAAGTTTTGTTTTTTTCAATCTACTGTACTCTTGGGTATAATATGAACAAATTGTAAGGATTGTTTTTTTTTTCCCAGAGCAGAAAATGTATTATTATGTTTCTCAGATGAAAGAGACTTTGGCTTTCCTGTTCCAATAGGAAGGTTAACTTGAACCCAGAGCCGGTTACCGTGGTAACAGACTCTGAACCTAACTTGCTATCCTGGCAGGTCTTCAAGCTTCTTCAATAAACTCTGACTCCTCCCCTCCTGAACACCTGAACCAGCTGCCTGATACTCTGTTTCATTTCCTCGTTCATATAGTTAATAACGTAGTAAATATCGAGGCGCATGCATTTGCAAAAGTTTACATCTTTTAAAACAATGAAATACCATTTACATGTCAGTTCATTAGTTTTTATACTGGTAGAGAGACAGGAATCACTGGACAGCGCGACTCTGTAGACATGAAGGCACCTGCCAGGTTGTCTGCCAGCTCCCCTGCATTGAAACAATTACCCTGTTTTAACCTCAGCATCTGTTACACTGCAAATCCCCCAAATAAGTCTCACTAGGCCTAAAATCGCCCAGGTAAACAGTCGCTTATCTGTCTGATCCACATTTTTATCATCGCATGTTTTGTCCCTGCCAGCTTAAGATTTGATTTAAATACAAAACACTAAATTTTGTGCAAGCCTATACCTTTTGATAAGCTTTTTCTTCTCTTCTCTCTTTTAAATGTAAACTGGATTCCAGTCAACTTGATTAAAAAGGAATTGCCAACCTCAGAGTTTAAGGTTACACCCTGAATTTCTTTAACCTGCTTTCTGGAACAAGCTGCTGCGTTAGGAAACAGCAGAGGAGACTCAGGAACAAGGTGTAGAAACAACTAACAAAGACTGAGAGAGAAGATTAAATACACACCAAATAGATAAGAAACTCAATCGACACAATAATTGTAGAGGGAAAAAACAGGAAGTGGTTCTAACTTTCAAAATAAGGTCAAGAATAAACAGTGAGGTAGAGACAGGTGTCATGAAAGCCGTTAAAAATGGTTTAGTGGAAGTTTCATGGATGTAGATGAGGTGGAACTCACCTTACATATACCTGAGACTCCACACCTTTATTGTTTAGGCTGCCACCCACAGACCACAAATGGGGCTCTTGCATCTTTTAGACCTGTCATGCTGCAATCAGTCTTTATTTTCTTGCTGTCATTTCGAGTGCAGAGAAAACCAAAAATAGAGGCAGGTTTATTCACATAGATGCTCAGTTCAGGATTATTTATATAGCAGCAAATCCCAACAACGGACACCTCGAGATGCTTTAAAGTGTGAGGTAAAAACCCTGCAGTATTCAGGGGGAAAAAACTACAATCAAGTAACTCCCTATAAGCAATCACTTTGCAATGGTGGGAAGAAACCTCTGGCAGGACCAGGCTCAGGGGGCGCAGCCATCTGCTGCGACTGGTTGGAGAGGTTAAGAGGAAAAAACACAGAGCATATGAAGGTAGACTAAGGGAGAGAGAAGACAAGGATGTAATGACATGTTGCTGTGGTGAATAAACCTGCGTGGAGTGAAAAAAGCCGAGTGGAGAAGTGTTTAGTACACAACATGAAGCCTGGCAGCAGTCTGAGCCTATAGCTGCGTAACTAAGGGATGGTTCAGGGTCATCACCTGTAAGCCTGCAGTCTGAGAGTCTGGTGCTCTGTTAGCATAACATGGTACTGATGAGGTCTTTCAAATATGATGGGACTTATTCAAGAATTTTTATGTGAGACGAAGGATTTGAGTTTCAATTCTGGATTCAACAGTGAGCCAGTGAAGAGAATCTAACACGCTCGGTCTTTCTTGTCACTGTTAGCGCTCTCACAGCAGGATTCTGGATTAACTCGAGGCTTTTGACAGAGCTTTTAGAACAAGCTGATAAAAAATGAATTACAGTAGTCAAGATTACAAGCAATTAATACACGAACTCGTTTTTAGCATCACTCTGAGACACGTTTATAGATTTATTGATACTGTGAGAATGTAAAAAAAAAGCAGTCCTACATGTTAGTTTCATGTGTGCGTTGGACGACATATTTTAAAATGACTCCCAGGTTCTTCACAGTGTTGCTGGAAGCTACAGTAAAGCCATCCAGAGCACATATCTGGTTAGACGCCATGTTTCTAAGATTTTTAGGCCCAAGTATAACCAGTGTTGGGAGTAACGGAATACATGTACCGCCGTTACGTATTTAAAATACAAAATATGAGTAACTGTATTCCGTTACAGTTACCGTTTAAAAAGGTGGTATTTAGAATACAGTTACTTTGTTGAAATAAATGGATTACAGGGCGGTACTGTAATCCATTTACTGTTTCATATTGTGGCGGGTCAGGACTGTTTGGGTTTTGTTTGACAGCTACGTTCTGTTGTTCCAGGCGGCAGTGTTACGGTTGCCATGGTTACAGGGTGACGCTCTCTCTCTGCGTGTTTCCTGGGTGAGAGAGCGCCTGTTGTTGTTGTGCTAAGCTAATAGGCAGAATGCTACAGGTATAGCTCTAAAGAATGTAGCATCATAGGCAGTGTAGTCCGTGCTGCAGGGAGAATGGACTGCCATACACGTTATGTGTCTGTGAGCGAGGGAGGGAGAAAAAGGAAAAGTACGAGCTGTCATCGAGCAAAAACGGGAGCTGGAAGCCTGTAAATATAATAATAACCACTGCAGCCAAGAAGAGAGCCTGACGAGCCCAGTTGTAAGTAAGCTATTAAGACTCGACTGTACACCGTGTTCGTGTTTTCCTCCAAAAACAATAAGTTCCGTTGGAGCAGCCTTTCAACGCCTCTCTCTGTCTCTCGCTAGCAAAGTTGACCCAGACAACAAAGTAAAGCTAGTTTTCAGCTATGAGCCCGACACAGAACCCACCGTATTAGCCAGAGGTCCCTTTACTACGGTTCGGAGCCGCGGACCTTCAGTAACAGTAATAAATCACAGCAATAGTACATTCATGTAGTTGTAAACAGCATGATAATATATTAAGTAATCCAAAGTATTCAGAATACGTTACTCTCATTGAGTAACGTAACGGAATACGTTACAGAATACATTTTGGGGCATGTAATCTGTATTCTGTAGTGGAATACATTTTAAAAGTAACCTTCCCAACACTGAGTATAACAATGTCCTGAATTTAGAAGCAAATTGTGGGCTATCCAGGCCTTTATGTCTTTCAGACGTGCCATTTGTCATTTGGCTTTATAGATATATATAACTGGGTAATATTTTCTAATAATACTGCCTAAGGGAAGCTGGTATAATGTAAATCGTGTTGGTCCAAGCACACACCTGTGGAACTCTGTGTCTAACTTTTCTGTGTACAGATTCAAACCATTACAGAGCATTTCCTTTAATAAAAAAGGTAAATGTTATGATGAAGAGTATCCAGTGCTGCACTGAAGCCTAAAGGACAAGCACAGAGATAGCTCCAGTTCGATCTGTGCTGCTCAAAGTACAGCGAGCGGGACCAATTTGCCTCTCCCCAAAATTATTTTTAGCACCTCAAAGCAAGTTTGTAGGGAGTGGCACCACGATCTATTCAGATTTTCTGGTTGACAAGATCTGAGCTGTGATTTTAATCTTTTGATGAGAGAAGAAGCAGCTCCGTGCATATTATTATGTGTTCTTTAAATAACAAATGTGCAGCAGACCGTCACTTCGGTACGCAGGCGCGAAGAAGATGCAGGACTCCAAGGCACACAGAGCGTTAATAAAACATCAGGAAACCAGGTGAGGTCAGATCAGAGGTCAGACGGTTGACCTTTAGGTCACCGAGCTGAATGGTTTTACTAGCTGCTCCTGTGTTTGCATTGTTCTGAGTCTGGGAACGAGCCACCCACGCCTCCTCTAAGATGTCTCAGAAACACACTGTGTACGGTGCACATGTGAATCAGCTGTGTGGC
This sequence comes from Neolamprologus multifasciatus, assembly GCF_963576455.1. Classification (NCBI taxonomy): domain Eukaryota; kingdom Metazoa; phylum Chordata; class Actinopteri; order Cichliformes; family Cichlidae; genus Neolamprologus; species Neolamprologus multifasciatus. Next base: position 5,992,452 of record NC_140445.1, read on the forward strand.
TGGGTTTGTATGGGAGAATTTGTTCCTGCGCACACAAACACAGACATGCTGCCATGTGGAATGCTTGTCTGCCGGCTTGCCTGGCTCGGCCGTGGTGTCGGGTTGCAGTAGGTGTTCCGGAGGCTGCGACCCTGGCATATCTGTGTTTGTTTTATGTCACAGCCCCTCCCTCTAGGGAGATGACAGTCCAGCAGAGCCCGAGGGGATGAAACCTGAGATAGGCAGAGCTTAGTAGTAAACAACAACTCCTTTATGAGGCAGAGGCGGCTGTCTGCCGCATTCGAAGATCTCACAGAGACACAAAGATTTTTTTTTTCATGTTAGGGCAGTGGCTCCTAAAAGTGAGGTTAGGATAAGCCCTCTGGGGCTTTGTGCATAAAAGAAAACAAAAGAAGTTTAATCCCAATACTTGTTCTTTTAAAGTTATGAAGATTTAGAGTGACTAGCCTTCATAAATCCTGCACCATTCGGTCTGTAGCGTTAAACCAACACAAAGCAGCATTAGCTTCAAGCCTCTGATAATGTTAAATTAGCCTAAATGTCAAGCCTGTGCTTGCTTGTCTTTTAGTGGTTTGCCCCAGCTGTTGCTGTTCCTGCATGGAGTCCATCAATCTGTCAAGCATTTCCCCTTCAGTTCGCTAGCATTAATGGCACAGATGTAGCATTACTAAAAATGTGTAACAGGTTGTTCTTTCAGGTTTTTTTTTTAAAAAACACAACCCGTGCAACTACATATTATGTTTTATTATATGTGGACACCTCATTTGTAAATGACTAAGTGGGAAAAGGTTGTTAATCATCTTACAAATATATGTGTCAGTCTCTGCTCTGTGGTGCAACATGGCGTGTGTCTTGATTTAGTGTTTTTATTAGAATTTTACTTAGCATTGATTAGCAATTATGGGTATTTGTGCATTATAGCTGTACGTGGATTTTAAGGATGGCCCTTCTTTGGTTCAAACATGTCCAAAAACACTACTTGCGTGGTGGCTACATCCATCTTTTATTTGCAGTGGTTTGTAGTTGTGTGAGTCTGTTTGGTGAAATATTGCGTTTAAACTTAACTGCAGACCACGTGACCACATTAAACACGAATACTCAAACCTAGGCTTGCATAACAGCAGACCAAAGTTACACACGTCACGTTTTTATTGATTATAAATCAGATTAAAAAAAATATTTCTAGGTCGGGTTGTGGTTGACTAACTTTTTGAGTCTCTGAATTCCTGCCACAAAGCTCCCATCCAAAGTGTTTTTCTCTTTCTTTTAGCGTCACCTTATCTGATTAGTTGTCAGCCCCGCACAGCAGACTGTGTTCTATCTCGACCCTCCTCCTCCTCTTCCTGAATAGAGTTTGGGCGCTCCTCTTTTGTTGTTGAACGCAGCCCGTACAGTCCGGCCCCTTCCCCTTCCCCCTCGCTCTCTTTCTCTTTCTTTTTTTTCTTCTCTCTCTCCACCCATCCTCCCATCTCTCACTCACTCTATTTCATCCATCCAGGGTGACGCCAGTCCCTCTCACCCCGCCCCGTTCAACTCAGTCCGCTGCGTTCATTTCATTCCTGCTCCCATTCCGCGCATATTTCGCATCCTTGGAGAGACGCTGCGCATTTTACGCACTCAGCGCGCCCGATCCTTCCTCAAACCAAAACCGAGAGGAGACTCTGGAGTTGGCGGAGGGCTTCCCGCTGCTGTAGCGACTCCGATCCGGTGAAAAGTGTGGAAATTAATCCATAAAGAGGCGTATGAATCGAGGTAAGTTCCCTAGGAGGAGTCCCCCCCTCCCTCCCTTCGCTCTCTTCAGCCTGTAGCCTGAAAGCCCCCGGACGTTTCGCTTGTTTCTAAAATCCTGAAGTGGTCACTGAAGCTCAAATTAAAACAGTTTCGGCGACACTGGAATACAAATCGCCACAAATACACCTATTCTACACGCCGAACAAGTCTAACAAGCTTATTAATACTGCGCCGTGTTGAGCTTCAAAGCGAGGGATGTCGCTTTCACTACAGTTTTATTCCCCTTCCTTCCGACACCAGAAAACAAACCTTGTTTCCTAACACTTCTTTCTGTCGTACGCTAAAAATCACGTGTTGTCTGTTTTTAAAAACGGGAATGTGTCCACGGGAGATTGAGAGATTGTGGATGAAAAGCTTTTCGCAGCAGCGCTGGGAGGCAGCTTAACAAAGCTGGGAGTGAATGGGGGACTTGTTGCATCGGCGGGGTTTTCTCTTTTCCTACACAGGCAGGCAGGCAGGCCCCAGTCACAGAAACAGGCCATAGGCTGATAACATGCACACAGCCAGTGTTTACCCAGTGGACAGAACACATTACACGCTCACTCTCAGCACCATCACACAGCCCGTTTGGGAGATTTGTTAACGCATTTACTTCTTATTCCACCTTTATAGAAAATGACTTTTATGAAGGGCTTTAAAGCTCTTCTTCTTATATATATATATATATATATATATATCTATAAGTCTAAATGGAGATCTGTGATGCTGACACTCCTTCCACTCAACGCGTCTGTCAGTTTGGAGTGCAAAAATTAAAGCTCACATCACAAATCACAAGTGTCCTTGTTCTCCAGCAGCTCCTCACATGAGCCTATCTACTTGTGTTCTGTACTTCCTTTTTAATATTGATCAAAGGACTGCTCCTGTCCTCTATGGCTGGAGATGTGTGGCAAAGCAGGGCCAAACCACAATGTAATTATTGGAGAAAATTACAGCCTGTAGGATGAAACATAGTAGATGCATTAATTCTGTTACAGTAATCCTTCTGTTAGATGTCGGGAGGGCGATGTTGGATAAAAGGATTATATGTCAGAGAATATTAGTTTGGGCTTCTTTTTGAATAGAGTTGATGCGGCTAAATGAAATTGGGGATATTGGAGATGAATGTTTTGTTAATGGGAAGTTGTGCAACAAGTCCAGTAATTACAATGGAATCAGTGAGGTAACTTGTAGCTGTTTCCATTATCAGTGTAATTTTCTAATTCTTGTTTTTGTTTTTGTTTTTTTTAAAGATGTCTGGTGCTCTATTTCCCCACGTCACTGAATGCATCGTTTTGTTCATGAAATATATAAAAGGGAAAGACTATTCTGCATATTCTGCCTTTTTAAAATGGTCCAAATGATGAAGTAACACCTGACATTGTCGATCGAGCGGTGAATTTCATCACTGCCCCAGTTTCAGAACAGCCAGTGCCAAAAAAAGTGTGGGATGCATTTAAGTGTTTTTAAAAATGATCCGGAAAACAAACAGAGTTTTTCTGCAGAGGTATTCCAAATATTTCATTCCACCTTTTTAAAAGTGTGCGAATAATTACTTTGTTCAGGCTCTGTTTTGGCAGATGTGCAAAATATAACATTGGGATCATTAATGACAATGTGGATTTCTCCAAGTGGAGCAGGTTACTTTAAAATTTAAAACGTGTCTTTAAGAGTGCGAATCTGAATGTGGATGCAAATTGCGTTTTCTATTCACGCTCATCCCCCCCTTCAAAGTTTCTAACAGTGACAAATCAGGCCGGCCTGAATGTGTAACAGAGTAAGGTGTGTGTGTGTGTGTCATTGTCTTTGCCGTGTCTAGGCCCGCAAGTGTACAAAGCTTTGTCAGTCGCTCTGGGCAAACAGCCTCCACTTTCCTCCCCTCTCCCCCTCACTCACCCGTGCCTCTCCTTCTCCAGTCCGTTGACATCTGTTTTGAGTGCTCCGTGCACCTGTAGAGACCAGGGGTGTGTGTGTGAGTGAGGGGGAGAGGGAGGGGAGGAGGAGAATAAAGGGAGGTGCAGAATGCAAATCCAGGCGTTTGTTCGGGGCCTAAGCAACGCAGACTGACTGACTAACGACCATTTGGTGTGTGTGTGTGTGTGTGTGTGTATGCATGTGTGTACACATTTGTGCATGTGTGTGTTTGCCTCTTGCTGTCCAGGCCAGGCAGCCCCATTGTTGAAGCAGCAACAGGCGTTGGTGGATGAGGACGCACCATATGGCCTCTGTGTGCTTTAGTCACAACCGCTGTGTATGTGTGCATGTTTGTGTGTGTGTGTGTGTGTGTTTTCATCTACTTCACCAATGCTGCTGCAATATGGTGGAGTTTGGAGTGGAGCTGCTCGCTGCCGTCCTCCTTGTTGTTTCATCTGTCGACTCATTTCTAAACAGGAGGACAAAATCCGGCACGCAGATTTTTGTGGAACTGGGATTAGGAGGAGTAATCTTCGTGGCAAATGAAATGATGTCTTGTGACGTCCCACTTGGTTCGTTTATCGTTTCAAATGTAGTTGCTTTTTTCTTTTTTTTTTTGCCAGTGCAAGTTGTCATTTTGGCTGAATCAACAGGTGATACAGTAAATCCTGCAAATGAACGGATGCTGCTGGCTTTCAGCATCCGCTCTGCTCTTTTTTCTTTTTTTTTAAATTTCTCTTTTTAAAAAAAATAAGACGCAATCCTTTTAATTCTCACGATAAATTAATTCCTCCCGTGTCACTGCAGTCCGGTTTTTCAGCTTCCTGGTTTTTCATCGAGCAGTTTCTGTTGTTGTTGTAGTGCATTCTGTTCTGATCTCCCAATATTTAGCATGCAGCACGATACGCAAAGATAAACTCTGCCAAGATGGGAAAAACTGTAAAAGAAAGAAGGGAAGGGGGGGTTGGCTGGGTGGGTGGGGGTCCGGGCTTGTATGTAATGAAATTTAGGGAGCTGAGCCGGTTTATTAGAGCAGCAAAGCTGTGTGTGTGTGTGAGTGTGTGTGAGTGTGTGTGCTGAGGGAGGGCAAAGGGGTTAGATGGGGAAAGAGAGGGTGGTTTTGGGGGTGAGGCGGTGAGGGTGCAGGCTTTGTTTAGGAGATGGGGGAACAATAGGCATCCTCCTGGGTGGGGTGGGGGAGTAGGGTGGAATAGGGGATGCTGGTGTGCAAGGGAGCCGGATGGGGGGTGGTGGTGGTGGTAGTAGTGGTGGTGGCTGGATTGTGGCTGCAGGAGGCTGGCGGAGCCTGTGCTGGCTTGCCCGACTGCCCGAGCTCCTCGTCTTTCAGTGTGTCTCTCACATCCGCACAGATGTGACTGTATCTGAAAATGTGTCTCTTTCGTTGTTTGTATCTGTGCCGATAATCACTTAAGTCACACAACAACACTGTTGTTGCACTTTGAAGATGATAAGAATGCTGTTACCGAACGTGTGATTCGGCAACATGTTGTAAGATATGGCAACATGTCTCTATTAGGAGCAAACAAGCAAAAATAAAACAAAATAGCCCATAAAAGCACATTCATACCCACAAGACGTGAAACCAGCTTTACACGGCTTTGCTTTTTGCAGTATAATAAGCTAGTGATGCACTCATTGTGACATTCTGATGCTAATAACAGTTTTTTTCTTTTTACTTTAGTTTTTATTATTTGTCATTATCAATTTTTTCTATCTAAACTAATATAGCCCCATTTAAATGAAACAAAAAAACTATTTCACTGTTTTGATTCCTAAACATTTCACATCCCAAACCTGATGTGCCACAACAGCTAAATATTTCCCAGCAATATCAGTAAATGGTATGTCGTTAGCTGACATTAGTCAACGATATCGTGTGATACATCGGGACACAGATACGTCATTTTGGGTCCTGTGCATTGTGGCGTATGCTTAGATCCTGAAAACATGGAGGTCAATTAACACCTTGGGCTCTGTGCTGTTTTCCTTGAGTTTGTAGCCGAGCAGTTTTTTAAGCGATATGAGGCACACTGTCCTTCCAGAGGAGGGAAGAGTCGCCGGGGAGTGTTGTTGCTATGGGCTCCTGTGTTTTCTCTCTAACATTGTTTAGGTGGTCGTCAGCAAAACATCAAGATTTGCTGGCATTGCAATTTTCTGCAGTGCAATCACTTCACCTGTCATTGGCATAATTGCTGTAGCTGATCAGTGTACACTGATCATAATCCATGTACATTTTTTTTTACTGAACATACAAAGGCAGGCATGGATTAACCCTAATCCCTAACTTGAAAAACTCAATGAAAATCTCCACTGAAAAAAGTGACTTGGCTTAATCCTTGTCGCGGGAGCTCAGCTATTGTGTGAATAAACTGCAGAATGGAGCTCGTGTATAAAGACGCTGATGTCTTTGATATTCCCTTTGAGTCACGTGATCGCATTTTATTTGTAAAACTTTTATGTTTTTGTTTTTCTTCCGCAAAAACGGAAATAAATAACTAGATAAAAATAGAATTTTTGCACATTACTTTTAAAGCTAAAATACCATCAAGAACAGTAAATTCACGTATTTTATTTTGAAAGTAAGAACAGAAATAAATACTGTAAGCAGATTCTTAGCCTTTCGGGGGTTTTGAGCACCAAGCAGAGGAATGGATGAGTCCAACCATCCCACTGTGGGAAGTCTGAATCAACCCTCACATTTCCTGACCTCAGCAGGAAGTGAGAAGGAAGTCTAGATTTCCACTACTACTTATGTATTTTCCCGGCTGGAGGAATTGACACGATAAACACTCCACAGAGTGGGCCAACAGCTCGCTCTGCTCTCTGAAAACTCCCACAGTGGAAAAATGTTTCCCTGCTGTTGTGCTCACGACCTCGGTTTTTGTGTTCAGCAGGCCTGATGGTGATTACTCACTGTTGTTTGTTCTGATAATTTCTTTTCACTCTGTGCAGAGTGTGATAAATTATTAAAAAATGATATATAATTACCTAATTGGAAACAAGTAAGTTTTCACAGAGCACAAAGTCTATTTCTCTTTTTCCTTGAACTTATATCCTTTTTATGGTAATTCAGCTAACACTGGTTTGTGTTTTAGATTTGCTATTAGCATTAGTGAACAGCAGCAGAAAATAGCACAAAAAAGAATCCTGTTTCATTTTTAAAAGATGAAATGATATTTTCTCCTCTTGCACATTTAAAGCTAAGCAATTTATAATTAAAACCTGGCTTTTAATTTTACTGTCTCAATATTTTTTTTATTTTTAGCCTCGACATGTAGCACCTAGCCAATTAGCCTAGCTAATGCGCGCAACCTCAAGCTAGATAATGCTAACGTTCACATCATAATTTGAATTTGGAATGCCCATCGACTTGAATTCCTTACTTGGAAAGTTGGAGCATCTCCAAGTTAAGAGTCCAAGATGGCGGCATTGAATTAGACTTCAGCAAAGCTATAAAACTTTTAGTTTGTACAGCCACTGTCATGTATTGAGACTCGCTAAATACTCCATGACGCAGGCTTTATCTGATGTGCTGTAGCTGTGTTTTTCTGTGCAAAACAACAAGTTTCACGGTGTATTGTTAGCGAGACCTGAGTGGTGTGAACTCCACTCCATGACATTTCTGCTGGAACGCGCTAACTCTGGAATAAAGTAATTTCCCAGTTCTGACTTCCAAGGGACACTTAGAAGTCATAGTATGACTACATATAAATTTAATCTTTGTGTGCAGTTTATGTTATTATGAAAGTTTCAGTATAGCATTACTTTGAAGTGGAAGGAGAGATAGAGAATGACATACAACAAACATCCATAAATAAAGCTAGCCTTGCGCAAGGCTAGCTTACCTACCAGCGCAAGGCTAGCTTACCTACCAGCGCAAGGCTAGCTTACCTACCATGGGCTCTGAGCTTGTTACAGTAGCTCAGAAATGTCACAAATGAAGACTTTCAAACCAGTGCTTTGTTCTGCCTTACTTAATGTTGATCGTACAATGTCAGCTCTCCAGTCTGTATTTTGAAGCCTCAACATCAGAGATTTAGCTGCTGCTATGTTCCCATATTTGTATATAGTGAAATTAAGTGTAGCAGCAAGTCATAATAACAGTTGCCTCAAGGCGCATTATACTGTATGGTAAAGACACTTGGAGTATTAGAGGGGAAACGACTATCAGATGATTTCCTGTAAGCAGAACTTGGCAAGAGAAAAGAAACTTCTGGCACACCCAACCTCAGTGAAGGGCAAACACCTGCCATGACTGGTGTGGGGTGGAAAAAGGAAAGCGTAGGGAGACGACACAAAACCAAAACTAGTTTAAAACTCAGTTCGAGCAACAGAGACTATTGAAATGCTAGAATCTCAAATTTTACAAATTATTTTTTAGATCATTCAAGTTGTCCTTAACTAGTTTTTTTGTTTACAAAGTTAGACTCTGAGAGGGACAGACCACCCTTCGAGAGCACAATAAAATGGCAAAAATCATTCAATTAAAAGTTACCCTAAAAAATGATTGATGATTATACTTACTTCCAGAGATATGAGTTGATGGCACATTATAGTAGATTTTCAGTGAGTAAACAATTGAGCTGATTCAACATAGAGCAGCATTTTTTAAAAATTTCCGCTGTTGATTTGTCCCCCGGATCACCTTAAAGGCCATTTGTTCTGATCCTTTGTGGTGTGTGATAAAGCCCAGCTGGAGTCTCAGCTTAGGAGAGAGGAATCCAAAACAAACAGACAAATGAAACAGCGCTGACAAAGCACTATATTTAAATAACGGGTGTGCAGCCGCCACAATCTCTGCCTCTGTACCTGCTACTGTCTAAATAAAGCAGTACCCAAGTTTTAATGGACCACAGATGGAAAACACAGTTCAGGGGCTAATTCGTTTTGTACGTGTGTTTTGAGGAGAGCGGCGCTCGTGTTGGCTTCAGAGGATGTAATCGTGGCAACGAGATGGGTAGATGGAGGTCACTGTACTCCTTTTCGCATCCATGCAGCCGTACGCTGTTCCTTTACTAGGTGTGGGTTAAGACTCACAGATGCACGCACATGCAGCACACGTGGTGTCTGCTTCGGCACAACGCTCCTGTGTTCACACTTATTAAACGGTGTTGTATTGCTGTAACCTCCCCAGGCCTCCCTTTCCTCTGGTGGAGGATATTGTCTCCTGCGTGTGTGTCTGTGTGACGTGTAACCCCACCCCCCTCATCCTCCAATTTCCCTCCACCCTCCCAAGGAAGAGACTGGATAATGACTCTGTCTGACTCAGCAAAAAAAACCCAACCTAAAGCTGGTGGATGAGGAATAACGGTAAGGACGGCGAGCAGAGAGGAGAACTGCTAGCTGAACCTTTTACCGTCATATTTCAGGAGGAAATAAGCACTTCACTGTATCAGTGTGCAATCTGTGACCAATTACTGCGTGTGTGCATAAATGGTAATGCCTCCGTGAGAAGAGATGGTGAAATAATGAGGAGCGCATGCTGTGAATCACAGCCTCTTCACCACTCATAAAGCAACTTTCTCTGTTTTACTCAAGTGCGTGTTAGTGCCGAGAAAGAATAAAAGATGCTTTGCAGGTTTCTTTTCACTGATGCAGCTTTATTATTCAGCCTGATGAATATGGCTTTGTTTGTTTCTTTTACAACATGAAATCGGGTCAGAACTAATCAGAAGAACTGGAGACGTGGATAAAGGTTGGTTTTTTTTCAGTCTGTCTTCAGCAGAATGAACTTATCAGTAATGGATTAATTGAAATCGTGACCAAATGATATCAAAAAGTCTGAACTCGGACACGTGCATCAATGCCAAGTCAAAAATCACATGTGACGGAGTAGAAAACTGATTAAAGTCTACATTAGAAATGGAACCAAGAATAATCGGCTTGGTCTGAATGGAAGGCATTTGTAGGGTCTCGTATGGATTATCCGTAAAAGTAGGTAGCCACTGGTGAAACCAAACAAAACACCTTTCCAGCTTCAGATCACGTGAGAAACGCTGCTGAATATTGTTAGTATAATGAATTTAGTTAGTATGATACTGATTTCTGTTGATTGCTGTTCAATGCAGGGTATCTAATGCTGCTGTTCTTACAAATATCTTAGATGAAATTTTATATCCTGTCTTCTGCGCCGTGGTCATTTCAGCCATTTGATATTAGGGTTTCGTTCACTACAACTTTCTTATTTGTGTCTTATGGGAGTGGACGAGCACAAAGGACAAGATCCCCATCAAAGCAGTCATACTGTGATATCGTCATACCAACGCATTCTCACCCTTGGGTGCTACAAAATACAGTTCTGGCAAGTAATGTCATTACACCTCTCTTTTGGTGTCGGTTCCTTGATGCATCAGCTACAGCTGTGTGTGTATGTATTTCTATAGATGTATAAAGGTGCTGCTTTTGTGACCTACAGAGGCTGTACTAAGAGGTTGTGCAGATGGGAGTTCGTCAACCATGAGTTTGCGGTTTGTGTCCTTATCTGACTCTTGTGTTTTTGCACTTTTTTTCCCCACTCGCTGATTATTTTTTCAATTTATTTTTTTCACTTTTTACTTTGACTAACACTCGGTGGTTAGGGTTAGTCAAAGTAATGGAATGATCCTAGTTTGGGTAGGATAAGCCCCTCCTAAAAGGATGCCTTTGTAGACAAAGGCACACCAGCAGTGTTAATTGTAACCTCTGGAATGAGAGTGGGCTGGTCATACTTTCTAAACTGCAAGAGAGTTGGTGTAAAAAGGGAAAAAAGCAGAGTTTTGTATTCATGTGGTCAGTATGTGTATTCAGTTCAAATCCACTCAGTTTAATTATCAAGTTCTTGGATTGGAGTTCCAGTGACGTCCATCAGTGCTGGAAAAACTCCTTTCTCCCTGTAAGTTTTTCAGTTGAATTCAGTTTTATTCATATAGCTCCAAATTACAACTACAGTTGCCCGGTTGCTTAAGGGCTTTGTATTGTAAGGTAAAGACGCTGCAATAATACAGAGAAAACAGAGAATTGTTGGCTGACACAACAATCAGATCACCCCCTATGAGCAAGCGCTTTGGTGACAGTGGGAAGGAAAAACTCCCATTCAACAGGAAGAAACCTCCAGCAGAACCAGGCTCAAGTGGGGATGGCCATCTGCTGCAACTAGTTGGGGATGAGGGGTGGAAGATGAGACGAAGACATGCTGATTAGTTAGTTGACTGCTGATCACGTTATTTCACTCGATTTGTTAGTGTTTGGCACTAGTGTACAATATATCGCAGTAACATTTAATATTATTTTATGCCATCAGTACATTAAGGTAGGAATGTACCTGCTTAAGCAGGTGCTGCTCAAGCCAGAAGTAGACAAAGGCTTGCATCCTTGTGGTAGGACTCGACTTATGCGGTCAAAGAAGTGCAGGAGACTGATGCTGTCCAGTGTAGCAAGTGATTTATTCACCATTTTGTAACCGAAACAATATTTACAAAGAAACAAATAAGAAACTCAACTCTATAATTAACCCAGTTCAAATAAACATAACTGAACTTAAATCAACAGAAATTAAGGTCAAACTGCACACAGCTACACTGACCCGAACCTTTCTTGAAACACCTGACTTCTTCTGCTTAAATAGTCCACTTAATCAAACAATTTCTCCTCTGGACTATTCCAATCAGTAGGTAGATACGATGAACATGATTATATTCAAGTCTCTACTACTCCTCTTTACTGGCAACATGAACTCTGGTGTAATCAATACATATTATGACAATAAATCTACTTCTTCATAAACCCTCTAAAATCAACTTTATTAAATTATAAGAGTTCTTCCCATTCTGCACTTGGTCTCTTCCTGTGACCTCAGATGAACCCAGAAGCTATAAAGCAGGAAGTAAAACTACATTTCCTCCTTTTGTTTCTGGAAGACAGGTAGGTAAGGTAAGTTCTAAACCAGGGGTGTCAAACTCAAATAGACAGTGGGCCAAAATTCAAAACTGGAACAAAGTCGCGGGCTAACGTTAATATTTATTGAAATATATTTATTCCTCCAGATATAAGAATGAATCTTTTCTTATGGACTCAAACACATTTTGCTGAAAAACTGAATATGGAACAAGCAAAGCTTAATACTAAACAATATATATATATTAGCTGTATAATACCAGTAGGCCAGCTCTAATAGTAATTTGGTATGGCTTCGCGGGCCAAATGTAATTAGGCTGTGGGCCAAATTTGGCCCGCGGGCCAGAGTTTGACACCTATGTTCTAAACAATGCAAATTAACAGTTGAAATAAATAACATGTTAACTTAACAAACTTGTAGGGATTAATTTAAACCAAGATGTTATATTATATAATCTGTAAAAGTGCAAAACATAAACAAACCCGGGATAGTAGATGTTTGCCTATTGCAGATTACATGTGAAATATGGTTAAATCAAAACAAGAATGTTAACTAAGAATATGGACAAATGGTCCTCTCACCCACTTTGTCACAATCCTTGAAAGGTTTTATGTGTAGTTTATCCTTTCTGACTCTTAAAGACATCCAGTCTCTAAACCTTTGATGCCCTGGATAATAGATGTATGAGCTAAGACTTTCTGTTCTGTGTATTTGTGTTTGAATGTCGATTCTTTTTTAACACTTCAAAGGTTTCGACCCTTGGTTTCAGTTCTTTAACTCTTAACATGGGCTGTTTATCTGCGTGGAAACGATGGCTCCTATCCATTGCCTGCTTTCGTTCCTTGGATGTCCACATGTCTGCATGTTCGCAGCAGATATCTGCTTGTAGAGATTAGGATGACCTTCACTCTAATGTGTGAAAAGCAAAGTAAATCTGGTTGATTAGAAGTATAAAATGCACAATGTTCTGTGCTCATTGCATGAATGGCATGTGCTCGGTGTTAAGGAAAGAAGGGGGAACCAAAAAACTCACAGTGAACTATTCCCAGTACATTTGAGATGCCATATATTAACAGTTGTAACACAGTCACAGTCTGTTATTCTGGAAGGTTCTGGACCAAACCTTTGAATATGTGACTGTCCTCCCTCTCTTCTATAGTTATGGTTTTATGCTTGTCTCTCTGTGTTTTGTCCTTTTTTAAAAAAAAAAACTTTGTTTTTTTCTCTTCTCTTGCCTCTTGCCCCCACCCGCCCCCACCCCAGCCAGTTGTGGCAGATGGCCGACCCTCCCTGATCCTGGTTCTACCCGAACTTCCTGTTAAAATGTAGTTTTTCCTTCCCACTCTTTCACCCAGTGCTTGCTCCTAGGGTACTGAGTCTGTAAATTAAAGTTCAAGCTTTGAAAGTAGTGCAGCACACACAATGTAGATGTTTTTTTTTTCACAGTAAAAACTTAAATTTTGAGATTATTTTTAATTGTAGTATTCTTTTTTAATAATTAGAAAAAGAAGACTTATAGCGCTGTGGTGCAATGTTCCTATCAGTTAACTTTATTTATAAGAAATCTCCAAATGACTTACATTTTTCATGTACTTGATTCTGAGACAAACAAAAACAGACAATCAAGCAGACCCCCCCCCCCCCCCCCCCCCCAAACATTCTTTGGACTCATTTACATATTTAATAGGGGTGCAACGATACATAGAATTCTCGGTTCGGTTCGATACTTTGGTGTCACGGTTCGATATTTTTTTGATACAAAAAAAAAAAAAAGTTCATTCCTTTTTAATTTGTCATTTATTAAAATTATAAATATATATTTTAACTCAAAAGTACAGTTTTTAAATTTAATGTTGCTGAAACAACAAAGTAATAAAAAAATAAATCTATCTGATTGAGAAATCACTCATCTTTGGAAAATAGAGTTTATTACAGAGAAATGTCTCTTTCCAAAATAAAAGCTATACTATACGCTTCTTCTGGGCTATATTCTCAGCAGCATATTAAACATATCAGGTCCCCATAAGGAGAATCATGTGCTAACGGCTGTCTAAATGCTTGTTGTTTTTGTCTGCTTCCACTTGTCTTTGCACTAGGATGATGTTGGAGTAAATGTGCAATCATATTCGTTGTGTTCCCACTAGTGCTGTCAGCGTTAATCTCGTTGAAATGAGGTTAACGCCACAACACGACAAATCTCCGTTAACGAGCTACCGCGGATCGCCCCGTGCGTGTCAACACGTTAACAAGCAAACTGTGCTAACGCAGTAGTTCCCACCGATGTAATTGAGCATTGCGTGGCACATCCGACATACTGTTTTACTTTTGTCCATGACGCGCTTACCTTCAGGGTCATACGTCACATGAAAACCAAAATAGTGCCAGATCTGAATTAGGGTGGGGGAGGTTCAATTTGTCATGTTGTAACGAGCTTAGCTTCTGTCTGCTAGCTTGCCCTGCGCTCAGTGAATCTGCGTTCGACTACTCCGCCTAGGCTGCACTGTCGAACGCAGATCCACTGAGCGCTCAACACAGACAGCATTGTCAGAAGGAAAGTTGATAAAATAACTTAAAAAATTTGTATTGTTCGATACATATGCGTACCGAACCGAAAGCACTGTATCGAACGGTTCAATATCGATACGAGTATTGTTGCACCCCTAATATTTAACTATTTGTAGCAGTGCTTTACATAGTATTTATATTTATTTTTACAGAGCATGGGGTATGTTTTAAATGAACCTAAGCACATACATGACCACAAACAGTTACAAAACTTTGTGTAAATCCTCTTTGACACACAAACAGTTTTAGAAGAATCATTTCCAAATATTTTCCTCACGTGTAACAGTAGTAGCCACTGCAACCTGACCTTTGTCACGTTACTGAACTGGAGTTATTTGTTTTTGTTGACCAGAAGTGCTTGGCACATGGGACAAACCCCTCCATTAGCCTGTTGTTTGGGATATGTGCGTTCACCAAAATGCTAGCACGACATTAGCACTCCACCCTCAACTATGGTCACTTCTGATCACATGGTAGCAGCCAATATATAACCGTTAGCGTCCACTAATAACAGGGTGTATCGATGGTAACATCCATCCTTTATGTACAGTCTATGAAGCCTACTTTAGCAGGCAATGCTCTGGATTTTTACACAAGGACAATAATTCCCCATCACACAGATTAGAGGACAGGCAGGTAAAGGAATGCCTAAAGTCTGAACAGATTGTGAAATATTCATTGGCATTTGCACATCTGTTGGATGAGTGCTAGGAAAGTTCAGTACTGCAGCCCCCGTTATTTGTAACATCCATGTTGTAGCAAATCCCACCTCAGATGTTGCAAAGTCCTTATATTCAAAGGTTTAATTTACTACAGTACTAGATATATGCATGTATTAGTAAGAGAAAATAGAACGACATTTTTTTCTTTTTCAGAATTGTTCCTATAGTGATGACCAGGGTGGAAGTCAGGGACGGACGGCACATTAGCTCGGCCCAGAATCGCACATTTAAATACATTCTGACTGCTTGAATAACATGAGGTGTACTTGAATGATTTTTACCTTGGGACCTCTGTTGTGGAGGCTATTAACATAGAAAGATGAATGAAGCACCCCCGAGTCTGCTTAGATATTGAATGCTTTAGTCACACTTGCATACTTGTAAAGAATGAATATTGTGCCATCTGGTCCTTGAAGTAAAATAGCAATATTAAAATAAGCAGAGTACAAGAAATGTCACCCCTGATGGTGAATAATTCTCTTTGGGCCATATGGGCTACAACATTAAAACATGGCTAAACATTATAAAGTGGAACAATGTTTGCTTTGAGGATTATGGGAAAATCCTCTTTTTATAAAAACCTGTGTGTGTATGTGTGTGTGTGTGTATGTGTGTGTGTGCAAATGTTGGAAGCAGTTGAAACAGATGCCGTTGAGTGGTCCAACAGAAGAATGAGTGAAAGGAACTGCCTAGGCTGGGATAAAACATTCAACTTGTATAGCAACACGACCTCCTGCTGATGCACACATACAAGCACAATTACACACACAAACAGGTTTCTTCTGATAATGCAGACAATCGCTCGCCAGTAAAAGCTTCCATCTTCATTATAACCTCCATAAACATTGCATATTTGCAAACGCGCGCATGTAGCAGGCCCGTGGAAGAGCTGTGAGAATCAAGTGAAAGTGGAAGAAAGGCGACACACGGGGAAAACATGAGAGTCCGAGGCAGCTGCAGGATTGTGGCTGTATGCCCCGTGTGTGTTCTCCTGAGGGCTGGCACTGACACTATGAAGCCTGCTGTCCTGGCTCGAGTGGCCCGGGCCTGCCTGGTGACAGAGAGACACGTGGGGAGGGGGGGTGCCCGGGGTGCAGAAGAGTCGCCCAGTAGTCAGAGTTGATTGTTGTGTGACTAATGTCTCTCTCCAGCGTCCATCTGCTACTGGGCCCCTTTCATGGCTCACATGAGCCTAACTGTAGTTCTTATTCTTTAACCTCTCCTCTTCATCAAAACCTTCGTCCACGCAAACATCAATGTTAATATCAAACTACTGGATTCCCTGAGATACAGTGGCTGTATTTAGGAAAATTAAGAATCTCAAATGGGTTATTTATTGTGACAAATATAACAAAGTTTTTACAGTTAAAAAGATTTTTTCCCCTTTCTGCAATTTCTGAGCAAGTTTATATTTTAGTCCGAGATAATGGATGCACAGTGATGAAACCAGAAGTTCTTCACGGAGCTTTACACCAAGTTCGAGGTCATTTTGCAGACGAGAACCAAAACCAGAGAACCTTTCATGTAGAGATTAAATTATCCTCCAAATACAAATACTTAGAATTTAAATCAATGACTCTTTTAAAAGACTTAAAGTTGGGGTGTGCCGTTGTTACTTACACACTGTGCCTTATTCACCACTGCACGGTCTATGTTTGGCTTTTAATGGCTGGCTTTGTCCTTCTGTAGACTCACATTTCTTATATTCTTATTTAGAGGCTATTCTTGGTCTCCTTACTGACCTACAGCACATTCTTCTTCTTCTTACCCATAAAGCCCACACCGAACTTTGAAAATAGACTTTCTGATTTGCAGATCTCTCTGATGCAAAATCACGTAAATCTCACAGAACTGGTCTCGGTAAATAAATATAAAGTTATTTTTACTGACTTTGAGACAGTTGCTTCATTCTGCAAATGATATGAACAGTGCTGCATCTGTTGGGCATGTTGGCAGCATAATGTTAGCTTTGTTGTTCTACCTGGCGGCTATTACGTATTCGTGTTTAATACCACGTAATCCCTACACACCGGGATATAGTTTGCATAATTTTCTCATGTAGTAGATGATGCAATCTCATGATGTGGTTGAAGTGCACACTAGTGTTTTTTTTCCCCCAACATCAACCAAAGTAAAACATGCATCCATCCAGGGCATCATATCATCACCCAGGTTTACCAAAAAGAGGAAACTTCGCAAACATAGGAAAATGGCCTGTATTTATATAGCGCTTTACTAGTCCCTAAGGACCCCAAAGCGCTTTACACAACCAGTCATCCACCCATCCACACATTGGTGATGGCAAGCTACATTGTAGCCACAGCCACCCTGGGGCGCACTGACAGAGGCGAGGCTGTCGGACTCTGGCGCCACCAGGCCCTCTGACCACCACCAGTAGGCAAAAGTGTTAAGTGTCTTGCCCAAGGACACAACGACCGAGACTGTCCAAGCCGGGGCTCGAACCGGCAACCTTTCGATTACAAGGCGAACTCCCAACTCTTGGGCCACGATCGAGGATTCATCACAAAGTGCAAACGTGTCTCCTGAACTGGAAGGCCAGATTAGATTCAGTGAAACCAAGATGGCAGGAGGACACAAGTCTAGAAAAGGCTTGGAGTGGCTCATGATCTGAAGCATTTGTTTATGATTGTGGTTTGTCAAACTACAGTTGAGCCCCGTGTACAAAAACGGCTTGCGAGGACTCGCGAAGATGGAAAAACTTGGAGAATCTCACATCGTTTCAGCCTTTATGCCATTTTAACCAGTTAACAGCTGGTGGATGAAGCTCCAGTTTATGCAAACGTGATCTTGTCAGTTTGTTTTTTTTGCCTTACACAAAAATTCCTCTCATTGGAACATTTGCATGGTTTCTTTATGCTGATGAGTGTACCGTGATGGAGTAATTCGTGTGAGATCGGAACCACAGTCTGTCTTCCTGTAATGCTGACAAGTAGAGCTGGGCGATATATCGGGTTTTTAAAAAATATCGATATATTTTTATACGAGATATAAGATGTGACAATATCCTTTATATCGATATAGTCTATGTTACGTTATAACTATACTTGTGGAGCCGCAAGTTTGCCTCTCTTTAGTCCACTTTTGTCTTTACGCAACATTACTCGGCCTCGCCCCTCCTTCACTGAACACAACTCCCCCTCCTCCCCCATCGCTTCACCTGCAGGAAGCGACAAGATGGACACGGCAAATCTCCGTTAACGAGTTACTGCGCATCGCCCCGTGCGTGGGGCTGGACGCCGTCAACGTGTTAGCTAGCTAACCACGCTAACGAGCTAACCACGCTAACGCCATGCAGCCCAGAGGCGCTGCACGGCCTAAAATCCTTTCATTTTCTCAAAAGTTGACAGCGCGCCTTATGTATGAATTCTGGTTGTGCTTGATGGCCACGAACAGATTTTATGTGGTACACAGCGCTCAGCAATCTCTCAAAAAATGTTTTAGTACGACTTTGGTAAGCTACGGTGCTGCACCGGTTGATGGATTGTCAGAGCATTACGGCTACCGAGGAGCCTCGCGGAGTGATAGGTACTGTGCTTCAACGTAATATTACCCTACTGTGTATAAGGACCATAAATGGCACCTGTTAAGAGACGTGGTTACGAAGAGGATTTCAAACTCAATGCTGTCAGTCACACAGTAGAAGTTGGGAACAGAGCAGCTGTGAAATCTGTCTTTGTTATTATGCTCTGCGTCTTTTAGTTTACATTTTGACTGCACAATTATGAGCTTTTTGTTATGCACAAAAACAACATTGTTTTCTTTTATTTATGCAACATTATTATTTAATAAATGCTCATAATTTATTTTTGAGTAAATTTTATGTACATCTACGCTGTATGTTAATAAAAGTGCCTGTGTGACATCTGGGACACAGCTTTGACTAAGAACTCTCTTTTTGTTCTTACTTTATGGCTTAAAATGGCTTAAAAAATATCGAGATATGAATTTTGGGTCATATCGCCCAGCCCTACTGACAAGTACAAGCTTTTAGCAATAATTTAAGTACATTTTTACTTGAATGGGTATTTATATATATATATATATATATATATATATATATATATATATATGAGTGTACCGTAATGGAGTAATTCGTGTGAGATCGGAACCACAGTCTGTCTTCCTGTAATGCTGACGAGTACAAGCTTTTAGCAATAATTTAAGTACATTTTTACTTGAATTGGGTATTTACACTATGAACCTCAAGAAGGTTCACAGACCTCATGTGCAGATGAGTGAAATATAGCAAGTATTTATTCAGGCTGAGCTTGGAATTTAAAGCCTGTTGCACAGTGATAAAAGTGGTAGTGTTGAGTGTTTAGATGCAATAGAGGTTATAAATGTAGCTGTGAGAATTAAAACGCCTTTGAATTTAAGCGTAGGTGGTCTATTGTCATCACTTCAGCACAGGGTCTTTAAAGAGGTCAAATGTTTTCTGAAGAGCTCTCCAGAAAGATGCAGAAATATTTTCAGATGAAGAAGAAATTCCACATTTCTGTAACACGTCTTAAACCTACTGGTTTGAGAGCTTCATCTCCAGTCTTTTTTTTCCCTGGGTGAATCTTTGAATGCAGGAATGCTTTTATGCTGAAATATTATTTAAGCTTTCCTTTTTAACCAAGGTTATGGGGAACAAAGAGCTCACTGACTACACGGAGGTAGCAGACGCTGACACATTTTATTTGGGTGTCAGAAAGGGGGCGAAACAGTTTGAATACGCTGCTTAGAGATTGTAATGATATTTGATCGCTGACAGCTCTGAAGCACCTTTATTTTATTTTTGATC
Organism: Neolamprologus multifasciatus; assembly: GCF_963576455.1. Classification (NCBI taxonomy): domain Eukaryota; kingdom Metazoa; phylum Chordata; class Actinopteri; order Cichliformes; family Cichlidae; genus Neolamprologus; species Neolamprologus multifasciatus. The sequence continues at coordinate 6,012,124 of NC_140445.1, forward strand.
TCCTGTCCTAAGCAAAGGGTCGGTCTTCTGATTATTTATTTTTGTAAAGAAGATATTTCAGTTTGACCCGTGGAAGTTATAAATCCTCTGCTAACAGTTCACCTGTGGAGTCCTTCAGGTCTCGGTTCATGCCACAAATCTCAGAAAGCTCAGTTTTCTATGTGTGTGACTAAAGGCAGACACGTGAACACCCCATAGCTCACGGTCGGTTCACTAGTGGACGTATGAGTGCTTAGGCGACCCACTAAGGCGCCGTGTCATACATCAGCTGTTGTCTTCACCTCCTGTTGGTGGTTGTAAATTTCACCTGATACTCACTTTGCATCGCTAATGGTTGTTTCGACTATGCTAAACTTCACTGAGATTCCACAATCTCTGGTCACCACGTTGCTGCTTGTCTCTTCCTTTTTCTAAGCCCCTTTACGGTCCTTTCTTGTAAGAACTATAAGAATACAAATAAGAGAATCCAGGTTTTATCTTAAATAAGAAAGTTAATTTTGTCTTTTGTGCAATACCTGTTTCCTTTTCCTTTGCAATGGCACAAATAACGCTTTTTAAACTTATAAAATCCACTAAATGAATCCATATAAGAGACTCAGCCAAATGTGCTTCATTACTTAAATCCTGCACAGAACAGAATTCTTGTTAAGAAAATACTTTCGTCTTGTCCTGAATTGGGTAAGATGAGCAAGATGGAGGGAAAGTGCTAACAGCTCCTCAAAGGTCAGTTGATTTATACATGTTTTTATTAGTTCTTTAGTTTTAAAGATAAAGTAATTTTAGCTGAAAATGTAGCAATTAGGGATGCAACGATACCAATTTTTTCAAACCGATACGATACCGATACTTGGATCTGAGTACTTGCCGATACAGAGTACAAAAAATGATACTTCTACCACACACACACACACAAATGCAATGAATTGGAAGACAGGTTTTATTATATTCTCTGCCGATAAAAAATAAAATCTTAATAAAAATGACCACAAAAAAATTTCAAGTGAAAAATAAGCACTTCTGTTAAATTATTGCAGTCTCCACATTGTAATTTTACAAAATATCACTGAACTATTGGCACTATCTCGAGCTTTCAGAATAATAAATAAACACTTCTGTTTGGAATAAAATAAATACAAATTAGGTTTGCGAATAAATTAAACTTTTAAATTATTGCAGAGTGTCCATATTGTAAACAAACAAACAAAATAATTATTATAAAACAAATAATAAATAAAATAATAATTGGCCCCTAGTGGCCAATCTAAAAAACTACAAAAGAAATGACAAGCCACCCTCTGATTAATGAAATAAGTTCGTATCGGTTCATGGTATCGGTTAACTTTTACGAGTATGAGTACACACACATTTTACAGTATCGGTACCGATACCCGATACCAGTATCGGCACCGATACCAATACCAGTATCGGTACCGATACCGATACCCGATACCAGTATCGGTATCGGTGCATCCCTAGTAGCAATAAAATTTAAAATGCACGTCCACTGGTTACTCTTCTAAGAAGTATTTTTCGGACTGTATATTTTCACTGTGTTCATTTTGACAGTAAATTTTGATTTGCGTTTTAGTCGTAGTCTTTTGACTAAAATGCTCTTCAGTTTCAGTCAAATTTAAGTTGTCTAATCTTATGATGTTTAAAAATTTGAAGTCTTTCAGTTGATTAGAACATGCTGTAGGTATTACAGGTATTGCACTGCAGTGGTTTGTATCATATCTATCTAATAGACTCCAATTTGTGCATGTAAATGGAGAGTCCTCTTCACACACTGAGGTTAATTATGGAGTTCCACAGGGTTCGGTGCTAGGACCAATTCTGTTTACATTATACATGCTTCCCCTAGGCAGCATCATTAGAAGACATAGCATACATTTTCACTGCTATGCAGATGACACCCAGCTCTATCTGTCCATGAAGCCAGATAACACACACCAATTAGTTAAACTGCAGGAATGTCTTAAAGACATAAAGACTTGGATGGCCACTAACTTTCTGCTTCTCAACTCAGATAAAACTGAGGTCATTGTACTCGGCGCTGAAAAGCTTAGAAATATGGTATCTAAGCAGATTCTTTCTCTGGATGGCATTACCTTGGCCTCCAGTAACACTGTGAGGAACCTTGGAGTCATTTCTGACCAGGATATGTCCTTCAACGCACATATTAAACAAATATGTAAGACTGCGTTCTTCCATTTGCGCAACATCTCTAAAATTAGAAATATCCTGTCTGAGAGTGACGCTGAAAAACTAGTTCATGCATTTATTACTTCCAGGCTAGACTACTGCAATTCATTATTATCAGGATGTCCAAAAAACTCACTGAAAAGCCTTCAGTTAATCCAAAATGCTGCAGCAAGAGTCCTGACAGGGACTAGAAAGAGAGAGCATATTTCTCCTGTTTTGGCTTCCCTTCATTGGCTTCCTGTTAAATCCAGAATTGAATTCAAAATCCTGCTCCTCACATACAAGGTCTTAAATAATCAGGCCCCATCTTATCTTAATGACCTTGTAGTACCATATCACCCTATCAGAGCACTTCGCTCTCGCTCTGCAGGCCTACTTGTTGTTCCTAGAGTATTTAAAAGTAGAATGGGAGGGAGAGCCTTCAGTTTTCAGGCCCCTCTTCTGTGGAACCAGCTTCCAGTTTGGATTCAGGAGACAGACACTATCTCTACTTTTAAGATTAGGCTTAAAACCTTCCTTTTTGCTAAAGCATATAGTTAGGGCTGGACCAGGTGACCCTGAATCCTCCCTTAGTTATGCTGCAATAGATGTAGGCTGCCGGGGGATTCCCATGATGCATTGAGTTTTTCCTTTCCAGTCACCTTTCTCACTCACTATGTATTAACAGACCTCTCTGTATTGAATCGTATCTGTTATTAATCTCTGTCTCTCTTCCACAGCATGTCTTTATCCTGTCTTCCTTCTCTCACCCCAACCGGTCGCAGCAGATGGCCGCCCCTCCCTGAGCCTGGTTCTGCCGGAGGTTTCTTCCTGTTAAAAGGGAGTTTTTCCTTCCCACTGTCGCCAAAGTGCTTGCTCATAGGGGGTCATATGATTGTTGGGCTTTTCTCTGTATCTATGAAGCGCCTTGAGGCGACATTTGTTGTGATTTGGCGCTATATAAATAAAATTGAATTGAATTGAATTGAATTGATTAAAATACAAAATGTTTTTAATGGTGAGAGTTGCTCCACACAGTTTATAAAATGTCTTACTTCCCTTGACTTTAAATGCAGAGTGTGTCCACATGTTTACTCTCTTCCTTCAAATCGTTGTAGCGTAATCAGTTCTGATTGGATCTTGTCTCTCCAGAATATTTCCATCTCGTTTTTATTTATCGACAAAAAGTCATCATCGTTTTTTAACTTGGCTGTTATGTTGTTTTTGTGAGGAAACAAAGAGTCACTGATGAAAATTATGACGAAAAGTAAGAAAAGTCAACAAAGTTCATGCTGGTTTCGTGCCGTGCTGTGGTTTCATTGTCTCTAAACAGCTGTGAGATGCAGCTGGAATTGACCTTAATCAGTAGTAGAAATCAAAACTAGTCATTTTATCCTCTATTTATTATAAAATATTGCTCAGTGATGCTTTAGACCTTGATTTTAATAGGTTGCCAATGTCAGTGACGGACTCTGATGGGCTTTAAAACCCTTTACAAACAAAAATGAGTCTAGTGTAATATTGTGCTATCACCTTCTGTTAGCTACCATATGGAAGCAACATATTTCAGCGGTTTTTTGTGAAAGGTTGAAGGTCGACAACAAATTAACAAGAACTGACTTATTTAAAAATTTTTTGCCACTGACGTATCAGTGAAACGACTGTAACGTGAAACTAGACGATCACAGCGTCTGTATTCTGACTTCAGCACGAAAAGTCTCACAGAGACACAGAAACTTGTAAGAAATCCAGCTGCTGCTGCTCATTGGTGCGGCCTGCTGGATGAATGAATCTTTGTTTGAATGGGGAAAACTGCTGGAGAGGGATGGGCGGGAAGAGGCGGGGAAGAAAGCCACGATGGGAAGTTGGAGAGGAAACGGAAACGAGGGTGAACAGAATAAGCATGAAGAGAGAACCTGGGGACAAACTCTAGTAAAACCAGCAGATCCCTTTCATTACACATGTCTGTAATTCTCTGCCAGCGGATGTTTTCTTGTGGATTCGCAGCGTTTTCCCCCAGGTGTTTAAAAAGCCTCGAGCTGAACGCTGGTGTGCAGACGGGGTTAAAATGTGTCCAAAATGTTGCCTGCTGCTTTACATGCTTCAGTTGCATGTGTGCTTATTGTCAAATATAATTGTGTTAAGTATAGACACACACACACACACATATCTACTTCACACTGCAGGCTTGTTCGGGCTGTGGCAAGGGGACAGTGCATGGGAAGTGTGAACAGTAGAAGACCAGACAAAATGACATGTGTTCGCCCAAGGGGCTGGCACAGTAATTGTGTGTGTGTGTGCGTGTGTGTGTGTGTGTGTGCATATGGTGGTGGTGTTTGAGTGTGGTGTGTACTGCGCCAACCCTGCTGTTTACCATGGGGGATTTTAGAAGAATTGTAGGCAGCTGGCAAGCCCCTTCAGTTTGTCTTTTTTCCCCTCCCTGAGTCTGTCGCTGTGTGTAGCAGTAGCCTGCCCCTCACACGCTTGCACTCCTTACGTGCATGGATTTGATGTACCACAATGGTTTTAACAAAATAGGCAATTTCCTTCATGAAAGGAAGCAATACTTTACCTCTTGCAGCTGGAATACAGGCTTGCTACATGTTGATCGGAACTTAAAGCTACATTAAAAAATATTTTCCTGGTTTTAAAAAAAAAAAATCTGACTTAATATCAGTGTGAATCACAAAGCAGGCTGCAGAGAGAGAAGAATGGCACCCCTCCATTATGTTTGTCCCATTTTCTGAAATGAAATTCTGGGATGTGGTGATCACACCTGCACAATGCACGCTGAAAAGCAAAATTTAGCAGCGAAATCCGTATTTGTCTCCTGAACATGACCGAGAAGCTCATTGGACGGAAGGCGCCGGGTGATCAGTTGATCCTTTCCTCTTGGTTTGGGGGTGTAATTGTATCAAAACTTTGACTCTAGTTTCTTTGTCCTTTTCTTGCTCTTTTTTTGTGTTAGTTTTTTGATAAAAACATAAGCACAGCCACAGTAAGACTGCTCGCTGGAAAAGCGAGGCACCCTTATGAAGCCTCGAGCTGATTTTGTTTTTGCCGTCGCCGTCTTGGCGCTTTGGAATCGGACGTGACAAGCGAGGGGCGCATCTGTCTGTGGAACAGAACTCAATGTTTTATTCAAGCGTTTGATCGCAGTGAACACTCCCCTGATCGCTTTCACAGAATAAGGGATCAGAGGGACGTTTTTCCAGAGACTTCTATACAATCGGGAGTCTTTTTGGAACCAGAGGAATCGGCCCCTGCTGGTCAGTGTTGGCTTCAGTTTTCAGACCCTAAAGCTGCATCCATCGTTTACACAGTCAGTGGTTATAAGCAGACTCCTACTGTACCAAACAGTGAAATTATTAGTTTCAATATTAAAGGGTTTTTCAATAGCGTGCCACTTTGGTGAGCTTGTGTTGCTGCAGTAAAATTAAATTTGCATAAATGGGAAGAATCAAGTTTGAATATTAATGACTAATACGATACTTTTCTTTGTTATTCTTCTTTTCTTGTAGAGCTCTGAGGTTGGATTTTGGAGCGGCTCACTCACTTTTCTATAGTTCACTAGTCCTTAAACTTTTATTACTGGTAGTTACCATTTGGAGCTACCGTCAGTTTCTAGTTGGCCACAGCTGGCCGTCCTTACTGGGAGTTAATTATTACCATTATAGTTCATTTTTAGCTTCAGTTTATCACTAGACTTTTAATTACTTTATCAACTTGGCATCAAGGCATTTGCACTGAGTACACATCAGCTAGTTACCGTTAGCTGCCAGTATGGAGCGCAGTAGCTGGAGTGGCAGTGAGAGTCCAGGGGAGGACATGGACAGACTGAGTGATTCTGGAGGGGACAAGACCATGGATGGGGACCCCGAGGGAGTTTGGAGCCCGGACATCGAGCAGAGCTTCCAGGAGGCCCTGGCCATCTATCCGCCCTGTGGAAGGAGGAAGATTATACTGTCGGATGAAGGGAAGATGTACGGTGAGTTATGGGAAATCAGGGCTGGGTATAAATCAGTACAAGTTACTGACACTTCAAAAACTGAAAAAAAAAGGTCTTTTTCTCATATCAGTGTAGATAAACAATGAAAAACAGTTTTACTCCTCGCTTAATAAATGTTTCTATTGCTTTGGACTGTGAGTTACGGGAACTGTTGTGAAAGTGCGATGCGCCCTGTGTGCTTTGTTTTGGTTTCTTCACGAAGGCGCAAACAAACAGAGGTCACTTCTTTGTGTCGTTCTACAACCGTGGGCCATATTTAATAAGTGTGAATAATTTCGATAGTTCGTCACTAATTCACACGGTATATGTGGTAGAATGTGATATAAACACATTGGCTGAGCTGTTGAAATGTTTGCTGTTGTGTCAGACGGTGCGAATAACGACATAGACGGCTGTGGCGGAGGCTCGTCGCGCAGGGCAAAGTGTCAGAGATGCAGGGGGAGAAAAGAGCCGTAAAAGAGAGGAAATAGAAGCAGGCTATAGGTGCGCAGTGTGTGTGAGCGTGGGACTAAGAGAGAGAGTACTTATATGTGTGTGTGTGTGTGTGTGTGTGAACTAATAGAGTGATGAACAGATGGTTCTCTGGCTGCCACCAGCTGCGTCCCCCCCTCCCTTTCACCCTGTTGTTTTTCTTTTTTCCTCTCTTTCGTCGTATCGCTCTCTCGTGAATACTTCTTGAGTTTTGGGAATCGAGAGAAAATCAAAATGAGTAACCCAAATATGAGATAGTTATTTCCTCTCATATAGGTTAAAGGTCCCACACAGACTAGAACGCTAAATATGAGCCCCGAAAGAGGGCGGCCATATTTGTTTGTCCCATTAGTGAGGTCAGGTCCTGTTCATGGGTGATCTGGCTTACAGTCTGTGTACCAGTGCGTCTCTAGGGTGTTTGGTTAGGTTAAGGTCAGGACTTTTTAAAGCACCTTAAAGTTATACTTTTAAAAACTTGTGAATTGTCCCAACGTCACAGTTTCCTTCAACCATATCGGAATTTTTGCAATTTTAGCGAATCGTCTTCTTTTTTTAGCTTCATGTTTGTGGTGGCGGCACTCCGTCTCTATTTCACTCTTCTGTACCACCTTTAGGAGTCAGTCCGGCAACATGCATTTGAAACGCGAGCAAGTCCAGGTACTTTTCTTGCAAAAAAGATGTTTATTGAAACTTTTAATTTACATGGCAAGACTCGGTCAAAAAACTGTGTTGCTTCCAGCTTATCCGACTCCCCAACTACGTAATTACAGTGTGCCGGAAGCCCAAAATACTAAAAAGCGCATTAGAATGTCGCACTTCTATATTCTATACCTTTAACAAAACAGTATTTTGAAATTAACTAGAAATTATATTCTTAACATCAAACATGTATATTTCTCCTCTAATCATTTTACCAGCACCAATAAAATTAACCTTTAATTGGCTCTTACAATGTTGTTGTTTTGCTTCAGCAGTCCTTTTCTTTGAAACCCCAGAGACACAATAAGAAGAGTTTCTAAGCCTCTAAAACAAACTTATGTAACATTAGTGCTATGATAATCTATGAGGAACATGAGCTACTATAATTAGATGTCTTAAAACAACAGCACTAATGTTGTGCGTGCTGGTATAACTCAGTGGTTGAGCAGGTGACTTATTTGCTAAAAGGCTTCTGGGTTCGAGTCCGCCCTGGGCCATTTCCTGTGTGTTGTTCCCCTTGCTCTCTCTCTCTGCTGTTCTACTGTGCTGTCCAAAATAAAGGTGAAAATAAAGTTAATACATTTTCTGATGTGTAGATCCGGCCACGTGTGTTGTTATGGAGGGCTATGGAACAAAAATAATCTCGCTGCATTATTTGGCTGAGTTGTGATGAATACTGTAAATCAACAGTCACCAGCTTTCAACAGAAATGAGTCATTCTGGTCATTCATGGATGCACTGCTGTTGTTCTCTGAATAGAGCAGAAACAGAGAGAGGTGTACCCAAAAAACCCTAAACGCTACGGACATGCACAGATTGGACGCGGCAGCGCTCTCCTGTCGCGTTGACGCTAAACCTCGCGATCGACCTCCTTTGTGTTCCCGATCAGTTGCCGATCAATCAGACTCATTCTGTTCTCTGCCTTGGTGGCATGTTCGGTTGTTTACCTTGTCGACTCTGTGTGCAGGTTGTTGACACGTTTATCATGGTGACCTAATCGAGTTAGATGGTGTCTGTTTGCAGAGGCAGAGCAGGAAAGGCGAAATGGCAAGAAGGGACGAGCAGCATTTGGCCACAGAGACCAGAGGTTTTAATCATTGCCTACAACATCTGTGCTAACCGGAATTATAAAAAAGTATCTAGTTTATTCTAATTTTTAGCTAATGGAGCTCGCAGGATCGAATAGGCTCTTATTTTATTTCATGCCTGGTGTGTAATCGGGCTCTTGAGGCTTTGTTGAGTTTGTTTTGTTTTTTAATGATTTTTCTGCTTTTTTTTCCTGCTTGCACAGAAGCAAAATACAAGCTTAGTTATTAAAGGCAAACTTAAGCATCTTTAAGGGTAGATTCGCTTTCTTTGACATTACATTAAGGCACACTGAGTGACTGGTAAGTTGTCTTACAGTACAGAGGAGAAACGGGTAATATCTGATAGGCAGGGGACTACTGCGGTTCTAGAAACACCCCCCACAGGGTGCAGGAAAATGGAGTGAAATGTAAAAGAAGAAGAAACGGGTACAAAAAGTGCCGGGATAAACTTAGCGGATGAGAAGCTTAGAAACATCATAATGTGGGTGCATATAACAGGGAATGAAAAGGCGAATAATGGCTCTATTATCCTTGGGAAAGATGCATCGAAAGTACAATATAATGACCAGTGTCTTTGTCTCCTACATGTCCTATAGATCTACTGACTAATGTCTCTTCAGCGGCGAGCATGCTCAAACCAGCTATGTCACAGGGGGCTTTACTTATCGAGAATAACAGTGGAAGAAGTATAGACTGTGACACATGTTGGCAAACGTTTTCCAGTCACATGGCGTCATACACACCGACATTTTCTTCATTGTAAAAATGTAATCGTCTTAAACTCGAGGTTGCTTGACATCCTTCATCGGGGCTGAATGGGTTTGGTTCTTTCCAGTCGACATACCAACAACGTTGCAAAATCTTCAACGAACTTCAGAGAAACCAGTTACTCGACTTATATATATATATGACTCATTTTGAAGATACTCTTCATCTTCCCCTAAGACAAAGGGCTAGCTACCCTTCTGCCTTTGTCTCTTCATTTCGAAATCCTTTAGATGGCGAGGAATTTAATCCTCACGTGCCCGATGCGTCTGTATTTTTTAAATGTTTCTTCCTGTGTGTGCGTTACTGTACCCCGCTGATGTATCTATATTGTTTTTTACCTTCTTAGGGGCTGTAACCTACCCAAGTTTCTTTTCCAGTAATAATAAAATACAAATCATAAGACTCACTAAATTTCAGGCTCTACTTTATGTGACGTTATTAAGAGAAAAGTTCCTCAAATCTCCGCTTTTTTCAGCTACATTTGTCTTTATTTCTAATAAATCACATAAAAGTAGAGAAATGTCTTTTTAAAGGATAATTCAGTAGAAAACAAATTTACTCTTAAGCCAGTGTCTGGTCAGATTAGTGTGGTTTTCACTATGTGATCAGCAGTGCTGACAAGCTTTAAGCACAACACCCGGATCTTATCACCTTATGGTGAACATGTGCGCGAGCACGGGTCTGCATTAGCATTTATTTAAGCCCTGTTTGGCAAATGGAAATCTGGTAGCCTTCGCTCTCCTTTTAGCTGTCTCCACAAACACTTTTAAAAGGAAATATCTGGCTTTTTTTTTAAGCTGCTAAATGCTCTCCAGCTAGTCTGTGACTTCGGCCGTCAAAGCTGACGCGTGCTGCTGCGAGTGACAGGATTTATGAGACCGAAGGAAAAGAAAGAGACGCAAAAACAAAGCGTCCGAATCCCCCACAAATAACGAGTCGTCTTAGACCACTGTAATACGAAAAAAACATTTTTTAGTCCACGTTTAATTTCAGTGTGCACTGTAACTAAATCGGAATAAACTGGAATTAATACTGAAATTTTGGAGTGGTTTCAGAATAAAAGGAGAAAATGAATATTAAAGGCTTTATTTGTTGTCAGAGTTGAGGGTTTAAGTCTTTTACTGGTTCTATCCTCACAGCTTCTTCGTCATGTTGCATGTTTTAATCATCACATTATTCCGTTCCCTGACAGTGGCAGTCGTGAGAAACTTAACAAAATATCACATTATTATCAGCACTTTGAAAAACAATATTTACACGGCGCTGGGAACACTCAGTCAACACTTCTTGGTTCCTTTGAAACAGGTCGGATACCGTGATGCGCTACATATTACGGTCGTCCAACATCAGAGTAAGTCGATGTTACCAAATCTCTGCAGGTGGCATCACCTGGCAGTAAAAGATTAACAGGATTTGGTTACTCTTTAAAAGAACTGGCAGCTTGTTTGTAATAAATGAAAGATTAACTTCAGCCTGCACCAACCAGGATTTCAGGGATTGTGCCTTGGAGGACAAAGGGAAGAGCCTCAAATGGAAATCCTAAAGGTTTAGCACTTTAAAAACTGCTTTTTGGATGTAACGAACAGAAACTCCCACAAAGCTGCTGTGAATCCAGGCTCTAGGCCAGTGTTTGGCCCCTGTGGTCTCTGAGGTCTGTCCAGGGTACACAACAATACACACCACTCAACTCCAGCCTTGTTAGCGAGCGCGGTCAGCGAGGCCTTGACCTTATTCTGAAAGGGGTTTTGAGCTATTCTATAAAGCAGCTGAAGCTCTTAATCACCCCACTAAGAGAGTGACGGCGTAACAGTAATGTACTGCGGCTAGCGGACAGGAAAGAAAAGGCGCATTTCTAACCACACAAAGTGCAGGAAGCGTCTGATTTAGCTTCTCCTTCTCACTCGTTCTGCCTCGTACCACCTCGTACCACCTCGTATGCACTTTCGTATTGTAACCCCGTGTCGTCGTAGCGTTACGTCACCAACCCGGCTCTTGTTTCGTGTGTTTTCCGGAACTTTTTTCGTGTTCTCGAATCAGCTATAAATGGTTCAGAATCACATAACAAACATGTAATTTCGTTACTTTTCTTTCCCAGTTTGTCGTCTCCATTAATATCGGCTTGCACGCGGTGGCCTCAGCCTAGAGATAGGGAGCTGGGGGGAGCACGGGGGTTGCTTCTGTTCGTCACGGTTAATGACCATCTGACTTTGGCCTTGAAGTCTTTCACTGGGCAAGTAGAGAGAGATGGAGACAGAGAGTGGAAGAGGGAGGGAGGGAGCAGACGGGAAGCCCATTCACTACAAGAGGGACAGAGGAGGGGGGAAAAGGAACAGCCAGAACACAGGATGGATGGATGGCCGAATGAAGGGAGGGAAGAAAGTGTGTTTGTGTGTCCGTGCGTGCGCGTGTGTGTGTGCGCTGGACAGTTTTTGAAAGAGAGGGAGGGTGAGAGTGAGGGATGTGTGCCGCAGGGTTAGTGAAGGATGATAATTCACCGTTAAGCCTCCTAGAAAGACCAGCTGGCCCCTCTGGAGTCAGATGTCAGCCTCCACAGCCAGGACTACTCAGTGTGTGTGTGTGTTTCTGTGCACGCGTTCACAGCACGCACTCATGTTTGCGTATACATCTACGTGTACCGTGTGTGCGCGTCCGCGTGCTGTCGTCAGTCACAGCTTTCGACTGCTCGAAGGAAAACACCTGCATGGTGAGCTGTAGATTTTATCAGTCTAAGCTCCATATCTCAGCGAGAGTGGGACTGCTCAGACACACACACACACACACACGCATGCACACACACCATCTGCTAGTTAGTTAGGGCTATTGTTGCAAGCCATTTGGGTAGTGTGTAGAGGTTTGGCTTTGTGCTGATCTTGACCATCAGTTGGCCAGCTGGCCCGACTTTGGTTTTCCACTTGGTTGCAACAGAGAACAGATCGGGAGCGAAACCAAACCAAACCAAACTGAACCGCATTTGCTTGTTAGCAAATAAAATTACAGTCAAATTACATAATTTCCTGAAATCTGTAAAATGGTCTGTCGTCCTTAATTCCTAAGGACTGTAAAGCTGTAATATAGCCAGGCAGGCCTAAGTTAATGTGTGCAAACGACCCCTCCCCTTCGCAGTTTCTCTGCATGTAAAAGTTGTGTTTTTCTGCTTTGTTTCTCACTGCCTCCCTCTCCCTGGCTAATCTATACTAGCCAGGTCATGCTGAGTCTGCTGTGCTCCCCATTGAATGGGTTGAATTATTCAGCATCGTAAGCGTGCGTGCGCGCGTGCGTGTCTTTATGTGTGCGTGTATGTGTGCACGCGTAAACACGGGTACAGCTGGCCTGCTGGCTCCTTTAATCAGGGGACGGCCGGTCCGCATGAATGCCTGTATTGTTGGGTCATGTGTATTCAGGGCCGTGGCGTGTGTGATTTTATGTGCGTGTGTGTATGTGCGGACGGCTCAACAGGGGTATCGGTGATTACAGCGTTTCTATGTGAAACTGCACGTCAACCGGGCCGCTGGGTCAACAGCTCTAAATCAGCCGCTAAGTTGTTTGTCAGGGTCGTATGATTTCTGCGTGCGATTGTCCTCGTAAACGAAAGAGCGGTCAAATGGGGTTTAACGTGCATGTGGGCACGCATAATGTTTCATTACTATGTTCTGTGTCTTGTGCCTGCAGGTCGAAACGAGCTGATAGCCAGATACATCAAACTCCGAACGGGGAAGACGCGAACAAGGAAACAGGTAATAATGGGAGTGCGCTTTAAATCCAGTCATGCCGCCTACAGTATGGATCGCCACGTATCCCATTATATAAAGAGTAGCTTGGGGAAAAAAAAGATCTCCAACTGTCGGAAAAAGCACAGAGATTTAAAGAATATTGTTTCCCCGATCAGCTGTTGATTCAGCAGTGCAAAAAAAGCCCCTTCAGGTGCAGCTACAGTCAGCTATACTCAGTGTTGGGGAGTAATGGAATACATGTGTTATGTATTTAAAATGCATAATATGAGTGACTGTGTTCCAATACAGTTACCGTTTAAAAAGGTGGAATTCAGAATACAGTTACTTTGTTGAAATAAAGGGATTAAACAGTGGTCTTTTCCTGTTTCATGTCGGTGGAAACCCAAACAAAAGACGCATTAAGGCTACGTTCACACTGCAGGCGAAAGCGCATCAAATCCGATTTTTTTGACCCTATGCGACCCATATCCGATCATGGTGTGACAGTGTGAACGGCACAAATCCGATCTGGGTCACTTTCGTATGTGGTACTGAATCCGATACATATCCGATGTTTCAGAAAGCGACTGCTGTTTGAATGGTCAAGTCGCATTAAATCCGTCTTTTACGTCACTGACACAAGACAGACGCCAATTATCAGCTCCGGAGAAGACATCGCGAACGCTTCCTGGGCATCCGGTGAAACTGTTGTGAAGACAACGTTGGAGAAACGTTAACATTTTATTTGTACTGTATAATCTGCAGATTCTGACAGAAATCTGCAACTATCCTTTGAAGCACCGCTCCTCTAAAACAGCAATAAGGATCATTATTTTGTTATTTACATTATTATGTACATAACAAAATAACTTAAAGCAAAAATTGGGAAACGTGAAGTCCGAAGTCTTTATATTAAGGGCCATCAGGCAAACAATACTGTTTGCTCTGGGTCTAAACAGAGCGTGTTGTGTGTGACGTCTTCTTTTGCGCATGCGGGCCGCGTTGAGCGTTCACACTAGAGCGCGTTTGCTGTCGCATTTTATTTGTAGTGTGAACGAGCAGACAAAAAAATCGGATTTGATCAAAAAATCGGAATTGAGCATTAAGACCTGCAGTGTGAACGTAGCCTAAGAGGCTCTAATGCCTGTGTCTCAATCTCGCGGCCCATGTCACCCCTAGTTGCTGCCCGCATAAATGACGTGCTGAAATATTTTTAAAAATTATTATTCAAAAAATATTTAATATAAGGGCAATAGGCAGAGCGTTATAGGCATAGCCTTAAAGAATGTGAGTTCATGGGCAGTGTAGTCCGTGCTGCAGGGAGAATGGACTGCCATACCTGAGAAAAAGGTGAGTGGAAAAGTACGAGCTGTCATCGAGCAGAAACGGGAGCTGGAAGCATGTAAATATAATAATAACCACTGCAGCCAAGAAGAGTGCCTGACGAGCCCAGTTGTAAGTAAGCTATTAAGACTCGACTGTACACCGTGTTCGTGTTTTCCTCTGAAACAACAAGTTCCATTGGAGCAGCCTTTACACGCCTCTCTCTGTCCCTCGCTAGCAAAGTTGACCCAGACAACAAAGTAAAGCTATTTTTGGGCGATGAGCCCAACACGAACCCGACATAGTAGTCAGAAGTCCCTTTACTACGGTTCGGAGCCGCGGACCTGTTTTATATACACGCAGAATAGTTTTCTATACGAGATCGCTGTAAAAAGTGCAGCCTACCTAATATCCACCTACTGTTACTCAATTATATTAAGATTTAAACATCTAGTTCAGGGCTCTGCAACCTTTAACACCCAAAGAGCCACTTGGACCCGGTTTCAACGCAAAAGAAAACACTGGGAGCCGCAAATACTTTTTGAAATCTAAAATGAAGATAACACTGCATATATTGTTTTTATTACCTTTATGCTTTTTGTGAACAACTTAAGTAAGTAAAGTTTATTTATTAAGCGCTTTTCACAGACAGGCAGTCACAAAGCGCTGTACACAAATATTAAAATAAACAATACAATCAATAGACATTGATAGGAGTCGGACGCACCTGAGCAGCACCTGCAATCACGCCTCGCTGCCTTAAAGTCTGTGCTCCCTCTGCTGTTGTGTTGTCGGGCTGTGAGCTGAAAGCTACAGCCGGCTGTATGCGTACAGCAACCGTGTGTGAAAAGTGGTCAATAAAGAGATGCTGAAAAGTGTGTTCATGCAAACATCGTTGGGTCTGCCGTGATATGTTTACAATAAGACTTATGGTCCCGAACATCTGCGCACAGCGTCTGCAAATCGGGGCTTTCATCTTCACGCAGGACTGTAAGCTGTCATCTGTGAGGCATGAGCGTGTTTGTTTTAACATAGTTCATGGTGGAGCTGCTGACATAATGTGGATCCGAAGATCCATAATCGGCCTAGCTGGGGTTGAAAGTCTCGATAAATGCACGGCGTTTTGGCGGGTACACCGGCTTCCGCGAGTGTGACGCTTATTTTGAGCGATGAAAAAAATAATAAGATATAATTTTATTTTTATATTTAAATATCACAATAATCTTCCAATTTAGAACTACAAGTTAACAAAAAAGAACTAAACACAAATAAAATACACTTCAGCTAAATACTTCTAATTTATTTTCCAAACCACCCGGAGCCGCAAAATAAAGACTAAAGAGCCGCATAATAGCTGGCGAATAACCTTCAGTAATAGTAATAAATCACACAGCAATAGTACATTCATGTAGTTGTAAGAAGCATGATAATATATTAAGTAATCCAAAGTATTCAGAATACGTTACTCTCATTGGGTAACGTAACGGAATACGTTACAGAATACATTTTGGGGCATGTACTCATTTTAAAAGTAACCTTCCCAACACTTGCCACACTGGTTACTGATCCTGATTTTACTTGTATCATTGTTACCTCGAGGTAAAGATGTGTGTGCTTAGTAAAGCTCCGGTAAGTGTGATAGTGCAGCTGGAGCTGTAAGCCAGCATGCGCAAGCTAACCTCTGATGTAACTATAACTGTAGTTTTACCGACGACCAACCATCCTTTTATATTATATACACGTGCGTTCTGGACCTCATATAACTATGGTTATGTTCCATTGATGGATTTTAATTGGAGTATATGTGTATTATGTTATATTGTGTGCCATATATAATGTGTTTATTCTGCCGTTTCATTTCATTTTAACACAACGGTCGTCCAGTCAAATAAACTGTGTTGGAAAGTGTTGTGTTTGTTGTCACAACAACCAAATGTGACATCTTCTCTGTGCTACTAGAAAGGAAACCAGGAACGTATTGTCCGACTAACTGCCCAGCAGCTGCGCTACTGTTACAAGTTGAGCAATGATATAAATACAGGAGAATGATAAATTATACCACCTGTCTGTTTAGTCTGGATTTTTATTTCTTTTTTAATTATTGCATGTCAGTGACGTGTAATCTCAGTATCTGAGCTCTTGGCCCGTGTTCCCAGGTGTCTTTTTGCTTGCTCAAAAGATGTGCATAGATGGGTCTATTCACTGTTGTCAGGGGAGGTAGGTGTGTGTCTGTGTGTGCGTGTGTGTGTGCACCCTTCCAGTAGCAACAGTCCTTTCATAACCATGGCAACTCACTGTTTGGTTCTTCCACCTCTCCTTCCTACCCTTCAACCCCTCCTTCACTTCGTCCTCTCCTCTCGTCTCCTCTCCTCCAGGTATCCAGTCACATCCAAGTATTGGCCCGAAGAAAATCCAGGGAATTTCAGTCCAAGCTAAAGGTAAGAGACCGCACAGAAACATTTCCAGAAAAATCCTCTGCTGCTCAGGAAGTGTTGCTGTTTTTTTCTTTTCCAGTTTGTTTGCTATAAACACAGCTGATTAGTGAGGATTTGCTGTGATGACTACAGTGGATGGACAGAGCGAAAACAGCATCATCCACAGAACTGCAAACTGATTTTTCTACGTTAACACTAAGAATGAAAGAAAAATCACTTTTTAAAATCTCTCTGAAGCTGTCCTGAAGAAGCAGTGGGAATCTGTGGCTGGCTGCTTTGCTCTTTGCTTGTTAATGTGACGCTATAGCTGGGAGGACGCCTGTCACGTTGACACCAGTTTCCTAGGTGTATAATTAGGTCTGTTTAGGTTTTTCACTCTCTCATGTTTCCTCCTCTTCCTTTCATTCTCTTGTATCCATACATTATTTTGTCCTTGTCCTCTCTCTCTCTTTGAGTCTGTTAATCTCGTTCCCTTAGTATCTTGTCCTTCTTTCCCCCCTCTTTCCTTTTCTTCCTCACAGTTGGTTGTAATTAACTTTATGTAAAGCAACAAGCGAGCGCTTGTTTTCCGAGAAGAGCAGTCGGAATGAGAACAATTGTTTGCTTTCATAAAAGAAACAACAGATGGTTAATTGAAGTTTATAATAAAGGTTATTCAAATTCATATAGATCCTTTTGTTGATGATACACTATATGTTTAGGAAACACATTTGTGCACACACAAAAGAGTAGTGTAGCACAGTGATATTATGGTATATTAACCCTTTAAAGCCGGTC
Organism: Neolamprologus multifasciatus; assembly: GCF_963576455.1. Lineage (NCBI taxonomy): Eukaryota > Metazoa > Chordata > Actinopteri > Cichliformes > Cichlidae > Neolamprologus > Neolamprologus multifasciatus. Next base: position 6,029,585 of record NC_140445.1, read on the forward strand.
GGAGCGGGCACGCTCCGTTTTCCCTAACTATTTTTAAATCCCGGTAGCTCTGCAACCACGTAAGCTAGCGCAATCATTTTTTTTGCATATGAAACCGGAGGAGTTGTACTTACATGCTATGCCATCAGCTTGTCCTAAGTCCCGGCTTCCTTCCACATATTGCTTTGCAAAAATTGCATAAAAAGCGCTTGCAGCAACAAAAACATAATATTCCAGAAACACGCTTTGCCAAACCGATCAGCTGTTCATAACACTTCCTATGTTGGAATAGACGTCAGCGCGAACTATCGCATGTCCGCCATGACCTGCCTCAAACCGGAAGTCACGTCATTTTCGCGGAAATGTAGTTTTTTTTACCATCAGTGCCTTGTAAGTAGGGATGGGTATCGTTTAGGTTTTATCTGATACCGGTGCCAAACCGGTACTTTTGAAACGGTGCCGGTGCTTAAACGGTGCTCGAACCGGTGCTTAAAGAATGGAGAACACAAAATTGGTCCAAAAACCTCTCATGTTCAGCTGTTTTTTTTGTAAAAAGATAACAATGTTAGCCTTTTCTGCAGCTATGGGGCATATATGGTATCACTCTTGGCTGGAAGCAGTGCTTAAACAATGGAAAAAACAAAAACTTTGTCCAAAAACCTCTCATGTTTAGCTGTTTTCCACTTTTTCTTTGGTTATTTTAGCCTTTTTGGCCAGGGTGAAGGGAGTATCTGCCATCAAACAAGAAGACAGCCGCATGTAGCTATGATGATGTTTGCTAGTTCACCTTACATGCATTAATGTAATAACGTGGTTAGCCTACTCAACGTAAATTATACACGAACAACATTAAGCTACTCACGCAGAGAAGAACGGCTGCTGCTGCATCATCATCCTCATCATTTCTGCTACACTGGCAGGGCTAGGGGCCAGGACTCTACTCTTTGGGTTTTTGGGGGATGTTGCTAACTCTTCGTCCGATAACAGGCACCACACCTGCAGTAGATGCGCTTGGTGTGAGGTCTCGCAGCAAGCTATCAAATACGGCGCATTTTTCGGCTTTTAAAAAAAACGCTATGCGTCGCCAGGTGTTTCATCGGATTTCAGGTGTTACCTCCTTTCCACAGTATCACCTTAAAGCACTTGTTGCAGGCTGCTGAGTTTGCATCTTTTGCTGTGAAGTACAGCAAGACTTTTGACCGCTTCGCCTTGGGCATTTTTAATCCGTAGCTCTGCTCTAAAAGAACGTACGTACCTGGACCCGCCTACTATCCCCGGAAACGTAAAATGATTGGCTAGAATTCAAAGTGTATCACGTCTCAGGAAAAAAAAGCACCGAAATAAAGCACCGACATGTGCGCTGCTTTTCGGTCTGGTTACTACCGTTTATGTCAGAACCGGTGCCATCATGGCACCGGATACCGGTACCCATCCCTACTTGTAAGCCTATACTGGTGTTTTTAAAAGTTATGTTTGACTTTATGACTTTCTGTGTCGTTTCTGGGATGCTTAGAAATCAAATTGAACTGCTGAAAATAGTTTATTTTGATGCATATGCTGCTTTTTTTGCAAATTTGCACTATAATATTTATTTTCGTTTTTCCTGCAGTATATAAAAATTGGTGTATTTCAAAAATAAAACTATGAAGACACTCAAAATAAATTTCCTGTGGTGGGAAACTATTTTGTGCAACTTTTTTGTATTTACAGTTTTGAGGGATAAGCCTCTTAAATTTCTCTAACTAGAAATATATGTTAAAAAAACAAAAACGATTTTAATTTTTTTTGGTAGTTTATTGCACTTTGTTGCAATTTATGTAATTACTATGCACTTAATGCAGACATATTATTAAAATTTGGGCTATAATGGTTGTATTGATGTATATCAACTTGAAATGCTCCCAAAAATGGCTCCACAACATGTAAAAATATAATATAAGCTCTGGCGGACTTGGTTCTATGGTAGGTCTTAAAGGGTTAAGGTTACTGATACGGGTAGTGCCCCTTTAGCATGTCTCTAGTGTTGCTTTCTGATTTATTTATTTATGTTTTACCCCCCCTTAACAATTTTCTAATTGGTTACACATCTAATGACAAAAAGCTTCTAGTGGGGTATAAGTGACGATTGAGAGGAAGTACTTCTTTATGTGTCTATACATTAATTTCAGTTCTTGAATATTATACCTTTTAACCCACAAATAAGTCGGTAATTGTCAACAAAGGAGATGGAAAGACCTCTTTAACCGTAGACAATCTTACATGAGATCACGCCACTGATGATGCTTGCGAGTTCTTGGGCCGTGCATGTTTTATAACAGACAAACATGTGTATGTGTGAGTGCCAAAACAAAAATATGGAGCTGTAAATGAGCGCCACAGGTCTCCTATAAATGAACTGTGTGACAGCGGCATGTTTCCACCTAATCTCGACACCACGTGGCTTTCTTGAAGAGCTGCACGCATCTCTTACGTGACTGTAAAATGTGACGTGATTAACTGTGTATATGGATGGCTCTCATGGCCAAAAGGTTGTATGACAGTCTTTGGAGTAAAACGAAGGCTTGATCAGATGATTAGCCGGGCATTAGGTCACAGAGCCCGTCACTAATCCATTAAAATGAATTGACCTGTAGCCCCTGAAGGTTTTAATATTGATTATAGCAGTTCAATTCAATTTTATTTATATAGCGCCAAATCACAACAAATGTCGCCTCAAGGCGCTTCATAGATACAGAGAAAAACCCAACAATCATATGACCCCCTATGAGCAGCACTTTGGCGACAGTGGGAAGGAAAAACTCCCTTTTAACAGGAAGAAACCTCCGGCAGAACCAGGCTCAGGGAGGGGCGGGGCCATCTGCTGTGATTGGTTGGGGTGAGAGAAGGAAGACAGGATAAAGACATGCTGTGGAAGAGAGACAGAGGTTAATAACAGATATGATTCAATGCAGAGAGGTCTGTTAATACATAGTGAGCGAGAAAGGTGACTGGAAAGGAAAAACTCAATGCATCATGGGAATCCCCTGGCAGCCTACGTCTATTGCATCATAACTAAGGGAGGATTCAGGGCCTGTAGTTCTCTCAGGATCCCTTTAGCCAAAATAGGATTGTTATTCCATCTCCGCTAATTTATACATGGAAGGCCTGAGGCCTTTTAGGTCCCCCCTAACAGAACCTAGAAACCACCTGTGAGATTGATTAGGACAGAAATGGCAGGAAATGGGTTGCAAAGTAGCTTGTAGGGCAGGCAGCAACTGTTTCAGGTATCATAACATGCAAGATTTCCCTGTTGGTTGTGAAGATGGTTATCAGCTTAGCCGTCAGCGTACGTGGGCAGGGATTGAGATCGACTGAGCTACCGGTACTGCTGGCTGAGCTTGATCTTTTGTTCTGCCAAAACCAATGCTCCGGTGAGTTTCGGCGGAGTTTGTCCTCTTTGCCACCCTCTGTGCGTAACACTCGACCATTTAGAAAACCGAAATATTGTAGAAAAGTGGGAAGAATGGGGAAAGTGTGAGCTCAGTGTAGATCACAAGATACAAGATCATCAGATCGTCCACGCCTACGTGTGTCTGCTGTCCGAGTAACATTTGCCGCCTCGCAGATTTAATACATTTTCTGATCATCTATTAAAAATCTACGTATGCGACTCTTTGTGTGGATTTCACAATACTTCCTCATTCAACAGGATCATTGGTGATTTTGAAGGAATGAGTTGAGGTCAAGGTGGTTATCATACCCATATGGCTCCTGGTATTTAATATGAAAATCCAGCATGATTCCCATTTCAGTGCCTCCTATAATGTTATTACCTCCCCTAGGAGGAGAGATTTCTCTCAGTGCCAATTAACTTGAGTGAAGCAGCCAATTAGTGATTCTCCAGCTATGGCAGTGGCTCTAATTCCATTTCTTTCAGCTGTTTCATGAGTTTCGTGCTGCCTTTTTGTTCACGTTATAAATAAGCCCGCACCATCAAGCTTATAAATCTGCTATATGTTATCGTTTGCCCCGAGGCAGCAGCTCTGATCAGCAATGTTCACCGCGCCGTGTGAAGCACATTCGGCTGCGCTGTACACTTTGTGCTCGCCGCTCACCACTCACGTCGCCGTGATTTTCCCTCGAGGCCACAAGCAACATCACCACACCCAAACGACACGCACAAAAAGACAAAGCCCTGTCCCCTGAATCGCTCTGAAACGTCACAGGGACCGTTTTTTACAAAGCAAGAGATTTAGATATAAAAGAATGTAGTCTGACCCTGATAAGGGTGTAAAAGAAGCTCCTGTAATTGTTCGCTCGGAGCTACACGGTGTTTTGTTGGCAAATGAGCTGCTCCGTGTTGGGCAGTTTACTTAAATTGCTGTACGTTAATTTGCGCAATCAAAAAGTAGCAGGAAAGTGGCAGCCTGATCACATCCAGTCACACAGGGACAGTGTTTTCCCCTCGAGCTTTAATATTTAAGATTCCATTAGTCAAGACAATTCAGATTCTTCTTCTCAGTTTCATGAATTTTCCGGCTTTTTATGACTCACTGCTGATCTGCACAAGCTGCACGGTAATGACAATGTTCAGAGGAATGACGATGTTAATGAGTGCGTGGTGTTTGTTTACATGCAGGACCAGAATGCCAAGGAGAAAGCTCTGCAGAGCATCTCCTCCATGTCCTCTGCTCAGATCGTCTCAGCCACGGCCATACACAGCAAGCTGCTGCCTGGGATAGTCCGTGCCAGCTTCCCTGCTAATGCACAGGTAATACTTGCGCACACACGTGCATACATACATGCATACATACATGCATAGATACACAGATGTGCTGTATTTATTCTCTGTGAATAAATACAGGGAGAAGGGGATGAATAGAAAAAAGCAATCTGAAGTGGCAGTGCACAAAAAACTAGAGATGGCACGATACCACTTTTTTATGTCCGATACCGATATCATAAATTTGGATATCTGCCGATACCGATATGAATCCGATATAGTGTGTTTTTTTAATAAATAAAACGTTAAATAAAAAACAAACCACCCTCCACCTCATGATGCTTAATCGATGTAATCAAATTTAATTTGATGCAGGGGGAAAAATGCACAGAAATAAATTATTTTTCAAGAATAGTTAAATAAATTCAACATCTTTCTTCAACAGAACTGCAGACTGCACAGATGGTATCTTCCCAAAGGAAAAAGTACTACAGCTTACTAGGGTATATTAGACTTAATAGTTACTATATACAGTAATGGACTTCTATATATTTTACATCAGATTAAAACTTTGGGTGTAAGAGTCAGATAATTATTTATTAAAAGCTAGACATTTTAAATGAGAATAAGAAAGAAAAGTATGTCTTTGTGCCCCCTTTTGCCTGTTCATGCCCTATCGGCCCTCCTGGCTACACTTTGCTAGATCCGCCCCTGCACAGTTACCAGCCGTCAGCTGCGTAGAAAAAGATCCTGGTGTAGAAAGAAATATTAAATAAATTCTAACAACAGCTTATCAAGCTTAAACGTGCTGCTGTTGTTCAGCCGCTGGTTTCCTCTTTCTGGTGAGAAGTGGGCCAAAAACAAAGAAGAGAGACGGACTCGCAACAGAAAAGCCGATCATTAGCATTATCATTAAGCAGTTTCACGATTGAAGTAGCAACAGGAGAGAGAGAGAGAGAGAGAGAGGCAGTCGCTCCATATATCTGTTGTTAAGCTTAACGTGGGAATGCTTTACAAACATTCAGAGATGAACTTACACACTTGCTTTACTTCTCTCTGGGAAAACTTCCTCGGAGATGAAATGCTGGTTTGCTAGCAAGGCTACAAATACACACAGCGCTCTATCACGTGATGCACACTGCTGCAACGTGCTACAGTTATGAGCCGAGTTACGCCGTGTAGCAAGTTTTGTGAGGTGCTTTTTTGATATTTAATGGATCGGATTACATTTTTTATTTCTCGCCGATATCCGATCCAGTAATTTGGGTCAGTATCGGACCGATACCGATAGGTAATATCGGATCGGTCCATCTCTACAAAAAACGTGCAGAGATTGCATTGCATGCATGGTTTGCATTCTCAGTCCAGTGTATTAATGTGCATGTGTGTACTTCCAGCTGTGGCAGGGGATGATTCCTGGAGGACAGTCCAGCTCCACCGCAGAAGAGTGAGTCGCAGTCACCTTACACGTTCTCATCCAGCTTTACATGTTTTTCTCTTTTGTCCATGCTTGCACAACTGCAAACGATCATGCATATTATGCCCTTTTGTAGTAAAATAAAATAACAGCGACTGGTCTGCAGGTGTGGGATAGGATTTGAGAAATAATTTGAGATCAATTCACGACTTTATGGAAAAATTGCAATGATTTGAAAGTAAAATCTGTCGATAAAGTTAAGAATTCACAAGCAAACACTTGGGAGATTTTCGTTTTTAAGTCAAGGAACTTGATAAAGCTGTCAGTTCTCCCAAATCAGCGTGTTGTTTTCTTCTAAATAGGCCCAATTTACAGCACCGTGAAGCCGGGATGCTTCTGGTAGTACACTCAATGTGGTAATTTACAGGTCATTCTAAAATCACGGGGAATTTCTTATGGCTTAATCCGATTGCCAAGAAGGCTAAAATTTGATTAGTTCATCCACTGGAGGCATAACACATGTCAAGCACCAGCAGCAGCACTGGTGTGAAGAGGTTGTTACACCTTTGCAAAGTAACACAATATAGTTCGTTGACCAAGAGAAAAAAAGACCTGTTTTTTCCCCCCCAAAATCTATGAGATGTCTTCTAAATTTGTAATTTTTTAAATCTTAAACTGCTCTGTAATTTCCATTTTCACCTACAGTGGCCATACTAACCACTAACTGTACTAAACCCAGTGAAACGTGCACTTTGTTTCATTTAAGTGAACTTGTAAACCCTCACACTGTAGACATTATTACTGAGTACTCGCTATGTTTTTGAAATGTCAGCGAGGCTTCATCCCATTTACTACTAAGTGCTTTTTGAAATATGACGAGCCAGAACTCAAACACACAAAGATTTCTCAGTGTTGTCAGTCTGGATTTGGCTTAAAGTTATTGATGCATTTTTTTTTGCAGCAGACAAAATCATAACAACTCGCAGACACATCCAGATGCATGCAATCAGAATAAATAAACGGATGTTTAAACAAGGTGGCAATTCAGAAGTCATAAATCTGATTAGTTTGCAGGAGTGGAATCTTCTGGAATCTTCCGATTCCTTAGAAAATAACGGTACATTTTATTTCCAACATGTTTAAGCTCGTTTCTAGTTTCTGTTCACATGGCTAGCTGCACCAAGTTCAAACCCGCTTTTCATTTCATCACCTGCTGCTCTTACGTGCCCGTGAGATGATGATAATGGTTGGAAATAGGGCTGGTATAGCTTTTACTGAACTCGGAGCTGCTATTGATCTCTGTGCTTCTACTACTGTTCATACAAGACGCACAGCAGACTTCCTCGCTGTATAATGTAAGTACAGTGACAATGCTTCCTTTCTGCTTCTGCCTCTGTTTCTCTCAGCATCAAGCCTTTCTCTCAGCAAGCCTACTCTGTGCAGACAGCGGGGACCACCACGATCTCAGGTGAGACGGACCACAGCGCAATTATCTTCTTTTTTTAAAGCGGACTCGCGGTCCCGTCTCCTGCCATTTAGACCGCCGCCTCACTACAGGATGGTTTTTGAATCTGTCTGAACACCTGGGTCTCCAGCACTCCCGCTTTTGTATCGCGAAGAGGTCGCGAGAGGGAAAAGGTTTCGATCTGACTTTTCTTACGTCATCTGTACTAAAAGTTTGTGTTGCTTTTTCTAGAAGCAGCTTTGAAAATATCGGGTGGAAAGTGCAATTCCTGGGAAAATTGCACTTTGATTGCTTGGCATAGCTTTTGCAGCTTGCGTGCAGCTGCTGAGCCTGTCTGTTTACTGCCTGAAAATGCTAGTAATTTTAATCTTGGAGCCATATACCCTTTAATACAAGGGGTAGCAGGATAGCAAGCAGCGTTCATTTGGTCCTGTCAACTTAAAAACTCTGTGTAACCTCAGAAAACCATTATCATTAATGACCTCCATTGCCGCTGAGTGAACTCCAGTGTTGAGGACATTAGTGTGCAGCTCGTGCTCACACATTGACTATTACTGTTAGGGATGCAACGATACCAATTTTTTCAAACCGATACGATACCGATACTTGGATCTGAGTACTTGCCGATACTGAGTACAAAAACCGATACTTCTACCACACACACATGCAATGAATTGGAAGACAGGTTTTATTTCATTATCTGCCGATAAAAAAGAAAATCTTAATAAAAATGACCACAAAAAAATTTCAAGTGAAAAATAAGCACTTCTGTTAAATTATTGCGGAGTATCCACATTGTAATTTAACAAAATATCACTGAACTATTGGCACTGTCTCGAGCTTTCAGAATAATAAATAAACACTTCTGTTTGGAATAAAATAAATACAAATTAGGTTTGAGAATAAATTAAACTTTTAAATTATTGCAGTGTCCATATTGTAAACAAACAAACAAAATAACGAAAGTATTTGGCATTGACGAACAAACTTCTCATTTGCCCGTGGATCATCAGTCCACTGTGCCGTTAAATCAAGGACTGACATCGCGCACACACTGCTTGTCTTTACCTCTTTAGAAAGTTTTGGCACCATTATCTCTCTGATGTGTGGGCGGTTGGGAATTTCATATCGCAGCTCGAGTATGCTGAGAAGACGGTGCAATCCTATGTTTTCCACGGCCGGCAGTGGCTGGTCATCCAGAGCGATAAAATGAGTCAGAGCCTCTGTTATTTAAACTGCCCGTGGATTTTCTCTTGACATTTTTCTTCGCTTTTCCAAAACCTGAGTTAAAGTTGGCTGTTCCGGTCCACACTGCTGACATTTTGTTTAGCCTAGCTACAGCAGCCTCCAGTTTCTCTTTTTTATCTGGAGCCGCCAGTCTCACTCGTCTAACCCTGTGCCCGTTTAGCGCGGGATGTCCCCCTAGTGGCCAATCTAAAAAACTACAACAGAAATGACAAGCCACCCTCTGATTAATGAAATAAGTTGGTATCGGTTCATGGTATCGGTTAACTTTTACGAGTATGAGTACGCACACATTTTACAGTATCGGCCCCGATACCCGATACCAGTATCGGTATCGGTGCATCCCTAATTACTGCAAAAAGTCAACTTATACATCTGCCATTAAACAGCTGGCAAGCTATCCAGATAGAAATATCCCTCGCATATGATTTTGCTGCCGATAATGTTAGCAAGAAAGACAACTACACCCAGCGACGTGTCCATAATGTAGTGCTGCTCACACCGAAGTTGGTTCCTCTTGTTACAACCTTTATCCAGAGGAGCTGCTTAGAATCTACAGTCTGGAATCTACTTTATGAACCACATCAGACGACGTTATTAGTTCGACTGGCTGCATCAAAGAATAGATCCAATTTTGTGATGATACGAGCCAGGCCTGTACGCTACTTTGAGAACGAGCCTGGGACACCTAGTGACCTAAAAGAAATGGTAAATGGACTGTTCAATTTAAGCTCTTGGTGTTTTTCTACTCCAAGCCTCATTCACACACACATTCACATAAGTGCTTTTTCTTTGCCTAACTGAAAAAAAAGATGCATCAGGAGAACTCGGGTTCAGTATCTCGCCCGAGGATACTTGACATGCAGGTGTCAGAGGAGCCAGGGATCGCACCACTTTTCCAATTAGTAGACGAACCACTCGACCTCCTGAGCCGCAGCCATCCACAAAAACTGGATGAACTGACAGGAAGAAGTGAAGGAGAGTGAGAGTCCACGTAAGGGTGAAGCTGGAGGCCACACTCGACCACAAGAGATATGTGGCGAGGAATGAACAACGTCACTGAGGTTAAGATGACAGACGAGCAGCGCACAGCCAGTTTCGCTTCACCATCGCTACACCACTGACTCACCAGTGGGAGGTGGTCTCATTTTTAATGTTTGTATTAAATATATTATCTAATTTTTATATTACGATCCTATCAAACAATGAAAAACTAATGAAATGACAAAAGTTAGTTTTATTGGCTGACCTGTTGATTGCACACACCTTGTTAGCTTTGCTGCTTCAGAGTGGAAAACAACCTCAGCTGCGTGGCCTGTCCTCTCAAATGTGGAACAGGGCACCCAAACTAACGAGTTCCTTAGTGCGTGCTTGACTTGAAAAAGTTAAAATTTGACAGTTTGTCTGAAAATTAGGTAACGACGGCCACTGGAAATGCCCCAAAACATCTCTAATCTTTTATCCACTCATGACAAATCAGAAAAAGACTGTGACTGACCACAGATGAGGTCAACAAAAGTTACGTTTCATGAATTTAAGAAGGCACCGCGTCACTCGGCTCACCCGGCACTGTTGAGCTTCCTCTCTTCAGAGTGGATGACGACGTGCTCGTTACAATAGCATGAAACTAAGTGACGAGAGCGGCGAGGTTTTCGAAAATGGAGCGAGTGAGTTTTGAGGCAGCAACCGGGGGCCTCGCTGTGGCCCCTGCATTGTTACCCCTTTACATATACTGCTGTTAACCGCTTTTTAGTGCCTCGCCTTTACCTCAGCCGGCTTTTGTCCTCGGGCCTCCAGTAATGGCTTAAAGTTTTACAAGTTTGCATTACTGCTAACCCCGTTAAAAAGCACGATTGAACATGTTGCAGTGGTGAAGTGGGGTTAAATGGTGTGTGTGTGTGTATTGTCAAGGCTATGAACCTCCCAGTGCAGCCCAAACGCACCGAGAGCCGGCATGGCAGGGTCGCTCCATCGGCACCACCAAACTACGACTGGTGGAGTTTTCATCTTTCCTGGAGACACAGAGGGACCAGGAGGCAGTGAGTTACTCCGCACACACGCACACATATCCAGCACCAGACTACAATAAGCACTCCCTATTGTCCCATAAACAGAGATGACAGATAACCCCGCAGCAGAGAACAGCGTTAAAGCCCTTTGTGCGTCGCCTAGTATGAATAACCTTTGTAAAGCTCTATCTCTCTGTCTGCTCAGTCTATCTGTCATCCTGCCACGCTGCGTACTCACTGCCATTTTTCTACCTTGGGCTCATAGACAGCTGGCATTCATCTTGTTGCTTTTTGTTTGCGTAGTGGGGAAAAAAACGGTTGTACAGTGACTTTGAAATAGATTCTGTTGTCAAACGGCATCATTTACATTAGTGGGAATAAATGGAGTCCTTAAATGTAGATCCATCCCACTGAAGTCACATTTAACATGCAGATTTATCAGAATAGAATAGAATAGAATAGAATAGAATAGAATAGAATAATCCTTTAATTGTCCCACAAGGGGAAATTTGGTTGTAACAGCAGCCAAAAAGACAAATATACTACACACAGGACACGGAACAGAAACATACACAATTTTTCTTACATATTTACATTAAGGACAATGGTTACTATAAACAGAGAGTACTGTACAGTTATTAAATTAAATAAAAATAATTACAGGTAAGAGGCAAACCAGGTGTGCGAATTGGTTAATTAACTAACTTATTGCAGTTACAGCATTGATGTAAACATCTGTGTTTGTTGGGAGCAGTTCAGATTGTACAGTCTGACAGCTGCAGGGAGGAAGGACCTGTGGAAACGCTCCTTCATGCATCTAGGATGCAGCCGTCTGTCACTGAAGGAGCTCTGCAGTTCAGCAACATCTACATGCATGGGGTGGGAGACTCTGTCCATCAGAGATGTTATTTTGGCCAGAGTCCTTCTGTCTCCCACCACCTGCACTGGGTCCAGGGTGCATCCCAGAACAGAGCTGGCCTTCCTGATGAGTTTATCCAACCTCTTCCTCTCAGCTGCCGATAAACTGCTGCTCCAACATACAACACTGTAAAAAATGACAGATGCCACCACAGAGTCATAGAAGGTCTTTAAAAGCGCTCCCTGGACTCCAAATGACCTGAGCCGCCTCAGCAGGTAGAGTCTGCTCTGACCCTTCCTGTAAAGAGCATCAGTGTTGTGGCTCCAGTCCAGTTTATTATTCAGGTGAACACCCAGGTACCAGTAGGCAAAGACAAAGTTGGGTAAAAATGCAGAAAATTATGTATTTCTTTTTTAACCAACCAGACTAGCAGATCTTTCTAAGTTTTTTGCCCTCTGTGATCTGTATAGCTGGCCAATATTGCATTAAACTGTATGATTTATTGCGCTGCAAAGCCAAACAAACTCACACCCTGTCTAAGAAAAGCAGGTCAGAGAACAGCCCAGTAAAGTTGCCGTGGTCCTGTTCTGAAACTGGTCAGTGGGAGTAAGTCAGTAAAATCTCTATTTGAGCTCAGAAATAGAAATTGGAAGTTTGCTTTCAACATAAGCGTATTAATCAGCAGCTTAGATGGATACTGAGATTACAGTTGAATTATTAGCAGTTTATCCCTCAGTTTAATTTTGCATAACTTCTAGCAGCTATGCTTGCATTCAGTTTGTTATAATTGATAAAAACCTGACTTAAATTTAACGATTAAATGATAACGACACATTTAGGTTCCTAATCTTTTGGACAAAGACAGTTTTTGCAGCTTTGCCTCTGCGGCGACTTCAGCGTTTGACTTGAAATCAAACGACGAAGATTTGACTGAAGTGCTTTCAGCTTTAATTCAGGGGAATTAACGCAAAATTTGCATTAACTGTTGAGGAATTCCAGCCATTTATACACAATCCTGTTTTCAGAGGCTCAAAGGTAATATGAGGATTTTTACACTGCTTGGATGAAAGTCATTTGCAGTCTGCCTGAAGTGGAGAACCCATGGACACCATCAAGTGTTTCCTCCCTTGAGATGCTCTGCTAGACCTTTACTGCAGCCTCCTTCAGTGGCGGCTTGTTTGGGTGTTTTCTCCGCCTTTAGTTTAGTATTCAGTAATTGAACAACATGATCTGCTGGGTTGAGATCAGAGCTGGCGATAGAGAAATTTCTGAGGGTTTTTTGGGTCCTCGGAGGAGAGAGTAGCTTGTCTCTTGGTTGCAGACCTTGACAACCTCGATGAACGGTAGCGTCTCAATTCATGGAGATAACTCTGTCATGCACTTTCAATGACTTCTGTGGTCTTGTTGGCTTTTGCTTGTGCTGTGATGACGTGCAGTCTTTCTTTTAACAATGCACCAGATTGCTGATCTAACTTTATATTTTTCTGTTTCTCTGTTAAGTTACAGTGAAAAGTTATAGCAGGATCCTAGAAGTAACTTTAGGCGTAGCCAGTGTGTTTATCTCCACATTTCTGGTGTCCGTCTGATTCAAACGTTTCTCTCTTCTCAGTACAACAAGCACCTTTTTGTGCACATCAGCCAGAGGAGCCTGAGCTACAGCGATCCGCTGCTGGAGTGTGTGGACATCCGGCAAATCTACGACAAGTTCCCCGAGAAGAAGGGAGGTCTGAAGGAGCTGTTTGATAAGGGCCCACAAAACGCCTTCTACCTGATCAAATTCTGGGTAAGCAGACAAACTTTTAATCAGTTTCCTGTTTGTTTGAGTGTTTTTTTCCAGTACCTGTCAAATATCTTAAAAATATTTCTGGACTAAGGTTAATGTTTTTTCCTTTTTGCTCCTGAAAATGCTTTGGACGTCACCGAGTAGGGTTAGCAAGAACCACAATCCATGCACCTTTGCCCCCACCCAGGGAAAGTTCCCTTATTTTTCTACGCAGCACAGTGTGTGTGTGTGTGTGTGTGTGTGTGAGTTCCATCTGTCCACCTGGAATATGGAGGTGGTGGGTTGATGAAAGCGCAGATGCTTTGTTTGAACACCTGCTCACCTCCAGACTCACAGGTAGCTGTTTTCACCTGTGTGTGTGTGTGTGTGTGTGTGTGTGCTGACTTTACTGTCCTTTCTCAGAACTCCTCTGTACCATAGGACTTCCAAAAATCCGACTCTCAAACTAATAATTTATAGCCTCTACGAAAGAAAAGTCAAAAAACCCCAGTAAGATGACAATAATTGGATCTAAGTGGGCGCCTATGGCGTTATTTTTGTGCCACTATTCTGAGCGCATGTAAAAAAAATTGCAGGTGCAAGTGTTGTATTTTGAGGAGAAATTTATTTTGAGCAAAGAAAAGCTGAATTTGAGTGAACAAAATTCATTCCTGCGTGCAAAAAATGTATTTCAGTGTTTGCTATTATCCACACACACACACACACAACAGCAGCCCCTCTCGCTCAGTTTTTGTATTTGCGGTTGCTCGCAATGTGTTGCTCAACATTTCTGCCCGTGCGCGCTCAACTCTTTCTCTACACCGTTATATTTGTGCCACAAAACCAGCCAATCACAGACTTGGATGCAAAAAAATCTGATTGGCTGTTCTGGTCTCCAATCAGCTCGAAATGACGAAATGCAATATCCCAGAATTAATTTCCTCCAAAACTCAATCGAGGCAGTGGCGGAGGAACACAGAGTGACGGAGTTTGAAATATTACTCTTTCTGGGTCACAAAATAAACTTTTAAGATATTTTCATGTGAGAATGGTGCTGTGTAAACTTCAAATATCTGCTCGATTCATCAAGACATCACATATTTGCAAAAGTGCTCTAACGTTTTCGGAGATGCCTGTTACCAACATAATGCATACATTCAACAACAGACCCCAAACCTTTTTATTCACACAGAGCTTCACTTAATAGATGTTGGCGTTGTTTTGTTGTGCAGCTTTGACTGCCTTAAGGCATTGCAAAAGTACAGGTTTTTATGTCTCTATCTTCTGCGTCGTTTACATGTAATGAAATGGGATCTATAGATAAAAACGTCATTGTCATTTGCAATATGAATTAAATGTGTGTATAGGTGTAGTAAGTAGTTTTTGTTAGAATCATCTCAGATGAACGGGTCAATTAAAGTAATTGGATTTGGTGACTGACAAACTGAGCTGTTGGATGCTTTCAGTGCTCACGGTGGAAAAACATACAGGCTTTTATCTTCATGTTTTCAGACAGTACTTCAGTCTGATGATGCTATGTCATAGTTATTATGCTGTAGCATTGTGGTGGCCTTTGAGTTGATGTTCTGTGACCGTGTGGCTACATTGTATTGTTAGTCGCTAATCAGAGTAGCTAAAATCCTTGCCTTGAGAAGTAAAATAAAGTGGATATTGTGTAATTCTTTTTAACCACAAGCATTTCGAGTTGGATATCGGATGTTTTCACAGCCCTAATTCGTAAGCAAGTTAGCTTAGTAGGAGTCACGCTGATTTGCTAGCTAGATGAGCTCATGTTACAGCAGATGATCTATTCTCGACACCTTTTCCTCTTTCCGTAATTGTCATAAGTGTAATTCTAAAACGACACCATCCTCCGTGCATGTGTTACACTTGCACTGCTTCAACATGAGCAGAAATCCAAGGCTTCCTGTTAGTTGCAGCTGCTACGCTCCATGACTGGAGAATTCATGTTCTGGGGTGGGGCTGGTCAACCGACAAAATCACTGTGAGGTGAGGAGGTTGTTGGACAGTAGAAATAATCCAGGAGAGGACAGGAGCCTGCAGGCTTGTGAAGTGGCGAGGTGTGCTTGCAGCATGCGAACAAATAAAGAGTGTGTGTGTGTGTGTGTCATGTAGAGAGCCTTCCCTTGAATTTAATTAAAAAGCTCTCAGATCTACCACAATGGAGTGTGTTTCTGATAATCTGCAGCTTTAATAGAGCACGGTTTGATGTTTGCGTGCACGTGAAGGGATGTAAATGTGAGTGAGTAAGCATATGGTGTTTGTGTTTGTGTGTTCTCTGAGCCCCGAGACGCACGGCGCTCCTCAGAGGACTCATTACAAACAGTACAAACCCTTCCCCGCTCCTCCCTGCCTGCAGTCCAGGTGCAGCGTGTTCTCTCTGCTCCGATTAAACATTTTTCTGCTTCAATTTCGGTCGCACAAAGTTGTATAAGAAAATGTTTCTGTCTTCTGTTTCCCCCCCTGTACCTGCCTCTTTCCTGTCTCATAAAACACCTGCATAAAGGTTTGGTTCAAATAAGAAACAAACAAATGTGGATGTTATAAAGGTCAATCCCCACATTTTATAACAATACATTTTTTCTTCTTCTAAAAATTACACAACAAATTGCATTTTAACTGTTTTATGAGGTGATTAAGGAGATAAACATGCATATGCAAGGTTTCAGAACATTTTAGTGTCCAAATAAAACAGCACTCTGCACTGATGGATGGAGGAAGAGTATCGGAGATGATTCTTTTACTTCATGTACTGAAAAATAAGCTTGCACGTTGCATTTTCACGTCAGTTTCAGCATCATGATCATGGATCTGCTCGTCCTCTGGAGACCTTTTATGGTGCAGTACCAGCAGAGGGCACTGTTGCAAAACTTTAGCTTCAGAAAAGCAACAGGACTAAACACGTGCTTGTTTTCTGTGACCTGATGTTTGCGTCGTCGTCTTTGCTCTGTGGTTTCCAGGCGGACCTGAATTATAACGTGCAGGACGACCCCGCGGCCTTCTACGGTGTGACCAGCCAGTACGAGAGCTCGGAGAACATGACAATCACCTGCTCCACCAAGGTCTGCTCCTTTGGCAAGCAGGTGGTTGAGAAGGTTGAGGTGAGGACTGAGGATAACTGCTAAATAGAAACATGTTGGGTTTATTCACACAGCAGGTGATTTCTGCAATCAGACTGAAAAAATATTGACACTTGCCATCTTTAATTAATGTTTTAAATGTCCTGTAACTCCCTATGCGGGCTTTAAAACCACCACATCCTTCATTTTCTTCACCTTAAGCCCTCGATGGCATCAAATAATCCCTTATGACACTAGCAAAAATGATTATGTCAGTCCTGGCAGTTTTCCACAGCTGCACATAATGTTACACAACCATTTTCAAAGGCTGAGCTTTTCACTAGAAAGCTGCTTTTGATGTGTAAAACTGACGGAGGTGCCTTTCATTGGTGCGTTGTGTAATATTATTTGGCTAAAGCATCTCCCTTTGCTTCCCCCTCTCTCGCAGACGGAGTACGCGAGGTTTGAAAACGGGCGTTTTGTCTACAGAATCAGTCGTTCGCCGATGTGCGAATACATGATCAACTTCATCCACAAGCTCAAACACCTGCCGGAGAAATACATGATGAACAGCGTGCTGGAGAACTTCACTATTTTGCTGGTGAGGGCAGAGACTGCGTTTATGTTATGCAAATATATATTTACCGCCTTCCTCTCGATGGGTGAAAACGTTACACTAATGCAGTTAATCTAAGTCTGCTTTTCCTCATTCTCTGTTATATCGTTACTGTTATCATGGCGATTGCTTATATTAAACATGAAGCTTCAAATAATGAGGTCAACATATGTAGAGGTAATCCCCATGAGATAAAAGCTCAGGTTTCATCCTGTCTAAAAGCTGAGTTTTTAAACTCTTAGACCTCTGTGATGTCAGAGTCATAGAGGCTAATTATTAATATCCTTAATATGATCATCTCACACTGACAGCCAATCAGCAGAAAGCTGGATTACAGAGGGGAGATTTTAAAGGGAGAAGAGCTAAAACCGCTTGCTTCAGAGAGTGGATAAGGTAAAGACTGTATATCAAAGATGTACAGTGTGGCATTAATGACGGACCCGACCACAGGCTTGTGCTTTTAAGCATCTCTTTATTAACTCGGTTGCTGTTAAACACACGCGAATGGCCTCAGCTCTCCCGCTGCCAGCCGCACGCATCACCAACAACAATAACCCAGGACTCAGTGCAGATCTTCAAGCCGACGACGCGTGACTGCCGATGCCGTGCAGGCGCATCCGTCTCCCCTGCAACGGCACCACAGACCACGCCCACCCACATACAGATTCTAGGTCTGGAAAAGGAATGGAGCGTCAAAGTGGTTGATTCATCAAGCTGGTTGCAAAGAGGAGTATATTAAGATCCTACTTCCCATCAAACACACGGGAGGATAAGGCAGGGAAGGTGATGGGGCAGTTCTTACAACATGAGCTTCAGTGTGTCTCAGTTTCCCAGGCAGACCAACCCCTCCCTCATCATGTCTGGTTTTAAAATGGGAAGATGACAGCAGTGAAAAAGCTTAGCTCAAGACTTCACAACAGCATTTCACTAGTCAGCATCTGTGTTGACCTACTTTTATATACAGTCTATGGAATGAACTTGAGGGCAGCACCAAGATCCCGTACAAAATAAGTAAGAGTGATTTTAAACTAATGCAAAGCCACCTTAGTGGAGTCCAAGAATAAAAACATGAAACTGGAAATGAGCAGCGTAGGTCCCCTTTAACACCAGCTGGTGCAAGGTCTCTGTGACACTACATTCACTGGGAATAGATAATGAGAATCTTCTTCAGCGTCTGTGCAGAGCTCTCGCTGCTACTTTATCCACCTTTTTTGCAAAAATCACACAACCCCAGAACAAATGGGATTAACCAAACTCTGGTTTACTCCATGAACCAGCACATTCAGTGTGCTTGTAAAAATCTACTAAAACTGTGCATGTGAATTTCTCAGTGGCACCTTTCTGCATTGGTAGACCTTTTAAAGTGCTTTTGTTCAGGTGCTGTAATTGTTTCACGTGCTTTGTATAAGCATGTTGTCTTCTATATCCTACAGCTGTGAATACATGTTGAAATATTAGTTGTTGCCTTAAGGAGGATAAGAGTTTAGAAGTATACTTGTAGTACAGTTCTTGATCTCGAATGATATTTGTATACGAGGGTGCTTAACCTCGACCTCTTGTGTGTTCTTCATTCCCGTGTGTGTGTTTTTCCAGGTGGTGAGCAACAGAGACACTCAGGAAACGTTGCTGTGTATGGCGTGTGTGTTCGAGGTGTCCAACAACGAGCACGGAGCACAGCACCACATCTATCGACTCATCAAGGAATAACACACACACATATACACACTCGCGTTGAAACACATGTATGGCCTTTGCTTGGTGTTTTTTTTTCTTCCTTTTTTGTGACATCGGAGCTAAAAATGTCTCTAAAAATTAGTTTTAGCCAAACAAATTCGTGAAAAAAAAGAAAAAGGCTGCATTTTCACTGAAAGTAACTGGGGTAAAAATATTTTTTTTAATTAACGCCAGATGTGACACCGCAGAAACCTCCTCAACAGGAGCATATCCACACTAACTCCAAACCTGGTGATCGGTAGCTCATTAGCTATAATGATAATAAAAAAAAAAGCACAGTGGCAGTGCAGCCATGAAAACACATCAGAATCGACCTGGTGCATTTCCCCAAGAACATCCTGACTCTGATATCACCAGGGGATGTCACGTCTCCACTAATTGGATCCTCCTTCTCTTTCTCCCAGTTTTTTTTCTCTTTCCTATCTTGATGATGGAAATGAAAGTGGTGTTTCTGTCACGAGTTTTGGTGAAAGTCGACCCAGGGAGAAGAAAGAAAGAGAGGGGGAGATAAAAAAACAACAAAAAACAGAGAGAGTGAGATCTCCTAATTTCCCCCCCGTGTGTTATCTGTCAGGAAACTGACAGGCGCTGAAGGTCAGACCCTGTGTATCATCAATAAGCAGAGAAAGCTGGAGGAAATAACACTACTGCATTATCATATAGTAGAATATAGAGGTGGATTTGTACAGATGGACACTGCAAATTGTGTGAGCTGAATTCTTATACAAGAGGTTTGTCCCAAAGAAAAAGAAATCAAATTTTTACCTTTTTGTATGTTTTCTTTACAAAAAAAAGAAAAGAAAAAAATCTTCTAAACTTTGGGGAGTTGTTTATTGATAATAGCATAGAGATTCTATTTTAATTCCACAATCACTATCTAAACCTTATGTTAATAATAAGAAACTATAAGTGAAATTGAACAATTCAGGTAGCTTTTTTTCTGCAACAGGTGACTCTTTATTTTGCTTAAAAGACTAACAAAATTATAATCCTCAAGATTTCAGAATCCTGTTTTGTGGGCTTTTATTGTGAAGCAGCAGCTGTAGGAAACGCCAGCTCTGTGGGAGAACGGCAAACGGTGAAACTGACGTCACGGAGACGTCATTAGAAATGCTAAAACTGGATTCCATAAACGGATTCAACGTGGAATTGCAGGCTTCATCCCAAACCGTGACAGCTGTCACACAGAGGGGTGATTAACAGATAGAAATGTGATTACAAACTATGATCAACTATTAATATGAGTTTGCAGATCTTAAGGATTATAATCTGAAGCAGACTTTGGTCTACTGAAAAGCACTGTGAATTTTAAACCGTATACATTGCCATTCATGGTGTACACGTAGGGAAAAAAGTTTTACTGCTGTTTTTATCGTGTAAATTACTTTTGCAACTTAAAGGGGACCTATTGTGTTCATTTCCAAATTTTCATTCTTTTAGTCTCCTAGAGTAGCTTTGCATGCGTCACAGTTCAAAATAATCCTACTTTATCTTATTTTGGTCCTTCATGTAGCCCTTCAGTTCATTCAATGTCTGAGTCGGCCTCCCATTATTAAACCCAACTTCTTCTAATTGGCCACTACCTGCAAACAGAAGGCTCAGCAGGTGGGCGGGGCTTTTGTACACAGAGGTTTTTGTTGTTGTTTTTTTTTGCTATCTGTAGCAGAAACCTGAGCTTTTGGTTTACAGGGATTACTTATACATTCCCGGACATATTCTTTAAAATTTTGGCCTAGTTTATTCCAAGTGTCCACATTTTTAACTTTATATATGATGGAAAACAAGGAAAAGTATAATAAGTCCCCTTTAATGTTATCTTAGGTAAGTGTGATGACCATGCTCAAACAAGCAAGCCTGAATATTACATCCATATTTAGATGGGACAGCCCTGACCAGAAGCATTCTCACCTCAGTGTCAGGGTTATTTTAACTCTAGATGACACAGTTCCCCTCAACCACTACAACACAGGTTTTTCTGGTTATATAATATTTAAAAAGTAATTTATGAATTTAAAAAAACCAAAAACTCTCGATGGAGTGTACTGTAGCAGGTGTCGTCTGGTGGTTTGTCTGTGTCATGCCCAGCAGCATGAAGTGCCTTTGGCTGGAAACAGCATTAGACATTTCTATTGTGTTTCCCAAAAGTCCTGATAATTTGATGTTGTAGGTGGTGCATGGGACAAAAAAACAAAAACATTTTATTGTACAGGAACATTTTGGTCCCACATGCCCCTGTTTTCTGTGTCCTGGGATTAGTTTATCCACATTCCATGTAAAAGTGGTTCTTTAATTTAATTTGTGGACAGTCCTGATTAATTTTTTCAATTTTTTCTGATGTCTTTGGGATAAATTCTTGTTCATGTGGTATCTATTGGCAGTATTTATTCCATGTATTTGCATTTGTTTATTACATGTATGACGGATTCATGTAGAGAGAGCTTGTGCACTAGATATTACCTGGCGCCTCTTTCATAAAATGCAATTGTTTGGACTTGTCACTGTTTGGACGACCTGCTCTTACAAACCTGCTGTAGAATCATTTTGATTATCTGTTTTATATAGAAGCTGTTAAAAGTAGTGGATACCATCAATTAACTTTTTACAACTTTAATATCTCTGTCTGATACAGCTACAGCTAGCAGGTTAGCTTAGCTTAGCATAGCAATGAAAGCAAGTGGAAACAGTGCTCATAATCCCTTCAAAAGCTAGCAAATTCACATATTATATTGTGTTTGTTTGGTATGTTTTTTTTTAAAAAAAAAAAGCATATAGTCAAGTTAGGCATTTTAAAAAATAAGAAGAAATGCTAAAAGTCAACCAGCTCTCAAATCATCTTGTCTTGCCTATAGCTGGTTAGCTTAGCTTAGCGTACTCATAATTAGCTTTTGCAGGTTTTCTGCAAGTTTGGCCCGTATTCCCAACCACCGGTGTTTGCAAGGCTAGTTTTAAAAAGTAATAGATTAATGAATCAAAACTGAGTCGGACTGCCTGCTCTCAGACTTGTTCCAGCAGTCCAGGGGTACTTTTGAGAAGTAGGCAGTTTCACTTTTAGCTTTGCTGTTTCCACATGTTTTCATGCTGTGATAAACTCATGGCATTAGCAGCTTTCACACAACAAACCGAACAAGAAATGTATTTGTTAGAGTGCCAAATTGATTCTTTAAAGTTAGACTGAAAAGGCAGCTATAATAAGCTACACTGACTAGGTTTACCGATTTATCTGGATAAGCTTCTTTCTCTTGGAATTAAAATCCATGATTTGTAACTCGTTGCAGCTCTTAAAGATTTCTTTTTTCTTTTTGTTTACATGTGGGAATCTGTTTAAACACTAGAAGGTCGGAAAAAGAAGCAATGTGAATGAATGAGGCCCAGAGAGTTTTATGTTTTAATAAGAAAACCTCGATACAATGATGTTGGCTGAAAATGCTTTGCGGTGTCCAAAAGATCCAGTAACTTGTAGGAACTTCAAACCTGAAATGACACATCTTTGCTCAGAAATGGCCAGCTGTTCAAAATTTAGCCTCAACAAGTTATGACTCACACGTGATTCATGCCTCCTGCCTTTGTGCTGAAACGGATTAGTGTTTATCCAAAACCACTAGGTTTTGACTCTGTTAAACTAAAGACCCCTGTGGGTGTCTGTTGGGATTACAAACCACGCTTTCCCCCCTCACACTCGTGAATCATCCCGCTAGGAAATTCCCCTGCTCTTGACTTTCCCAGACTTGTGGCTCACACTCCAGTATTTGTTGTTTGTAGACCGAACACTAGGCCTTCTGCAGGAGGATGGACACGTAACGCGCAAGTGATAGCCCAACAAAAGCTGCAGCTATGACCCTCTGTCCAAACAGTATCTAGCACCTGCTTACCAAAGACAGTCATGTGACACAAAGTAAAGAGGAAAGTGATTTATTAAAGCTCGCTTAATGAACATAAAAAAACAAAATCAAACATGGACGCCCCTTACCATCTTGGCTGTCAGGAAAAGGCTTCTTTAAACTGTGACTCATTAAAATGCTCTAACTGTCCGTTAAACATTAGAAGGACTCAGCTGCACAGCTTAACTGTTAACTGTCCATGTGCTGTAATCAGCTGGAGAATATGTGGTGACAATGAAATAACACTAAAGCAGTGAAGTCTAAAAGGTCGTTCAAAAGGTCACAAAGTCCAGTGAAGCACTGAGTTTTTCAGTCATCGTCGTCTGTGTTGTTAATGTCGTCTTGTATGTGCAAGTTGGATATTATCTTCTATTACGGATCGCGTGAGGCACAGAAATCCTGTCTGTAATCAATTCCAAAATGGCCTTGAATCTTTTTCGCTCCGGTGCAGCACGCGCGTGCCGTGCACCGAGGGGTTTTTGATAAGGTGCTTTGTATAAAAGTGACAATAACGTTTATTACAGATGTTGTGTATATCTTTGATATTCTAATGTTTATCCTATTTTGTGAAGAGAGTACATTTAGGAGAAATCCAAAAGCTAGTAATGTGTGTCTATTGGTACTGCACAGGGTCTGATCTTTGCTTTGTAACTTTCTCCCCCCTCATGGCTAAAGGTATGTTAGATATTTTCTAGCTTTGTAGAGACTTTGTACGCATATGCTATTCAGTTTAAATAAATGGTCAGTTCTAAACTGTGCTCATGGGTTTTGTCTTTTCTCATTAGTCTCATCTCTGAACTTGCTGTTATTGTTGTCATTAATTAATTTAGCTTGAATGCATTCACATGATACATGCAGAATTCTTCTTTGCATACAGAATAGCAACGGGAGGTTTCAGCAGAGCTGTTATAGATTCGTATTTTCCAATTAGTTTTATTGTCATTTCATTTTAAGTATTTATGGTAATGGTAAATGGACTGATTCTTATATAGCGCTTTTCTACTCTCACGGAGTACTCAAAGCACTCTATACAACATGCCACATTCACCCAATCACACCCATTCTCACAAGCACTTAATCTACACTTAGTGCTTTCTAATGACATTTATACACATTCATACTCTGATGGATGCATCAGAGAGCAAGTTGGGGTTAGTATCTTGCCCAAGGATACTTGACATGCAGACTGGAGGAGCCAGGGATCGAACCACCGACCTTCTGATCAGTAGGTGCCCTGCACCCGAAACTTGAATATTTATAGGAAATAACACAGGTCTACCAAGCAGACGAAGCTTTGCCAACAGTGGTGACAGCAATATTTAAAGCTTAACCCCTTTTTGTAACCTTTCGATAAAATTCAGGATTGAGGTTAATCAATTCGTTGTTATAAGTTGACTCTGTCATGAGACCTCCCACAGCATTAAGAGACACGGTGTTTTTTAGGAATTTGCTTTCAAAGAAGCTTTGATATATTAAAAGAAACCAACTAAACCCTCCCATATAAGACTTCCATATAAAAATGTGAAACTCTACTGTAAAATATGCTGTATGTTTACAGTCCGGTGCAGAAAACTGTTCTCAGGAACAAACTTTAGCAGTTCGAGCCAATGAACTAGACGTCTTGACCACGTAGAGCCTTTTTGGTTAATTGCATCAAGAATCCATTCAGGAAGATTTTTATTCCAGTTTTTGTGTTTACCACACCGACTGACTATGAACTCAAGAATTGTTCACACATATGTGTGAAGCTCAAACTGTATCGATGCATAGCTCACACGCAAACGCACAAAATATGCACATCAAACCTGAACCATCTGGAGTTTAAATAGGCTAAGAAAGTAACTGTATAGTATGCTTATTATACTTGAGCAGTGTTTTCAAGTACTTGTACCCTGTTTAATTATTGCCATTATTTTTAGCTGCCATGTCAGCTCAAAACAAAACTGAAGAACAACTAATATATGTTGAAACCTTTTTGTTGTTCTTCACATTAAAGTTAGAACTTCCTTGTATTCAAATATCAGCACTAATCCCTGCGCTCATTAAAAGAACAGATACACACAATGAATTTCAAGTAATGTGCTTCAAGTGATTGTTGCTGTAAAGATTTCATTGGGTTTTTGTTCCTGTTGTACAGATCAATGGAGGACATATGGATTAAGTAACCGCACATGGCAGCAAGTGTGATATGATTGTAGCAACGCATTACCTCCAACAATGTTTAAGACTTTAGGATCTTACAGGAAACAATGGAAGTCTTTGGCACTGACAATTTTTATTCACATATAGTGAAGAGGTTACAAGATGCTACATCTTAGAGCTCTATCAGGATGACCTCTTAATTTCTGTGCCCCTTGCTAATGGTCAGTACATTTTCTCTAGCTGTATATGATTAACAGTCAATGACGCAGCCAATCAAAATCGCATAACAAAACATAAAACATCTGGACCCACAATTCCAGATGTAGCTGAGACAGTGAACGTCAGCCATGCAGTTTCCCTTAAAAACACCAGAGGGAGCTCTACTCAAAGAAATGCATCCAAAGCGCCACTGAAACTGCATTTGCTCTGTCACTTCACTTTTAAGAATTTGTTAGAAACAAATGCATAAAGATCTTTGATTGTTCACGTTATTAAGACAATGATTCGTTTGTTTTAAAACTATAAAAAGTTTGTATTTAACTGAGGCTTTATCCATAACTGAGCTCAACTACAACATTTTATTTTTCATCAACAGTAAACGTGACGTTTTGGGAAATAAAATGTTTTTCATGCTACAGCTGGCTTTGTGGGCATATTTGTTGTGGTGAGACTGGAAACTAAACGTCTGGCAGCCAATAACAAGTCTGCAGGTCACACAAACACACAGACACAGTGACCTCACAGGAAACAAGATCCAAGATAAGAAAAACATTCCGCGTTATCGTGCATCCCAGACGCAGAGCCCACAGTCCTCTTAATTAAAATCTACTGTTCGCAACGCATGCCCAGAACGTATGTGAACACGGTTCTGTATCCAGTAAGTGCGCACACTCACATGCCTTAACGCGTGTGCGTGTGTTCATGTTCCCAGATGGTTTCCTAAGCAGTTATTTTACCAACAAACCCGGCCTGATGTATCACTCCTGACAGTGCTCAAACAGACTAATGGTGCCTGCTGGGGATCAACGCTTGCCATCGATGCAATATGTTCACTACCACACACACCAAAACACTCTTAATGCACATAAATCCTTTTACGAGTTCGGTCCACCATCTTCTGTCCTGAAATAGTTGAAAGAGCCGATTATGGGATCAGACGCTATATGAGGACCCTGCGGGGTGTAATAGATGGATTTCCTTCCGCTTTTTACCCAATCCAGCTGAGCTCTAAAACATTCGGCTCTGTGGAGATTATGAAGATGAAACTGAGTAACAATACATACTGCAGTCTTAACACTGCTGAGTAAGAGCTTCATCAGCGGTTTAGCTCAGTCCGAGTGCCTCTCTGCTCGTAACCTCAACTCTAGCTCTCTCTGTCTTGTGCGGGACACAGTAAGCAAAGCCAAAAGACTGAAGGTTCTGCTCTGTGCTTACCTTAGATTGTACTAACCTAATGAGGCAGACAAAAAACACAAAAAAATCTCATAGCTGCAAACAAAAGAGAAAAAAAAGTAAAAACATGAAATTCCACCTCGCCAGAAATTATAATGACGAGTCTTGCAGTTACCCTGAGTTAAAATAAATAACCCAAACATTAAATGCGTGGACGGTCACGAGCCAGTTTGCATTTCTGAGCAAATGCACAAACTGCAAACTGGTATCTCGCTCAGTCAGCCAGAGGAAGAGAAAGTGAGAGGAGCTGGTGGGGCTGCTGGATTATCTCCTGAGCTCAACCTGCACAGGTGTGCTGCATGGCTGAGCAGGTCAGCTCCACCCACCCACCACGAAGAAAGAGAAGACAAGAGGCCCACTCTGTGCCGCCCTCCCACTCCCGTGAGACATAAATTGAGCACATCCGTCTATTTACGTTGTGAAGAAACTGGACAATATGGAATTATGTTAAAATATTTTGCATGTGCCTGACCTGAAATCCCCTTCCAAACACTTCAGCGTCTGTGGACAGATTCGCAGTGAAAAGTGAAGAAGACTGCATAAATCATGAACGGCCATTAAAGATGCAGATGATCAGGAACTAATCTGACGTGTTTCTCGTCAGCTGTAGTTAAGACTTTGAAATATTATAGCGCAACCACAGCTTTTTCACCGCTTTTTGCTGACCTGAGGGATGACGGTTCTATTTCCAACCGACCAGACTGATCTCAAGAATAAAACCTGTGACATTAATAAAAATACTACAGAGCTCAAAGCAAACGTGGATAACAGCGCTGACTTTTAACCGTGTAAACACACCGGCCCATAGATTATTAAGTCACGCACGGAATTAGTTTGATAAGTGTGTTTCAGACAGTTATCAGAAGGGAACTTTGTCTTAACCCTCAGTACCGACTTTCTACTTAACAAAGGCTGGCATATCAGTCCAGATTACCTTTGTTATCAAGAGTGAGAAAGTGTGTGTGTGTGTGTGTGTAAGTGAGAGAGAGGGGGCGAGAGAGAGAGAGAGGAGGCAGGAGGCGTGTCCCAGCATTACAGCACCCTCCTGTTTTGTCCTACACACCAGAGCAGCTTGCCCTGACGCAAGGACGCACTCCTCATCTCCTCTCCGGAGCAGCGCGCAGGGCTCAGATCGATATGCCGGGGAGAGAGCCATGAGGTCCCAGCAGACTGCCCCAAAACAGACCACGGAGGTAAATAAATAGATGTGATTTTTTTTCTTTTTAGAAATAAGGCAGATATTTTTAAGCGTAATGAGGTTACATGTCCGGACTTCTGAGCGCATTTAAAGTGAGAGCTGACACAGACGAGTGCGCAGAGAATTCCTGATGAATGTTTTGCATCATTAATAAAAATATTTTTGTCTCTTTTATTTTTTGAGTTGCAGCAGACGAAGGCAGCAGAGAGGATTCAGTGAGGGAACTTTTTTTCTTTCTTTCTTGGAGTTCAGCCGGAGATGGAGCCGGAGGAGGGAAAGATCTCGGTATGGGTCTGCCGGGAGGAGAAGCTGGTCTCTGGGCTGACGAAGCGAACCACCTGCGCCGACGTGGTCAAAGTCCTGCTTGAAGATCAGAACCTGCAGCAGGGCGCCTCGGCAGCGATGCTGTCTGGCTCTCCTCAGTCCTACTGCGTGGTGGAGAAATGGAGAGGCTTCGAGAGGATTTTACCCAACAAGACCAAAATCCTTCGGCTGTGGAGCGCCTGGGGAGACGAGCAAGAGAATGTTCGCTTTGTCCTGGTGAAAAACGAGGCTTCGCTGCCCAACAACGGGCCCCGCAGCGCCGAGGCCCGAGTCGTCCAGAGCCGGGAGAGTGGTGGTCCGGGCGGCTTGCTCAAGGGCACCGCCCGGACCTGCTGGACCGCAGCGGCCGCCGCGGCCAACCTGTCCCAGGAGAAACAGCGGCGCATCGTCAGGAAGGCCTTCAGAAAGTTGGACAAAATGAACAAAAAGAAGGAGCAGACTGTTTCTAAAGATAAAAGCTCGGTGGAAAAGATGGAGACGTTGGTCCACTTGGTGATTTCTCAGGACCACACCATCCGCCAGCAGATCCAGAGGATCAAGGACCTGGACCGGGAGATCGAGCGCTACGAGGCCAAAGTGCACTTCGACCGCATTAAGAGACACGGGGTGAACTACGTGCAGGACACTTACCTCGTAGATTCCACTCCAGGGGCTCCTGCCCTTTCGGATTGTAAGCGCAAAGCGGAGCGTCAGGACGCGCGGTGCACGTCGGAGACGCTTGCGCAGTTTGAGGAATACGCGCGCCGGTGCGAGGAGGTGGTGAGGCTGCAGGAGGAGCTGACGGAACGCGAGGCGCTCGTGGAGAGCATCACCGGGGAGATCCAGGAGGAGCTGAATCGGCGGTGGATGAAGCGTCGGCGGGAGGAGAGAGGCGCAGAAGCAGCACAGGACACGGACAGTGTTTCGGAGGAGATGTGTCTCACTGTGTCCGCCCCTCCAGCTGTGGAACCAGATGTTGAGAGTTTGTCTGAAAATGAGCTCGTACTGGAAGAGGAAAGGATCAAAACGCAGCTGGACACCAGCCTTTACATTGGCCTGAGACTGAAGACAGATCTGGACGCCATCAGGGGGGACTTGGACCTGAGTCTGGCACTCTGGGAAACCAAGGAGAGTGAACTGCTGGACCTGCTGGCCAAAGTGGAAACCATGGAGATAGAGCAAGCAAACAACACACTGACCGATGATGGAAAGGGGGAGCCGGGTGCAGTGAGCGCTGATGCAGAACCAGCATCAGGGGAGAAGAGCGGCGGTTGGGTGGAACAGGCCCGAGGTCTGTCCAAAGCCTGCAACACAAACGATGAGGACTCGGACACGGGGCTGAGCTCCATGCACAGCCAGGACTCTGACAACACACCTGTGTGCGAGTCACTCGTATAGACTTTGCTTGGAAGCATGTTGGACTTTTATGCAATGCCATAAACTCAGGGGCAGAGAAATCAGTGTTGGCAGTACTGGGAGATGTTCTCACCTACCCAAAACGCACCTCCGTATGGATGATGTAGTTCTGTAGCAATAATTCTGACATGTAGTCATGCACAATAAGCTAGAAAGGACAGCACGCTTATAGAGAGAGATGCCATGCTGCTCTATAGCTGACCTTTGACCTGTAAGAGGAAGGTCAACAAAGCACCACTTGTTAGGCGAAATAACCTAGAAGAGTATTATAACAAGCCTCTTAAAATCTGTAGTCCTCAAATTAACTTTAAGGCGTCATTGATGGAAGGATGGCTCAGAGGTAACAGCTCGCTTTTGTCAGGGAGTCCAATAACTCGCTGAAGCGACTGAAAGACACGGCTAAGTGTTGTTATGCTGAAAGTAGGTCTAATGGCCATGCAAAGTTTCCTTTAAAAGGCCAACATGAAATGTATCTTAATGCACAGTAAAGACTAGTCAGCTATCCACTACTATACAGATAGATGAGTCAGCTACGAACATGTTAAAGCTCTTTCAGTCTCCAAAAAAGTAAATGTGGAATCAGTTCATTGCTTCCTTTTCAAAATAAGACTGGAAACTATAAGCGCTGACTATTATTACCCAGAACTGCCTAATATTCTGAATGATATCAGGGTTTGGACCAATTATACCGTAGAGTTTATGAACATATACTGATCCCTGATCTAGTCGGCTAAGCAGAGCTGATAGATCGCTCGATATTGTCCTGTCATACAGTATAGCGTGTCTCTTAAGCACAAGAAGTCATACGTATTTAACCATACTGCTGAACTCTCACATTCTAGACTTAAAAAGAAAAAATGAACTATTTGATTCTTGTGGTTTTTGATTGCTGTGAGCTTGTGACCCTTTAAACCGATGCAAAGTCAACATCATGCATTATATATTTCCATGAGCTCTTAGCGTTTCAAGTAAGCAAAGCCAGAGAAGGCCAAGTGTTATGTCATGAATAGCCCTGAACAAGCACCAGGTTTCCAAACATATTTTTTTTTAAGTTGATTTATCTATTTGATTATTAGGTTGGGTTAACAGCAAGAAAAAAAGTGCCATCTTTCTAATGAAACAGCTATTGAAAAAGGGGGAACTCCAGCAATGTAGTAACAGATTAGGGGAATCACAGGAAACGGACTGAAAAACAAACAGAAACAGCAGAGGCTCCTGTTTCTCAAACAGATCCCAAACCTCTGAATCTTCAGGATTTCCTAAAATGCAACTGGATACGATCTCTAATTAGACCCTCCTGCCCCCTCGATGCCCACAGCTTTTAAATCTTAGACCATATGTTAGATAAACACGAGATAAGCTAGGTGTTGTCATGAGGAGTGACAGAAACAGAAAACATCAGCAATTTATTGACATCAGCTGGGGATTGCGCCTCCTGATGAGTACTTTGAATTTGGTTAGCGAAATTGACAGAGTGCTCCTTTAAATCTGGGTCTGGATTATTGTAGTGGAACATCGTGTTTGCTGCTCTGAGCAGTGTTGTTAGCATGAAAAGCTTCTTACTCAAGCATAATCAATGTGAACAGACAAGAAAAGCCAGATGTTTTTATCAAAGTGTAAGTCGAGGAATTACTTCCTCTATCAGACGCCACACGCATTTGTGTAACAAACTGAAACAGCAGGTTTACATGTGTGAACCTGCACGTTAGTTATTTACTGTCAAAGGAGCTTGCAAAGAAAAGCGTCTGGACTTCTTTAAGTTACTTGAAGACGTTTCACCTCTCATCCGAGAGGCTTCTTCAGTTCTAATCCTACCTATTTCCAGTTTAAATAGGCATAACAACATCCCACTTATTTACAGAAACAGATTAGAAAACTGTCTAATCTAAACCTTTAAATGCTGGCGGACCTCTTTGAATAACACCTGTAAGGCTTTAAGATGCTTTTTGGGAGATTCAGCACCCCAAAATTTAGCAGTCCCTCCATAGCCGCCCACTGGACTATTTTAAGACTCTCTTCATCTTTTTCCTGGAAATATTTGCTCCAAAGCAGTGTTAGCTGTGCTGCCTGGTATGCTACTCTAACATCTGCAAGGCAGGGGTGCCTCCAGAATGTTTGCATAGGGGTGGCCAAAGGGGGGCCACTAAAAATATTGGGGTGGCACACCAAAAACTGAATTTCCAGTTTCATTATGCTGTTGTTAAATACATGTTACTTCAATTTTTAAAAAAAAAAAAAAAAGAGAGACAGAAAACAATGATATGCCTAAATAATTTCCTGCTATTAAAGTTGACATAATTGAAAATAGATACATGAAAACCACATCAGATTTTGACATCCTTAATAATAAACTGTTTAAAGCTGGAATAAATAACAAGTTAATGTTTTAAGTTATTTTGGGTTGTCTTCCTCTCACTTGTGCTCACATTTATTAGAATTATTACCAACATAGGACAGTCTTGCCAGGGGTGCCACTGCGGAGGCCCCCTTGGTGGCGCCCCTGCTGCAAGGGGAGGTGTCAGAAACAGAAGCTAATATATATATATATCATTATTTTAAGATCGTCCTTCAAATAAATCATTTACCCTGTGTTATGTCAGCACTGTGTGATTTCAGATCTTGACTCTGTCTACCTGTAAATGGTGAAAAGTAACACGTTTATGACACATAGCTGATAATACTGTGTCTGTGGAGTTAGCTGTGATGTGTCTCCTCACACCAAAACGACCAGCGTGTCGCTCGTTTATGTCGCTTGATCGGGAACAGTTTGGGTTTCTTAGTTTGGGACATTCAGCCTGCTTTTTCTAGATAGACGGCTCTAGATTAGCAACTGTGAGGCTACAGCAACAGATGTCACGCCATGACGCCAGTCAGCACAATATTGCACAACATGAAATAAATGGGGGAAAAAAACCTGGATCAGTGTGTGGCTTTATTCGGTATGACTGACACGGCTGAATGTGTTTTGATCTCAAGCACGTCAGTGTTTTCACACCTCGAGTAAAAGATGACTTCCTCCCGCTGCTAAACATCTTTTCCACGCACAAGTTTGGGTTTAGCCTGCATGCAGGGGTTAGGGATAGGAAGATACTTTGCATACCTCCAGGCCACAGAGCTTGACAGTGGAAGACGTGTGTGTGTGTGTTGTTAGATTGTGGACTACCTCTCCTGTTATCCTCTCATACTCGTCATGCATAGTTGTGTTTAATCGCTGCCTCTTGATCACTCTTGCATGAACTCCTACATTCATTATGACAGGATGAAACGGAGATGTGAACATACAGAGCACAGCTGTACAGCTCAGGTTACTGGTTAGTAACACTTCCCTTCACATGGTCCTCAGGGGGTGTCTTAAAGGGTCAATTAACCACTTTATTAAAAGCGTACATTCTCACTTAGTCCTATCATGTTACTCCGTATCATCTCGCTTTTTGTGGCGCTCACACTGATGATAAATTGCTTTTTTAAAATATTCATAAGTACAATGCTATTTTAGAAACACTGTCCTGTGTATCTGGATCATCCACAGACCTTAGTGTGGATAGTTTTGGATAGAAGAATTTTCTTAGATGAAACAGGAGTGCTCCGTTCACGTCTGCTGTGCTGGTTCTACAAATCCAAGAACAAGGCAAACTTAATTAAGTCAAAAGCTCCAAAAACTTTAGAGTGATACTATTTTTCCAACTCCTGTTTCCAAAGTCAAGAATGAGTTTTCAGAACCGAGTAGAGTTAATGATTCATATCTAAGGGTAGACTAGCTGTAGTCTAAATATCTTATAGTGTGTACTTTTCCTTAATGCACTAGCTCGCGCTCCTTTCTTCAGGCCTCGCGGACAAGTCAGTGCTCCTGTCAGCTTAACCAAAAGAATTCGAGATATTTCCTTGAACATAGGTTGTAATTTGGTACAAGTTTTCCTTGTTTGGTGATGTGTCGCTCTGATCAGTCTTCCCCTCCCTGCCGTTGGCATGATTAGTATTATCTGCAGAGCCTGTGTCTACAGAATAAGCCTTGTTTCTACAACCTAACCTTCAACGGGGGAAATGGTCTTAAGTGTAGAGAGAAAACGTGTTTACCAAACAGGCACAGAGCATTAGCATCTTTGTGGGAATTCCAGAAAAGTGTGTGAGTAGGAAAATGTGGACAATTGTTCCCCAGAGAGATGTGGAAAGAACCAGGAACTACAAATTTGTGCTTACTTCTACTGATCATTTGATCTGAAGGCACTGAAAGAAGCTGAGGCTAAAGCTGGGTGATAACACTAAGTTGACATTTTATAGGAATTTAGCCTTGAGCGAAGCTTTCAGTAGAACCATTCAATGGTTAATTAAATTAATTAATTAAAATTAATTAATTTTAATTATAATAATTATAATTAATTATAATAATTAATTATATTATATTATATTATATTATTAATTATTATATTAATTATAATTAATTATAATTATAATAATTATTATAAAATTATAATAATTTAATTTTAAAATTTTAATTTTAATTAATTAAAAGAGTGATTTTGATTAACAGAAGCATCAGTTAAAGTTGAAGTCCTGAAAGAAAGAATGTCATTGAAAGTATACAAATTAAAAGATTAGATCAGAAATCAGTAAAAACACACAGTGAATGTGGAGTTGAACTGAC
Source organism: Neolamprologus multifasciatus (assembly GCF_963576455.1). Taxonomy (NCBI): domain Eukaryota; kingdom Metazoa; phylum Chordata; class Actinopteri; order Cichliformes; family Cichlidae; genus Neolamprologus; species Neolamprologus multifasciatus. The sequence goes on from NC_140445.1 coordinate 6,063,484, forward strand.
GTTAAATTAATACAGTTTTTCAATGAAATACCAGGTGAAATAATAGACTGTATATAAGTGATGGACACTGCAATTTGAGGCCTTAATGTGAGATTTGGCTGCCGTATCAGCCAAACAGTTATCTTCTTTCCCATCAGCTGTAAGCGTGCAACACAAATGAACCTCACTCTGAAGTGCAGACTCTGTATGTCACAATACTTCCAACGTCAAATATTAAATAAAATCCTCTGAAATGCACCAACAGCACAAACATGGAGGATAGGTCTAGTTTAGCGACTCCAACTGAGACCTCACAGACACCGATTGGCTACAGCAAACTTTACTAGGACACCTGTCAATCAAAACAGCCACTCCCCCAGAATCCAGACAGAGCTCACTTCCTGTGGTGGCTTTTCTGCTCTCTGTGACAGTAAACAGGCTTTTTAATGCTGCAATGTTGATAAAACTCATTTTTGGAGCCACCTTCAAGCAGCCATCAGAGGAAGTCATGTTTTTGGTATTTCATTCTTCATCCCCAAGGTTACAAGTGATAAATCAGGTTTCCTAGGAAGAAGTTAATGGTAACTAAACTTTACAACCGGGGTCTAAACTGGGGGGATGTTTGCCTCATGGTACATGCACGAGGCTGGGCATGCTAGGCCTAAACTTTAGAATTGGTAACCCTTAAGGGTGAAACAGATCTGACAGTGTTTGCACGTGTATTAATTCTGTGACAGCGTGATGCTCTTTGAATGGCTGCATCAGCATCGCTGCGAACGCCACAGAGTCTACGTGCAGCGAAGCATATTTCAAACTTCAGTACTGTCATGTGTAGATAAGACATTTTCCCAGAGGGGTCGTCTCACATCTCAGCCAACTGTGAGCCTGCTGATCTGGGTCTCATCTAAACGTGTCACCCAGGACGCCTGCAGTCATCTGATACCATCTGTTTTATTCCTGCTCTGACGGGTTAAATCCATCTGGGTTCTCATTCACTGCTTAAATCCACCGGTGGTTCTGCTGAGTCCATCCATGCTGGATTGACGTAAGACGTCGGAGTGATCCAAGCTGGCAAACGACACCCACTTTCTCCTGTGTCTTCAGGAGTTTCAGTTACACCAGCAGCTCTTCTTCTTCCTCTTTACTTTCTTTACTTTCTGCTTTCTTTGACACTATTTTCCCTTTATTGTTCTCCACACATTTAGGGTTATTTTTTGCCCCTTAATATGATAACAGATAAATATCTTTTACACATGAATGTCTGCATTTTTTTAAAAGGAGAGAATATTATTTGCTTACCTTTGCATAAACTCAGAGACAGAATAACAATACTATATATGAAGTAATTTATAAAATAATTCCTTAATGGAAAATATGACAGTTGTCCTACAACACCTCACAAAATAGCCTTGAAATAGCTCATCTAAGAAACATTGCAGGCTGTCGTAATAGAGATGTATGAGGTCTAAATAAAAAGTTCTAAGAACTGGTCCACAAGACTCAAAACCCTTACCCAATTTAAAAGCGGCTGATCTCACATTCAGAGTATTCTTTGCATTCACCTCTGGACCATTTTCAGCATTTAAAGTCTTTCTATGTTTTGTTCTTAATTCGATTTGAGGTTCACTGGTGATTTTATACATGAAGTTTATGTCTTAGTGACCAGTGTTGGGGAGTAACGGAATACATGTACCGCCGTTACGTATTTAAAATACAAAATATGAGTAACTGTATTCCGTTACAGTTACCGTTTAAAAAGGTGGTATTTAGAATACAGTTACTTTGTTGAAATAAATGGATTACACGGCGGTACTTCCCTGTTTCATATTGTGGCGGGTCAGGACTGTTTGGGTTTTGTTTGACAGCTACGTTCTGTTGTTCCAGGCGGCAGCGTTACGGTTGCCATGGTTACAGGGTGACGCTCTCTCTCTGCGTGTTTCCTGGGTGAGAGAGCGCCTGTTGTTGTTGTTGTGCTAAGCTAACAGGCAGAATGCTACAGGTATAGCTCTAAAGAATGTAGCATCATGGGCAGTGTAGTCCGTGCTGCAGGGAGAATGGACTGCCATACACGTTATGTGTCTGTGAGCGAGGGAGGGAGAAAAAGGAAAAGTACGAGCTGTCATCGAGCAAAAACGGGAGCTGGAAGCATGTAAATATAATAATAACCACTGCAGCCAAGAAGAGAGCCTGACGAGCCCAGTTGTAAGTAAGCTATTAAGACTCGACTGTGCACCGTGTTCGTGTTTTCCTCCAAAAACAATAAGTTCCGTTGGAGCAGCCTTTCAACGCCTCTCTCTGTCTCTCGCTAGCAAACTTGACCCAGACAACAAAGTAAAGCTAGTTTTCAGCTACGAGCCCGACACAGAACCCACCGTATTAGTCAGAGGTCCCTTTACTACGGTTCGGAGCCGCTGACCTTCAGTAACAGTAATAAATCACAGCAATAGTACATTCATGTAGTTGTAAACAGCATGATAATATATTAAGTAATCCAAAGTATTCAGAATACGTTACTCTCATTGAGTAACGTAACAGAATACGTTACAGAATACATTTTGGGACATGTATTCTGTATTCTGTAATGGAATAGATTTTAAAAGTAACCTTCCCAACACTGCTTAGTGATGACTAGAAATCAAATTAATGGATCTCATTGCATTCACTTATTTAGTTTCTTAAAAATAATTCCCTGGTAGTGTTAGCAAAACTGCCAAAAAGTAGTAAAAGTTGCTTTTAAAAAGTCTAATTCTATTCAAAGTTTATGGCTCAGCTCAAAAGTGAGACAGCGAGAAATCAACTTTTTGGGTTTTTTAAAGAATCTTTCAGAAACATGAATTTTATTTAAATGATTAAAAAAAAAAATGCTGATCAGTGGACAACAGAGCACGATGAGGTCCAGTAAAAAGTGGGAGGCCTCCTGAGCCTCCTACATACTTTTATCCACACTTCATAATCAGTGAAGCTAAAACACCACCTGTCTCATGTTTTATTCTAGAGTGAGACTTTTTTTGGCAATGCAGAAGGTTTGTCTGTTTTCTCTTTCCAGCAATGACAGCTGCACAGAACATGCCAATTTTAATAAATGTGCACAATTTTAAGAAAACATGTACATTTTCTGTAAAACAAAAAGTACTGGAATATATTGAAAACTGATACTGTGAATTGTTATAACTCTGCTACGTCAAAACACAGACTTACTGATTGCATCAAAAAACAAAAGCTGGAAAATCAGAAAATCATGTAACTCCATGTAAAACCAGATCGGTCGTCTAACTGTTGGGTTTAGAATTAGTTTAAAGAAATTAAATACACTGAGTGAGAGTTCAGTTTTCGAGAGATTGGGAGTTGTGTTAGTTAACTTTAGTCGTAACAAGGCCAGCTGTTCACCTGCACTTCTAGTCTTTATGTGAAAAACTAGGGTAATCCCATTTGGACTGTGGCTCCACACTGACTCCACAATCTCAATTCAATTTTCTTTATTGTCCCACAAGGGGAAATTAGTTTAGCCGCAGGATATAAATAAACAGAACAATACTATAAAACAATAATGACAATAATAGTGATAGAAAGTCCAAGGACAGTTATTTGCCATTGAGGAGACAAGATGCAGTGGGGATAAAAGAATCTGACTTCCCACTCGGATATTGGCCAGGTGTCAAACAGGAAATAAGTTAGAGCTTTAATTTTCACCCATAGTGAGAGGCAGTTATCAAATATTTTAACAAACACCATTAAAAAATTACAGTTTTTGGTATAAACGTTGTGTATTTGTATGTCCACCAACCCCAGCATCTTCCTCTTAGTCTGATCCAGTTCATAAATGTAAGGCTTTATTACCAAAACGACACCAAACAAACAAAACTCACAATGTGAACATCATCCAGAAACCAGGAATTGATAGTGTGCTGACTTGTAACGAGGTCTGAGCCACTCTTTTTTCTCACTGAAGTGTGTCTAAACACACAGCTCGCGGTTCGGTTTGCACGAACGTGACTTTTTCCACTGTAAACACTGGTCACTGTAAGAATTCGTAGCGCTCAACATGTATCCAAGTGAACCACAGAATAAACTGCACACTGTTGTGCAATCAGACAAGCAAAACATGCAGTAATAGGAAGGCTGTAATTACTCTTAAACAGCCACTAACTACATGGGTTATGTGTGTGTGTGTTTCTGACCTCCTGGTGCCATGCTTGGCATACTCACTGCAAAACCATTCAATTTACTCAAAAGACTGGAAATTATGTAACTTGGCATTTAGGCTTCTGGGGATACATTCAGTGTGTGTGTGTGTGTGTGTGTGTGTGTGTGTGTGTGTGTGTCACTGAGATAAATAGAGACAAGCAGTGATGAGAAGACAAGAGGAGAGGGCGATACAGTTAGATTATGCAATTTTGTTAGAGTGTTTTGTGTGTGTGCAACTGTGTGTGTGTGTTTGACCCCCTGGTGCTGTGTTTGGCACAGACAGTGTGGGGTGGTATAAGGCCCAGTTAGCAGCAGCTGCTCACATCTTTAAACCAAAAACACCACGGTTTATGTAACCAGACCTGGAAAAACGTGCAAGGACAACATGCATTATCTATGCACAATGGCTGAGTGTGAATACGACTTAACTAGCGAGTTATTATATATAAACTCACCTGCAGGGACCAGATGCAATACTGAGGGACACAAGAAATGAGAAACAGGGCGAAAGCGTGGGGCATGAGAATGAGAAAAAAAGACGTATGTAGTGAATGAGTGTATGAGTTGTGGTTCTGCTGCTGACGTTCAGGTAAATTATCTCAAAGAGATGCAACATGCAAGCACTGATGTACTTTTTGAACCTCTCAATGATGGAAATGCTTTGAATTTAACTTAATTTTGCAGCCGGTGAATGTCTTCACCAGCTGTCGAGCTCTTTCGCTGCTTATCCCACAGATAAATGATTTCTTCCTTCTTTTAAACTATAGAAAATCTACGTGTGATTTTTGGATTCACCCTATTGGCCGTCTGCCTCTGCGGTCTTAAAAAACCTGAGTTCATATACATACATACAGGCGGGCAGGGATTTATGGACAGCACGCGTGCACAACAATGATGTAACATTGTTACGTAGAATGAACTGAAAAACAAAAGAAAAACAGGCAAAAGCTTACAACCACACAGAAAACTGAATAAATGAGTTTCTCCGAGTCCTTCAGGCCGAGGACGCGGATACACAAACAGCTGTCCAGCCTGGACAAAAGAGGATAGTGTTTGAAAGAGAGTGTGTGTATGTGTGCACGTGCAGTTGTGTGTTAAGTTAATCCCTGATGACAGCTTGCAGACAGACATACAGACAGAGCTGTGTGTGTGTTTAGTATTTGTGGAGTAAGATGGTCACCCCGTGTCTTCCAAATCATTTCGTGTCACAACAGATCTGATGCACATTTCAGTGGAGACACATTCAAACATTATCTGGGCACCGGATCCTTGTCAGGAAACGTGAGACTGAAAGGTAAAATAGATGGAGAGAGTATCTGATCTGTTAAAGCAATCCATTCATTTGCCCTTTAAAGCTGCGAGTGTGTGTTAGCGCGTGTGTGTGTCGGGCACCCGTCGGTCACACAGCTGGTGACAGATGCAGCTTAATTTCTAGTGCAGCGTTTTAAAAACACCTCGTTAGCAGCTCACCATGTCAAAATCTAACCCTCATTGAAAGGCTTTGACAGAATTTAATTTGGAGTGTGAGAAAGGGGCGGAGGTATTCTTCGGATGTGTTTATGCTCGGTGGCCTGATTGATATTGTGCATTTCTGCTGATTTTATCTGGCAGCGATCAGCCACTGCGATAAGACTGAAAGCCACAGCTCGTCTTTCTGCTTTGTCCTTAACTGGCCTCTCGCTTTTCAGAAGCCAGTTTGTCGGAAACTACCTGCAAAGTGATGAGACATCAACTTATGTTTACTGAATAAAAGTAAAAATGAAAGCTATACGTGCAGGACTCTTCTTTATGGGGCAACACGGTGTTTTACACAGAAAACCCCCCATTACTACCACCACCACTAACAACAACAACAACAACAAATGCAAATAAAAACAGTAGTTTCACTGATCCAGTTTATGGAATCCCAGGACTGCCAATATTAAAACTAAGCAGATTTTTTTTTCTTTTTGCATAACTTGATTAATATTTTTACTGCCTGTTATACAATAATTCTTTTGCCTCACATACTATATTTATACTTATATCACACAAGAATGTATTTATTCATTTTTAAAAATTATTTTATCAATTTTATTTCATTCATCTTTATTTAATTTATCTATTAATTAATTAATTAATTTTTTTGCATTTAATTTGGTGGTCATTCATAGTCAAAATTAAGTGTAGACAGTAGAGGTGGGAATCACCATACACGATACGATATTATCACAATACTTAACGCACGATACGATATTATCACAATACTTAACGCACGATACGATATTATTGCAATTTTTTAAAATATTTTGTGATATTCAGATTCTGTAAATAAAGGTAAACTTTATCAATATTCGTTTTATCTAATATCAAAGTCTCGCACTCAGTCTTTCTCTCATTTCAGTTTTATTGTTGACAAACTGAACGGTTTGTATTACAGTCTAGTCCAACTTAACTGAATCAACCATCTGGTACAATTATAGCTATTCTGAACTATGCAGTTTATGAAAACTATGCAGCCCCTTCAGCAACTGAAGAATTTGAAAGTAAATTAAAACAAAATATAATTTTACATTAAATAAAAAAGTTTTAAACGTAATTAAAATAAAACATGTCTTAAATTAAAATAAGTAAACTGTCATGTTTATTGCTGCCAAAAAAAAAGTTAAACACATTTGGACAGTGAAGGAATGTCAGGATTCTTGCTCAGAAAAAGGATCAACATGCTCTGAAGTCAGAGCACAAAAACCTTTTTGTAACAAAATATCGATTTCTGCTGTCCCTGTATTGATACATTATTAGCAAACAAAATATCACGATACTACACAGTATCGATTTTTTCCCCCACCCCTAGTAGACAGCAGTTTAAATATTTATTTTAATAGATGTAGGATTCTTACAGAATCCACTGTCAGATATGCTAGGCCTAAAATCAGATAGACAGTGTAGCACTAGCAAAAAGCTGGTATATAGCATCAACTTAAGTTAAATATATCCAGTCGGGGGCTGAAGTTGCAAAGCAATACGACATCCTACAGCACACTAACAAGCTCATCACATCCCTTTTTTCTTCTCATCCCAGTGATGCGTTCATGGCGCAGATGCAAATGAAGTTGTGGTTGTGGTACTACCTAGCTAGCATTTAGCAAGTGAGCACAGTAGCTAGCGAGCATAAAAAGATTCGTGATTTCAAGAAGCTCAGCAAATGTGATCAAAATTGTACTTTCAGCTAGCAGACACACCCTGTGGAAAAGAGTTTCTCTGCAGTTTGCCACACAACGAATCTGCAAGCTAAATATACAGTTTTCATTAATGTGCAACACAGAGATGGAGACAGAGAAGACAGCAGAGGGAGATGATTATGTTTAAAAGTATAGACTGCTAAGTAAGTCAAAAGTGCAATTTAAGTCTTAAATATCATGTCCTAATTAATTTTAGAGCTTTTAAATGAGATATTAGATCTAACTAACCCTAGCTAAGTTGGTTAGCTAACAGAGTCATAAGACTAGCCCCAATAAAAGTGATCTTGTTGAGAATATGAATGTGCATGCTGGATTAGAAAAAAGTCCATCAAGTGGGTAACTACAAGAACACCTCCCATCAGACACTGCAGTAGGATTGTGCAGTCACTCTGGCACATTAGAGTTCCCTCCATCATTAACCTTTTATCATAGCCTACACAGAGCCCTGACCCCGTGCAACAAGTCACTTAGCTCATGATTTATAATGCTTGTCAGTGATATTATTTATTTAAACACATTTTTACCCCAGGGTAGAATGTGTCTAAATACACATCCTCTATGAAATCCACTAAGGCTGACAACCGAGTAAGAGAGTCAGGCCATAAATAATGAAGCAGAAACAGCTTGTAGGGCCAGAGCTGCTGCTCTGCCATGTCAGCCTGTATTAAGACAGGGACTGATGAGGACAGCAAGGGTGGAACGTAATCATACGTTTTACTTAGAGAATCACAATCTGGTGGCAACACTAATGAGCACGTCAACATGCATTAGCAGGCTTGTACTTTAAGAGACCAGCAGGCAAAAAAGAGACCAGGGAAGAGTTTTAATAGCATGAATTTGAGCTGTGTGGTTTACAACTTTCAACGTGAAGATACTGGTTAAAACTCAGTAAAGAGCAAGCGTCCCTGACGCCGAGAGGGAAACTTAATCCTCTGCAGCATCGGGGATTTACAGATATGTTAGCACTTTGTGACGGTTTTTCCTTAATAATAAAAGCAGCTGGCAGCAGCGCATTGGTTAATGCAGGTGCAGAGAGCAATGACGGAAACAAGATACTCAGTCATGGAAAGGGATGAAATAAGCTTGCTTCAGTTTTCTGGCATGAAATCTGAGTCAACACAAACGACTTCTGTTTTATTTTGACTGCTTTTGTCTGCCTGCTGCAGCAGTGCTGTCTGACAGTGTCGAATCCTTCAATCCTTATCCACAGTCGTGTCACAGACAGTGTCTGGAGGCCAAAATGCATCAGAACAGATGATTGTTTAGCACGGCTGATATTTAACACCACGCTCACCCTTTGGCTACTCATCATGTCGGTTTATTGAAGCAACTGCAAATATACAAACAAATTCCTGCTCGGCTCTGTGTCTCTTTGACACGTTCTGTTCTTAAGCTCTGTCGCAGCATTTCTGGAAGAGCAAGAAAACAGGCAGGGAAATGTTTTCATGCTTTTGTATTGAAAACACATCCCCAGGTCTTTAGGAGGAAAAATGATGATTACGTTTTTACCAGCTGCAGTTAAGGAGAAACATTTATTGAGCGCACCTTAATGTTTTCGAGAAGACAGATTTATCCCTCGCAGTTTTCTAGCTCAGTGGTATTAAGAAGGAGTTACATGCTGTTACTATCTCAGTGTACAAAGTTCATCTCCAGCGTCTTCCAGCTACTGAGGCTTGTTAGATTTGGTCAATGACAAGAATCACTGCTACTGGTGAAATGTTACCCAAGGCCACTCATAACTGAATAATAACATGCTGTTTTTAACACATCCATCCTGTCCATAAGTAAGAGATACAGAAACAAAAGCACATTTATAAATAGTGACACCTGATACAGTTTTAGCCACGACTGTGAGAGAAGTCATGATAAACTGACTGGAACAGAATAAAGAGTAGACTGATTATCAGCCTGGCTGATTATTGGATCTAATATATCTAATGATCCATATGCTTATTTAATACAAGTATTGGTATAATAAATTCATTTTCACAGGTCCTCTGTGACCAATACTGTTTATTTACTTATTAAAACAAAAATATGAAACCAACATTTATGCTAAAAAAGAAATGATTATGTTTTATGCATCAGGACATAGAGGTTAGGCAGCAGCCATGTACTCCTAATCAAATGCACTTGATTAGCCGATCATCAGCTGGTGTGGGCACCTCTATAAAAGCAGAACATTTTGGAGTTTGATGCTCTGGAGCAAGGATTAGCAAATAATGTGGATTACACAACACTGGACCTTATATTCCTCATTTCCAGTTAATACTTGTACAGCTGCTGTTATTGTGTATATATATATTTATATTTCTTCATACATTCTTATATATTTCTATACTGTGTATTGTGTGTTTTGTTGTACAGTTATTTTATTTTCAACTTTAATTTATATATTTTATCTTATTCTTTCCCAGTTAAATTTACCCTTCATTCTAATTTGTGTTGTACAGTTATCTCATTTTTAACTTAATTTTTATATTTTATTTTATTCCTTCCTAGTTAAATTTACCCTTTTTAATTTTCATATTTATTTCCTATCTTATTCATAGCCTTTTCTTTTTTTTTCCTTTAGGTCACGAGCAGTTGTCTAAGTATTTCACTGCATATCGTACTGTGTATGACTGTGTATGTGACAAATAAATTCGAATTTGATTTTGATTTGAAATGCATCAGCAATGGTCTTAGTCTAGGAAGAGTTATGGTAAATGGTAAATGGACTGGTTCTTATATTGCGCTTTTCTACTCTTTCTGAGCACTCAAAGCGCTGTACACAACTTGTACATTCACCCATTCACACCCATTCGCACAAGCACATTTCTCTAAGTGCTTTTCTAACTAACATTCACACACACATTCATACTCCGATGGATGCATCGGAGAGCAATTTGGGGTTAGTATCTTGCCCAAGGATATTTGGCATGCAGACTGGGGAAGCCAGGGATCGAACCACCAACCTTCCGATCAGTAGATGACCTGCTCTACCACCTGAGCTACAGCCACCCAGTTATTAGTCCATCATTCTACAGAGAGATTATTCACAAATATAAAACATTCAGGATCGCTGCCAACCGTCCCAGAAAGATCTGCTCAGAGAAACTGCAAACAATCTCAAGAGCTACACCTGAGATTCTGTAGGCTTCAGTTATTGCGTTAAATCTTAAAGTTCATGACAGTAAGACTGAACAAGTATGACTCGTTTGGACGGGTTGCCAGGAGAAAGACTCCTCTCTGTAAAAAGAACTCATATAACCTGTGAAGTGGAGAAAACCCTGCTCTGTTAACTGTAACTCAGATTTGTAAAATCTTTCACATGACCCCTGTGCTGAGGGCAGCTTTCAATTTGAAATCCCATCCGTGTACAACGCAATCCAACACAATTGTGTTTGCATTGGATTGTTCTGGCACTCCTTCCTGAAAGTGTCCTGTCAGATTTAGTCACTTATTCCAGAAGAAAAAAAAAGCTGGATAGAAAAAGAGGAAGACGGAGAGAGGGGAGTGCAGGAGCAGAGACAAACAAGAGGAACGAGACACTGTGATTTATACGGCGAGGAGGAAGGAGCTTGGCTTTGACGTCTATGAACTCGATGAGCCGGTTCTTTTTTTCTCTCTTCTTCTTTCGCTTCATTCAGACTCTTCAATCATTTCTGCGGCTCTGTTCCTGCCAGTCAATTAAGGCAGACGCCAGCAAGGAAGGCGGAGAGATGATCAATATTTCACGAAAGCCGGTGCCGGTGGTGACGCCAGAGACATAAAGACACAAACAAACAAACAAAAAGCTCCAGAGTCCAAAAACTAAAGTCAGTCCCATATACGAGTTCCTTCAGTTGGCGTGAACAGAACAGAGAGGCGTGGGTTTGATCAGCGGAGGCACAAGATTTATTAGGCTTCAGCTGCTGATGTCCTCTGTAATCTCGAAAGTTGCGTGAAAGTTGTTGAGGCAGTAGTTATGACTTGACTGCTGTTACTCTGCTTCAGTGCCAGAGGAAAGCTGATGCTGCACTCCTTAACTTTTTCATTAGCTCTTCCTGCGCCAGTGTTTTGTGACCTTCACTCAGTCGGTGTAGCCACAGAGGAAAATGACTCGGTTTGATAATAACTTACTAGCGTGCGGCAAAGCGCGATGAGATAATTGAAGAACGTATCGCTCAAACATCAGGTGCCTTTCTATTTTTAAGCCACGGCGCACAAATTCATATGATAGAAAATCCAAAGAGCGTGGGCTCTTTTTGTGCTGATGAGATCATTTCACAAGTCTGTGCACTTACTTTCTAATCAAATGTTTAATCAAAATCATGCAAATTCTGATTAGAAGAGAAGTTTGAACTTTTGAGTGATTTCCTCTTTTGATAAACTTGTATAATCAGTACTTTTGGAGTGGGATGGTTAGCGGCCTTTCAAGCTTTCCTACATACTCATACTGACTAAAGTGCACCTTTAGATTTCTCAGGACGTCCCTTACACTTTGCAAGCTCTCTTTCGTATCTCAGCTTTAAATTTTGTGCATTCTGCTGAGCACAAATCTTTTCAACTAATTTTAAATTTTGATAAATTTCATACAAAAGATACTTGCAACCAGATATAGTTGTGGTCAAAGTTTTAAATACACTCATGAACATGAATGGGTTTGTTTAATTGGACCACTGTACAGCTTATGTCTTTAATGACTTTAAAAACCAAGAATTGGGTGAACAAGTTAGAATTTGATCTTTTTAGGATTTTCTCTAATCCACAGATGCTCAAAAGTATACAATTATACAAGTATACACCAACATTTGGTTAAATAGCAAGGTGCACTTCAACTCATTTTCCAGCACAGACGTGGCTTCTGATCGCAGTCCAGACATTTCACAAATGTTCAGCTTTGGGAAGCCCAGAAGCTTAATGGTAGCCTGCTTTATCCACTCCACGCGTTTGGGATCATCGTCCTGTTGAAACATCCAAATATGTCCAAGTTTCAATTGTCTGTTAATTAGAGGTGGGAATCACCATACATCCCACGATACGATATTATCACAATACTTAACGCACGATACGATATTATTGCAATTTTTAAAAATATTTTGCGATATTCAGATTCTGTACATAAAGGTAAACGTTATCAATATTCATTTTATCTAATAACAAAGTCTCACACTCAGTCTTTCTGTCATTTCAGTTTTATTGTTGACAAACTGAACGGTTTGTATTACAGTCTAGTCCAACTTAACTGAACGCAACCATCTGGTACAATTATAGCTATTCTGAACTATGCAGTTTATGAAAACTATGCAGCCCCTTCAGCAACTGAAGAATTTGAAAGTAAATTAAAACAAAATATAATTTTACACTAAATAAAAAAAGTTTTAAACTTAATTAAAATAAAACATGTCTTAAATTAAAATAAGTAAACTGTCATGTTTATTGCTGCCATAAAAAAGTTAAACACATTTGGACAGTGAAGGAATGTCAGGATTCTTGCTCAGAAAAAGGATCAACATGCTCTGAAGTCAGAGCACAAAAACCTTTTTTGTAACAAAATATCGATTTCTGCTGTCCCTGTATCGATACATTATTAGCAAACAAATTATCACGATACTACACAGTATCGATTTTTTCCCCCACCCCTACTGTTAATACAGGTGAAGTTGAAAAGATTTGGACGTAGTCATTCTCATTCTTCATTATTGGATTTGTACTATTGCAACTTGCAAAACAGCCCCAGAGCATGACGCTAACACTGCCATAAGCCGAAGTAAAAACACAGAAAAAAAATTAAGACAAGAAGTAAACTTAAACGAAAACAGTTCAGAGGCTTTTATCATTTCACTGAATTGTGTAACCTGCACTTTTGTCTCCTAAGACCTATGAATGAATCTTAGTACACCATGTGGAAATCCTATTGCATTGTGGAAAAGTGTAATTGTGCTGCCCCTTTAAGGCAGGCATGATAATTTGGGTGTGTGTTTTTTGTGCCAGCAGACTTGCCGTAGTACCCACCAGGGAAAAACAGTCCGTTAGACCGTCTGTTCCACTTTTTGTTCACTTTTTCTTGCTGAGCTTGAGAGAACACATGCCTGTAATTAGTTGCTATTTGTTTTGTAAGCTTTCCAGCGTTAGTTTTGTGTAGCAGTTTAGAGGTTTGTGTGGAAAACTTTCTTTTGTGAGGAAAAACGGCCGCGATGCTAACACGTTAGCCCGTCTATGGGATTTCCTATGTAATGTTAGCATTAAGCTAATCGCTAAATGCGTGGGCCTAATAACCAGTGAAAGGGTTTGGATAAGTTTGTGTTTATGTGTTATATACATTGTAGTGCATGACTTAATGTTTGATGTTGTAAAGAAAATGCAATTACAGCAGAAATGTAATATTTTATTTTTGTTTCTGTACCAGTTTTACAGTGCTTCAACAGTAAACATCTAAAACATATCCGCTGACTCCTGGATGTTTATTGTGGACCTGTTAGCTATCTGCCAAGCTAGAAACCAGCTTCACACCCTAGTGAGGGCAAAATAGTAATCATTCTGAAAATGAAAGAAAATAGGGGACTATTACTGATTAGGCTGATGTGGGAATTTTGCATGTTAATGAATATTTTGCACACCGAAATAAAAACCCTGTTAAAAGTCGGTGAATTTGCCCTTTAAGACATACAGCTGGGAAAGGTTCCACATGGAAGAGATGCAGTGTTGTGCAAAGATTTTAGGCATTTAAAATAAAGCGAAGAGGCTTTCAAAAATAGTGCCACCCATAGTTTTTATTCATAAGCTGACTTCATGTGAAGTGTGCCTTCTAAAGTGGCTGCAACCTTGTCTCAGTATCGTGGCTCTGGATACACACACAGTACATTAGTTGGATCAATTCATTATTGATTTTGGTCTTTTAATGGAATTTGTTGAGTGTAATAAAAATGGAGAATATAGCAGGAGGAAAATGCTTTGCACCCCATCTTCTTTCCAGCACGGCAAGATGTTGAAAATCCTCTGGCTCCGTCTGAGCGCCACACCAAAATAGCAAAGACAGAAAAAGATTTGTAGTCTGGATGACAATGTCAGCTGAGGACGCACAAGGCAAGTCAGAGGGAACGTAACGAAATGTAGAGAGCCTCATCTGTTGGAGAAATTGGAGATAAAAGACAGAGCAGCTAAAAAAGGGCATCGCGCACGAGAGCAGTCCTGACATCATTCGTGGATCACAGGAAGGAAAAGCACTCGTCTATTTTAGTCATCGTTGTTCCAGATGGGCAGGGCCGGGTCAGACGGAGCGGAACAGCACGATTCTCCATCACGCTGATAGAAAGAAATCGATTTGTGATGAAAGGTGAAAAATACTAAGGAGCCAATCAAATTAACCTCTCAGTTCTGAAGGCTCACGTATACAGAGAGCTTCCGTTTTGTATGCAGAGGTTTTGCAACATCCGCTTTACATCTTTAACAGAAAATGCTGTAAGTTTCAAAAAACCCAGAGCTACATCGATGGGTGGTCAAGACACCCTCTGCTTACTGCGATGATATTAAACCCAAAACTATCTGCTTGGCAGGACATAAAATATGGCTCTGATGTTTAGTGATGGTAAACAGGTGGATTTAGGGAGTTGCCTGAGGTTAGTCCCAGATTCACACTACATGATATCTGTATGAAAGTAATCTGACCATAAAAGATTCAGCTTTCTGATCTGAGAAGTAAAGCTAATGCGGTGGTGCTTTAAACCTGCATTCTTTTTAATTGTCAGCAGGGGGCGACTGATCTGGTTTCAAAATGAAGTCTCACAGTGTCTATGAGGAAATAAGAAAACTTCTCACTTGGATTTTTATCTCACTAAACAGTTTCCAGTCTCAGTTGCTACTTTTAGGCTTTCTGCAACACAGGATGAAAATTATTCTTTCATTTGAAGTAAGATTTGTGATGAAGGTGGCATCTGATTTAGAGGATTTGTGAATGAGTTGAGTTTAGGCCCTCAGTGCTCAGTGACATTGTCTGTCTTTTGTAGCACACTTTTATAGCATTAATCACCAATAGCCCAATGAGCTCGTTCACGCTCAGTGTAGCAAACGAATGTCGCTACACGCTGCTTTGAATCGTGAGACCCATTTAATTTCAGGTCCTGTTTTTGTTTCATGTGTTTCTTGTAGCTGATGATGCCTGAATGGTTGTGAAAGTATGGAAGATATGACTGGCCTGTCGGTCTGTCATGCGTCAAACATTTAGGACTAGGGATGGGTACCGGTATCCGGTGCCATCATGGCACCGGTTCTGACATAAACGGTAGTAACCAGACCAAAAAGCAGCGCACATTTCGGTGCTTTTTTTTTCCTGAGCTGTGATACACTTTGGATTCTAGCCAATCATTTTACGTTTCCGAGGATAGTAGGCGGGGCCAGGTACGTACGTTCTTTTAGAGCACCGGTTTCACCGGTATCGGATAAAACCTAAATACCCATCCCTATTTAGGACTATAATCATTTTAGGCAGTGACTATCTTATCAGACACAAATATTGTGCAGGCTGAACCTAGCACCAGGCAGCGACTGTTACTTTGCAACGTAAGTACCAAGGAAAGTCTCAAAGAGGCACCGCCTTAAGGACACACCAACGAATAAATGTCAAAATGTTCTTCCATGACTCACCGGCTCCGTACGTCCTAACCTGACTATCACTCTGAGGCTTTATTACTTCTGACTGTGCTACTCAGGACTACAAGCCCAATTCCAAGTTGGAAAACTGTAAAATGTAAATAAAAGTAGAATACAATGACTTGCAAATGTGATAAACCAATATTTTATCTGCAGTAGAAAACAGAAAATTTCAAATGTTGAAGCTGAGAACATTTGAATGTGATTGCAGCAGCACATCTCATGTAAATAGAAATAGCTGATTATTTATGTCTCTATCGTTATGCATGTATGTGAACAGCACTCTACCCAGTTAAACATCAGCTAGGAGTCAACACACACTGCCTGAAGCTGCCTTAACCTCACATTCCTCAAAAAGTGTCAAAAGCATAAACAGCAGCCGGTGTTAGGGTTTAAAAAAATCCTTATTTTAAATAAGGATAATATATTTAGCAACTCTCCTTCTGTGGGCTGGTGAAAGACAGGATCTCTTAGGAAAAAATCTTTTTTTCTCTCCAGACTTTCACATTTTCTCCGAAGGAAAATGGTCGATGGGCTGCGGTGGTGTGTGAATGTGTGCGAGCTCGTTCCCACAGGTGGGTGGTATCAGAGCTGAGCACCAACAACTTATCAATCATCCCACAGTGGAATTAGAGACAACACACATGCACGTGCAACCCTCCCCGCCACAACAAAAGGGTTTCTTTTTCACTGTTTAGTGGTGGAAGAGATTTTTTTTGTTGCTCACCAAAATCAACATTTTTTAATCGAATAATATTTAAATCAAGTCAATTTTAAGGAGGAAAAAAACCCACGACCAGTGAAAACCACAGGCACACTTTTCAGTCTGTGAGTCAGCACTTGTTGTTTACACTGTTGTCATCATGTCAGTGTAATCTGAGATAAATGAGGAAGGGGCTTAGAAGGCAAAGCTGACTGAGGGGCATCAATCAAAGCCTTAGGAGATTGTTGAAAGGTATGTACATTTAGAGATGATCTACCTTTAGCTGGAGACTATTGAGGCCGGGTGTTATTAACAGGCTCCCCTGGATTACAAAGAAACCTACCCATTCATTACCATTGCTGGCATGATAGGTACCTATTATGTATTAGTATAAAGGATGGATGTGATTTGGATGCTTATTACATAATGACACCATTTATTATATGTAGAAAACCAATACGAATGCTGTTATGGGGACTTAACTCCCACACTATTGACAGAAGCTCCGTCTCACATGTACAAGAAAATCTATATAATGACAGTAGGTGTGATATATATATATATATATATATATATATATATATATATATATAAAGAAATACTTATTGTATGTAGTAGGGATGCAACGATACCAATGTTTTCAAACCGATACTTGGATCTGAGTACTTGCCGATACAGAGTACAAAAAACGATACTTCTAACACACACACACACAAATACAATGAATTGGAAGACAGGTTTTATTATATTCCCTGTTGATAAAAAATAAAATCTTAATAAAAATGACCACAAAAAAATTTCAAGTGAAAAATAAGCACTTCTGTTAAATTATTGCAGAGTCTCCACATTGTAATTTTGCAAAATATCACTGAACTATTGGCACTGTCTCGAGCTTTCAGAATAATAAATAAACACTTCTGTTTGGAATAAAATAAATACAAATTAGGTTTGAGAATAAAATAAACTTTTAAATTATTGCAGAGTGTCCATATTGTAAACAAACAAACAAAATAATTATTATTAAATAAATAATAAATAAAATAATAATTGGCTCCCTAGTGGCCAATCTAAAAAACTACAACAGAAAGTTGGTATCGGTTAACTTTTACGAGTATGAGTACACACACATTTTACAGTATCAGCCCCGATACCCGATACCAGTATCGGTGCATCCCTAGTATGTAGTTATTGTATGTATCATCATAACTAGAAACACTACGTTTTATGGTAAAGCTGAAGAAGTGTTTCACGATTTTGATACTGCATGATCCCCAAAAAATGTTTCGCAAAATTTTACGGAAAATGTTATTTTCACGTTTTTCAATCAAAACCAACAATGACTCTCCTGGTAGAGAAGAAGATAGTTAGGACACCAACGTTGCTCTTCAGCTGAGATGATCAACAGAGTATTGCAATAATCAGAGACAGAAAAGACAAAGCATGCCCTCATGAAACAGAGATCAGGATCAAAAACAGCTCAGTTTTAGTCAGTGTTTTTGGTAAATGAACCAAAATCCGTATAAGTCAAGGTGGCTGAATCGTTCTTATATTCTGATTTACTGTCACTGAATTTTCGAAAGCTTTGTGCTGAGGATTGCAGTATCTACGTAACACTTACAAGCCACTCTATAGTTAGGATTGATCTTGCTGAGATGGGATGCATGTTGAGTATTGAAAATAACAGTGTGCTGAGAACAGAGCCTTGAGGGATGCCACGATTAAGTATCGGCAACTCAGGAGCTTGCATTAGTAATGGCCAGAGAAAATGTTCTGTTTGAGACGTAAGAAAATAAAAGATCCTTAAAACTAACCCAGACGTTGTGCAGGACAGTAGAATGATTGATGGTGCAAAGACTGAGTTTGAGCAGAGCCAAGTTGGTGCTAGCAACTCCAGATCTGGCACAACCAAGTGTGTAGTAACACCCCCACGAGGGACTTTACGAATGATGCAAACTGGAAAAATGGAAAAGCTGCAAATCTGGATGGGCATGCTGAGTATGGAAGAGGCAGGCAGGATGTTCCCTAGGTCTCCGGCCTCGCCATCGTCCTAACCAAAAGATGAATAGAGGGAAACAGATGCTGCCTTTTGCTTTCCTGTCTGTCGCTTCCCATTACCTCTGCAGTGTGTGCGCACTTACATAAGAGGGGTGTGGGTGTACTGTCATCAGCACAGCTACAAATGGGGGTCGGTCTGTGAAAGGGCACGACAGGCCCTAAACCCTGAACTCCTACTTCCTTTTTCTCTATACGCAGGGCACCAAATGCCAGGTAAATGCATAAATATCGTTTACACCTTATAATAATATTAATCAGAATAGTTTAAATATAAAAATTATAACAAGTCTGCACCTCTGAGATTTCTCTAGTCGGCAAACATCTGTTTATGAACTGAAATGAACATTTTATTTATTTTTTAAAATATATATTTTAATTCTTCCACTGACAAAACATTTTTAATGATTGTCTAGTTTTTCCTTCTAATTAGGGGACAATAAGGTTTTTGCACTGAATAAATTTGGCTTATCACCTTCCCTTGACGCTGCCTTTTCTACTTTTATTTTATATTATTTTAGATATATTTTCCCTAAAGCACTTTATGGTTCCTGTCTGTTAAAAGCATTGGATAAATATTAGTTGCTTTTATGTGATGCTCTTCAGCAAAAACAGATTGTAAAATGGGAAATATTTTGGGATTATGGCATCATTTAAATAACTTCCAAGTTCAAGTTTTCCTTCAACATACTAATCTATCCAAATAACATCATGTCACTCTACATATTTTGTATTTATTTATTTATTTAAGTCAGGTAAATAAATGAACTTTTACTGTATGTCATGTTAGAGCAAGACTCTGCTTCTAAAGCAGATTATTACCACATACAGCCACATCACTGACTGATAACCTGATTTTTCAACATGCTTTTGATTCATTAATCAAAATGTTCATATTGTAATCGTACCTGACACGAGCCAGGCTCAGCTTAATTTAGTGAACAGTAAACATCACATCAGATTAAAAGAAAGATTATGTATTGTGACGCATCAAATTAAACATGTCGGTAAAGTGGAACAACCTGAGCTGATGCTCAGATATCAAAAACCAGAATCAGGTGTCGGTGACAGATTGGTGGAGATCTATTCAGTCTAGTTCTATGTTGTTCTCTGTTTTGCAAAGTAACAGCGGCAGCACACTCGATGCTTGATTAATATTATTTTACTTCTTCTCTAATGTGTCTAACTTGATAATGAGATAAGACTAGTGCTAATGAACTTGAAGAATAAATACAAATTCGGGAAATTTATGTTCTTTGATGGTTTTTAAATCCCTTTCTCAGAGCAGCTGACAGTTACTGTTTCTATGAGATAAATCAAGCCACACTGAGATTATGCATCCCTAATCTGATGGATACTCGAAGCCCTCAAATGTTGGCCATTTCTCCCATTGACTTAGTCGTGAGTTGATCTCTTCTTAGGTTGTAAAAACAGTAATAAGCAACGAGCAGAAAAGGACGTCTTGGTGCATGCTCAATCATCCAGGTAAGTAAATCCCAAAATGTTGATACTGTTCATCTGGATGAAGCGTTTTCAGTGGGAGAAACGTTTCATCACTCGTCCAAGTGACTTCTTCAGACTTCTTTAGCAGAAAAGGAGGAAAATGAAAGATGCACAAGCACTTTACATCCAGCAGGCCGGAGTGTCTGGAAACTACAGGTGATCGATAAGTATTGATACTACTAAGTAGTTTGGGTTTGTCCATAAATATTATCATGTATAGCATACTAGGAGATCAGTACTCTTCTTAGAGCAACCGTATCTACATCTTCACATCTTTATTTACATTTTTACTACTTTAAAATTCTTAACCCAGACTTTAAACTCTCAGTATTTCCAAATATCACCGTTTCTACAGAACTACACTGTTTGTTTTTTTTGCAAATTAAAACTTCTTTTGGTTAATGGTTAAGTCAGATTGCACATAACCATCTACTGTTTGAATTACTAGGTTATTCATATTAAGTTCAGACTTGCGCGCACTGACTCATATAACTTGAATTTTGTAGCTGTTTACACGTATTGCGTACATTTCCACGCTGTACACTGTGCTAACCTCTTGTATAACCGCATTTCTGGGTCTTGTCATGCCAGCACTTGAACTAATTATGTATACAGACATTATTATTTATGGTTTTATGATTAGTTAAGAAGCTGCAGTTCTTGCCTGGGTTGAAACTGACACTCCCACGGTTAGTTCGCACATTCAACGTGGTGCAGGGATATTTGGTTCAGAGGGACTCTCCTCCACTTTACCCTGGAATGAAAGAATGCCATTGTAGATTATCTGAGAGGGGAAGTTAAGAAACAGGTGGCAATCATTAACCTCCGGTTCCTATCCAACAAGCTATGAATTCTCACATAAATGTCCCTGCTCCATATGCAAGAGTGACAGTATTTATGGTATTTTCATACTAATTTGTTTGTGCAATGCATTTGTAACCGTCAGAGAAACTGTAACAAAACAATTAGTCCAACCTTTAAGAATTTGGCGAAAAAATATATTGAGAGGCATCACTCTTGCCAAAAGTAATTTTAAACCTGCAGTTAGTTGAAAGCTGAAACTAAAATAGCTTGGTTCACATTCTCAGCCACAACAGATCGTGCTACAATATGCTATTGTAAATATTGAAGGAAACCATGGGAAAAATGTTTGCTGAAGGCACTGATTAAAAAAAAGGGTATTAAGGCAGCAGCGTGTTACCTTTAATGATAACTGTACATTTGTGGGGTGTGTTTGCTTTAGTCTATGTCCCATCACGGTAGTATGTTACAAAGAGCTTTGCAGACATGTGTCTACATACTGTTACTGCAAACTGTCACAAGTGTCAAAAACATATGGATACGTTCTACAGGAAACCTTCATTATTGTTGCTGGTCCTTTGGCTCGCTGCTGAGAACCCAAAACTTAAAACATAAAACAAAATGTATTTAGTAAAGTAAATAGATAGAGATGATTAAAAAACAAACATGGACATAGACATTTCTATGTTCAAAATTGGTGTTGAACTTTGCATTTTGAAGCCTCAATGTCAGCACTTTGGCCACCACAATGTTTGTCTTTACTTTAGGAAGAGGTTACTACATCAGGACCAATCACTGTCATTGATCAGGACCACAGGGCTCAGTGGTAAGTAGTTATATAAGGCTAGCATGTTTTGTTAGCAAGCTGCATTCATAAACTGTATGTGCAAAACAAGCATACTCACTCAAAACGACAGCGAAAGAACAACCCTGATGGAGAGATTCAGTTCAATGACTGGTAAAAGTGGAGTCTATCAGACAGCTACAGGTTAAGCCCCTTTCATGTAGGACTCGGCAAACACTCTGAAACCCAGTCTTTTCCATTGCTTGTATGAGGCAATAATGGTTGGCCGTGGACGAGCCGGTGAGTAGTCATGCATGCTGTAAAAGGGCCTTTAGGCAGCAAAACTATCAGTCTAAACAATCAAATTTAATCCCCAACAGTATCCAGATGGATAACTAATGAGCGGCTATCGAGGGTAAAATTATAATAATTATAATCCACAGAGGCCAAAGGTGTTTTTTTATACCAGGCTTTAAACCAGGGGTCCCCTATCTCAGTCCACGAGAGCCGGTGTCCCTGCAGGTTTTAGATCTCACCCTGGGTCAACACACCTGAATCACATGATTAGTTCATTACCAGGCCTCTGGAGAACTTGGCTGTATCCCAATTCAGGGTCTGCAGCCTTAAAGGCCGCATTTTAAGGCCGATTACGTCACAGCGACGCGACGAAGGCTGTCCCAATCCAAAGGCTGCTCGAAATGCGGCCCTCAAATGCGTCCTTCATTTCCCTGAATTTTAAGGACGTGGCGGTGTAGACTTCGTGGCCCAACATATCCCAGAATGCATAGCGCGGCGGTGGGTGTGGATAATTTTACAGAAAAAAACTGCGGATGAGGGGCGGCCGAAGAGTAAACATTAAGTAAGTACTGAATATTATGGCACTTATTTATGTGCAAATGTTTAATAACGAAGAACATTAAAACATTACTGTTGGCCACATGTCGGCAAAGTTATGTGACATTAGTGACGTTTGTACTAACTTGGTTTTAAAGCCTTTACTTTAAAATATACGCCGTTCAATAGCTGAGCTTAATCTTACAGAGAATGATCAAAGCTCATGTAGAAACAAACAAACAAATGAACAAAAGATTTTCTCCTTCATTTCTGTCAAACAAAGCTGTATGAAACGTTTCCAGCTGTTAGTATCATGGTTGCTAGGCAACCTGGGCAGCGCGACGGATGCTAGACCGTCCCATTTCACAAGCCTCGCACTTCCGGCCTTAATGGTCTTTGAGTACGCGGCCCTTGTGGACCATTAAGGCTATGTACTTTAAGGCTGCAGACCCTGAATTGGGATACAGCCCTTCAAGACATGTTGAGTAGGTAATTTATCCATTTAAATCAGCTGTGTTGGATCAAGGACGCATCTAAAACCTGCAGGGACACCGGCCCCCGTGGACTGGGATTGGGGACCCCTGCTTTAAACAAACGTTTTAATGCTGTTAAGTTCGGCATTTTAAAGGATGCCTCAAGTGGCCATTAGAGGAAGTGCACTTTGTGTTGGCTTCACTTTTTAGTGAAGTCAACGATGGATTAACCATAGTTGCAGATAGGAGTTGTAAAAAAATATTGTCTCCTTCATGATATTTGTGAATCCCAGTTCTGGTATTTAAAAGAAATGAAAGTGCTTCATAACGGGCATCTGATTACCATTTAGCTGATATGACCTATAATTTTAGCACTTCCTTAAACATCAAGCATACACTTACACAGGCAGGATGGGGAACAAAACCTCCATGGTGGAGGTAATAATATGTTAGGCGCCGTACATATAATTATCCCAAACAGCAATTTTCTGTATTAAACTTAAATCCAGAAATGTAATGTTAACACTGAAAATATAGCCCTTATGATACGCATGCCTTAGTAAAATGTTCCAAAAAGGAAGGTCTGCTTAATGGGTTTGGTGTTCTTTTGTTGTTTTAAGACTTCCTACAATAAATACAAATCCTTAATCTGCAGCATGACAAGATTTTAGGGGCTTCGGGGAAATGTGTAAAAACACGAGAGTGTTAATGTTTGACCAAAATGTGATCTGTTTCGTTTTACCTCAGCTTAGAAACAGACTTAGTATCCCGTGAATCCAGGAACAAAATACCTGCTGTAACCAGTTTAAAACTAAGCACAGGCTTAATGTTTCTCATAGAGAGAGCTGATTTCATAATGACGTACTGAAACTGTGCAGGCCAAGTGAACACAGGTATGCGACCTGCTCTGTGCACCCCCGCCTTTTTGGGCAGGTTGTGCAGTTTGTCTTTGATCCTGAACTACCGGGTTAACTAATTTCAAGGTCAGAGGGTCCACAGTGTACATTCCACAGCTTTTAATAGGTCACTGCTACAACACTTTGCACTGGAAAGAATGACAGAGCATGTACAAAATTATTAATTAGACGAGGAGCAAACATGTAGAGAGGAGGTGAAGGATACAAAAATGTTCCCACAGTCTATCTTCTTTCACCTGCTCCCCCGTTTAAAAGCCTCCGCCATCAGTGAGCCAAGTATCAGGAACAATGTCTGCTTGTCTCAGACTATGCCCTTCACCCATCCTCTGAAAATGCAGTTTGCTGCGACATGATAGATTAATGCCAGCACTAAATCAAGCTCTTCTGTTGTGACACTGCAACCTGGTGTTAATAAACAGGGAGACCCTGGGCTTTCCAGGTGAACAAGGAAACAATGGAGCAGTTAGGGTATGTTAGAACAGAATCTAGTGTTTATCTGGTATATAAAGTGCTGTAAAACCTAAAATTAATTATTATTATTATTGCATTACATGTAAATTAAGCTTCGTTACCATCGTTCCAGTCAGCTGAGCAAATCAGCTGCTGATTGTGGTTTCATGTTTGACACAGATGCATTACAGATGCAATGCTTGCCTTGAGAGTGTTGGTGGAGAAATATACAGATGATCAGAAGATGTTGCACATCTATGTGCCAAGAGAGGAGCTATAGTACTGCATGAGGAGTCGGGAGTGGCAGAGAAGTACAGTATGTGAGGGTGGTGCAGGGCACGTAACGTGACAGTGGTGAAGCATGCTGCAGGCGTGACAGATGGGATGGGGTGGGAGTACATCAGGGATCAGCTGTGAGCCCATTCTTGTTTGCAGTGATGATGGACAGGCTGACAAATGAGGTCAGGCAGGAGTCTCCATGGACCATGATGTTTGCAGATGGTACTAATCTGTAGTAAGAGTAACAGGCAGGTGGAAGAGAGACTGGAAGGGTGGAGGTATGCACTGGAGACAAGAGGAATGAAAGTCAGTAGAAGCAATACAAAATACATTAGTGTGACTGAGAGGGAGACAGATGATGATGAGTATACAAGGAGTAGAGGTGGGGAAGGTTGTTAAGTTGGAGGTGGCAGAGGTGAAGATGTTTAGATTCTTGTTGCGTGTGGCCGGGATTACAAATAAGTATATGAGAGTGACAGCTGGAGAAAGAGTGGAAAGACAGATGGTTTGGACATGTGCAGAAGAGGGAGAGTGGATAAACTGGAAAAGGGACATTGAATTTTTCCAAGCAGAAAGAAACAAGTCAGACTAGAGAGAATAAGAACTTCTACTCCTGCACCATCGAGAGCATCCTGACGGGAAACATCTGCACCTGGTTTGGGAACAGCACCAAGCAGGACAGACGAGATTATGATGGACCTCTCCCATCCCAACAATGGACTCTTCTCACTGTTGAGGTCTGGGAAGAGCTTCCGCTCCCTTAAGGCCAAAACAGAGAGAATGAGGCGGAGCTTCTTCCCCCAGGCTATTCTCGCCCTGAACCAGGTGTAGGACTGGACTATCTCACACACATCGCATCACCGCAAGCAGTGTTTATTTGCACACTTCTTATAATTTTCTTTTTTCTTTCTTTCATAATTTCCTCTGTAAATCGTTATTTATTTGCACATTTTACTGTAAATTTCCAAGTTAAAATCTGTAAATTTTGTAGTAATCTGTAAATCTCTAAATCTCACTGTCATTTAATGGTCGGGCATTGCACAGCAATAAGCATTTCACCACATGTCGTACTGTGTATGGTTGTGTGTGTGACAAATAAAATTTGAATTTGAATAAAAAGGCAGAATTTAAAATTAAACATAGTAGATCAGTTTAAAATTTTAATCTTTGCAGTCATGTTAGCTTCCAAAACCAGTCACATCATTTAATTACTTCAAATGCGAGTTAACGACAGTATCTTAAATTTAAACAGTTGCATGCTCTGAAATAGACATGAAAATGTGAAAAGTTCCTTATTAGGAAACCCTTTTTAAAGACATTTTCAAAAATATCAATTATTCCAAACACATCTGTGACATTTAACAAGTTGACTCCCTTCTGCTTTTCGGACTTGCATTATTCTACTTTGAACTGTGGGAGGTGAGAGATCAGATTATATACACATACTGGCCTGAAATGTTGCCAAGTTTCAAAGTTAAGATCATGCTACCTAACAATGCAGCTAGAAGCTGCCAGCTTAGCTTTAGTACAACCAGCTGCTAACTGAGTGTCATCCCCAAAAATCTATTTCAGTCATTCGATGTCAGTCAAATGTTCTTCTACTAGAAGGCTACGTAAACCATTAATGATGTTAAACCACAAGTTTCAAAATATTTCCAGTGCTCAGCTTTGACTGCCGTCTTCAGTGGCTGGAATGCAGAGAGTTACATACTAACGTAAAGTAGCACCAGGACAAGTCAGACTTACGCACAAGCTTCCTGGTTAAAATTTACATCACGAGGGAGCCACAATCATTGAAATCCAAACCAAGTTCTTGTGTTTTGTTTTCCACAGTTCTGTACTTTAAAGTCTGATTAAAGATGCTAATATTGAGCTTTGTCATATTAAATGTAAACCACAGTCTCCAGTATCGAAGGCACACACTGAACACCCTGAACTTATTGATTTTTATTGCAGTGCTACAAAAACATTCTGCTCTTTCTGTTCCTGCTATTTTTGCGTCTGAGGGAGGAATGACAGTTTATGTTTACAAGACAGTCCTCGTCTGTAGAACGTGGTCATTTTCAGCATTTTAACCAGAAGCCACCGCTTTTATCCCGGAGCACAACTGCACCAATAACCAGTCAAACTGACCCAATTTCCAAAGCTTTTTCCACTCAATTTAAATGCAGTGAACACAAACATCAAAGACTGAGCACTGGTGACACTTTCTGGGTGTGACTGATAAGAGTTCCAATACTGGTTCAGAATAATTACATAGTAAGACGGTGGTTTTGATAGTCTGATGAAAAAACTGGCACAACCGACGCGGAGTGCAGTTTGGGCATGCTCCTAAATAAATAACGTGTCACTTTCAAAAACAATATCATAATTTATTAGTGTCAGCTGCTAAAGGGAATAAAATGTCAGTGTTAAGCATTTATGATTCAACTAGAAGAAATACATTGCACTAGTAGACAGAAAATAAGCACACAATAAAATTTCAGTTACACAATCAAACTACATAAAACAGTTAGCAGGTTTCACACTGCGGCTGATCTGAGATTGGCTATACAGCTCAGCACAAACTATAAAATCAGATTGACCTCAGATGATCTGGGTGTGTTTGAGGTGCAACTTAATCACACATCCTTTACCAACTATTCCAGATCCCAAACCAAACTACATAGTAAGGTTTAAGCATTGTATTCCTCCCTTGTTCCATCACATCTTTTCTTCTTCCTTCAGTGTCAGATCAGCTTCGACTCTTTGGCCTTCCTGAACGGGAAGCTGTTCTGCTGTCTGGATGACAACTCCCTAAAAGACCAAAATAAATGAAGAAATATTCAACTTTAGGGGAAAATAAACAAAAAGTGGAGATCACATTAAATTACAAATCCTAGCAAGTTATCTAAACAAAACAAAACAAAACACAGCTCCAAGGGCTTGATGGCACTGTGATACAGAAGTGCTGCAGTTTGAGCCACACATCTCTCTACTAACATTTCTCATTATCGTACACATTTAAATGTCAAGTACGTTCAGTGTGTAAAGCTAGTGAATTTGTCACTCTGCCATAAATACTACGGATCAGCCAAACACTGGCATAATAAAATCCTAGAATAAGATAACGTTTACTCGACAATCATCTAATGTGTCCAATCAATCCTGTGCTAAATGTTCAAAGAGAACATAATAAAGATGTGACACAGCCTTTTCCAGAGGTGAGCAACCAATAATGACAATGAAAACGGGATATCTACTTTTTAATATACAAGAAGAAATGTTTGCTTTGTTACATTATTCTTATATCATAACTCGGGTTGGTTCTTTAGCTTTAGCATTAGTTAGCATCATGAGAATACAAACTAGTGATGGGTCGTTCGCGAACGAAATGGCTCTTAGAGCCGACTCTTCGAAGTGAACGACGCGAGCCGGCTCCTTTTTTCCGCTAAACTCCGCATGCGCGGCCCGTACTTTGCGCTGGGCAGAGGGGGGAGGGGCTTTAGTTACACTCGCAGTAGCACAGGAACAGAGCCAGAGAGAAAGAGAGCGAGGGACAACAACGTCACATTAGAAAGGGATAGTAATCATCCACTATTTTCAGTTGCAGATGATGAAGGATTCAGAAATCATGCAGGCCCATATGACAGAGAATGTGCATCTTCTTTTTGTTTTAATATTTTAATTTATATTTAATTGTGTTGTGGTTTGCAGTGTTTTGTGTTGTTTCACGTTAAATTTGTTTAAAAGGAAAAAGCTGAAAATTTAAATAGTTGAAAGTTGAAATGTAAATAGTTGGTTTTTGTATTATATGATTTATTTATTACATTTTATGTGGAGTGAATAAATAAAGTATATTTACGGTGGCCCTTAGAGACAAAGCACAGTACAAACTCCAAAACACGTACAAACTCAGAAGCACGTACAAAAGACAACAGAAGTACTCCAGGATGCTGGGCGCAGTGTTGAGCTTTTGTTACCTAGAGGCTACACAAGCCAGGAAGTATCAACAACTGGATTTGGTGTGTGGTAGTAACAGGTAAATGAACTTTTTTTTTTTTAATTATTTGAATAAATATGAGTGCTTGTCTATAAATACACAAACCATACACACATGCTTTCAATTGTGTAATTTAAGTGATCTAGGAAGCTCTGCTTTGGAAGTTCAGTAAACGCTAGAAATGTGTTTTAGAGTTTGTACGTGCTTTGTCTCTAGGGGCCATATATAAACATATATAAATAAAACCACTTTTTTTTAACATTAGTAATTCCTTTTCTGCATAATTTTATATTATTGTTAATGATTAAATAATTAAAGCAACAAAACAACCTGAAGAGCCGGTTCGGAGCCGAAAGAGCCGGCTCTTTTTAGTGAGCCGAGCCGAAAGAGCCGGATCTCTAAAAAGAGCCGGAAATCCCATCACTAATACAAACACACAACCGGGACACTTCATAAGCTTGTTTTGGCAGAATGCCAACATGTTGCTTCATCACATGCGTGTCTACAAAACCTACACACTGCATGAGATCTTAAGCCTTTATCATCTAAGCAGAATCCAATAACGTGATTTTCAATTAATGCCGTTTTCCATCTTGAACATTTATTGTAGGACAGGTTTCATCTCATGGGAACAGTTTTTTAATACCTAAGCTTCCAGACAAATAAGTGACATAACAGCAGACAAACAACACTGGTGAGTTATAATTATGTTCTGGGATCTGACTGCTACACCCACACGCAGCAGTTTAACCTGATCGACTTCACATATTTAGTTTGGTTCATTTAGTGAACAAATATAAGCAAAACAATTTCATTTTATTTCCTGGATATCAGAACCAATTCTGTGGGTTTATTCAGTTATTAATTATGGTTTCTGGCATTTATTTGAAATGATGCCATCCCATCCATACCACAGCTCCTCTTAAATTGCACCACAGATGATCACTCTCAGGAGCTCAACTGACATTTAGCTCATCCGCCAAAGCCAACAGACGTAGAAAACGATCTTGGGTCCAAATAAACCACAAACTATTTTGTCCCCACCCAGCAGCTTATCTAAGAGAATCCGTCAGGCGAAAACCAGCAACGTGGAATCAAATATTGTACAAACATCCTGAAAGAGGTTATGCATACAAAGCGTGTTTGGATCCAAACAGAGCAGCGCTCGGAATATTTCAGATGCCATCTGTCCTTTCTTTATTTTTCATTGTTCCTGTTTCTAAGGACTTTAAATATTTGACACAAAAACACTTCATAGATACACAGCCTTTGAACATAATTAAAAAAGATGCATTGCCTGTGACACAAAGTATTATCTAAAATTCTAGCTATGCTTCACTGCACAGTGAGACCCCGTCTTTACCGTCGAGGCCGTTTCACTCTCCTTTGCCAGCCAATAATAACCCAGCCTGCATCAACTCCACATGAAATAAACAGCAGTTGAGTTTCTTGGATTAAAATGTCTGACTGTGCTGTGATGATGTGAAGGAGGACTTGTGGCTGGAAGAGATATGCAAGTTTGTCTGTGGGAATATGCCTTTTCTCAACTCTGTGTTTGATTGCCTCAG
Organism: Neolamprologus multifasciatus; assembly: GCF_963576455.1. Classification (NCBI taxonomy): domain Eukaryota; kingdom Metazoa; phylum Chordata; class Actinopteri; order Cichliformes; family Cichlidae; genus Neolamprologus; species Neolamprologus multifasciatus. The sequence continues at coordinate 6,093,828 of NC_140445.1, forward strand.
TGCTGTTTGGCTTGATTGTGTGTTTCTGTCAGTGTGTGAGAAGTGATTAGACTGAGCAGGTTAGCTATGGTGGCTTTAGCTGCATGTGGTTGGAGACAGACCCAACCTGATGCAAAACAGCCATTCACTGTGACCAGCCCTCAGTCTGGCCGTCTTACTATACAAGCCAGTGGAGGTAATTCAGTGGAAGAATTGACACTATGGTAATGGTGCTCCTTGACCTGGTCCCATACGATACAAGCATATGGCCAAGGTGGTCTTTATAACCATTTAAATGTTTCACTAAGCAGCACAACCCCATGGAACAACCAGCAAGGTGGGCCCCACAGTATTCAGTGCTCAGCCTTTAAATGAACTCAAATAATTACTTTATATAGGCAAAGAAAGCCTATAAGGAAACTAAGGTGCCTCCAGGATTAGCAGATAACCCCCCCCCGAGGCAGCTGAATGGCACAAGAAATAAAAACATATGGCTCAAACAAAAACAAGAAATGACCATTAGGAGAATAATGCACAAGCGCTATTAAACAAGAAAAACACTGTTGAACAATTGCTGGATCTGGACTTGCATGGCTAATGATTTTTTTGTGGAGTGTGCAGCTGGACAGTATACATGCCTGCGCATATGGGTGTGCTCCCTTCATTCAAGGTGGAAACCTAAACTTGTGAAAACCCTTTCTCCATGCAACAACGCACATTGAGTCACCATTCAGTTAATAATAATAATAATAATAATAATAATAATAATATTATTATTATATGGGTTGGATTTATATAGTGCTTTTCAAGGCACCTAAAGCGCTTTACAATGCCACTATTCATTCACTCTCACATTCACACACTGGTGGAGGCAAGCTACGGTTGTAGCCACAGCTGCCCTGGGGCAGACTGACAGAAGCGAGGCTGCCATATCGCGCCTCTGGCCAACACCAGTAGGCGGTAGGGTAAAGTGTCTTGCCCAAGGACACAACGACCAGGACAGAGAGCCCGGGGATCGAACCGGCGACCTTCCAGTTACAGATACGCTCCCCAACCCCCTGAGCGACGGTCACACTTATACAAGTTTGCTCGTTCCTGCCATTACATTGACCACACTCAAGTTACACCCCCCCCCCCCCCCCCGGACCACATAAATGTAAAAAACACCACAACCAAATAATAACGAACAACCCCCCCCCCCCCCCAAAAAAAAACAAAAACAAAAAACCCAACAACAAAAAGCATAAAATTGCCTGTAATCTGACATTGTTGCACGCATGGTTCAATTCACAAGATGCATAGAGAATATAAGGAGAACGTTTTCTTGCCTAAATGCACGGCCACAGTAAAAAGACAGTACGCCCTCACTCGGTTATAATGTTTGATATAAAAATGATCAAATCTTTAAAAAGTCTTAAAATAGTTAAAACAATGTTGGATGAACAACAACACATTACAACACAATGTATTATACAGGGTTTAACAAAAGATAAGCTCAAATGTAAGAGCAATGTGTGAAACAAAGCAAAGTTAGCATTTTCTTGATGCTCTTATCAGTCTCTCGCATCGTTGTGGAGGAATTTTGGTACAACGCTGCTTTTGTGGGCAATCATTTGTGCACATTTATAGGGGCCCGTCACGGGTTTTCATTTGAGCTGTGTTGTTCTGACCCCTAAATCAATACACAAGGGACACATTGATTTGTTCTGTTAAGGGAACGAGAGGTGAAAGGATCAGCTCTATATGCAATACATTTATCCAAACATATCTAACAAAAAGTGAGCACAATGAGCTCTCTTGACATGTTACAGTCTGTAACTGTCAGACTGTTTGTCACTGACATATTTTAACATATTTCACCGTCGTGTCAAAGAAAAACTGCAGCGTTAATGCTGTTTGCACTCACGAGGAGCTTCACGGCACTACTAGAACATTTAGTGTGGGTATCAGGTTGGGACCACACTACAGAGAGATGGATTTTTTTTTTTTTTTTTTTAAATACACTAAGATGGTTGTGACATACTTGTGTGAAGCTCCGTCTCACACAGACACTCATACAATAAATCATGTAAAGCCTATTGTGTGTGTGGCGCAGTAATGGGGAATGATGAGCTGGGTAACATCAGTCAGCTAAACTCAGCTCAGGTTGCTTTTAGGCTCTAGAGGCTGTGTGCACAGAAGTAATCAGGTAAAGTTACAAAATGAACATTACTGATGAATATACAGTAATGTATACAAACACAGATGTGGACGGCACATACAGGCATGAAAGAAAAGTCATTCTTACTCTGTTACTATTCTCACTCTCCTCTAGCAGACACAGCATGCATAATTTAAATTCAATTAAACTGTAAGGAGACATAAAGGAAACAGGAGAGAGAGAGGGAGAGCGAGAGAGACTGTGGTACAGTGCTGCACCAGTAAAACCATTTCCTTTACTGTGACTCAGCAAGACCCACAAGCTGGGCTCAGGTACTCTGTGCTTCCTGCTTTAACTGACTTAGTACATGATGCGTCTGTGACACCTGACACCAGTGATACACTTGGAGAACCACTGTGGAAATGGGCACTGTTGCACTTACGGGTCCCCAGGTACAAGCACATTAAATTTAAGTTGAGTTAATGTTACTATTTTTCTTTAACCTGCACACACGCAACATCGTACTAGTTTGTTGACTGTGGCTAACAGCAGGACTGCGAGAACAGCAGCCTTCAGAAGCCTGTGCAGAATGTGGTTATGCATTTCATCCATCAAATGATTATATGCCTCTTTACACTGACACAGTTCACATACAACAGCTCATTTTCTACATTGAAGTGTTGCAGAACCGTGTTGGTTTTGCACAAATGCCGTTTATCTTAATTTTCACCTTCTTAACCCCCCCCCCCCAAAAAACCCCAAAAAACTTCCTATTACATAGAAAAAATCTAATAGGTGGCATTATAACATATCTGAACTAACAGGAAACTGCTGTTCTATATTAGTAGAATAAAGTTGTTTTGGCACTGACTAGCAAGAGCAAAAACGTTTAAACAGGTCTACAAATTGTTATTTTATTTTCTTACAGGTGGCGCACATGCTCTGTGCAGGGCTCGCAAAATCGCTAGCCCGACGTCCCAGGGTTAGCGATTTTTCCAGTTGGGCTACCAAAATCTAACTCAGCCCTGCCCGTCGGGCTATTGTAAGAAGCAAAATATATGTCTATGCTTTTGCATTCTTTCGCCAATGTAGCTGAGTAATTATGTCATTGGCATCGATGAGCCGCTGTCAATGTGTGACATATTGAAATCGCGTTTGAATTTGCGCTTGTTTTTTGCTTTCACTTTCATTTTGCGATCGCGCGAACGGTGTGTAGAGAGCAGCAGCACTGATTGGTGAGTGACGATTAATTGCGCACCAATTCCACTGACATCTTATCACTCATTAGCTTACTATTCAAACGCGACAAGTGAAATCTCTCGCAACAAGCTTAAACATGTGAGAGGTTGAGTGCGCAAAGAATCGCTGACCGTTATGTAAGTACGTGTGTAAAAGCAGCAGGATTTACGCTGGTATTTTAGTTCTGCTCAGCTAAATAAGACAGGTCAGGGTGAAGAAGGGACAGCCAAAGAAAAGCTCACCGCAAAACGGAAAAGTTATGACAAATCAGACTATGAGGCAAAAAGAAAGCGCAGCTTTTTTGGTTTCATGGACAAAAGAATTTCTGTGGCTGGAATATGACGAGATAAATAACATGATGTTCTGACAGGTGTGTTGTGAGTTTCCTTTGTTGGCGCCTTTGTTACTGGGACCAGTAATTTTAAGAAAGACCCCATCAGAACCCATGAGAAATGCATTATTGCCCAGTCTGCAGTATCTTTCCCAGAACAAACAGCAATTGCAAAAAAACCTAAACTAAAAATAAACCGAGCACAACAAGAACTCCTGAAAAATCTGTTTAGAACAGCGTGCTATGTTGCAAAGAGTGAACTACCTTTGGCAAAATTTATCAGGCTTAGCAAACTTCAAAAAGCAAATGGCCTCGATCTTGGTTCCACTTGCCTCTTACCCGTGACTTCAGTGGAAATTTCAAATTCAGGATCTGACACAGACTGATTCATGTTCTACACAGTTCTTACAAGTTCATAGAAATTTCTGTTCAATTTGAACCAAGTATTTGAGTTGATGGTTGTAATTTTTATACAGTTGTTGTGATTTGTATTTTAACAATTTTTTTTAATAACTTTTGTTTCCGTTACAATATTATACTTTAATGTATAATATTGTAAAGGAAACAAAACATAAAAAAAATAGCTTTCTTTTTTATTCGGGCTACTTAAATTTATTTTGGGCTACCAAAAACTGAAGAATGACTGCCCGAAGGGCTACCAGAGATTTTGAAATTTTGCGAGCCTTGCTGTGCATCTACACTCACTAAATGTCAACTGCAAAATTCTGATGTTTAACGAGTAAGTATTCACGGTTTGAAGTGGCACGTTAGCATGACAACATTTTCGCACAGCACAGAGGAAGCTGGTGGTTTAAAAACATTTTTAAAGAGAAATTCCTCACATCTTCACCATCTGAAGGAAAAAAAAATAGTGCAAGGACGGGACTGAAATCACACACCTGTGATAAATGCAATTGAGAGTCGGCCAGTTGTACTGGGGGGTTTACAAACAGAATATCTGACTCTTACTTGACAATACTCAAGTGTCGAGAAAACTCACTATGGCTGCATCTTTGTGATGTTTTGTCAGAGATTTCCTGTGTGGCCTCTCTTCTTTATTAACCAACATACAATACTCCATTTTAACACGTCAGTGGCAAGTTCTGCATTTGACAAACAGAAACAAAGACCTCAGTCATACGTCAACCTTTACAGCTCCCTCATCCTGTCCTCAGCAGGTGTTTATACTCAAGACAGCAGACATCAGATACAATCTAGGCTAAGGGTAATAGGAAGCTCTGGGAAGTTAAAGAACTCGAGCATGACAGTTTATTTAAGACAAGTAAGATGCCGATCAGAGTAAGCACAGACCACCTCATTTTCCCCAAACACTATTTTTTTTAAATATTAGTTTTATTTCACCTTAAAATAAATAAATACAATAAAATGAAATTGGAAAAAAGTATTGAGAAATATCATCAAGTGATAAACTAATCCAGATATCCTTTAATTCTTATGCTGGGACTAATTTTATGCATAGTGGGAGGAATTTTCAGGAATATTACTGCAGTTACACATGCTCATTATTCCAGCTTCAAACTGTGCACCACAAATATCTTTAAACACAAAACAGATATATATGCCTGCTGATTATATCGTGCTGCCCATTGTTCTTTTCCCGGGAAATGATCAGATAAATGAAGGTCTTTGCTGGGTCAACTGGTTCTTGAATCCGGTGATTCAATCATAATGAGTCTCAGACATAAAGCCTTCTAAAATCTTGAATTAATATCTTTGCACAAAATACCCCCGTTGGCTGTGTACCAGAGGAATTACAGATTGCACAGCTCTTTTATCCAGGCTCTGTTTTCTTTTACTGGCAATCACAAAGGTCTTAGTGTGACAGTCAGCGACTTTAACCTGTTCCATTCATTGCTGCAACTATCATTCAAACCAAAGCCTTTCATTATGCTTGCAGACATATTTCTGGTTGAAATCTCAACATCGCTGCCTTTCCCATTTTTCAGTAACAAAACGACATTTTTCTTTGTTAAACTGGACGACGAGTGTGTGCCTAACGGAGAAATTTATGCTCAATCCAATTTATTACTTCCATTTGTGGGTGGGAGGGGGCATCCTTTTCATTCAACCCTTACAAAAACAGTGAGGTAGTCCATTCATGGTTCACTCGCTTTTACATTTGTTAGCTTTGTTAGCTTTTGTTTGCTTTTCTAGATATATAGCAAGGTGTGGGCCAGTGGTGCCATTTATTTACAGTATGCCGTCCTGCTGCCTTGAGGCTGACCCCTGACAGTGCAAAAGTTAGCCCTTAAAATACTGTCAACATGGAAAATCGACTCTAATGATGTGATAAATAGAAGTAGTAATAGCAGAAGTAACAGTACACCAACATTCGTCAGTTCCAAAACAGCCAAAAATCACTTTTTACTTTGTCATTAAAGCCTCCCAGGCTTCAGGGATGACATGCCAAGTAGAGTGGGTGTTATATAAGGTATGTATGATCAAGCCATAATCACTGCGTGGGATATCAGTGCAACTCCTGCTGTTTTTTTCTTTGTTTTGCTATGTTTTTATGCATGTGTGCCCTTAAAATTCACACGTGTACAGCCAGGTGCATAAGCTCATATCTCTGCAGTAGTTGAGGCCAGTTTAAACACACAAACGACAGCCGGGCATCGCTGGGAAATCTGGAATGATGTCATGAATGATTAAGACCAGAGTGGTGTACTGTATCAACGGAACAGCACTTAGCTGAAAACTGAATGAATGAATAAATAAATAAAAACACGGAAAACAGCAGTAATGATGACACAGTATAGCCTGTCGTGATCAATTGAACCTGTCATGTTTAACAACAGCTGAGCATGAGAGGATTAGCGACTTGTCACAGGAGCGACAGGCAAGTTGAGACCAGACTTGAAACTTTTTAGAGGCACATTGCTTTTGGCTGTCGCATTACATAACTGGGTTTAGGAACAACGTGTACTAAATACTACAGTCTTGTAATATTTTCAAACTGCCAGAGGCAGTGAGAGAGAGATAATTAGTAATGTAATAGTGGTTTTTACTATAAAACTTCAAATTCAGGTCTTGTTTGGTGTGAATTTCTATTTCTTTCTTTATTTCTTATTAAAAACAAAAACACAAAACCAAACTAGTGAGTGATGATGGTTACTACTTGCTTCACTGGCAGTTTTTTTTAGTAGTAAGCTAGATGACAAAGTAGCACATAAGTAAAATTAAAAGTAAAACCGCAGCTTAGCTGAAAAGCTTTAGCAGACTTTCACTGCTTACATTAGTGTACATTTTCAGTGCTGTATCTGCTATGGCTGTGCATTGTCTTTATAGTGTGGACATATTCATTTGGTATAAACTTTAATATTCTTACTAACAGAAGGAGCTTTCATATAAGACTCAGTCAAACAGTATGTCATAAGCACCGAGAACAATCGGCACTAAACATAAAAAGCTAATCACAAGTACACTTCACACTAGATCTTATGTGAAGTTTAGTGAATGTACTGTCATCAGTTTATCATTTCTGGGATTTTTGTTGTTTCATGTTTTAAGATTGTGACTACACAGAGTAAAAAAGGCTTTAACATATAATAAAAAGACTAAATGTGCTCAATACGTTATCCTATAAAGCAGGAGTGTCAAACTCAAATACACAGTGGGCCAAAATTCAAAACTGGAACAAAGTCGCGGGCTAACATTAATATTTATTGAAATATATTTATTCCTCCAGATATAAGAATGAATCTCTTTTTATGGACTCGTTTTGCTGAAAAACTGAATATGGAACAAGCAAAGCTTAATACTAAACAATATATATATATATATATATATTAGCTGTATAATACCAGTAGGCCAGCTCTAATAGTAATTTGGTATGGCTTCGCGGGCCAAATGTAATTAGGCTGCGGTCCAAATTTGGCCCGCGGGCCAGAGTTTGACACCTATGCTATAAAGTAACAAACTATCCAGTGACAGAATCCATACTTTACTGGTAGTGTTCAGGGGATGAAGGTCTCACGTGATTGGCCAAAGCACCTCACACTGCAGTAATGCTCCCACTGTCCCTTTCTTCCTTGTGTTTGACCACTCATTCATCCCGTATCCTCACTACCCTGTTACATAACACTGCTACACCTGCATCTTAACAATGGTAAAGGTGGTGTGCGTGTGAATCTAGTACATCCATGCAAGCGCTTGACTTTTTCATGCACATAAAGGTTTTTGTTTTACACCACATTTCATTATATGGAGCATACGACTCAAAGGCACACATATGTAAAACGTGTATATAAGACATTTCCCTGAGGGGAGAAGATGAGGTGAGTACCATGTGTAGTGGCTCCTACGCTGCTGCATATATGTCCTAGATGAGGATCAGATGACACACACACTAATTGTTGGCTTGTACACTTCTGCCACGCTGCAGAGTCACATATGTTCTGCTGCAATAATGTGTGTGAACTTTTATTACTGCCTTCAACACATGAGGACCGCTTTACTGTGTAACTCTGTATTGTTGCCTACAGATACACACTTCAGTAGATTTAGAAGACATCTGTAGCCTTGATATAAAGCCAGCACTTCTTAGTAAACTAGTCAGCGAAGGTGAAATCAAAGTACATGCTATTATTTGTCGTGAATACAACGATATCTGTGTTATTATAAAGTAATACAAAAGAGATTAAAAAGAAATCCTTTACCAGACTTTGAAAGTGAACCTGGCTGCAGTTGGATTTAATTAAAGAAACTAACACGCCCAGTTTCTGTGAAGAGATGGCTGAGAGACACAATGTGTGCTTCTTAGTAAATGTCAGCTCACATATGTTTGTTCTAAGGAAAAAAACTAAACACAAAAACCTACCTTGAAAATTTACAATAAAAACAATATTCATAATAAACAATATACACTGTAGAACACACTGTACCTAATGCAAATGTGTACTTCAAGCACAAAGAAGAGTGTTTGTTTGTCTGTCTCTACTGCAGACAAAATACTGGTTGAACTAGTTACTTGGCACCGTGTCAGTAATAATTGGTTTTATGACACTTGAGAGAAAAACATGTTTTCTTGTCTCCTGGTGTGTCTATCTTGTCTTTCTCACATGATCACATGACAGAAAAGAGCAGATGGACGGAGAGACAGGAGGATGCACAGGAGTATGGGAAGTTCTGTGAGCAGGCCAAGATCTAGTGGTTTTTAGATGAGTGTTAAGTACAGACCAAAGCTGAATTCAAAGCAATTTCTAAAACAGAAAATATCTGTCCTGGCAAAGCATCATGTAAACAAATTTAACTTAACCCCCCATTAAAAACCCCAAAAGGAATTCCAGCCCTTTTTCTTCAGCTTAAAGTTTTGAGCTCTAGCAATTGTGTCGCTGTGATTAAAGCATTCCTAACATTAACTAATACTGCTGGGTCAAAGAAAAAAATGCCACCTCACCAACTGTTTAAAAGAAGGTACAATCAGTACACAACTAATAACCAATACTGTAAACAATCATCCTATGAGCAAACATGTGTTTTATGTGTGCACTCCAGCCATGACATCAGGGTAAGTTTGTATGCAGTCATCAAATTTTCGAGGACCCCTGATTTAAAGGACTAGCATGCTATTAATTGCTAACTATGGTCAAGTTATCAATTATTGTCATAACTGTAATTTTCAATTTTCAATGTGCCGATGATGGTGTGAAGAGTCAAGAGATCACCACAAAGAAATTACAAAGTCGTTTTAAATGAAACATTCATCAAATGTCATGACAATCCATTACCATCATTGCTCTTATTATGGTTCAAGCAATCGTCGCCCCAGTCAATCACCATCTGGTGACTATGAATGGAACAAAATCTTTTCCTTCTTTTTTAAAGAAAATAACTGCAAAAAATGTTATTCCTAAGGCAATACAGCTAGCAGAGCACAAACCCCCGATCAAATCAAATTATTTATACTTTTTATAGGTTACAGTGTGCCGTATTTAATGTTGCATTTCACAATATGGCATCAAAATAGAAAATACAGGCACAAGTCCCTTCTTTTATCTAATGGCTTTCAAAGTCCGAAATGATTGTTATTTAAATTAAAGGGGCTTTTAAGTCATCCCTGTTCACATACCCTTTATTCTTCTTCTTTTATGAGGGGCAGCCAATTAGATTTAATCAGCATGTGGGCGGGGCTTCTATGTTTTTGTGTGCCTGCCTGCTTTTACCAACATAAAGAAGCTGTTTAGGGCAGTCTGAAGCTTCAGCTCTTGACTCTCAGAAATTCTGGCCAAGTTTAATATGAGCTTCACATCTTTGGTTTGGTTATATCTATAAAAAAAAAAAAGAAATCATTCCCTGATGTGAGCTGCATGATGGAAGTTATGAAAAGGGGAAAAGTAATTTCAGGTTGGGAGTGTCAGGGCCTCTGGCAGGCAGATAGTGTCCATCACTGATGCACTGAATACAGGACAGCTTGGCTCATCTTCCTGCACATACCAATCCTATTGCCTTGTTTCCCACACTTTCAACTGCTCATTCCTCAATTTGTCACTAAGCTGTCAATTAATATAAAATTCCTAATGGTAATTAACTTATTAAAGAAAGTCATTTAACCATGTGGATTCCTTTGATTATTGGGAGGGACACGATGTACAAAACCTGCATTGCGTGTAACCAACTCAACAGGAAAGTACTGTTCTATTTTAGTGCTATGTGTCCCCACCCTGACCTACTGTAAAACACTGTGGAAAACAATGCATCACAACGAGGGAAGGAGGGGGTCATCACTTTCTCGTAGTCTGTCACTCACATACACACATCTTATAAAACCATTAGACCCACCATAAACACGCTGGTGTTTACAGCATGAAACAGTACATACTAATAAGGATTATAATCACTGGGAAATTTAGCTTTAGGTTTATGGAACATGGCAGCTGGAGATTTGTGTGTTTCTGAGGCTAAAATATGACAATTTATAGTATTAAACATTCATGACAGTAAAGGTATTTTGACAAGCAAAGAAACATCAGTGGTGTATTATTAACCACTCCTGTCCCATAAATATTAATAGGATGAAATATTAAAAAGTTGCACTTCAACCGAGCAAATGAATAATGAATGTTTTTGTGTGGTGAGTAAGTCTGGTGCCATTTCCACATACCACCTGTTTCTAGAAAAGCACACACAGTGAAAGGTTAATGGATTTCATATATCATTGAACAAGTCTGTGTAAAGTATAAATATAATATTCACTGCAACAACATAATATCATGAAGTATAAACAAGCTAACAATCATAAGGAAGAGGTGGATACAGGGTCTTATTAGTGCTGCACAGCTTTTCATGCTAATATCATAATATTCAAGGCCACTGTGCTCTCAGATATAGTCTTAATACAATCTTTACATGTTAGTCCAGTGAAATACATCTAAATGGTAAATGGTAAATGGTAAATGGACTGGTTCTTATATAGCGCTTTTCTACTCTTTCTGAGCACTCAAAGCGCTGTACACAACTTGTACATTCACCCATTCACACCAGCACATTTTTCTAAGTGCTTTCTAAGTAACATTCATACTCCAATGGATGCATCGGAGAGCAATTTGGGGTTAGTATCTTGCCCAAGGATATTTGGCATGCAGACTGGAGAAGCCAGGGATCGAACCACCAACCTTCCGATCAGTAGATGACCTGCTTTACCACCAGAGCTACAGCCACCCACCTGAATGTCAGTGTAATGGTGGGCAGCCAATATTCTCTTTCACTTTCTTGTAACTCGTAGCAGTATTACCTTTACTTGTGGCACTGTGTCTGAATTTCTCCTTGAAGTACCTCAAAATGGCATATTATTACAATCCATGAATATTTAAGTGGCTGCTCTACATTGATTATCATAATTTGCATCACAAGTTGAAATTTTATCTGAATGGCAGGTATAGAAATAGGAAGAAAAATGGCTTTGTACTTCTTCAAACCTTTGACTCTCTTGATATTGATTATACAGCTTCATAAACATTCAGTGTAAGAGCCAGCCAAACCACAAGTGTGTACCTTTAGACTAATTATTTATGAAAGATAGTAAAATTATACTATATAGCAAATTAAGAAGTGTAGATCTGTATTCACTAAGCTGGGATCTAATATTTTGTTACTGTTTAGATTCAATGAATGTGTCTTGGCCTTGTTTTTGGAATCTTGGAGGGTGTAGAGGATGGCAGTGCATGGAAACTAACATTAATCTGGCTTCCAGTCAACTTTGGAATTTTCTGTTTAACAAAAGCTGAAACAGAAATTGGTTTCTGTGGCAGCTGTCACTGCCTGTAAAATAAGTACACTTCCTCCAACCACATTATTACAGAATTACAAGCGGCTCATTTGATACTGTGAAACCTGATATGTTATGTGATGTGGTATGCTCTGCTTACCAAACTAATTTTAAGCTCGTCTCCAGCCTTATTCCATATCCGTTATCAGCCCATAAAAGGGTTTATTGGGCAGGTTACAGCCTGTTAATTAGCAGTAAGGTCGTCCCAACGTACTCGTTACAATCCAGCAAATCCACAGTAAGTGAAACCATTTATGGAACATTTTGTCAAATTTTAAATGTAGTACGTTTTTAGCTTTTTTGTATCTTTTTGAATACATTCATACGACTGAAAACAATCAAGCCTGGCCATTTTAGTTTACCTTTAAAAAGCCACGTCTGTCTAGATCCCATACTAACATTTTTTTCCCCAAATTAAGTTGTTAGTGTTGAAATTATTCAGTGTGGATTAATCAAAATAATAACTGTACAAGTTGTTTCCACTTTTAACAAAGGAAAACATATTTATACAAAAGTCACAATGATATGCTTTAAACCTCACAGTGTTTTCAGCTTTTCATATCTTTGTAATGTGGGACTCATTCAGAGAACACATTAGCATGCAGCACATTTATTTGAGGTCACTGGAGGATAAATAATTCAATCTGGGTGGAAGGAGATTTAATGACAATGTCAAATTAGTCTTTTAATGAAATTAATTTCATGCTCTCAGGCTGTGTACAACTAAACACCCACAACACTTAACACTTTCAAGAATCTAATATTCTGTGATATCAAATGAGCTTGTATAACTCTGGGGAATAAAGTCCTTAATTATTCACTGCAGGAGGTATGGCAAGTCTGATGGCATTTGAAGGTGAAAAATGAGTTTGTGGATCTTACTTGATGAGAGCTGTCCTGGGCGAGTCGTTCTGCTCCCCACTTTTAGGAACACTGGAGGGCTGAAGAGTAGAAGGTGGACTACGGGTAGATGGAAGAGTGGAGGATGAAGCGGGAACAGAGGAGGAAGAGGGGGGAGGGGCCTGCTTAACTGGGCTCTTGACGCTTCGAAGAAGACGGAAAGACTTGACTCTGCTTTGATTGCTCCGACCGTGAACCACCTTGCCAACGGGTCCTGTACCTGACCTCTTTAAAGTTTGCTCTGACCTGAAATACAATCGTACATGGCTGTAGTTAATTTGAATCACTTCACTGAGGGATATTTCTAAAATTAAATCTGAAATGTAAACATTTATACAATGCAGTTAAAGTGATCAGCAGTTACTTGTACATGGGAATGAATACATAAAAACAACAGCAAAGGGTGAGAGAATCTATATGAATATGAAGCAGGAATGTAATGTAATGTTTTGGGAGCATAAGGGAAGAAGCTAGACCTTGTGGAGGGCCTTATTAGGTTCACCTCAACCACATTATGATTCCGCTTACATTTACTCATGCATGTAATCTCATAACATGATCATTATGTAGGCCACGAACACACTTCATGACAAGTATGAATGAAAAATACTTAAAAAAAACTGAGTATGTTTTTTTGAAAGAAGGAAGTTATAATTTAAGGGTTTTTTGTAACTTCAAAACAATGAAGGTACGTACTACAAGAAAAAGCTTTGTGTTTCTGCTCATGGAGTGAAACTATGGAACAGTCTGAAGATGGAACTAAAGCAACGTCCAAACATAAAACTGTTCAAATAGAGTTATAAAAATATGATCTTCTCGAACTATAAAGAGAAGGAAAATATTTAAATTAAGTGAATGTCTCTATTTAAAACAAACAAACAAACAAACAAACAAACAAACAAACACTCATGATGTGATATTATAGTATATAGTATATCAGAAATCTGTTCACTATTTTTATTACAAATTATATCAGTAAGGAAGCTGACTAAATATTAACTGATAATTTATGGCAAAGGGGTGGGATTAAATAAGTTTACTTCTTCCCACTCCCCTTCAACATGTAAATTAATCAGAACGTTTTTTTTGTATGTAATTTGTATAGTATTTTTTTTTCTCTCTTATTTTTTTTTCCTAAATGTACTTGTATATTGTTCACATGTTGAAATAAAATTACCAACCAATCAATCAATCAATCAAATGTGGGCAAGTACTTCAAACCTTTAGGCTACTTAGACTACTATACACCAAACATTCTTCTATGTATATGTGTTAAATATACAATCATGACAATTTGTCACACTAGGTTCAGGTTTTTGGGGCTGGGCGGTTAATCAGACTTTAATTTAAATTATGATTTTGGATTTTAGTGATTATGACAAAATAACCACGATAACATTCTGACTTTTTTGAGCATGAAGCTTGGTTTTATGTTATAAATCAGGTTTGTCCCAAACATGTGTATTTCACCTTTCCTTAAAACTCACATCTCAGAGACAACATGACAAAAAGAAAAAAAAAAACACACAAACAAAAACAAAAAATAAGATCTACATCAAATGAACAAAAGTACGGAAGCGTAGAGCTGGCACCCAGGCAAAAGAAAAATACAAGTGTATCACGTTATAACGTGAAAAGTTTATTGTTCTAACAAGATACTTTTCCTGTTTGTACAATATACCTTTCATGTTTGAACAACATAATATCACGTTATTACAATATAATTATCACGTTCGTACAATATAAATATCACATTCGTACAATATAATTATCACATTCGTACAATATAAATATATTGTAATAACGTGATATTATGTATATTGTAATAACGTGATATTATGTTGTTCAAACATGAAAGGTATATTGTACAAACAGGAAAAGTATCTTGTTAGAACAATAAACTTTTCACGTTATAACGTGATACACTTGTATTTTTCTTTTGCCTGGGTGGCAGCTCTACGCTTCTGTACAAAAGTGAAAAGGTCCAAAGTAAAAGGCTTTGACAAGTAAATCTGTGGATCGTTCACAGATGCACCACTACGCCCACCATGTTCACCTCTCTCTCTTTTTTCATCTGATTATTTGAACTTTAAAAAACAAAAACCTTTTCTTCTCATCTTGCAGTTTTTGCAGTTATTGAGCAAACTCAGCTAGGGGCAAGTATAGCTTCTTGTTCCATCTCATGACAAACATGCTTATACTGTAATGGAAAATACAATGAAACTCAATATCTGGGGTGGGATTACATAAAAATGATGCTAATGTCAAGACTTCAAAAGTTATTCCAGACCATAAAGAACTTTCCCAAATAGATTTTGGATCCAGATTTGAAGATTAAAAGTATCACATCTGTTGAATGTTGAATGTATGTAGGCCTGCTTAGGCAGGTAGGGAGGCCAGGGGGAATTCTGAGGGACAAATGCCACAAAGGAACGCAGAGCATTCCTAATGTTGTCTGATGGACTGCCTCCTGTACGTCGCTTCATGTTTTGTCTACTGGTTTCTTAACAAATTCAACATGTCTGACAGTATACCTCTGAGACAAAGGCTAAGCAAAAATACTCAAACACCGCACGGGGACAGGTATGTCACACAATCTTGGTATAATGCCAAGAGACTGTGGTATTCAAGTAGTGTGACCTCTTAGTGTAACAGGGGTCACACACTACCACCAATCCCTGAACTTTGACCCCGCTGAAGCTGGGCCTACTTAGTCAAGCCTGATAGGATCCTAAGCAAGATGTTTTTCTTTGATGTTTGCTGTGAGCACACAGTAACTCTCAAGTCCTGGTTCAACATATGAATTGTTTGTGAACACATTATACAGAAAAAATAATCCTGATGCAAACTGAGTATTTTTGTTTGCCGTCAAGAGAAGAGAACAGAGCTCACCCTCTCAGTGACTTGCTGATTAAATTAAGAACATTTTAGAAACCCTTTGCAGTAAGCAATGTTAAAAATGTATTTTTACTGAATCCTTGAAGCCCTGCTGAGAAACACAGCAAAAAGAAAAGAACAAAGCTAACAAACTGGATCAGACTTAAATTATGCAAAACTCTGCACAAGTGAGATGTGCAAAAGATTTTTCTCATCGTCTTTGTTACTGAACATTTTAATTTCACACTTGGGTGGTGTGAACGGCTTCGTTTTCACTGACCTGCCGTGACGAGAAATCATCTAATGTTTAAAACGTGTGTTCTTAATGTGACAACAATCTTACAGGCTAATATGAGGTTTAATTAATCTGTATAATAACTTATAACAGCTCTATTACCATCTCAGATAATGGAAAATAATTACCAATGCTATCATCCTAAACCTGCATTAGTGTTTGACTCTGATAAAGGTATATCATCCAGTCACACTTGTATTATTATCATTATTGTTAGATACCAAAATATTTCTCCTTCTGTAAAAAACGCATCTGGAACGCAACTCATCTTGAAGGGGATTCAGTTTGGTTTTATAGGGCTTTGGAGTTGACGTAACGCCGCAATGCATTGTGGGAGCGCGGCACCATATTGGCAGGCCACGAATTAAAACAAACACACTGTGTTGGAAGGAAGATTGCTACGAACCATACTTAAAAGCAGCTCAAAAGAAAAAGGATGGTATAGAGACAGATTGCGTCCGGATGCAGAGAGACGGTACTTGCAAAAAATAGCGTGCATTGGAAATGTGGACCCGTATGAATTACAGCAGTGGAGTACAAACCCTGAAGATCAACTGCTATTGACTATTGATATTCTCATACCTTGTCTGTGGAATCAGCGTATACACGGCGAACCAGTTTTGCAATCATAAATCTCTGGAGGCGCACATCCAATTCACCAAGGATTGGGTGCAAGATTTGGCTATTTTTAAACCTCCACATTGTGAATACGTCATCATTCAAACAAAGGTAAGTCAGCGTGAGACAAGTCAGCTTATTAAAACAGTAGGCATTTTCACCGCCTGGTCCTAACCCTCATCCCCTAATTTGCCGCCCTATTACAATAATCCCAGTGGTGACCCCTGGTGACCCACAGCCTGGTTACAACAACCTAAACCACTTGACACAAAGACAAAAGCTGCGAGGAATGACAAGTATGCTTGAAACATGAGCACAAACACATGCATGAGTACACACATATGTACACACACACACACACACACCACTAACATGAGTGTGACAGAAAAAACCATTACAATGGGAGGATTAGAAGACTTTTGTGAAATTCTAAAAGCTGCTGAAAACCGAGTTGGTTTCACAACGGAGAACAATACTTTCTGTGAAATTGTAAAAGTTAAAAAAAACATTAAATGACTGTATGCTACCATGTAGCAAGCACAATTTGTAACTGTTTGTGTTCTTATGTAAGGATTAAGGTTTCATTACATGGTGTTTGACAAAACCAGCGGCCTGATTGGCAGGTTAACAAAAAAAAGTATCCCAGGTAACAAAAACAGCAGGAAGGGTGAGCAAAACTGGACAGTGTAAGCGATTCACCTGCATTTGTGACTAAAAATAGAAGCATCCAGACTGTTAAATGTATTTAGGAGTATGTGCACGAACAAAAGCAAATGCGTATCAGCTCAGGCAGCCTCTTACTCCTACTTTTACATACAACAAATACATAATAACCAAAAAAGCAGTGACAGTAATCATGTTATTACGGTGGTAGTTCATTGTGGTGCTGTCAACTCTCCTCTTTGACACACACATACACACTTTTCACTTACTTCCATCCAGCGCTGGTTGGTTTTACACTGTGAAAAAGCTGTTTGAAAATGAGGTAAGACAAAAGCTGCCTGTGTTTGTCTGCCCATGCAAATAAACTGCAAATCTGGCAGATTTCATGCAGCATGCAGGTGTGAGTGCAAGAGCATGGGGCACAGTGTTTACTCCAACACATATATTGTTAAGATTTTAACACAACTGAAGGTTTTGATTATAAAAAATCTTAGTGCTCTACACTAAATATTTAAGGTTAAGCTACCCAAACATATTTAAAAGTAATTAAAACCAGTTAAATGTTTAATGGGCCAGTGAAACATAAATGAGACCAATAAAATGGGAAAATGTAACATTGACATTAAATGACCCCTTTCTGTAGTTTCCCTTTATATTTACTGTAAATAAAGGAATGAAAAGAAAAAATACATTTTAGGACATGTATGTTTAAATACGAGTTTTTGCGTCTGTTTGTGTTGTTCCTCATGCTTTTAATCGTTAACTGTATTATGTATGTGTGGGCTAATTTGCGTGTGTGCATAACCATTTTTAAATATGCATGGGCGGTGGAGGTCACAAATCAATTTACTTCCAGTGCCTGTCCCAAGCCTGGATAAACATGGCTGGCATTAAGGCCATCTGGAGTAAATATGCACATGAATCCGCAGAGGGAACCCCATTAAAGTTTCGGAGCAACCGAAAGCATCTACCTACTCACAAAGTCCCTATGAGATAAAAGAAGAGTTTCTTGAATAAGCCCTACAAAGTGAAGACCAAATTACATTTGTACACACCTAACTATGAAAATGTTTCATAGTCTTAAAAAGGGACAGATGATGAGCAGCCCTCAGGACAAAATTATAATCTCACATTCCAATTTGTTAATGACTCATGCACAAAAGGTTTCTTACAGCCCAAACAGCTGCAGGGGAAATTTTACGGGATTGTGGGAATCAAAGAGCCCACCACTTAAATGAGCATAAAAGAAAAGGTGTTGATGAAAGGAGAGGGTGTCATGAATTTGTTTAATGTACATAAACAAAGGGAGTCTGAAATGGAGAGAAGAGTAATGATGATATCAGAAGGTGTTCGTGTGTATAAGCTTCTAAAGGATTTATTGTGGATTGTACATATTTCGTTGGAAAATCCTAGACAAACGCATCCGTTTGTGCTGTTCCTTTCAAACAAACAAACGACTCATCCACTGTGGAACAGTGGACACCGTTCTAAACCACAGTCAAGCATAACATTTTAAAAAATATGGCTGAGTACAGAGATCTCAAAATTAAACTTCCTTACCCTTCGGTTTTTTCGCAATCTTCTGCATCTCCCACAGCAACATCGTCACTGCTCTCCTCCACTACTGGCTGATTCGTGACGCCTCTCTGCTGCGTCCGCCTCCTGGATCGAATCTGAAAGAAGAAACAAGGAGCTGGTAAAGGAGCTGAAACCAGATGATTTGGGGCTGAATCACAGCGGTGAGATGTATCCCATTCTGTCTCATCAGCTACAGTGACACAATATCATTAATTATGAATGTGTATTAAGTCGGTACTGTGTCACACCAACTGTGCGCATTTTCTATAAATGAAAAACAAACAAACAAACAAACACACAAATTAAATGCTACACAATTTGATTCTTTACCACAAAGTGCTGTTGTTGATGTTGATTGTGCCAAAACTGAACTTCAACACTTTTATAGACAATGAACGGGGATCGTGATTGGCAGACAGAGTTATTCAGTTATTGTCTGCTTGTTTCACACTAGCTCAATTGGACACCTCCAATTCCTTTTCGCTGCTCTTATTTCTATTATTTTTCACTTCCAGTTTTGAATCGATCATCTTTATGGTTTTTTTTTTTTAAATTTCTTCCGATTTGTTTCCAGGTTGCATGCCCAAAGTCTCTCACAAAACCCTAAGAAATCCAGTTATTCTGTCACTTACTTCATGGACAATCAGAGCAACAGTTCGTTTGTGACAAAAAGGTCACTTAAACAAAAAAAAAGGTTGTTTTCACAGGAAATCCTTTATGTACCAAGCTGTGGTGTCAAAGTGCAGTTCCAAACAAATGAACAGAGCTGGATGTCCAAATGCAACCACCTCCAGAGATTTAGTGACCTGTGTGGTTTCATAACCCAAAGCTCCATCGATTTTATGCTCACAGCACTGTCTAACTGAACTGTGCTGCTGAACATGACCAGTTTATTTATTCAGTCATCAGGCTAATAATGAAGAATTACACTAAGTAGACCAAGCTTGAAATAATAAGCATTTGTTTTAAGATATAGGAATGTGCCCCGACAAATAATCCTCTTTTTCCAAACTTACTGTAGCTGCTTCTGTGCTGGCACGTAAGGATACAAACACTTGTGCTTAGAAGTTCAGAAAATCCTTGTTACTAAACATTATGTAAAGTCAGCATGGGGACTATAGAGATAAGCCCTGCTGTGTCACAAGTGATTTACATGAGATGCCAAATTGGTGATCCTTGCTGCCCAGATTGGCTTTAGCTAAAGGATTCTGGATTGTGAATGGAGCTGTTGAAACTCTTATTGTCAGACACTTGGTCTTTTGTTCAAGGCTTTCATAGATGCTGGCACTCAGTGAATGCTGGTTAAATTAAAAAGAAAAGAAAACTCAATTTAGGTGAGGAAAATCAGAGTCTCCAAACGGCAGGAAATCTTGCAAAGAACTGAAGTTAAGGGGAATGAGCACTCAAAGAACAGCTTGGAAGAAAGTTTGAATCAGAATGAACTGTGAATAAGAACGTTATTATTACTTTATTATTAGCGAGCCAAACAAAACAAAAAGCAGAGTAACGTACAACGGCAGTGCTCGGGTTTCCAAGCACACCTTCTATTTTTGTTCTGTGGTGGGATCAATGGAAAATAATTAAAAGGATGTGGTTATTAATCATTATCTTCTCAGTCATCAAACACTTGTGTCAGTCACAATGGAAAAGAAAGAAAGATACTGAACAAGTGACTTTTCATAATAAATGTATACTTAGGCTTTGGCATTTAGAAAAATATGACAGATGTCAAGATCAGGTCCTCTCTGATATCTGTCCAGTAAAAAACAAGCCAACGGCAAGCAGCCATTGAGCTCAGGGCAACAACCTAAGACAGGAAAGCAGCCAGGCAAGCCTGTCCAATGGTAATAAAACCTCCCTACCAGCAACTCTAAATCTTATCTCTAGACATGTTCATACACAAGGTCTGTAAAACTCAGGTGTGAGTATGATATATGGGCAGTCTTATGAAAGGTTTTATGCTGGAATGGAATCAAATGGTGAATCAGAGAAACCCTACAAAAAGAAAAAGGTCCAGGACCTGTCTTACGGAAACTTAAAGGACTTTTACAATCTATAGCTTTTTGCAGAACATGCAGGTATGAGTAATAATAAACATCTTATCTAAATCTCTGAGTAGAAGACACAACAATTCTCCAGACAAAAGGCTTGTGCTGTGAGTTACACGCTTTAAAACCTACTGTTACAGTCGTGGTTTAGCTGTATTTCAAAGCAAGATGTCTCCAAGTTTTACCTGCGCTTGTGTTAATGAAGCCGAGGTCCGACTCCTGCAGAAGCGTCCAGTTGCAGGACTCTGCTGTCTGGGTGCTGCCTGTGTTTGTGAACTCTTTTTTTCGACCCGCTGTCGCCCCATTGGGTCCAAAAGGTGCCGTTGAGCCAGGCGCATCATCCGTGTCAGTATATTTACAGCACCTGGAAGTGTGACTGTAGGCAAAAAATACAACACAAGAATCTCTCATTCTGCTTGGAAGAAATTCCCAGATCTTTCATTCTCCAAGAAGAACGACTGCCTTTTGTTTCCTGGCTCTGTAAAACAGGGAATGTCATTTAAGATGGTGTAAATCTGCTGTAATACATTTTATTCAACTCGGATATTGAAAACATATGTGGGGCTTGAGTACTACTCCACTAACAAAATCGCAGGTACACAGTACAGATAGTGCTGTAGGCAAAGCATGCTGGAGTAACAAAATAAGTTATCATTCCATGACAGAGCTGCCCCTACTAAAATGCCCGTGTGTGTACTGTGTGGGTTTTGGTGTGTGTATGCGTCCTTGCTATACACAAATGAATGTTATCAGTAGCTTCCCATATTTACTCAGGGGGCAGAATCTGCCTGCTTAGGCAAGCTGTGAACACAAAGACTCACTTATAAAGTGTACTGTCCATGTTTGTGTGCAGGCACACTGATGCATACAATCACTGTTACCATTTCAACAGGACATCAGAAAGTGAGCATTAATTTAGCAGTTTGAAATCTTTCTGTCATCAAGCTGTGCCAGAAGAAAACCTGTGAAAACCTTAACATCCTAATATTCTTGTAACATTTTTGACTTTAAAATCCAGAAGCAAGATTTTGAAAAAAGCATCCATCACATTTTAACAATGTACCAGCTATGTTTATGAGCCTTAGCATACTAGTAAGGTTCTACTTTGAAGACAGCTGTGTGATTTCCTGCCCCAAATACCTGGGGCAGGAACTTTTTGTTGTTACAGACCAGTGACCGTTCCAATAAGGTATTTCAAAGTTTGACATGATCAGCAGCCCAGAGTAAAAAAAATCAATAAAAAAAAAAATCAGCTTGCTGTCTGGCAAGCTGATTGGCCAGCTGCTGGGTCGTTGGGGCCAGTGATTATGTCACCACCAACCACTGTTGTGACTTGTGTGAAACAAACAGGCTGCAGTGACCTTTGCTAACCAGTAATTCTTTTTCTCGCCTTCAGTAGCCAATTTTCACATTATAGGAAGCCTGTGAGGTTACTGTGTTAAGGAGGCTGTTATTAGTGAAAACTCAGCAGGAATGCTAGCTGTGCTCGACAACACGAGCAGCTCACTTGCATTTCTGACTAAAATAGATGTATGCTGACTGTAAAATATGTAGGAGCATGTGTGTGATATAAAGTATTACAAAATTTAGCCAAAGCAGCCTCAGTGTTTCGACAAAAAAGCGGCTAACCCAGCTGCAGTGAAGATGATGTTTACCGTAGTTCACTGTGGAGTCTCTCCTCTACAATTGAGGCCTTAATTCCTTAAGCAAACTGATGACAAGCAGTTTAGCTAAAATATTAGAGAGGATTGTCTTGCAACAGTACTGTGGCTTAAATGTAACTATTAGACAAGTTTCTACCTGTCATACATTTTGCATGGCTCTACCCTACGTTTAACCAGCTCAACTAAATTTGTACCACAGACTTCTTTTTCTTGTTTTAGTATGGCCCTTTCAGCACTTCCGCTCAATACATGGACGTGAGGGTTTCGAAACATTATGTAGACCAATGATGTATGAACACATGAACATTTGTGCACATAAGGGCAAACAACAGAAACTCACCCTTCTCAGTGGTCTTTTCTCCCACAGATGCTGGTGATACATTTTCTTTCTCTTTTCCTTCTGTGACTTCACCAGACTGTGTGCCCTGAGTTTCACTTTGTTCTAAAAACAGCACATCAAATTTTAGACACAATAGTTTCGTTTACAGCATTAGAGGCAAACAGTAGGAAATCTTTTCAAGTCTTTTTTTTTTTTTTTTTACAGTTGATCTCAGTCACTGGTTTTGTCGACACATGAAACATACACACAAAATCTACCAAAACTACCAGAATTTTCAGCACTCATTACTTGCCATAAAATTGTCTGATTTGCAGCCAAGTCACAGTTATATACAACCCAATGTATGTGTTTATTAGTTTATTCCAGTAGTTGCATTATTGTGTCTTTACTGAATACATTGTTTAATCAATCACACTTGCAAGCTGGGAAAGTAAGTGAATCTCTATCCGGTCGTTAAGTCTGACGTCACTAGCCGTGTCTGGGCCTAAACTCCGCTGCAGGTCCATATATCAAACGATCACTATGGCATTACTGAGAGTTGAAAAACTGTCTAAAGTCTGCTCTACCAGGTGTAACAATTGAGTTTAACATCCAGGCATCCATGAAAATGGAATTTATGACATTTAACGGAGTTAGAAGTTAGCAGGAAGTTAGCTCGCTAGCTTCTATCTAAATACAATATAGCATTTCCTGACTGCGGGGTTTTGGAAACAAATTAAAACGTACAGCTCTGTTATCACTTCCAACATAAATGAAGACAGAAAACTAAACAGCAGTGATGTTTGTAGGGTTACTGAAGTTTGGCTAGCTGGTATATAATGATGTGCTACGTGACCGCTAGCGACACTCCTATGTTAGCATAATATAAACAAGCTAACTTTTTTTCCACTCGATAAAAGTTAACGTGAGTGTTCTCAGTGGTCAGGAACAAATGTAATCGCATGGCAGGATGCTGTAAAAGGACCAAACTTCAGCCAGGAGAACAACTGAGATAATCCATCCACAATACGAGGTTAGTCATTCATATACTGCTGCATGGGCTGGGCTGTAGTTACATCCTAAGGTTTTAAAAACTGAGCTTAAATAAATGATTAGCGGTAATAAAAGCCGAGGGAGGTCAACAGTGATCACTGACTGTTTCAGGAGCTTTTTGAGATTAAATAGAAGAAAATACAAAACATTAAACATGTTAACAACACAAAAGCCATATTAAACGCAGACTACTTTAGGCCCGGAAGTAGGATTCGTCACGTCATCACTTAACGACCGGATGGTGACTCTTCCAGAAGGTACTTGGAGTAAAGTGTTCCAAATTAAGGAGATGAGGCTGAAAGTGTGGGTTATAAAAAGGTGCCTCTCTCTGTGTGTAAAAGCATACAAAGTCTGGTTACTTAAAGTCTAAGCAGTAAAACACAAAATAATAATGACGTTAAGCACTCCAAAAACACCCAAAAACTGTCATGTCTTAAGTTTATGGAAAAAAAATACATAGAAACACTTGAAGATGCTTGAAACAATGTTCTCTGGACAGATTAAAATGTTTTTTATATTGTACTTTTTGGTGTGAAGCATATGTTTAGGCTTGGAGGAAAAAGGAACTGAACCCAAACAGTCAAACATGCTGGAGGAAGCATTATGATTTGTGCCTCACTTTGCTACCACAAAACCTGGACACCAAGAGAACAATAAATTCAAAATTGCATAACGAAATGTTACATTATAACCATTAATTCCAAATGAGATGCTGTATAATGACATGGTAATAAGCCTTGTTCTCATGTTCATTTTGGGAACGAGCCAGATAAAGCTGTGGTATGGTTACAGTAACTGGGTTTAACCTGTAGCATGTGGCAAGAATCTGCAGAATGAACACTTCTAAAATATCAACTTGGTCTGAGATGCTGAATTTATTTCAGGTTTGTGCCATGTGGGTGGGAATGGTGGTTTAGACTTCTAATTTATAAGGATAAGGCTTCTGGCAAACAGGAAGAGCCAACGGTAAAGCGCAGTGTGTCCCAATCAAATGCAAGGTCTTTTCTGGGTCCTGAGTACAGTTATCTTTGATGTTAAAACAAGTCCATTTCCCAGACACACCCTCCTCCCCCCTTTTATTGCCAATGGCTCTCTCCCGTAGCCTCATGTCTCCCTTTGCTTCCTTCCCTCCCTGCGATCCATCTCAATCACTGTCAGACATCAGTTAAGGAGAGGTTACCTTCCATAGCCAAATGCCAACTTCAAAACACTGACATGCTAGAGCATGTCCCCCGTTAGCCACCCAAAGACTAACAGGATGAGAACATGTGGCATTAGCTCATCGCCTCTTTAAAATAAATTACAACGTGAAAGTATGTTCACTGCTGTTGTGTCGTGTGTGTATGCATGGGTACAAATTAGGAATGACTTCAACGCAAACACAAATAGTTGTCTCTGACATATACTTTATCTGTGACATCATAGAGCTGAAACAGTTAAACATACGTATATAAAAACTAACCATGGATTCAGGAACACCTGTGACCTCAACTCAAAGTTTCTGTATGACTCAGTGTTATAATTAGAAGTTCCAAATGGTTGTGTGTGTTTGACTTATTGCTGAAACTCACCCTAGAAGCATGTCTACTCTCACTGGAGCTGCCACCTAACAGTCTGCATTTTCACAGGACCTCAGTGATTTAAACAATACACGCAGGCATTACAGAACAAAAGCTACACTGTCCAGTATCAGACCAAACCTTACAATATACAGTTCAATGTATCAACGCTATCAATTATTCCCTTAAACTGAGAAGAGTCAGAAGAGTGTGCAGTGTATCTTGGCACATGTTTAGGAAAAGGTGGGTTACAGGCTGGAAAAGCCCAGAGTCTATCACAGGGCTGACACGGGCTCAAATTGCAAGAGATTAATGGAGCTGCCTCTCCAGAGGGTTAGGGAAAAGTTCATGTCCCGGCACTTGGTCTAATCTAATCTAATAAGATCTGGTGTAAGGTAAATGAGTGGTGTTGAGTGGCTCTACAAAAAGGGACAAATTAATTAGCTATAAGGAAAAAAAAAAAACCCTGATATGTGAGAAAACTTGTAATGTTGCGCTTACGTTGTGATCTGCAATATCTTAGTTATTCCTAATATATGTCCGAGCTTACGAAGAGAGCATTAATGCCTGATACCTCTGCAGCTTTCAGTGAAAACTTCATCTCACATTCACCATAAACAAGTGTGTCGTTTGTTTTTTGGTCTGACTGATCAAAATTTGGGAGTAAAACTTCACAGACAACCATCCAAAATCTGATCTTGTTTTGAAACTCAAGCTGAGTCCTTATCATTAGTTAACATGATGCTCCGATCCTGAAAACTGAAGAGTTTGGAAAGAACAGAGCTGGTCGACCTAAAAGAATATTATGTTATGTATGGTATATTGGGGTTAGGGGTGGAGAAAAAAATCGATACTGTGTAGTATCGTGATATTTTGTTTGCTAATAATGTATCGATACAGGGACAGCAGAAATCGATATTTTGTTACAAAAAAGGTTTTTGTGCTCTGACTTCAGAGCATGTTGATCCTTTTTCTGAGCAAGAATCCTGACATTCCTTCACTGTCCAAATGTGTTTAACTTGTTTTTGGCAGCAATAAACATGACAGTTTACTTAATTAAAATAAAACATGTCTTAAATTAAAATAAGTTTAAAACTTTTTTATTTAATGTAAAATTATATTTTGTTTTAATTTACTTTCAAATTCTTCAGTTGCTGAAGGGGCTGCATAGTTTTCATAAACTGCATAGTTCAGAATAGCTACAATTGTACCAGATGGTTGATTCAGTTAAGTTGGACTAGACTGTAATACAAACCGTTCAGTTTGTCAACAATAAAACTGAAATGAGAGAAAGACTGAGTGTGAGACTTTGATATTAGATAAAATGAATATTGATAAAGTTTACCTTTATGTACAGAATCTGAATATCGCAAAATATTTTAAAAAATTGCAATAATATCGTATCGTGCGTTAAGTATTGTGATAATATCGTATCGTGGGATGTATGGTGATTCCCACCTCTAATTGGGGTACCCCTGCGTATCAAGCCAAATGGAAATCTATTTAATTAAAACTAGCTGAGACTTAACTTCAAGCTACGCGCAGAGATACAACAGCTCAAGATGAGGCAGATTCCATTTCAGGGATCACTATGAAACTATTCTGAGATTATCAAGAAATTCCAACTGGAAGGTGACAAACTTAATAAGGCATTCGACTGAAAAAGTCACTTGGATGAGTGACAAAAACGCTACGTCCAGATGAACAGAAGCCATTCAGTTTCCCACGTTTGACTCAGCAAAGACAGCTAATACATTTTCAAAGTAAAGTGGGAAGGACAGCAGCTTTTTGTAACCTTGTTAGAAGAAAACATTGAAAACTTTGAACAAGTAAAAAATTAAATATACCTTCAGATCACCTTCACATTTACAGGACAATAGATATACAATTGTGAAGAGTTTCAAAACATGACCTGAACTCACTATAGATCATCGATATACAATGTAACCAGGTTTAGAACATCTCTTTACAATGTATAGCTAAGTGTATAGACGAGTGTTCCCTTCATCACCTTGGAGGAACAATGATCCCCCACCAGAACCTCCACCTCCAATCCCCACATGCCCACAGCCCACTGCATGCCTCAAGGTCTGTTTTTAGACACACCTACATGCATATCCATGTATATACACAAACAGAAAGACAAATATACAAAACCAACACAAACATAGTGATGTGGTTACTTGCAGCTATTACTACATATGGTCAAAATCCCGACTCCCACACAACCAGTTGGTAATGTGAGTGTAGGTAAGCTCAGCTCCGGGCTTTCTCTGTGACTCAGGGATATAATGAGAAGGTATGAATGACAGTGTGTTATTCTGCCCACACTCTCTCTGCTTCTCTCTCACTCTCTCAATGTCAGTTTCAGATGACAGAGCACTCTGCTGATTCCTCAGTGTTCAGGAATTACTGCTGATGACACGCAGCCCTTTGAAGGTTGTGTTTTGGTGTGTTTGAAGCGTCTCTTGTCCCCTGGGAACAGGCAGCGCAGCACACCTGTAGCTGAGATTGGATAAGCTTTAATGTAAGCCTGGGCTCAGCAGATCCTGCAGCCTGGGAGCTTACTGACACTGCTCAATGGAGGCTTTGAAGTGCTGATCATTTACAAAAAGGAGGGGTGGTAATGGACACACAAAATGTCTTAAGGGAAGACACACAGAAGAGGACGAGAAACATGGAGACAAATAGTCAGAGCCATGTTTGACGTTTACCATGTTCCATTTTCTCTAATCTGTGCAATAAGTTTGGAAATGACATGTGACACCTGGGAGTCAGCGCAGAAAACACCAGGTTTTACTACGAGTAGTAAGCAGAAAAGCTGTCAGCCAGCATTTTTGAAAATTGTAGCATGACATAATCACCCGAGGGTAAATGACAGGACTTCTGTCTACTAAGCAATCTTTCCATATGTTTGGTGATGTAATAAACATGCAGACTGCTGACCTTAGATTCTGCAGTGTGCAGCCTAATTTATTTTGCAAAAGAAAAAAAAAAAAAAAATCCTGCAGGACAAACAAGACATGATGAAAAATATCATTTCTTATTTAAATCAGCATTGTGAGTAATCAACTAGGGCTGTGCGATATGACCAAAATGTCATATCCCGATATAAGAATTCTATCGTCCCGATAATGATATAAATCACAAAAATGTAACATTTTCTGTAAATTCTGTGAATCTCGGGCAGCTAGTCTTGCGGGAAGTGTTTCCAGCTGCGCGTCATGTAGCTGGAGTCGAGTGTTTTAACCGATGTATGAAACTATACATTTTTAGACATAAGTTGTAATGGCCGTGCTGCGGGGAAAAGCCTGTTCTAACGTTTGAGTCTAAGGTTTATTTTTTAGCACCTGGCGGCTCTTTTTTACTTCTCATCCGTAAATAATCTGCTCTGTCACGTGATTCAGTTTATTTTGAAAAGTCTCAACAGGATCTTGAGCTTTATTGTGAAAGGTTTATGTGGAACATAAACAAGCGGACACGCGATGCTGTTACCGTCGTTGTTGCTAACGACAACGCATAAAAACAGGCGCTTGTCCGTCCGTAGTATGGTTATATTAAATATAAGAGAAAGAGAGAACTTTAATAAATTAATATAGCCACTACAGTGATCATCAAAACGATGAAAAATATTGCCGTAAACAGTTTATTTTGCGACACCACGAAACAAACGATAGCATAAAATGAAACAATAGATGTTTTTATATCGTCATCCAATATATATCGTTATATCGAACAGCCCTATAATCAACTGATCAGTCACATCATTCACAATAGTTTATTTGTAAGCTAAAGGTACCTTCAGTCGTTTCCGTTTATTTATTAGAGAAAGAAAGAACGTGGTGGTTCATGCGTTATGAAGACACATTATTCATGTGTGCACCAAGATATGAAGGATGAAAACTATGTTTTAAGGTGGGCAGGGGCCAGAATTATGGCCCAAGCTCTCACTGTGGTTGTAGAGATCGAATGGCTCGAAGAATCAGGGTGGAACCAAATAACTGATTGTTGATTTTCACAGTCAAATGATTGATTTCAAATTATATAATTACATTTTGAGTATACATTAACAGCACTGACACTGTGTGCTTGAAGTGAAAAACCACTCTAGCATTCAGAGTGGACATTACAGTTAACCAAGTGTAAAACAAAAAACACCCAACTGTGAATTAACCTGTTCGAGTGGAAACATGTCTGTGGATATTCTTCAGCATCATTAAACCAGGGGCATAATCTCTTATGAGATAGATGGCCTAAAAAAGTTCTTGTTATTTTAGCCTACTAGACATGACTAATCAATCTTAAGTCTGCAGACTAATAAGTCAGACAACAAGGACACAGATGGGAATTTGTTTTACTCTCTAAATATTGGCTTTGGTAAAGACACTAAAATTCTTGTATGCTACTGGTTGGCAACAAGTGGACAAGTAGTCCTTTTATGTCTCTGACAGAGAAAAACCCAACAATCATAGGATTCCCCTATGAGCAAGCACTTTGGCGACAGTGGGAAGGAAAAACTCCCTTCTAACAGGAAGAAATCAATATTTTAAAGCCTTTATTTAGAAGCATTCTTCTAAATGCCCTAAACTTTGAGGGAAGTCTCCAGAAGAAGAAGAAAAAAAGAAGAGGCTAGCTGAAGTAACAAAAATAAATAAATAAATAAAAACTGAATTTAACTATCTTCAATTCTGAAGATGGTTAAATAAAAGGCTCCAAGAACAACTGATTGATTTTAGAGGTCCGTCTCTGGTCAGTCTTATAGAAAAGTAAATAAAGCTTCAATATTTTACATCTTAGTTAGAAATGTATTCAATAGGCTCTATTTAAATAGGCTGACTAGAGCAATGGCAAGCAGAAAAAACCCCGACACAGCTAGTACTAATAAAGAAAAAAAAGGCAGACAAAAAGGTAAACACGAGAACAAAAACAGTAGGAAAGACGAAGACAAATGAGCACTGAGATAATCTCTGAAGTCTGTGGCTATGCGAAAAAGAAAGGGGATTTCCACAGAGGCCACAGTCCAGTTAAAGAAATAAACACAGACCCTCCCCTTTATGACTCACAAAAGACCTTTCTGGACACTCTTAAAAGCCACCACTATAAATCACAAAGTGTTCTTAATTATTAGCAATTTTAAATCTAGTTTCAATACAATACTGATTTTACAGTTTACTTACATGACCGTTAAGGTCTTGAAAGTACTGAAATAACTGGCTGTTTCCTGTGAACTGCTGTGCAGTGACGTTATTCACTGGGTTTGTGTGTCTGCATGTATCTTAGGGTACAGTAGGAAAGAATTATCATTTGGCTACAGAAAGGCAAGAGGACGACAGAAGGAGGAAATTAGATAAAGGGGTTAAAAATAAACCCAGTATATTCAGGAAAATGCAACAAAACACACACTTCAACTTCACCCTTATGAACAGTTTGTGTAGAAACTAAAACATTTAGTTTACAAAACATTTAATTAATCATAATTTAACTCAGTTAAGATGAGATCTTTTGTTTCCTGCTGAAGACTTTCTGTGTTAAGTTGTTAGATTTTGAAACATAGATCAGTAAATTATTTTAGGCCTGTGATTGGCTGTCTGCACCATTCCTTTCATCCGATGGCAGTCACCCTGTCAAACATGTTGTGATCTCAGAGTTTTGACCTTTTTTCTTAGTTGAGGACTTAGAAACCCCATTTCATTTTCATTATATTAATTTAGAGAATTAGTTCTTATTTATTCTTATTCAATTTGACCTACGCCCCTAAAAAAAGGGGCGTAGCTCACGGGCGACCGTGGCTCAGGGGATTGGGGAGCGTATCTGTAACTGGAAGGTCGCCGGTTCGATCCCCGGGCTCTCTGTCCTGGTTGTTGTGTCCTTGGGCAAGACACTTTACTGGTGTTGGCCAGAGGGGCCGATGGCGCGATATGGCAGCCTCGCTTCTGTCAGTCTGCCTGTCAGCAGCAGCTGTGGCTACAACCGTAGCCTCTACCAGTGTGTGAATGTGAGAGTGAATGAATAGTGGCATTGTAAAGCGCTTTGGGTGCCTTGAAACGCGCTATATAAATCCAATCCATTATTCTACAGAGTTTTGGGTTTAACTTCTAATTCTTAGGTTCTTATAAGCTTCAGTTCCTACATTTGAATTTATTTTTTGTGTTTTCTTCCTTTTGCTCTTGTACGCTCCTTTTAGCTGACAACTTGTGTTTGATAGTGCCAAGTGTTAGTCTTGGCATGATCAAATGATGTATAGTAAATAAACATCCAGCATCATAGGCACCTGATATCCTCCTGCAATTTACCTTAAACAGGGAAGTCATTAAGTCAAAACATGGTTCAACTTGTTTAACTCCCATTATGAGTCATGTCCTAAATCCTGAATGTGTTTACAATATCTAATCTTAACCTCTTAACTATTACGCCTCAAAAGGACTCAATCATCGAGCATCAGGCTCCACGAGAGCAAACAAACACATACACCTACACTTCTATTTGTCACAACAGTCTGGGCTTACAATAACACTTAAATAGCCGAGGAGATCATCTCCTCTCAGACAGTATGTTGTCATTTTTCAAAAAGGAGACGGCAACTAAATCATTCTTGCGGTTTGTTTTTGAATGTTTGTCGCTTTGTGTGCATGAAACCGACAGACCAGAGAAGCTCCATTATTATTGGCATTAATCGGTGGTTTGAACTGCAAACAGCAGTCAGTAACTGATGACAGGGGAGTTGGGTAAAAAACAAAAACAAAAAGGTCTTCGCATGTGCTGATTCAGTCACTAATGTGGACAAAGAAATGAAAAGTCCCTTTAGTGTATTGGTACATCAATGGCTTAAGAGTATAGAAGCCATGACAGGGCAGGAGTAAGAGAATAGATGTTGCAGGGTATGAAGAAAGGAGGAGGGAAAATAACAGCAAAGAAAAGGCCTGAGGAGGATGGAGGCAAAATGAGAAAGAGAGAGGACAAGCTGAATAGAGTAGGAAAGAGTTTCACAGGAGAGGATAAGTTAGAAATAAAATTGTAACTGTTCTGTTTAACCGTGAACTAAGTTTGAGCTAATCATAAAGTACATTTAAGTTAAAGCTTATGTAAGAACCAGAATACTGGAGGAAAAAACAAAACAGGACAAGAGACAGTGGACCCCACAAGTCTGGGGATGACAACTTGTAGGAAGAAGTTATTAACTTGTGATAATAACTTCAGGGAATAAGTTAATTATCTTGTGCAAACAAGAAACTAACTTTCAAAAAAACTTAATCTGATGAAACTTGGACAAAGAGGATTGGGAGAGAAAACAGGACATAATGGATGGGAGTGGGCCTGTTTGGCCCCGATCCCCTTTGACCCATGGGTATTGACCTCTACCACACCCTGTCATTCAAAGTGTGCCTCTTAATATGGCTTAAGCCTTACTGCAAGGTCAAAGTTCATCCCCAAAGGGCTAAAGTTCTAACAAGAACTCCAGAGGCTGAGATGCATGAGTAATAAGTAACAAGTAAAAGGCAGGATATGATAAATGTTAGCTTTGACACTGTTAATGTTCTTAGTACAGTGACTCAGAGAAAAAGGGGAGGATGTGCTCAGTGAAAAAATAAACAAGAGCAAGTGGATGAAAAGAATCAAAGCAGTCATTTATCTATTTTCTAACATGTAATTACAGCTGTCAAACTACACAGATGAAAGAATCTAAACAGAATGTGATGCTGCTCATTTAAACCCACAACATTAATGCCATGCCATTGTGACATGATGATAGCTCGGTCTAACACAACACCTTTATCCAACACAGTTAGATAAAGGTAAGTTTGTTGCCTCCATTATCACCAATCAGTCAGGTCTACCCTGTAATTTCTCTGTGGGTCAGTATGAATGCAGATTTTACATCCTTTGTTTGTTTTACCATTTTTTGTTTTGTTTTTTAAGCATTTTCTATTTTTAAAAAAATGAAGCAGAGAAAACCATTTTACCCTGTTTGGCAAGAAAAGAGATGACCCAAATGTATGTGTATGCAAAACATGAATAACCCCTTTAACAAATTATGCCCTAGATTTTAACGGAAGTAAACATAATTAAGACAATCCATTAATTATTAAGATGGCACATTCTCTGCTCGAGTCTGAAAGCCAAGTTCCAGCACACAATGTAAACAAAGGTGCTTTATTCACATACATGAGCACAAAACAGTGCTTCTTTCCTGCTCTTATTTGATCCCACACAAGCACGTTTCTCCTTTTACCTCTATTATATAGCAATACACACATACTCCAGGATAGCCAGAGGGACTCCACAGGGTGTAACAGCAGAATAGGTCAATGTTGTGTTGGAGTATGTGAACACACACACACACACACACACACACACACACACACACACACACACACACACACACACACACACACACACACACACACACACACACACACACACACACACACACACACACACACACACACACACTTCGAGAAAAGGAAAGCAACCAAGCAGGAAAACCTTGAGGGTCTAACCCTGGAGGAAAGTATCCGGGGCTCAGTATGATCTGAGCCAGCAGTGCTTTCCTTTCTTTCCTTTAAAAAGATAAGCTTTTGTCTTCACAGTCTTATCTCCTCTCCCACCTGCAGCCTCTAATCCCATTATCCAACACATTTATACACAAATCACAAATAATTAATAAGGCTCATAATTTCATCCAATTAAGGACCGTGTGCAAACAAGCGCAGAATTTCAAACCAGCTGCCTGCGTCTCACTTAATGAGGAGACATGAGGACACGGAAACTGTTGTTAAAGTCTCTTGCTTTGTGTTTTTTCTGTGACAGCTCCTAACTTATGAAAACATATTTAGATGCAATATCAATATAACTATTCTTTAACTTAAAACAAACTATGCACATGATGAAACAGATTCGTTGGATAGCCTATAAACTGATTAACAGAACAGATCAGTAATCCAACAACTATGTCAGTGATATTTTGAACAGAAATGACATTTTCCATTTCTTTAATTCTGTCATATGTTGATTTGCTGTGCTTTTAATTTCAGTCTCATGTCATATACCATTGGTAGAATTACCGTAATTGTCGGGCTATAAGCCGCTACTTTTTGCACAAGCTTTTAGTCAGGTGCGGCTTTTCTATGGATTGTCCATGATTTTTGTCATATTGTAAGACAATTTGTTTTGTTTGTTCCGCTGTTGTACGGCACTACGTTGCCTGGCGGAAGGGCATGTGATCAGACACACAATATCGGGGTTCAAGAGTGGTATGTTGGTCACATGTCCATCCGCCAGGCAACATAGTGCCATACAAGTAGCACGAAAAAAACTTCAAAGTAGCGCTGGATGACGAGCGGCAATAAACTTGCGAAAAGCAAGATATGCTCAACTCCACCGGTGGAATCTGACAGCGTGGAAAAGTGTGAAAACATCCATGATCACCAACGGATTTCGAAGGGCTGGACTGCTGCATGATGGAGAGGAGGACACCGCCACGGCCCTTCTGAGGGTGTTCGACTCCGACACTGACAACGAGGATTTGTTTGGTTTTGAAAGTGACAACGAAGGAGAGAAGCGGAGAGTGGATGACGAAGCCATCCTGAGCCTGTTCATATCCGACACTGGAGAAGAGGACTTTGGTGGTTTTAGTGGAAGAAGAGAAAGATGGTGGTGAATGACTGACTTTTCTTCTCGTTAAAGCCGTGTCACTGCACCTGAGCCTAAAAGGTAGTCCGAATCTATTTTTCTGGTGATCTGTAGGTTATTGTTATGTACTACATTTGTTACTCGTTTATGAAGCACAGTACATGTTTCGTACTTGTAATTACCGCTACTTGTACATATACCTAAAAAGTTATGCAAATATGTACCCATAACTTGTTTTTCAAAATATTAATAAAAGGGGTGTGTCTCCAAACAGCCATCTCTTTCCTGACAATTCCCTTTGTGCATATTCTCTTACATATGATAAGTCAACATTGAAACACCTGCGGCTTTTAGTCAGGTGCGGCTAATGTATGTACAAAACAGGATTTTCCCCTGATTTTAGCTTGTGCGGCTAATATTCAGGTGCGCTTTGTAGTCCGGGAAATACGGTAAATGATTCTTCAAGGGTTTTTTTTGGGACCGAGCACATTGAAATAACAGTACATAGATTTAGCCCCGATTATAAATGAGGTCATATGTAATAGTAAAGATGTTGTAGTGCAAGACATCAGAGACGCCAAGGAACTGTAGACCACTCCAGTGACATAAACCATTTTGTACCTTAGAAAATATGGAAGCTACTACTTCCTTGATTGGTTAATTTGCGCTATTGTGTGACTTTGTATTTTATTGTGTTAGTTTTGAGTACTATGTTAAACTGCAAATGTTACACTGCTTTCTTGAGGTGTGTTTTTTTTTTCCTATGTAAAGGCAAGTGGTGGTGAAAATGGAGGCGGAAGAATTTATATGATTTCAAAACATTTTTAAAATTAGCAAAGAATACTGGGTGAGATTCGCTGTTGGGTAGAGAAGTCCAATGATGCCAATGACAATCAAGCAAAGGAAGAGGAGAGGAATGTATGCAGACTAAGTGAAATAAAGATTTCCTGGTAAAGACAGGTGTACTTTGAAAGGACTACCCAAAACAACTACCCTGACCGACTTCTTCTGCCTTACAACACAAATCCAGTTAATAGAGAATTACATGGACTGATTGAGTAGGTGTTATTCCAAGTGAACTACCAAAGACAAACTAAGAGGAAGGACAATTACAACAAAGCCTTAGGAGAAAAGCTTACTAGAAAGCATTCTCAACTGAAAGGTCATCGGTGGGATAATGGAGGTTAGAAAGGTGACATACTTGGGGTACTAATCAATAAAATTCAGCCCAAAGAATCTAGACTACCAAAAACCAACAAAAGATGCCCCAGATAAATTCACACACACACACGATGAACTTGGTTGTTACACAAACATCCGGCCATCCTTTTCCGCTTCTACTTATCAGGGAGGACTGGAGCCTATCCCAGCTATCACAGGGTGAGGCGGGGTGCTCTCAGAACATGTCGTCAGTCTGTCACAGGGCTTCAAACATCTCTATACAATATTTTACTTTAGCAACTCCGATTGCTGTTGAGAAAGGCAATAAATATATTAATCTCAGCCTGACCTTTTTGCTAGCAAGATTAAAAAAAAAGAAGAAATAAATAAATAAATAACAAATCAGTGAGATCACAGACACAATCGGTGGAAATTAGCTTTCTCCAAAGGACAGATGGGCTTTTCCCTTTGCGACAGAGTGAGGAGTTCAGTCATTCAGGAGGGGTTCAGAGTATAGCTGCTACTCCTCCACATTGAAAGGAGCCTGTTGAGGTGGTCACCTCCTGGGTTCATGTTCCGGTGTGCCAAAAAGTGATTGCTGAGCAAAAGGTGAATGTCTTGTTGGCCTAAAATCTATGAAATATTTGTCACACATATCTCTTGTGAATGCCATCTAGCCATTTTAAGCCAGAAACAACATTTCTGTCATGAGGCAGAAGCTGCAATCAGTTGTTGACAACAAGACTTTTATATATTCTTTAATTACAAAAGTAGAATTCTGACATTAAAAATGTCTTTTACAAGAGAGATCAAGCCAAGAGAGTAGAAGAAATTGCAACCAGTGTAAAATAAGTTGATAATGATGTGGAAAACAGTATGTACAATAACGCAGAGTCATAAAGACATCTGCAAAACAGGTCATTTCTTTATTTTTACGTATAACCCCTTTGGAAATCCTGTTGACTTTAGACTATTTACCAATATACGCAAACACACAAACACCGGAAAACATGATTTGAAACTCTGGCCGAGCGTGTCCTATCGGGTGGACGCACCGTACTAAACCCAGGATACAGTGGAGAGATTTTAGCTATTGGCTGATCCTTAACTATTTTTCAAGTGGTTGTCACGAACTGTAGAACAATGTACATCATTCATAATGCACAACACACACAAAGCAACTTTTCAAACAGCTTTTCATCTGGACACTTGCAGTAGTTGTACAAGATTAATTTTTTATTTTTATATATAAATAGGTTAGGGATGCACCGATACCGATACTGGTATTGGGGCCGATACTGTAAATAAGTTAACCGATACCATGAACCGTTAGCACAGGGTTAGGCGAGTGAGACTGGTGGCTCCAGATAAAAAAGAGAAACTGGAGGCTGCTGTAGCTAGGCTAAACAAAATGTCAGCAGTGTGGACCGGAACAGCCAACTTTAACTCAGGTTTTGGAAAAGCGATGAAAAATGTCAAGAGAAAATCCACGGGCAGTTAAAATAACAGAGGCTCTGACTCATTTTATTTCTCTGGATGACCAGCCAATGCCGGTCGTGGAAAACATAGGATTGCACCGTCTTCTCAGCATACTCAAGCTGCGATATGAAATTGGACACTCTGCAATAATTTAAAAGTTTATTTTATTCTCAAACCTAATTTGTATTTATTTTATTCCAAACAGAAGTGTTTATTTATTATTCTGAAAGCTCGAGACAGTGCCAATAGTTCAGTGATATTTTGTTAAATTACAATGTGGAGACTCTGCAATAATTTAACAGAAGTGCTTATTTTTCACTTGAAATTTTTTTTTGTGGTCATTTTTATTACGATTTTATTTTTTATCGGCAGAGAAT
This sequence comes from Neolamprologus multifasciatus, assembly GCF_963576455.1. Classification (NCBI taxonomy): domain Eukaryota; kingdom Metazoa; phylum Chordata; class Actinopteri; order Cichliformes; family Cichlidae; genus Neolamprologus; species Neolamprologus multifasciatus. Next base: position 6,132,025 of record NC_140445.1, read on the forward strand.
AAAATAAAACCTGTCTTCCAATTCATTGCATTTGTGTGTGTGTGTGGTAGAAGTATTGGTTTTTGTACTCAGTATCGGCAAGTACTCAGATCCAAGTATCGGTATCGTATCGGTTTGAAAAAATTGGTATCTTGCATCCCTAAAATAGGTCACAAACTTTCGACTCTGACAAAATAAAAAAAACAAAACAAAAACAAAGCACCTCTCTTGTCAATGTTTGTGTGTGGTCATTCCAGTTCTGAGGCCATTAATTTTTTGCTAGCTTGTTCCAACACAGACTATTTTCAACTATTTAAACAGACTAATTTTAAACCCCTCTACTCTAAGAGAATGTTCTGTTAAGGTCTATGAGCTGTGAAAGAATCATACTTATTTTACATTATCTTACTCCACTGTTACGCTGTCTGAAGCAGAAATGACAGCAAAAGCATAAAAAATGTAATACACCAAGTTGCAAGGGTAGTATTGTGTGCCTGAATCATTTATCATAAACCAAGGAAGCACAGAGAGGGAGGAAATGGTGCCGTTACCGTTTTCACTAAATGATCCTGAATAGATTCTGACGCAGTCTAGCCACACATACACACACACAAACACCCCCCCACACACACGCTAATATACATAAACTACTGCAGTGTGTCCGCAGGAGCCAAATAACAGATGGACAAAGAGTCAAGGTCAAAAACGGTGTGAAAAGGGGATAAAACAGATTTAGAGAACAGATGGACACAAAATTCACCAGATAAAATGTTAACAGTATGATTGCCTTAAAAATAACCTCCCAAAACCCCACTTTCATCTGGGTCAAAAAAGTAAAACTGTTTGTGGTGCTGGATGTTATAAATGACTAATATGAATAGAAAATAAATTAACTAATACCAAAGAGATCTATAAAACAGTGGCTAATACACTTTTGACATAAAAAAGGTAAAATTAGTGCAATTTGAATTTGAACTCGAAGGTTTGATATTAACAAAACTTTCCTAGAAACTGCTGGATGAGCCAGTAGACTATGTTATGTTATACAGGTTTGCAGCAAACCTCTGCTATTCTCAACTAATAACAGTCCTTACCCTCTCCTAGTCATTGATGTGGTAATTTTAGTGGTAGTTAATAACTGAATTATTCAGAGTTCCAAATGGGTATTACATTATATGAGAGTATTTAAATTCAAATGTATGCAGGCTACACAGCACTGGTTGGAGGAAACAGTTTGGGGGCACTGAATAAAATGAATGCTGAGTCACTGCACTTAGGCTCAAGAAGCAGGCGGACAGGAAGAAAACAGCGTAGGTATCATGGGAGCCTGCTGAGGAGAACAGGACACTGGCATCTGCTACTACACCAGGGGAGGTGTGGGAAAAAGAAAAAAAAAAGAAAAAGGAGAGAGACATATTAGGGCGAGAGAGGAAATGGAAGTACAGCACAAAGAGGAAAGGAGAAATGATGAAGTGCAGCAGAAGCCTGAAGGGTGAAAAGAGGGCAACAGAGAACCTAATAAAAAAGGAGAATAATAGAAGAGCAGAGAAGGACAGGAAGAGGACAGAAAGCAGAAAGGTCTAAGAGGGGCCAGGATAGGGACAGAACAACATCTATGCGTTCTCAGTGCTTCTCAGCTTGACTCAGCAATAAAGGGAGAATTGAGTGACTTCAGATTATGCTGACTCAGCCTGCTTTTGGACGTGACCCCAAGGCCCCTACGGTCACAGGATATACATTTTTTCCATGAAAAATGCTCATTAATATGCTATGCAGTTATAATTGTAAATAACAGAGGTTGTAATTAAAGATTTTATATATATACATTACCACTTTTAAAAACAATGAGCTTTAAGTGGCTTCAAAGAAAACTGCATTTCCAATATGACATAAACTGAAATGGCAGAAATGGCACAGATCATAGTTGATGATTAATGGAATTATTTTTGTTAATCATGAATCACATGGTTTTTAATGAAATGTCAAAAAAGCTGCACAAAAGGTCCATCTCTCTGTCAATCCTGCGCTCTAATGCCACAGTATTTTACTAGTCAAGAATCTTTAGCATCAGCATTTGGGGCTTTGATTACAGCAAAACCTACCTTTATTAAAAAACAAAACAAAACAAAAAAACTAAGAAAAGAAATTCCTTCTTGAACTAATCTGGATATTCATGGTAGGGCTGGGCGATATGGCCTAAAATTCCTATCCCGATATTCTTTAGCTGGATGGCGATATCCGATATACATCTCAATATTTTTTAAAAACATAAAGTAAGAACAAAAAGAGAGTTCTTAGTCAAAGCTGTGTCCCAGATCTCACATGGGCACTTTTATTAACATACAGCGCAAAGGTACATGAAAATATTACTCAGAAATAAATTATCAGCATTTATTAAATAATAATTCTCCATAAATAAATTAAAACAATGTTGTTTTTGTGCATAACAAAACGCTCACAATTGTGCAGTCAAAATGTAAATTAAAAGATGCTGAGCATAATAACAAAGACAGATTTCGCAGCTGCTCTGTTCCCAAGTTCTACTGCGTGACTGACAGCCTGGAGTTTGAAATCCTCTTTGTAACCACGTCTCTTACAGGTGCCATTTGTGGTCCCTGTCGCTACCTGATCCGTACCGGAAACCCGATCAGTACCACGCATGCGCAAATCTTACGTGAATTCCTCTGTTTGCCACCATTGTATGGGCTCAAATTGTATGGCGTTATTTTTGTGCCACTATTCTGAGCGCAAAAAATTTGAGTGCACGTATAAAAAAAATTTGCAGGTGCAAGTGTTGCATTTTGAGGAGAAATTTATTTTGAGCGAAGAAAAGCTAAATTTGAGTGAACAAAATTCATTGCTGCGTGCAAAAAATGTATTTCAATGACGAAATGCAACATCCCAGAATCCATCTCGTCCAAAACTCAATCGAGGCAGTGGCGGAGGAGCGCAGAATGGCGGAGTTTGAAATATTACTCTTTCTGGGTCACAAATTAAACCTTTAAGATATTTTCATGCGAGAATGGTGGTGTGCAAACTTCAAATATCTGCTCGATTCATCAAGACATCACATATTTGCAAAAGTGCTCTAATGTTTTCGGAGATGCCTGTTACCCACCAGCTGACCGCATAGCTGGACTGGCCATTGGGCATACCGGACATTTGCCCGGTGGGCCGATGGTGATTTTTCATTTTTATGTTTGTTTGTTTTTGTAACTGTATAAACAATGAAAGGTGGTGGATTAGCCAATTGGTCATGATCAACTCTCGGCTGGACCAATTACAACACATCCGTATTGAGGGGAAAAGGAACGCGATTAGTCCTGTACTTCAGCTACAATGAAAAAGACACAAAGCTGGAGTTATTCTGTCTTATTCTGTCTTTACGCTGTCAGCTGCCTCGTCTCCTCTCATTCTCTCCCCTCCCTCTCCTGTTGCTACTTCAATCATGAAACTGATCAATGATCAGCTGATCGTCTCTCTTGTTTGTTTATCGCCCACTTTGCGCCAGAAAGAGGAAACCAGCGGATGTTGCGCTAAACAACAACAGCAGCTTGATCAGCAGTTGTTAGAATTGATTTAATATTAATTTCTAGTATCAGCTGATGTTTGCTGGAGCCACAGCTGTAAAAGCTGCTGCTCATGATATCGGTTCGAATATGTGGTGAGGAAAACATGAAGGTGATACAAATCATACATATATACCAACAAGACTGTACGTCACTGTCACAACAGCGTTTGTTTTAATTCAAAGGCTTTATGGTTTTTCCTATAATACCTGGTGGTGTAGTCAGTGATTTTTTGTCAGTTCAGCCTTTTACATTACATTTAACCCGAGTGACCACCCGGTCAGCTGGTGGGTAACAGGCATCTCTGAAAACGTTAGAGCACTTTTGCAAATATGTGATGTCTTGATGAATCGAGCAGATATTAGAAGTTTGCACAGCACCATTCTCACATGAAAATATCTTAAAAGTTTATTTTGTGACCCAGAAAGAGTAATATTTCAAACTCCGTCACTCTGTGTTCCTCCGCCACTGCCTCGATTGAGTTTTGGACGAAATGGATTCTGGGATATTGCATTTTGTCATTTCGAGCTGATTGGAGACCAGAACAGCCAATCAGATTTTTTTGCATCCAAGTCTGTGATTGGCTGGTTTTGTGGCACAAATATAACGGTGTACACAAAGAGTTGAGCGCACACGGGCAGAAATGTTGAGAGCGCGAGAAACACATTGCGAGCGCAAATGCAAAAACTGAGCGACACGGGCTGCTATTGTGTGTGTGTGTGGATAATAGCAAACACTGAAATACTTTTTTTTTTTGCAGCTTTTCTTCACTCAAAATAAATTTCTCCTCAAAATACAACACTTGCACCTGCAATTTTTTTTTACGTGCGCTCAGAATAGTGGCACAAAAATAACGCCATAAAATTTTGGTCATAAATATTTTGTACTTGTAAATCAGGATTTTTATGTGTAAAAAGAATTTGTGTGTGTGTAAAAAAGATTTGTGTGTGGACCAAAAAATACGTGTGAAACTCTTCACTCAAGTTTCAAGTACAAATTTTGACCCTGTTTTTCTTCCTTTCATCTGTTTGGCCAATGTCATGTCAATCACAAATTTAACTATCCAATCAGAGAACAGATGAGTTTGGCTGTCGGAGGGATGCTTTTTTGACTGCAGGTCCTTGAAGGGTAATACAGTTTGAAGCTGGAGAATCTCTATGTAAATATCCGATAGAAGCTAGGTCCCCTAACTTTCAGTAGCTGTTGAAAGGATAAAGTTGTGGTATATCAGTGGTTAGAAATACCATTATTACTTTAGGATTAGTTTAACACAAAGTCAGGGCTGACCCGGGACCATTGCTGGTCCTTTCACATCGGAGGCAGCATGTGCTGCTAATGCTAACTGCTAACTAAAAGCCAAGGATCCAGAATTTGTTGCGTTGGCTGCTACACTCTGTGGGTTTTTGCAGCAGCTCTACCTGTATTAGATGCACCTGCTCCTTGTAGTTTCTATCTCTGACTTTATGTCCTCTACAAGAGTTTGGTTTTTTTGCCGGTTCTTCAAATATTCAATAAAAACATGTATGCTCATTCATAAAGAAGAAAGCTTTGTAACTATCCCCACTAGTGAAGATTGTCATTTCCACAACGCTGCAGCACTAAAATAGTAATCTTCAAATGTTTTCTTTTTACCGACCAGCTCCTCTTTGATAGCTGCCGTGTCCATCTTGTCGTTATCTGCAGGTGAAGTGATGCGGGAGGGGGAGTTGTGTTCAGTGAAGGAGAGAGGCGAGGCAGAGTAACGCAGCGTAGAGACAAAAGTGGATGAAAGAGAGGCAAACTTGTGGTTCCACAAGTATAATTATAACGTAACAGACTATATCGATATAAACGATATTGTCACATCTCTTATCTCGTATAAAAATATATCGATATATTTAAAAACGCGATATATCGCCCAGTCCTAATTCATGGTACGACACACGCACGCATACACAAAAGGACAATTTCATGTGGAAACTGACAAATTTTTTTTACAAAAATTGCTTTACTGTGTAAACAATCTTGGTATAAAAATAAAGCTGACACTTCAGAGCATAACAGCAGATGCCATTGTGTCAATGTAACTAAGGATAAAACACAGAAAAATATTTAGGAGATGTTCCTGGTCTTTTATGGCATATATTTTATGGCTAGCTCAGGTGGCAGAGCGGATCAGCCACTAACCGGAAGGTCGGTGGTTCAATCCCAGGTTGCTCCAGTCTGCATGCCAAATATCCTTGGGCAAGATACTAACCCCATGTTGCTCTCCGATGCATCCATCGGAGTGTGAATGTGTATGAATGTTAGATACTGCGCACTTAAGCTTAGAAGTGCTTGTGTGAATGGGTGTGATTGGGTGAATGAATTAGCTGTATAAAGTGCTTTGAGTGCTCGGACAGAGTAGAAAAGCGCTATATAAGAACCAGTCCATTTACCATTTACCATAACCCCATTGAAAATATGCTGCAGTAGATCAAAAAATGAAGAAAACCACAAATCAACCACAACTTAACATGTGGATTTTGGTCTTGACGCACACTGAGAGAGAGCATGAAGGAAGACTTTATCGTGGTGGTAGCAAGACAGAATTCACACCAATGTTTTCCAAAGGTGAAGCGTAGTTTTGGTCTTTTGTTGCTGGTGTTTTATCTGTTTAGGTTGTTGAAATGGTCGTGTGAGGTTTTAGCTGAGATCGGGACGTTTCTTGCAAAATACATTTATATTTAAAGAATTGATTTCAGGATTTATTGAATGGATATTGGATTTTTCAAATTAAAGTCCATTTGAATTGAGAAACTGATTTTTTAAACCCACCACTGAACAAATGTTAACTTATCTGGTGCACATGTTAACGTTAGCCATTAAAAATTTGACATTTACTCAATAGGCACTTTCAATTTTCTTTTTATAATAATTTATTAAAAGGTGTTTTATCTTTTGTTGTAGCCAGTTGCAAAGTTTTAAAATCAGACAGTTACTTGCTAAATCTTTCTAATTTAGTATTTTGTAACTTCTCCATTTTAGCCAAAGTTCATTTTAAATTTTTTAATCAATGTTCTCCGAGCATAGTTTCGGGTATGTGGCAGGTAGATTATGGAAAACTTGCCACAATTCTTTTGTGGGTTTAATAATTATTGTCTTTGGCCTTTTCATGTAATACCAGTATGACTTGATGCTGCAATTAGTGCTCTGTGGGGATGTACTTGTTGATGGAGGATAATTTGATCTTCTTGGGCCGAAGAACGTTTTTTTGTGACTGTGGCAGACTGTTCTGGGAAGTTCAGGTTGACTGTAAGTCATGTCTAAGTCTTGCTTCATGAACAGATCTATTTTCCAAGATGAACAATGTTCTAAAGCAGAGGCACTTTGTTTCAAGATTCAAGAGGCTGAAATGCTAATGAGAGTGTGGACCACACATCAAGAAATGTGTAATGACATTCTGATTATTCTTAAGCGTCACTGGCAGACAGAGTGAGTGAAAATGTAAAAGAAACGGACTGTTGGATTCTGTCAGAGGCAGTAAATGAATCAGCTTATTCCCCCCCCCCCCCCCCCCCCCGTTGTCTTCAGGGCTAGACAGTCAGACAGGCTGGCAAATAAGGATGACTCATCCTGACTCTCACACACACACACGCGCACACACACTTGCCCTTCTTTCTGCTTTCCCCACTACACTGACAAACAGCCCTGCAGCTACCAACATGTGACTCATCTCTTAGCCTTTCTGAGTCTGTCAGGAAGCAGCCCAAATACACACACACACACACACACACACACTCTTAACTGTTTTTTGTGAAGATGAGACTCCAGTGGTGAGGGGTTTCCATGTCTTGTGGAGGTGATACCTGAACAACCTTCAAAAGAGATAAGCTCCTTTGTTATGTTCAGTTATACCAGAGACGGCTGAACTGACACACGCATGCACACAGTCTCTAGGAGATGTCAACTGACACCCAGAGTCAGAGTGCCTTACCAGCATATATATTTACTTTAATTTGAACATTTCCATAAAAGCTAAATATTTTGATTTGTTTGTGGCAAGCAGCAAAACAACAGACATTCAAAAGCCTTCAGTAAGAGACAAAAACCTAACAAGCAGTTTAACATTTATAAAGCGGTAAACTGTAGGAAAAAAGGGACTGAGGTGAACAAGGGGCAACTGTTTTCACCCTGTTGTAGCAGAGTTCTCACAAACAGGTTTGTGAATAAAGTGTGTGTGTGTGTGTGTGTGTGAGTAACAGGATCAGCATGTGTGCCACTAAAGGTTAAGTGATGAATGAGTTACCAGAATTTGAAAGGCTATTTGCGGAGTGCCCCAAACTGTCCCTCTGCTTTGTAGGTTTCTGCCTAACAAAACTTGTTCTGGTTGTGAGTGCATGAGTACCTGCTTTTGGTTCATTGTGGCTTTCTTCCAGCTCCAGGCTGTTCATGCATTTAAGCTCCCAGTCTTGGACCTCTGTATTCCACAGGGCAGGAACCAACACCGTATACTGGGCCCTTTGATTAAGAGACAGTACAGGACACATATGATAATACAACTTCTGATGTAGTATTCAATCTGCTTACATTTGCATCCAAAGTTATTCAAATGGATTCGATATGGTTTCTATAATTTAATTTGGGTTTATTGCTTCCAGTTTTTAAAGGAAAGATGATTGATAGGCGAGAAAGAAAGTGTCAGTCTAGCCCCAGAGTTCACTGCAAAAGGCATCTGTGTTAGAGAGGCAGATCATCTGTAACATACAGATTTGTAAAGTAAAAACTGGATCTTGGATAAAGAATAACTTATCTGTATGAATGATTTATGCATCGGGGTATCAGCTTTAAGAACATCTAGCAAAAAATACCCCGACATCAATATGTACTTAACACAGAGTCCTGATACACATATTGATCTTCAGTTCGCTCTAAAAGCAGACAAGAAATTTTAGTTAAAAACCATTTTTAACTGGAATTGGGATAGATCACATGTCCCAGCATAGAATGACAGATGGCTGCACATAACAGCCAGAGCACTTTCCGGAAAATGAAAATCGAGTGAAATGAGTGGGAAGAAGATAGATGAATGAGGCAAAATTCTGATGGATCTGGGTTTTTGTCAGCTCATTAAAAGATCAAGCAAACGTTTCAGAGCCGGTGATGTGCTGCCAATGTATGATGAGCAGAAATCCTTCCTCACCAAACCAAACTGATGCCATAAACATACACGACACACAAAAAGGTTCCAGTTTTTGAAGACCAGGCAAGAGATGCAGAACGCTTCTTTCAATTTTCACAAAACTTTACTTACAAAACTAAATAAACCACAATCCTCCGGAAGCTTGCACTACTAAAGAAACAGAGCAGACCAGTATTGCTTTTACTGAAACTTTGCCCCACTCAAGTTTGTAAGTTAGATAAGAGTTCTTTAATTGGACAAATAATTACTATAGATGTATAATTTGAAATGATCTGAAGTTGTATCCACATCCACTTTACTTACAAACTCTCAAAGCCAAAGATCATCGCTGAACTTCAGTGTTTAAGAGGAACACAGTGAAAGTGAAAGACATGGCTTTGGAAATAACATGTGATCTGCATCAAACTAACTTCAATGGTCTATTGTGAAGGTGTGGTTAAGAGGAGCTCACTGACTAGAGCACTTTCACCAACAGACGTTTTCAGCTCTATTGCCACAGGGAGAGATTCAGGAAAGGAAAGAAGATTCATTACTAGGGGTGGGGGAAAAAAATCAATACTGTGTAGTATTGTGATATTTGGTTTGCTAATAATGTATCGATACAGGGACAGCAGAAATTTATATTTTGTTACAAAAAAGGTTTTTGTGCTCTGACTTCAGAGCATGTTGATCCTTTTTCTGAGCAAGAATCCTGACATTCCTTCACTGTCCAAATGTGTTTAACTTTTTTTTGGCAGCAATAAACATGACAGTTTACTTATTTTAATTTAAGACATGTTTTATTTTAATTAAGTTTAAAACTTTTTTATTTAATGTAAAATTATATTTTGTTTTAATTTACTTTCAAATTCTTCAGTTGCTGAAGGGGCTGCATAGTTTTCATAAACTGCATAGTTCAGAATAGCTATAATTGTACCAGATGGTTGATTCAGTTAAGTTGGACTAGACTGTAATACAAACCGTTCAGTTTGTCAACAATAAAACTGAAATGAGAGAAAGACTGAGTGTGAGACTTTGTTATTAGATAAAATGAATATTGATCAAGTTTACCTTTATGTACAGAATCTGAATATTGCGAAATACTTTTTAAAAATTGCAATAATATCGTATCGTGCGTTAAGTATTGTGATAATATCGCATCGAGGGATGTATGGTGATTCCCACCTCTATTCATTACAGTACCTAATGACTCTTTACAATACAACGCATCGCATTATCAATATGGTAGAAATATATAATAAGGTTTAAAAAAAAAAAAAAAAAAAAAAAAAAAAAGGAACTAACATACTTTTAAAGTAGTTCAAAGTATATACCAGATGGTGATAGACAGATCTTTTAGAGAAACCACCGAGACGTTTCTGTCAACTTTCTCTCATAGACTGTATTTCTCAAAGAGCAAACATGCTCGATACGACACAGCACAAGGCTGATCAATCCCAGACATTTGTTTCTATCAGGTTTCTAAGAAAGTCCTTTAAAAGGTTTGATTCACTAAGAGCAACTGAGCAACCCTCAGTGTGAATGCAGCAGAGACGTTTTTGTAAGCCACCGTTGTCACTGTGAAACAAACAAATGATGTGTCAACCCCTCCAGCTGAACTAGAGTGGCAGTGTGGATAAATGAATGAATGAAAGGACGCATAGGAGAGGAAAGGGGGGGTGCAGAAAAGAAAATGAGAACACAGGGGAGGAGGGATAACCCTCACTGTTTTATGGGAATTGACGAAGGAGGGGGTAAACAAAAAAGAAAGAGATCGGACTGGTGGCTAAGAATGCTGTGTATGGGAAGTGAGTGGGAGGGGGTGCAGACGGGGAAGCACAGAGACAGGACTGCACAGGAGATACTGAAGACGGCACAATGAAAAGTAGCTACTGAAAGAAAGCGGTAAATGAGTCGGAGGGGTGGTGAAAGTTTCAAGGTGATTTGAAACAAAATTTAAAACAAAAACAAAATAAATTCAAGCCAATTTTATTTGAAAATGAAGACTATAAACCTACAAATAAGTAACTTTTAACTTGAAGAGTATTATATGTTTTACTGTGTCTCTCCAAATGCACCTAAAAGCAACATACTGAATAAGCACTGAATAGGTTTGCCAGCAGCCTCTGGAATAAACCATTTAAAAGCAATGCAGTGCATCTGGCTGCTTTATCAGAGGTTCTATAGTGCAGCCTCCTGACTCCAGCTAAATATGAGGCTGACTCCACCTCAAGATAACAACACTCATAAAAATAATTAACAAAATATGTCTGTAGTTTGTGGCAGTAACAGCTTAGGTAACAGCTTGTTAGTGGGCAGACATAAAAATCAATCCCCGCCCCTCAAAATAAAGAAAAAACAAACCACAAAAGGATTAGAGTGGAAACATTTCAGAGCAGACAGACAGACAGACAGACACACACACACACGACAAAGAAATGACATAATGGAAACAACCAAGGTGGAGTGACAGATAATGTCTTTTTAAAGATAAGAACTCTTTTGTTTTGAAAGTTCAATTAAAACCTTTGAGGTTAAAAAGCCTGAAATGTTTATCAAACACACGAGTAGACAATGAATCTTTTCAGCCGCTCCACCCAGAACACGTGTTTTACTCAGCCACAGCAGGTAGTTAAACAGCAACCTCCTGCCTATTTTTTTTTCTAAATTCATGTAAAACTTTTCTTTGAAACACGCATTTGAAAAACTAATATGTGAATTTGTGTGTCATGCAGGCCTTTTACAACTCAGATGGAAAAGTGTGAACTTTAGGCAGCACTCTATTTTATTGCCCCTCATCAACACATCATATTACACCACACAAGGAAGTCTCTGTGCAATCTGCCTTGGTGTTCTGTGCAGTAGAGGGTGGCAGTGACTCCAAGCGGTAGGAATTGCGTGAGCTGGGTGTGTGTGAGGGGTTGCACAAACTTGAACCCTACAGGACACGATTCCAGAGTTTTCATGACATGAAGCGCAGTGGAGCTCATTTTAGTACTGCAAACAGTTCACATGGAAGATAACTTGTTTGCAAACGTCTTACCAAGTAGTACTGAAACTGAGAAAAACAAAAAAAACAAAAACCCACAATGCAAATCGAAAACTGGCCGTTGAAATAGGTCTGCACAGCTTTTAACTTGAAGGTGAACATTCTTCATTTCCAGTTTGGGTTGTACTTTAAGCAGCAGTGAAACTTAAAACGAGTAGGTGGTGAGTGTTTGCAAACAAGTTAGCGTCTTCCAGGCAAACAAAGGGTAGCCAGGGCAGTCATCTGGCGACCAATCAAAAGGTTTTTGGTGCAGTGCATTCTGACCAATTTCACTTAGCGTCAAAAGCCAAGCTTTTCTAGGGGGCATAAACTCCACTGCAAAAACAGCTTTGAATTTTTGTGAATATGTAGACATTTTTTTCCACCTGAAAAATCTAGTTATTGCTTTTTTAATTTATTTGCTGAAGTTGCCAACCTGCAAGTTCTTTAGGTGCCGGCTTTATGCTAACAGACTGCTATAGCCTGTATACATTTAACAGGTCTTGTAAACAAAAGGTACATATATACATATATATATATACACATATATACACATATACACACACATAGGGATGGGTACCGGTATCCGGTGCCATGATGGCACCGGATGGCACCGCACATTTCGGTGCTTTTTTTTCCTGAGATGTGATACACTTTGAATTCTAGCCAATCATTTTACGTTTCCGAGGATAGTAGGCGGGTCCAGGTACGTACGTTCTTTTAGAGCAGAGCTACAGATTATTAAAAATGCTCAAGGCGAAGCGGTCAAAAGTCTGGCTGTACTTCACAGCAAAATATGCAAACTCAGCAGCCTGCAACAAGTGCTTTAAGGTGATACTGTGGAAAGGAGGTAACACCTGAAATCCGATGAAACACCTGACGACGCATAGCGTTTTTTTAAAAAGCCGAAAAATGCGCCATATTTGATAGCTTGCTGCGAGACCTCACACCGAGCACATCTACTGCGGGTGTGGTGCCTGTTATCGGACCCGGAGTTAGCAACATCCCCCAAAAACCCGAAGAGGAGAGTCCTGGCCCCTAGCCCTGCCAGTGTAGCAGAAATGATGAGGATGATGATGCAGCAGCAGCCGTTCTTCTCTGCTTGAGTAGCTTAATCTTGTTCATGTGTAATTTACGTTGAGTAGGCTAACCACGTTATTACATTAATGCATGTAAGGTGAACTAGCAAACATCATCATAGCTACATGCAGCTGTCTTCTTGTTTGATGGCAGATACTCCCTTCACCCTGGCCAAAAAGGCTAAAATGACCAAATAAAAAGTGGGAAACAGTTAAACATGAGAGGTTTTTGGACAAATTTTGTGTTTTTTCCATTGTTTAAGCACTGCTTCCAGCCAAGAGTGATGCCATATATGCCCTATAGCTGCAGAAAAGGCTAACATTGTTATCTTTTTACAAAAAAACAGCTGAACATGAGAGGTTTTTGGACCATTTTGTGTTCTCCATTCTTTAAGCACCGGTTCGAGCACCGTTTAAGCACCGGCACCGTTTCAAAAGTACCGGTTTGGTACTGGTATCAGATAAAACCTAAACGATACCCATCCCTACACACACATATATACACACACACACACACACACATATATATATATATATATACATATATCCTCAACAGAAAGAGAAAAAAAAAATCACTGAGTTTATCTTTTTTTCTTTTAAAAAGCCCTCATCACCATTATGTTGTTTTGTTTATACCAACAATGTGCACTACTTACAATATTAATGAGAATATTGATCATTATCATTATCGATAAAATCCTAGCGATGAGCATAATCATAACAAATACTGTGTTCAAGACACGTGGCAGCTAACAGCTAACAATAAGGGAGAATGTCATTAAACCCAGCCTCAGGGGGTCACAAGCTAGCGTATTCCTAGTGCTGGTCCCAAGCCTAAAAATAGGGAGGGTTGTGTCAGGAAAAGCATCTGGTGGAAAATCTGTGCCAAATCAAAACATGTGTATCCAGCCGCTGTGCCAACCGCTTGGAACTAAAGGGGCAGCCAAAAGTACATACTAGAGTTTAAAAAAAATTTGAATCCATTTTCAGTTGATAAAGAAAATAGATTTTTATAATATAAAAGAAAAAGTACGCTAATGAATTCAACTGGAGCTCAGTAATACAATTTTAGGGTAGATAATTGAAAAACAATTTTCCATAAGCTGCTGACTAACTTACTATGCAAATCTTTTTAAAGACCAGAAAGATGAAGAAAAGGGAGAAAAACATCTATTAAACTCACATACCTGGATCACGGATACAAATCAAATGATAGAGTTAAGAGCTAAATTAGCACTTACATGCAGAACAGCTGTGAGTAATTCAAGAGTTTTAACAGCTTATACATATTGATGCATAAGAATGTGATATCTCATTGTAATCTGTAATCACCTGAGATTTAAAAAAAAAAGTGAATGAAAAGAAAGAACAATGAGAAGTGGTTCTAAGAGTCCCTTGAAAAACAAATAGCAAAAGTTTAAATGAAAGAAAGAAAAATAATGTATGAAATACAGAAGCTGCTCCTTGACTGGTGATATAGGCTGTGTTTGGAGTCATTATTACAGCCTACGTCTGAGATGACAGCTGACTGACAGCCAAGTGTAGACAGACAGTCACATGAGATGGATGAGCCTCTCAACCACTCATTAATCAGAATGGCCTATGTGGCTGCATGACAACACCCATTTATACCATTCACAGAGTAAAAGAACTGAGAAGCTTAAAGAAAATTAAGGAGAGGTTGAAGATCTCAGCCCCTCTCCTCCTTCATTTTTGTCCCTCTCTTTTACCCCCCCCCCCCCCCCTTAAATTTTTTGTACCACCTCTCCCTAGCCATTTCCCTCTCTGACCCCCCATTCATCCCTTTTCCTTTCCCCACTTGCCCCCTTTCACTCTTTCTTCAGCAGTATCTTCCCACTGTAAGGAGATCCTGCCCTGGGAGACAGCCGGACCACTTAGTGTTGACTTCTGACCAAGCTTCTGCAATGATGCCAAGCAGGCAACAAGGACTTCTCAATGTGACGTGATGGCAGGCTGCCCACTGAACGCCAGGGCTAGAACAAAACGGGCCTGTCAGTGCTGCCCTTGATGCATGCTTTTACAAACTGCAGAAGAGGTTCACAGATGGATCGAAATGTTCTGTTTCTTTCCTTGTAACCTAAAAGAAAACACAACTGATTGCTTTTTTAAGCGGAATGTAAGTTAGCTATAAATGTTCCAAGTACATCATGATTAAACAGCTATTAAACTGTTACACTCAATAGTCCTGCATATTTGGTCCTTTCTAATCTACTTTGCAAGTCACTGGTGTGTATCTAGTACATATGCTCCATCTCTGGTCATGATAAAGTGCTTTATCACTACCTGTGACACAGTTACACCTATAGAAACTACTTGGCTGCGTTGCCTCCATTTGTCCAGGGTCTACTTTACAGATCTTTGTCCAAGGTAAACAACCTTGGGTCCACACAGTGTCACCTGTCTACAATGAGAAGCACACAAGAGGGTAGAATTTAAGTAGCTGAAGGGAGCTTATCTATTAAAACAAATATGATAAACTGAATTTTAATATTCACTGTGCAGCTGCACGTCTCTCACAGACAGACTGTATACACAAACCCAGTGACCCTGCTGAGTTTCCATAACTACAGCTCCACGTCAACAAAACATGTCCGTCGGCATGTGACGTTTATATTCAGCATAGTGAGAGAGAGACAGAGGGCTTCAACCAAAAGCACCATGGGCTGCCATTGAAGAAACTAATTTAGCAGAAAGGATGTTTAATCCAGACATGGACGAAAACAACCTCGCCAAAACACTAACACTCTATTTTTCCTGGAATGCTCGATGTCAAACATGTCCAGTCTGATGAGCTGATTGATATTCATGAGCTGCCTGGAGTTTTATTTAGTGCCTAAAAACTGAGCCCTTGGCTCTGAGAAATGTGCAGCACATTGTACCCATGCAGCTCAAGCATGAGGGTGGTCTGGGAAAATATTAATGCATGAAAGCTAAAGACATGTGACAATGATAGATGTCAGAAATAGAAGGATAACTGTGCACTAATGCTACAACAGCAGAGCATTCAGAAAGCTCAAGCTCAAGTCTCATTTTACTTACACATCAACAGGTACTCTTAACAGCAGGGGTAATATTGCTCCTTCATCCTTCAGGTCCATTAGTCGGGGCTCCAAGAGCTCAACGATGGTCAGAGCGGTACGGAAGACAGCTGACAAGCCTGTGGGAAGAACAGGAAGTTAAAGCAGTAGTTTAACATTTTAGCAGTTTTTGCTTTTGTGCCCAGATTAGATTAGAAGATCACTTTTACTGTCATCTTTACTGAATCTGCAGGCCAGCAGCCAGTTACCCAAGCGAAGTTCTGTGACTGTGCACCCACCGTGTAGAATGATGAGATCCCAGACAGCCAGAACAGAGTCCCAGCAGGGCAGGGAAGTGAAAAGGGTCAGGAACCACGGCATCACAAAGTGGACTGACAAGATTCCCACTGACTCCTGAAGGGAGGATGGAAAAAAAACAAAACAGGAAGGACTGATTTGGCATGACCCTTTAGTACTGATTGCCAATTTCCTTACTGAAAAATCCTTCCACTACATAAAATGATAACAGTCATACCACGCAACCTTGCAAAGGCTTTTTTGGTGTTTTCCTGTAACCATATACTTTAAGAAAGAACACACACTCTGGTTATTTTATGACAGTGTGGCATTCAAGATGCCTCCTGGCTGTGTGTGCTCAGGTCTGGTGTGTGCAGCACAAGTACAAAAATCTGTTTACAGCTGGTTTGCCTCGACTCTGATGAACAGCTCTACTACAAAGGAAATGCTGACCCCTGATCTCTAACAGGCTTCTTCTGTAAGGGGAGGAAAAAACTGCCTACAATAAACCCCCTGGTGTGTGTGTGTGTGTGTGTGTTTTGCCTTCAGAGACAATTAATCAGCACAAATGGTATCAGTGAATAAATTTATGGTGGTTCTCAAACTGAGGCTGGCCACACTAATGGACCATAGAGTCACTGCAGGTGGAGTGTGGATGACACAGGAAAATACAGAGCGAGACTAATTTGAATAAGTATACTTTTGTAGGGAAAACAAGACTTTGTTGATGTTATTTGTTGTTCATTATTCATCTAAATAACGAATTCATTTTTTTAAATTGGTAAACTCATGTATACTGATTTAAAAAACAAACAAACAAGACAAAAAAGCCCCCCCAAAACCCACAGTGGCATAGGCCATGGTTTACAGCAACAGCAAGAGAACAAGAGCTGTGCATGAGCCTCAGATGACGACTTAAAACCCGAGCTACTTCAACAACCTCCAACAAAGCACTGCAGTCTGCAAAATACAACCAGGCCACGGAGGCATGTTGCACAGAAAGAGCAAGTGACGAACAGAAATTGACGCAGCTACACGGTAGAAAAGCAGAGCATTAAGCAACTAATTAACAAGCACAACCTAAGATCAAGCATCCATGGCAGGCAATATCTGTAAGGTTTATTATATAAGATAATTGAGTGCAGGCTACTGAAGACTTATGAGTAGGGATGGGTACCGGTGGCATTAATCACCAATAGCCCAATGAGCTCGTTCACGCTCAGTGTAGCAAACGAATGTCGCTACACGCTGCTTTGAATCGTGAGACCCATTTAATTTCAGGTCCTGTTTTTGTTTCATGTGTTTCTTGTAGCTGATGATGCCTGAATGGTTGTGAAAGTATGGAAGATATGACTGGCCTGTCGGTCTGTCATGCGTCAAACATTTAGGACTAGGGATGGGTACCGGTATCCGGTGCCATGATGGCACCGGTTCTGACATAAACGGTAGTAACCAGACCGAAAAGCAGCGCACATTTCAGTGCTTTTTTTCCTGAGATGTCATACACTTTGAATTCTAGCCAATCATTTTACGTTTCCGGGGATAGTAGGCGGGCCCAGGTACGCACGTTCTTTTAGAGCAGAGCTACAGATTAAAAATGTCCAAGGCAAAGCCGTCAAAAGTCTGGCTGTACTTCACAGCAAAAGATGCAAACTCAGCAGCCTGCAACAAGTGCTTTAAGCTGATACTGTGATACTGTCAAAGGAGGTAACACCTCAAATCCGATGAAACACCTGGCGACGCATAGCGTTTTTTTTAAAAGCCGAGAAATGCGCCGTATTTGATAGCTTGTTGCGAGACCTCACACCGAGCACATCTACTGCGGGTGTGGTGCCTGTTATCGGACCCGGAGTTAGCAACATCCCCCAAAATCCCGAAGAGTAGAGTCCTGGCCCCTAGCCCTGCCAGTGTAGCAGAAATGATGAGGATGATGATGGCAGCAGCAGCCGTTCTTCTCTGAGTGAGTAGCTTAATGTTGTTCATGTGTAATTTACGTTGAGTAGGCTAACCACGTTATTACATTAATGTACGTGAGGTGAACTAGCAAACACCGTCGTAGTTACATGCGGCTGTCTTCTTGTTGGATGGCAGATACTCCCTTCACCCTGGCCAAAAAGGCTAAAATGACCAAAGAAAAAGTGGAAAACAGCTGAACATGAGAGGTTTTTGGACAAAGTTTGTGTTTTTTCCCCATTCTTTAAGCACCGGTTTGAGCACCGTTTAAGCACCGGCACCATTTCAAAAGTACTGGTTTGGCACCGGTATCGGATAAAACCTAAACGATACCCATCCCTACTTATGAGGTTAAGTGACTTTAATTGAACAATGAATAAAGTATTAAACAGTTGTGTTATACTTTTACTTAACATTTCTGGGGTAAGCGCTACTACTTTTGCGCTTACATTTGATTTGCGCATACAGAGTTTATATGGTTGGAAAAGAAAGATCTAAAACACCCTTCACTTTGTTTGCACTAATAAAAATGCTGCTGCCTTCAAGCTGCAATCACAGATAAAGCAGTGTTCTGTAGTTGGTTTGCTATACTCTCATGAATATCATTATTGCAAATCTGAGCCTAGATACAGGCATTTTAAAAATGTCTAGTGTAGTATGTGGTACACAGAATAAACTGACATCTGTAAAGAAAAGCTCAAATGAAAAAAAAAGTACAATCTGTGGTTCACTAAATGAAACAAGTGTTACTTGTTCAGTAACAGTAGGCTTGGTGGCAGAAAACTGCACAGCTGTAGGTCTTTGCCCTGCGTAAAATCACTCATTTCACAACTTTGACAAGCGACGAACCAATAGACTGAATGGGAAAGGAGGCCCAACTGATGATGGAGACATTACAGGGCCTCAGCTTGCAGATGAATCATTCATCACATAGCTGCATCTGGTCTCAAACACAAATGTGTGTATATACACATACACACATTCAAATCTTTCTGTTCTTGTGGTTTTAGCAATGCCATTTAGATTCCCCAAATAATGCCAGCAGAAACAAAGGCACCCAAATAAGCACCAAGTTTTCAGTGTTTGCTTATATTAGGGTTCATACGCATTTTTCCTGTCAGGTCCTGTTACGCAAACACTTAAATTTGTCTGTTGTCTCGGTGGCTGATAGTGCCCCACAGGCCTCAATGTGAGCTTGAAGCCATTTATAATTTTTAAGTTGTTTATTGTGTAGGTGCTCACAATAAACAGATTTTGAGTGAAAGCCAGGGAACTTCAATAGCACAAAAAAGTGGCTATTCCCATTGCCCATATTGATCAGTCCCTCTTATTACCATTATTTGCTTATGCCATAAGTTGGCTAGTTAAATATCGGACTAACGTTTAAAGCTTTCACTTGAGTGAAGTAACTCACATTACTGCTACTGCTAAGTAATGTTAGCTAAGTTTACAGCATATTCCATATATCACCATGTTTTAACAAACTACTATAATAGCGCTGCCATACTGCATCACACTCAGTGCATTTCAATCATTTCTCCAGCAAGTTTGATAGCTAGCAAAATAATAATAATAATAGTTTTAAAAATTAGCACGTGTTATGTATGTATACTTGAAAATCATCTCATCTGTCATGTGACTCAAGAGTACAAATTCCACCAGTGTCGTTTTCTATCAAACGCTCATTAAAACAGCAACGTCAAGTTTGTGCACTCATCCCCGACTGTGCGGGGGGAGGGGCCGAGTGGCGCATTGAAACAGACTGACGATGCAGAAGTGCAAGGCAGCCCAGGCGGAGAAATTTTGTTTTTACACTTTGCGACTCATTTAATTTCTCTATCTGATAAGAAAACTACTTGGTCAGATAGTTATTACGAAATACGGTTTCAAGCATGTTTAAGCACCGCATCTGAAATTCAAGCACTTTTCAAACCTTGAAAAGACAATATTAAAATTTAAGCATTTTCAAGGATTTCAAGCACCCTGTTATATTCTCAACTCTAGCTGCTAGTTGTAAAAACAAACATTTTGCTGTGAAATGGAATATTCATCTGATGGCAAAAAGCACCATGTGTCTGCTGCACAGAATACAAAGTGTTCCATTAATGGGATTCACTTACATGATCACTGTACTTAGTGACAAAGTCAGAACAGCTGTGTATCTCTTCCTGATTCTTATAGATTACAATGTTTTGGTCCACTGTCATTAAGGAGCACAATTAAATGGACATTACATGGGCAACTAAATTCAAATGTCCTGACTTCTAACATTTTACTAGTTCTACTTTGTTTGTAAAAATCCTTATTTGGTTCTACCAACTCTTTCAGCATGTTTTTGCATGTGTAAAAACCCATTAACAATAACTGTATACAGACAGTTAAAGCTTGTATCTAATGCACATTTTAAAAATACAAAACTCTCTAATGTTCAGGCACAGCATGGGGCCAATTTAGGGCTCGAATAATTCATAAACAATCCTGTAGTAATGTTAGCAAAAAGTTCCCAACAAAACTCTGCTCTAAGCAGGGTGTTGAATGTTTCATGTTACATTCTGTAATTTGATTCGTGTTGTTTCTTTACCTTGGGATGTGTAAGGATGTTCATGCAGAGACAAATCTACCTATATAACAGTTACATGTCTCTTTGTATTGGTGTGCCCTCTTGTGGGCACAACAGGACACTAAATTGTTTTCCCCCCCCTTTAAAATAATGTGACTTTTGGGCATCCCCAAACTGAAACAAATTACTTCCAGGATTTTTGTAACTCAGATAGCAATTTAACAAAAATTAAAGTTTGTCATCCAACTTTCATTGTTTCAAATAGTGAAACGCGGAAAGTAAAACGACTCACCATGTGCTTGGAGAGCTCGGGCTTCCTGTGTTTTAAAAACTGGTCAAACACCTTTACCTGGTGCTGCACCCTAATCAAGAAGAAGAGAAAAAGCCAGACAGTTTAGCAGAACACAGAGACACCAAAAAAACCAAACAAACCCCAACAACAAAAGGTTTGTAATGATCGTTTCATGATAACCCAACTATCAGACAAAACTGAATTTTTCTTTTCTTATCCTTAATTTACATCAGTTATATCCACACATAAACCACACTCTGGTTGTATGTTTTCTTTGTATTTGTATAAAGGCAACAATAGGAACTGAAGTTTTCTTACTTGGTGAGACTAAGGTCAAACATTTCTCCCAGATATTTGGGTTTATCCAACAAAGCCACCAGAGCCCAAAAGGCCTCCTCCTCCCCCAACTCCATCAGCAGCACTGCTGCTATGTAGGACATCCCTGTAAAATGCACACACATTTTTTCCTGGATGAAGCACAGGGTAAAAGGTAGCAATAATATGGTTTATCAAGAAAAATATACACGTGTTTATAGGGGTGCTCAAGATCCAGCTAATCACGGGTGTGTGTCACCACATTCTACACAGGCAAAGAAACAATGTTGCTGCTTATGATCTCTGCACTGTGCTAAATCATCAGACATCATGCGAATAATGTTATACACAGCACATAACTGAACATTTTCAGACACACACTGTGTCTATCCTCATTAGACTGTCCTCAGGTTTGACTTGCTTTGACTGGATGATTAGTCTGACATCAGTTAATTGTTTTCTTGCTGCACAATGACATTGTCAAGCGCACCAACACTGTCAATGAAACTGGTCATAAATAAATTTTTCTCCCACCCATAAATTTTAAAAGACATTCAAAATAGGACTTCTAGAATATATAATGCCATGCAGAAGATCACTAGAAACCATTGTTCATAAAGGGCTTTCGGTTATATAAGATTTACAAAATAACAAATGTTCTCTATAGTTTTACACTAAGCAGTAGGGATGCAACGATACCAATTTTTTCAAACCGATACGATACCGATACTTGGATCTGAGTACTTGCCGATACAGAGTACAAAAACCAATACTTCTACCACACACACACACACGCAATGAATTGGAAGACAGGTTTTATTTTATTCTCTGCCGATAAAAAATAAAATCGTAATAAAAATGACCACAAAAAAATTTCAAGTGAAAAATAAGCACTTCTGTTAAATTATAAAATGAGTCAGAGCCTCTGTTATTTTAACTGCCCATGGATTTTCTCTTGACATTTTTCATCGCTTTTCCAAAACCTGAGTTAAAGTTGGCTGTTCCGGTCCACACTGCTGACATTTTGTTTAGCCTAGCTACAGCAGCCTCCAGTTTCTCTTTTTTATCTGGAGCCGCCAGTCTCACTCGCCTAACCCTGTGCCTGTTTAGCGCGGGATGTCCCTCTAGTGGCCAATCTAAAAAACTACAACCGAAATGACAAGCCACCCTCCGATTAATGAAATAAGTTGGTATCGGTTCATGGTATCGGTTAACTTTTACGAGTATGAGTACACACACATTTTACAGTATCGGCACCGATACCCGATACCAGTATCGGTATCGGTGCATCCCTACTAAGCAGTATTCTTACGGAGACAAAATTAAAATGCACCTCTAACCATGATGTTATATATTTAAGAAGAAAATTGGGAAGACAGAAAAGGTGATGGTGATGTTTCAGAATTCCAAAACAAAAAAGCAGGTATAAAAGCTTATGTAGTTATTTCTGCAGATCTTTAGGTTTTAAGACTAAATTATTCTAAAGTGCATCATGACAGAAATGTGCAATTAATACAGGAAAAGATGTGATTACTGAGTCATTTTTAAAAACAACTTAAACAGCGTCAACTCTGCTCTGTATTAAAAGGTCATCTACCTCCATCAAGTGGTCACATCATGTACTACAGTATCTATAGAATAACTGAAGCAGTTTCCAAAAAAATGTGCTGACTGATGAGGGAGCACAGTGTTAGGTTTAAATCTCCCACAATATGTAGCATAAGACCAATAAAATGTTGCTAATTTATTAATATTATTTGCTGTGTAGCACAGGCAGACAAAAGGAAAAGGTACCACTATAGTACATCCAGTTAAAATGCAGGGAAGTGAAAACATGCACAAACAGTTCAGTCATTCGTCTCATTACCTTGGGTGTATCCAACCTTTGGGTTGTATTTGGCGCAGGCGATTAGGACCCTGAAGAGTTTCGCTTGACCCTCGATGGCCTCGGGACTTTCTCCCATCAAGGACCGATGAGTAGGGAAGGAACGCTCTGTTGGCATGGACCATTTCAAATGAGGTGCATTACTTTTATTTGTTTCAGCTACACATGGTGCAACATACAGAAACACTATGTAAAGTGAGTGTTAGGGCAACAAAAATGTTGTTGCCCTGTCTGAACTCACGTAGGTCCAGGGCGATTTGTCTGAA
The DNA here is from genome assembly GCF_963576455.1 of Neolamprologus multifasciatus. NCBI lineage: Eukaryota > Metazoa > Chordata > Actinopteri > Cichliformes > Cichlidae > Neolamprologus > Neolamprologus multifasciatus. Next base: position 6,155,426 of record NC_140445.1, read on the forward strand.
GAGTGTGATGTCATCGACAGAGTAGCGGGGCTTTGAAGGGCTGGCGGACCTTTGACGGTTTAAGCCCAGGTCGTTCTGAGTGTCGCTCAGTGTAGTGATTGCAGACAAGATGCCGTATTCACTGACTCCCAGGTCGACCAAAGGTCCTCGCACCTCAGACAAACATGTCTGTTGAAAAGAATACAACATATACTCTGGCTAGAAATCCATCAATAACATTAATGGTTGACGGAGAAAGGCACTGAATGCATGCAGAGTAACATGGATGAATAAAACTTCAGTGAAACTGTGGCATTTGAACGCATTGAGGCACTACAGAGCAGCTGGGTTAGGGTATTAAAAACAGGGTGTTAGGTAAAGAGCGTATTGGCTCAAACATTTCTAAAAAGTTCAGTTGTTATCTTAAGTATATTGTTAATCCATGAAATTGCATTTCAGTGGATACAGCAGGGTCTTTATGTTCTTCTTTGTTGACTTTAATAAATGAAATTCACATCTAACTAAGCAACCTTCCTGTTATATAGAAATGTAATCAGAATACAACCAGCTGGCAGCCAGTTGACTCGAGTCATTCAGACTGATGGCAACATGCTGGCACCTGACTGAATATATGAATTAAAAAGCAATTATTTGCAAACCTTTGACAATCTCTCTAATTCTAATTTGCGATTCTAAATTGGCCAATTGTTGTCTGTTGCTGTGTGAACCATGCAACAGACTGGCTACCTGTCAAGTGTGCACCCCGACTCTCAGCATACGACAGCTGGGGTAGGCTCCAGCGACCCTGAACTGGATAAGCCGAAGAAAATGGATCAATGAAAGTTACAAAAAAAATTCCCCCAAAAAATGACTAGGCAGTAGACTTGTAGTCAAGACCGCCTAAACCAAGACAAGACCAAGACCAGAGGGTGTCGAGACCAAGACAAGACCAAGACCAGAGGGTGTCGAGACCAAGACAAGACCAAGACCAGAGGGTGTCGAGACCAAAACAAGACCAAGACAAAGTCGAGACGAGACCGAGACAAAGTCTTTAAACTGCAGCCAGATGTTGCTTCGTTTACGGGTGTCAGGCATATTTATATGTTTTTGTGATGCACTCGCACAGCCCTCCTCACTGCTGTCTACTGTCTCACTCACTGAGAGGACAGACACATAATAATAATAATAATGGATTGGATTTATATAGCACTTTTCAAGGCACCCAAAGCGCTTTACAATGCCACTATTCATTCAGTCTCACATTCACACACTGGTGGAGGCAGCTACAGTTGTAGCCACAGCTGCCCTGGGGCAGACTGACAGAAGCGAGGCTGCCATATTGCGCCATCGGCCCCTCTGGCCAACACCAGTAGGCGGTAGGGTAAAGCGTCTTGCCCAGGGACACAACGACCAGGACAGAGAGCCTGGGGACCGAACCGGCGACCTTCCGGTTACAGATGCGCTTCCCAACCCCCTGAGCCACGGTCGCATATCCTCGCATGTGATTGGCCACATTATGGAGGGCTTGGAGCATAGCTGAGCCACTGTGTGAGAGCTGAGCAGCGAAAGGAAATTAAGTGAGGAGCCGGCTCTCGCTCAAGGGGAGTCGACTCTTCTGATTCACTACAAAGCACTCTCTAAGCACGGCTCTTAGAGCTGATGCTTTTGTGCATGACACATTATCGAACGCTACGTTGTGTGTCATGCATACTGTTGACTCCAAATCTCCCGACCACTATGTCGAACTGAGACAGCAAGACCGAGACAAGACCGAGGGATCCGAGACCAAGACAACATCAAGACCATGTAAAAGTGGTCTCGAGACATCCAACTGTACTAGGCAGCCACAGATTTATTTTTGTGTAGATGCAAGGACCTTGCTGACCTATTTTACTTGTTTGACTGAGCTTTTAGCACTCTCTGACATAGAAGGTAGGTATGTCAAACTAAGTATGTTCAGTGTTGGATGCTTTTTTTCCCCTCGTTGAGTCAATTTAATGCAAGTTTGTGTAACTAATACTATTTCAGGATGGTGGTGCAAGAGATAAGCCCTCTTGTTTGTATTATTCTCAGAGTACTTTAAATTATTTAATAAAATACTGACATTTGGTGTATCTGTATCGATACAATATCACCATGCAAAATATTGCAAAACTATGTTTTACAGACTTTTTTCAAACACCACTAGTGAATCGACATTTACAGCACATAACTACTTTACCTATTTTGTCATTACTATTATTACCAGACAGGTAATTAACAAATACATTTTTCTTATTTGGTATTATGTTGCAAGTAAAGAAGGGAGAAGGGGAGAGATATTTTCTCTCTCTCTCCCCTTCTCAGTTATTTTTGGTTAATTAAGTGAGATTCAGCAACTACAGGCTGCAGGTCTCTAGGCCTGTGCTTAGCTAACATTATCGTTAGCCAAGTTATTGTATAATGCAGTCCTACTGCTTAGTGTTACAGGAAATAACACAGCTACTAATGTTGGCTAGTTAACATTACTTAATTGCCAAATTGGGTTTGATTCAGCAGATGTAGAACTTATCCCCTTCTTTGCAACTTCATCTCACCAGCTGTTCACACATTTTTGCTTCACTTGAACTCATACAGTGAAGTTGCAAAATTATTCTTTTTTGTGCGCTTCCAGGCTGCCACTGTGTGACATAAAATGTTTTTCAAACAGTAACTACTGTGTGGAAAACTTGGAGCTGCTCCCGCAGTGACACGCTGCAGTATCAGTACAATCTGAATCTGACATATCGTTGGAAAAGCACATGGGTTTCAAACCTGTGACGCTGCACGTAATGCGAAAGCACACAAGAATTTCTCATTCATGTCCAGTTGGGCAGAAACATTTCTCATCCATTTTCCAAGGTTGCAGAAATGTCAAAAATGACTAAAAACAGATCTCATGGGAGTATTTGTAATTTATTTTCAAATGAAAAGCATAAACCATCCTAATATTTAGTCAACACATCTAAAATTTGAAATGAGGGGATTTTTGTTGTTGTTTTTGTTGTTTTCTTGGGCAAATTGCCAGAATTTTTTTCCAAGGAAGACTAATCAATGGCTCAATGACACAACTAAAGTAAAGTTAAATGGTAGCCAAATTCTTTTAAAATTCCTGGCCATGTTTTTTTTGTTTGTCTTCCTTTTTTCCTTTTTTTTCCCTTCTTTTTTCTGTTTTATTGTTATCATCCGAATCTTAATGGCCTAATTTGTTTTGATATATGTCTTTATATCGGTTGGTACTTGCTGTATTGGGCCTGATATGTCAAATTACATGTGCAAAACTTTATAAATAAAGAGGGGAAAAAAAAATAAAAAAATTAAACCCAAATGCAGAAGGACAGTATCACATTTTCAGTACACCCTATTCCGTCGCTTGTAAAACCAAGTGTTTTCTTGGTCTCTCACATTTTTGTGGAAGACTTTGAGGCCACTCTTCTTTACAACCTTCTTTCAGTTCATTGATGTTTTCAAGCATTTGTTTATCCTCAGCTCTAGTAAAGTTTGCCCCAGAATTCAAAAAAATAAAAAATAAAAAAATAAATTCCTGGCAAAAAAGGATATATTGAAAAAATATATGGAATCGCCACTCTTTGAGGATGTTTATTCAACTTTTTTACTTTGCAGCAAATAAAGAAATCAAAAATATGTCTCAAAACTATTTCTGTTTAAGAGCTGAACATTCTGGCTTCACGAAACGTACCTAAACTATATTAAATTCACTTATTTTAATAAATAGCATGTTTTGTCCTTCTCTACATCAGAAAATTATGGAATCACATTGCAAATGATACTTGCAGAAATCTAAATATGCAAACTAGTCTGTAGTTTGCACATGATTTAAAGGAAGCTCATCAAGAGAGCTCTCAGCTGAAAAAGCAAAGAATTATAAAACTCCTTCAAAAGAAAATCTTACGTGGTGACTGGGGAAAAAAATCAGAAGGTTAAAAATGAAGGAAAACATATGAGCAGAAGGAAGACAGAGTATCAGGACTGAAAACTCAAAGCAGTACGCACTGAAATGAAAACCAGCACAACAAAACAAATGGAAAACAAATGGGCAGAAACAGGATTCAGTATTTGAGATAGAACTGTAAAAAAGTGGCTGAATGAAACTGAAACGAAAACCAGCACTCACATGTACACAGAAGAAAATAAGCTTACAGTGAACTAAAGAGAAACAATCCTGGGCTGCAGTTGAAAGCGATGTTCACTGATGAATCATCAATCTATATTGGCCAAGAGATGATGCTCATACTTTTGTCTGGTACTTTTGCACCGATTGTGAGAAGGAAAAAAAGGGACTTTCCTCCACTCGTGTGACAAGGGGTTGATGCCAGATAAAGAGCCAGAGGAGATGGCAAGCATGACATCAACACTAAACTCAAAGCTCATAATTTGGACACCTTTTCCCTTTCCTTATTGTAAAATATATTTGGCGAAGATGAAGTTACTTTTTTAGGGTGACAATGCACCTTTCCACAGAGTAAAGTGTTAACTCAGTAACATGGCCAGTAGTCCTGATATCAGTCTGACAAATATTTCCCCCTCAATATTGTGCAATCCATCTTTTTGCTCAATCTATAAAAATATGCCATATAAATTATATTTGTTTAAGACATGTTCCATGAAGCCAGAATGTTCCACTAGTAAATAAAAACACTTATATGTCATATTTGTGATTTCTTTGTTTGCTACAAAGCAAACATGGAAATCACACGCAGGCTTGGAGGGATACCCATTCTGATAAATCGCTCAATCTGAAAACACAGCAAGAGTGTGAAGAAAACAAGCATGTTCGAATGGTTGCCAAATGTGCAAAACACAAGATTTTCTTCAGTGCTTTTTGTAGTTTATACAAGTCTTACTTGGCTCTTGCAGATAAAGCTGGCTCCATTCCAGTAGCTGAGCAGCTCACACAGCTCTTTCACCCTCACTGAGCTCAGCTGGGGGTAGCTGACAGACAACACAACATGGTGAGCTTGGGCTGATTCATCAGCTTTTTCAATCAGACAGATACTGTCATTTTCAGTAATCCTAAACTCTGGGCTTTAAGTGCTCAGTGTCTGACAAACCATGACTGCAGCTAGTCAGAGTGTAATACGATACTCACTGGAGGAAGTATTCAAGTAGAGATTTTTGTGTTTTATTATCATTTCACGTGTATGACGTGTGGACCTGAAATAGTTTTTAGCAGAGTAGCTTTGTCTAACATTATAAATATTCCGCTTAACTCAGCTTTTCTTGTTTGTTTCAGCAACTTGCTGAACTTAAATTCAATTTAATAAATGGATCAATACAGTTGGCGATAAATAATTTAAAATACTTTAACCTTATTAATACAACGAGGTTTTCACTTCTAAGAACAAGATAGTTAGAAACTCTTAAAGCCGACAGCTAATGTTACCACGACTATAACTTACTGAAGTGATTAGCTTACTTTAACAACAAGATTAAAATCGTACAGTTAAAGAACACAGTTGAGACAGTGAATACTGAAATAACTAGCGTTTGGGAGTAAATGACTCGGGTGAGGAGCATAATAAGCCAGGCTAGTCGCTTACACGGGAGCTAATGTATCGTGAACCTGTTCCGCACCTGTAATCGTGACACCGGTGATGAAGTTTCTGGTCCTTTTTTTTAGTGAGAGCAAAGCCGAATTCATCAAAACGCAAATTTTCACTGCGCCTTTTAATTGTTGAACTCCTCCTGTTGACGTTGGTACTGCTTCTCCGCTTCATGGTGATGAGAAAATCCTTCGAACACTACTTCATCCGTTCCCAAAAAGGAAAAGTGAAATTCACCGTCCAAATGATTTCTTGCCGCTGCAGTCAAAGTAACCGGCCGCTCTGGAACCGCCCCCTTTCCCTACGTCATCTCCAACCGAAAATGGGCGGGTAAATCAGAAACTTTAAAATGAGTGATGCGAAAATGCTATAAATCTATATGACTAAACATCAAACAACAATATAATTCTTCTAAGATAAAGAAGCTTAAGACCTGATATATATAGTGAAATGTGACTTAACAATATTTATGCACTGAAGCAAACGCAATATTCGAATGTATCTGGTCAGCATGGAGCTGATTTTCACAGTTCTCCACCCTGGGGTCAGGCCCTTAAGGGTCCCCAAGTACACCTGTTAGGCCATGTGATAATTAATGGGGAAAGCAAAAAAAAAAAAGAAAGAGCAAAGTTCTTGAAACTTCTTGAAAATGGTGGTTTATTATCAGTATTTTGACTTTGACTTTTTGCAAATAAATGAAATATATTTATTCTGTCACAGTTAATTATTACTATCTTTTACATCACCATTTTCTATCACGTTTAAAACAAGGGAAATGAAGTAATCCACTCTGAGACTTTAATGCAAAGGGGACACAACGAAGGTAAACGTATAACCGGTCATAACCAAGAGAGGGCGCTGTCGCACTATTTACATCTGATTCACATGCATTTCCAACCATCTCAGCGCACTCACTTACACTAAAAGTCACAAACAGTTCAAAATAGAACCTTCATCTATATCAAACTAATAAATAACGTTTGTTGCAGATTATGGCAACACAATCTGTAAAAAGCAGATTCCGCAATTTATGTGTCGTATTGAAGTTTTAGTCTAGTCTTACTGAATGCCTGCTGTACTGAGAACTGGATAATGTAAAATTAAATCCTCTTAAGATGCTGATTTTAAGAGCATTCTACAAGAAGATGCAAATGTGCAGAGAATGAATGCAGCATGCACTCTGGTTCTGCGTAAACTGAGAACATTATTCTTTGATGTCTCGATGCATGCTCAATCATAAATGTAAGGAAATCCCAGAAAGCTGATTCTCTTCAGCTGGACGATGCGTTTTCAGTGGGAGACACGTTTCATCACTCATCTCAACACTTACATGAACTGAATCTGCTTATTGGCATAATGTTTGATGTCGATGAGAATGTGTAGTGTAAATGAAATGAGAGTTTCCAGCACTATTTTCTTACTGTTTGCAGAATATACAATGTTGACATTTGGTTGTCCTTTCCTTGCTCTGCCTCTGCGAATCTTCACTCCTCATTGTCTTCAATACTGATTTAAGTAGGGTTTTTTTTTGTGTAATTCTACTGTGTTCAAGTGCAATAAATAAGCTTTACAATACTACTATATTAGCAACTTATACATGAGGGATTGGAAGATTTTAACAGCTGGGTAGACTGTTGACCAACTTCAGCAATGAAATAATGCCAGCATTTTAGGGAGAACTCAGCTATTCAGCTGACAGAGACATATTCTACGTTACATATTTCAAACAGTTTTTAAGATGGAATTCATCATTCTGAAAAACGTACTGAAAACCCCTGACATGTAAATGCTCTTTATTGTGTTGCTACAAAGTATAAAGTACAATGCTTAAAAAGGCTTCAGTTAGACATGGAATTCATGTCTATAACCCTTCACAGTGATAAAGGCAGCATCCATTGCCAGCAAAGGAGCACTAAACAACAGCAGATTATAAAAATACCCTATGATTAGCTTTCCTAGACGTGCTTTTTTTTTCTTTTTTTTGCATGATTTTCAAGTGATAATATAGATTTTAATACAGGATGCAGAATTAACCAACACATTCTCACACCCGACTCATCACACACTAAAACTTGTTCTGGAACTGCTTCTTGTCATATTTTAACACTGGGGTGCCTAGTTGATATCAGCATATCAGTATAGTGTCAGAAATTCACATAAAAACAGCATGCATTATATATGTTGGCACAGTTAATGGCAGTTTTGAGTTTAAATGCAAACTTTCTATTGGAATTTCTGCTTTTTTTTGCCTCATAAAACTTTTCTCTAAATATAGTGATAACATCGTTACGGTGAGGTTTTTTGATCACAAAAATCATAAAGTGTAAATCTTCTATTGTGGTAAACCAGGACGGAAAACAATCCTGTTTTAGGTTAAAATACATCTTTCCTTGAACTACACATTAAAATTAAACTTTTTAAAACATTTTAAAACATTTCTTTGGTTACCGCATCTTTCATCAGCAACAACACCAGTAGAGCAATTTTTCTTGGGAATGTTGAATAATTACACTTAAGGGGTACCCAGTACATTACAATGCGAAGCAACTGTGTCCTCAACAAACATCAGTATATTAACACTGTTGTAATATTAGTCTGCAATGACTTGGTCATTCTTGCGTGTCTCCACTTTGTATATCGTCTGGTAGCCATCATCCCAGGCATACAGCTGCTTGTCTCCGGGGTGATAGTGGATGCTGCTATGGCTGGTGTAACGTTTCGGGAAGAACATCACAGGACTCTCATTGCTGCAAAGGGAACGGGATGGCACAGGGAAAAGAAAGTGGTTTGTCATGTAGATACTGTATGTATGTATGCAGGTGTATACTGTGCATGCATGTGCATGTGTACAAGCCAACCTGTGAATGGTGTCATGGATGTCATAGAGACACTGTATGGTGGAACGTCCTCCATAGCGTGTGTTGTAGACCACATAAAGGGTGCCACATATTAGGAAAGCTCCTTCGGCGTCATGGCTTCTACACTGTGTGTCCCACACAGACTCTACTGCCAAGGTTCCTAACATATAAAGAAACAAAGCTGGACTGAATGGATATATGTTCTTGCTTTATGTAAGTGGCGAGATCAAACCATAGAGGGTACAAAAGATGGATTTACTGCTCTGGGCAAAAGTTTTGAGTCACCCGTCACTTCCCAAAAAATATGCAATATAGGTGCATTTATTAAATTTACATAGTATATAGGCAAAAATAGAGTTTATGCAGTTCTTATAGTTTTAAAGCAAATATTTGCTGTGACAGCCTGAACTCTATGTTAGGGAACCCTTCTTGCTATTTTTTTAAGTAGTCTAGGGGAATAGTTCTCCAGGCATCTTGAAGGACATTTGATGTTGGCTGCCTTTTGTTATGTTCTCTCTCAAGATTATCCCACACTGCTTAAATAATGTTTCTGGGCTCTGGGAAGGCCAATCCATGACTGATAGTGTTGCATTGTGTGTTTTTCTATCCAGGTATGCAAAGAAAAGCGTCTGGACTTCTTTACTGTAGAAGTCCAGACGCTTTTCTTTGCAAGCTCCTTTGACTACGATGACCTGGATGACTGAGAACCTTCACAGACCTATCCAGGTATGCTTTTACTACATTAGCAGTATGTTTGGGATCATTGTCATGCTGAAAAATGAAGCCAGTTCCTTTCAGATGCTTTACAGATATTATTGCATGGGGAATCAAAATCGTGCTACTTTTATGCTTTGATGAGACCATTTATGGTAACGATAAACTGCACAGTAAATGGGTCAGCTGCAGGGCCAAATGCATTTCTCAGGTCCTGTGTCAGGTCTTTACCAGAATTCTTTGCAATTTTTTTAGTAATCACTTGCAATAGCTGTTGTTTTTTTTAGCCTTTCGTGTTCTTTTGACCTCCACTTGTCCAAATAAATAAATAAAGCACTCCTTTGAAAACTGTTAGGAGCAAGAAATAGAATGAGTGAACAAGCAGCCCATGTACAGAAAAACTTTGAAAGACCTTTAGATCTGTATAGTCCTCCTTTCTGACTTGTTGAATGACCTGAGAGCATAAACTCATCATTACGTTTTTAAAGAGCAAATAAGGTTATGCCTGTTTCCCCGTACATTTCGCCTCCTGTTGCCCATAAAAAAAAAAGTTTTTTTAAATACAGTCTATGGATCAGAAACCACTCTGGTGCTTGTTTTATTATATATATATATAGACAGACACAAAACCTCGTAGCAGGAGTAGTACTTTACCTATTTCCAGTTTGGCGATGACCAGGTTTCCTCCATACTCAGCATCTGCATGGATGACCCAGAGGCCAAGTTCATCAACAGCCATGTCCAGGTAAGTGTTAGGGTTCAGACTGTAAACAGGCATATGACCGGCTCCTGGAAGTAGCATGCTGTCCACCACTGTGCCATTCAGCAGGTCTACCTTTAGGAATTTAATTGATATGAATGCACATCATTATAGCATAGAGCGCCTTTTATTTGAGTCACTTTATCTAACCACATAATTAGATTGAGTAACTACTGAAAGTATGTGAACAGTGGTGTGCTATTTTAGGCACAGAGTTGGAGGGTACTGCATGTTGAAACTGGACTAAGACAAAGGTTAACGTTAGCATGCTAACAAGCTTACAAAAGAGCCATTTCAGAGTAGCATTTTGGGCTTGTAGTAGCGCATAATGTAGGTATAATTAATAATATTGTGGTTTTGACGGCATTAAAAAGTACAATGGTAAAAAGAGCCTTCAGGTTTCAGGCACTTTTCTGTGGAACCAGATCTCAGTTTGGATTCAGGAGACAGACAGCCCTCTCTACTTTTAAGATTAAACCTTTCCTTTTTGATAAAGCTTATAGTTAGGCCTAGATCAGGTGACCCTGAATCCTTTCTTAGTTACGCTGGAATAGGTCTAGGCTGCTGGGGGCTTCTCATTATGAACTGAATGTTTCTTCTTCACTTACCTCTTTTCTCTTACTATGTATTTATACACCACTTATAATTAATCTCTGGCTCCTTTCCACAGCATGTCTTTGTCATTTGCTCCTCACATACCCCACAACCCGTTGCAGTAGATGGTGCTCCTCCCTGAGCCCGGTTCTGCTGGAGGTTTCTTCCTGTTAAAAGGGAGTTTTTCCTTCCCACTGTCACCAAACCGCTTGCTCATCGGGGCACATATGATTGTTGGGGTTTTCTCTGTACTATTGTAGGGTCTTTACCTTACAATATAAAGTGCCTTGAGGCGATTGTTTTTGTGATTTGGTGGCATATAAATAATAATAAAATTAATTGAATATTAATGTAGACTCTATTTAATTTTGGTGTCTAGTACTTGGCTTATACAAACCAAAGGCTTTAAAAATCCCAGACAAGCCACCATCTATCAAAATGTGGTTACTTTATGTACTACTTAAAGGCTTCTGTAAGAAGAAAAAGAAAGAAAACCAGTGCACACATGAGCGACCTTACACAAATTAGCTGTGTTAGCAATGCTCCCATGTCCAGTGTTGGGGAGTAACGGAATACATGTACCGCCGTTACGTATTTAAAATACAAAATATGAGTAACTGTATTCCGTTACAGTTACCGTTTAAAAAGGTGGTATTTAGAATACAGTTACTTTGTTGAAATAAATGGAATACACGGCGGTACTTCCCTGTTTCATATTGTGGCGGGTCAGGACTGTTTGGGTTTTGTTTGACAGCTACGTTCTGTTGTTCCAGCCAGGCGGCAGCGTTACGGTTGCCATGGTTACAGGGTGACGCTCTCTCTGCGTGTTTCCTGGGTGAGAGAGGCCTTTTTGTTGTTGTTGTGCTAAGCTAATAGGCAGAATGCTACTAATGTAGCATCATAGGCAGTGTAGTCCATGCTGCAGGGAGAATGGACTGCCATACTCGTTATGTGTCTGTGAGCGAGGGAGGGAGAAAAAGGAAAAGCACGAGCTGTCATCGAGCAAAAACGGGAGCTGGAAGCATGTAAATATAATAATAACCACTGCAGCCAAGAAGAGTGCCTGACGAGCCCAGTTGTAAGTAAGCTATTAAGACTCGACTGTACACCGTGTTCGTGTTTTCCTCCAAAAACAGTAAGTTCCGTTGGAGCAGCCTTTCAACGCCTCTCTTTGTCTCTGCTAGCAAAGTTGACCCAGACAACAAAGTAAAGCTATTTTTCGGCTACGAGCCCGACACAGAACCCACCGTATTAGCCAGAGGTCCTTTACTACGGTTCGGAGCCGCAGACCTTCAGTAACAGTAATAAATCACAGCAATAGTACATTCATGTAGTTGTAAACAGCATGATAATATATTAAGTAATCCAAAGTATTCAGAATACGTTACTCTCATTGAGTAACGTAACGGAATACGTTACAGAATACATTTTGGGGCATGTATTCTGTATTCTGTAATGGAATACATTTTAAAAGTAACCTTCCCAACCCTGCCCCCCCCCCCCCCCCCCCCACCCCAAAAAAAAAAAAAAAGTATCCTGACAAAAGTCTTTAGCTCTACTGGAACAAAACTGTTCTCTCTGCTCACTGACCTCAGCTGACACAGAAGTGAAGGAAAGAAAACAAGACCGACTCCTCAGTGACTAAGCTCCCTGTTATGAAGTCTCAAACTGGTAAACTGCAATTGTATCCAGGAACTGTTGCCAAGCGACATGAACGACTTTAATCAACCACTTTTGTACACAGAGTGCAAATCAACACAAGAATGCCTTGATGTGAAGTACACACGAACAACATCGCCTTCATGTTTGCTAAATCACTTACAAACCTTCACTATTTGGTTTGTTGTATCTGCTTTGTGGTAGTAGAGGAATCCATTGTAGACCACATGACCCGATCCTTGCCAGTGGAAAGGCAGCTGCACCACCTTTGCTGGAGATGAAGTCCTCTCTGTGAAGCTTTGCAGGGAAACGTACTCCAGCATGGTGTCGTTACGAATTCCGCTGAGCAGATAAATCTGAAAGATTTCACATTGGGACAAGCTGAGATTTTGCAGCTCAGCTTTATATTCTATTCTTTACGATAAACTGTATAAAAAAGGCTGTTTTAAAAAGCTTTTAGCATTTTGGTTGGCATCATCTTAAGTGTTTTGAGCCGGAAAAACAATTTTTGCACATAGTGGTGGTTAGTAATGTACATCTGTAGGGTGCATGTGTGAACAGCCGCAGACACTGTTTTATTCTAACTAACATTTAAATAAAATCATAGAATGTTACTCACTTATAAAGCTTGAAAAGACTTCTTGGCTGTAAACATGTTCATTTAAAGCACTAAATTTTGCCACTTTAACACAGCAGTCCATGGGAATTGTCTCACTTTTGGAACAAGCCTCAAGTGGCCAAACAAGAAACTGCAGTCTGGCGTCAGCTTTTAAGTTCAGCTCCAGAACTCAGGGCAGGTGGTTTTATTCTGTTGGCCAATCTTATATAGCTACAATACACCCAGCCATTTACATCTGGGTGGAATTATTAATTATTAGGAGCTCCATAGTTTACACATTTGCCTAACAAGCCAAAGATTCCTGGTTCAGTCCCAGGAGGAATTCCTAAAGCACTGGCTAAATATAGCTTTGTAATTATTAAAGTTGTGAACTATTATTTAGTCACTTGCTCACTCATTGCAAGCAAAGAAACCACACATATTTAACAGAAATACTGTTCTGACTGTTGTCAAATTTGTACATGTTTGTTTGTTTGGTTAGTGCACTGGCCCTTTAAGAGAAAGGCATGCCTTTCTCTTAAAGGGCCAGTGTGCGGACAGGGGAAGTGTAAGAAAGAATCAGACAATCGACTGAATGTGATCTATGCTGTGATTTATGCTGTGAAAGGCTGATAAAAAGGCATTCCCTGTGAGTATGCATTATTGTTTGGCACTTTATGTTGATTAAGAGAAGTTAATTAGATGCTGTATTACGCGTGCTAATTTATGGTTCGTAGACAGTTGTTTGGTGTTAGCATTAGCACATTGGCACGCAGCTCCTCAAGTAATTATTTTAATTTGTCACTCATCTACACTGTATTTTGTTGTTACAGTTTCACACCTGCCATATAAAGAAAGGTCTAAACCCACTCTGGCGTTAGTGACTTTTGTGTGGAGGTGTTTAACTCCTGGATAGTAGAAAGTGGTTCTACGAGGCCAGTACAAATACCAAAAAATTAGCATCTTTGGGAGCTGTTTTTCTGGCTCCCTGAAAAACAGAGGTCAATTTTCTTACCCTCTGCTGAACCATATTTTTTGTCACTAACTCCTATCAGGAAATATCTGGCTCTTCAGATACAAAGTTACAAATGTTACAACAGCTAGTGTCAAACGTGAAAGAAAGTGAGAGCCAAGGGAGTAAAATTATACATTATAAAACCAAATGATCTGAAGCTGAGCTCAAAGATGTTAAAATGTTTTGCAGAATACAGGAAAGCTGCTCAGTTGGTAATAATTGTGGTTTTATCACCTTAAGCCAGCCATTTCCATCCCAGGTGGTCATCTGATAACAGCTGATGCAATCACATAGGACAAAATAGTCCAAAAAGCACGATTCATTTTGATTATTCAGAGAACAGATCAGTGAGTGTCCATTAAGAGAGCGACAGTGAGACAAAGATAAACAGAAGAGTGCAGCTCAGAAGGAAAGACAGCTTTACCTCTGCTGCAAACAACCAGTTATTTCATCATCTATAAAAAAGGAAGAGACCTTGGCTGATCCTTCCGAGGGGTCCTTGAACCAGCAACCATAGGTGTCTCCTGCCTTCTTCACAATCTTGAGAGACTTGATTTGACTCAGACCCGTGCTGCAGTCTGGAAAAAGCACAGAAGCAGGAATGAACATTTTGTTGTTTCTTTCTATTTTCCAAACTTATGTTACGTGGACCTTTAAATATCTCGTCTTATTTAAGCACCGTTTTGCACTTTGATCTTGGCTTTCCTTTTCAGCAGGTCGAGTTCTGCCGCTTTTATCTGCTGTTCCAGCAGTGCCTCCTCCATCTCAATTTCAGACTGGCTGGGAATTTTGTTTTCCAAATATTCCAGCTCTCTCTCCATCCGGTCTACACGTACAGACATGCCGTCCATCTGGCTCTTCACCTCTGATCTGTACAGCAAAACAGTGCTTATTTCATGGATTTCATTCAGTCTCTTGGAAATTTGTCATTATTTCATTCATGTTTTCAATTAAATAGTGTGTACTGAGAGAAACTTGTAAAGGAGATCTTTCACATATGTTACCTGAGAACACTGAGTGTAGACAGATAACCTCTGATTTCACTGGAAAGGTCAAAGGTTCTTTGGGTGACGCTTGTGGTGCTCTGCTCACACTGATTCAGGCGCTCCTGGTTTCATGAGAAAATGAGAATATTTAGTTTGAGAACTGATGTTTTCTCTAACAACTAAAAAGTAAAAATTTTACTTGGTCAGGTATGAACAATACCACAAAGTCAATTTAACGGCAACCTTCGGTCCTTCTTTGCCATTTCTGCAGGACGTAAAGTTTCTGACTCGTGCTCTTGTTTAGTAGCTTGGATGCCTTCCGGTAGCAAAAACGAGGCGAAGGAAAAAAGGGGCAAAACATTTATTTTCCATATAAACCGAAAGGTACAAAACAAATGCCTCTGGTGGGAGCTCCGTTTACATTTCCTTTATGATACAACAAAAAATAACATTAAAACGGCGACGGTCAAAAAACTGTTGCTCCACATCCTGCTCGCTTACCTAACCTTTTACCCACACCCCTCCGCATGCAGGCCAAATACACACCCCCTTAGCGACACTTATCAACACTTTACAACAACAGACTAACAAAGCAGGATTAATTTATGGAGCACAGCCGTTTACATTACAACATAAAATGATCAAGATTATAATAGAAACTTAAAGATCATGACAAATACTTGAATATGGCATGATGTAACTGAGTAAAATATTGGCATGGACTTGGCTCCAACAGTCTTGCTCCACTCATTCTGTACATTAATAGCACTTGATGCATTGCTTTGTTTTTAAGTTATTGCATTCACAAGAAAAGTTGACCTCTCACTGTTCATGTCACCCACCCACCCGGCCGTCTGCCAGGCAGGGTGACAATACCCCATCGGCCCTTTTACGGCTCAGAGGTAACAACTGAACTGTAGCCTCCCACTGTGATGGGATCTAGTTTGATGATCACTTGTTCCCTTGGAAGGTGTCACTGCGAGGCAATACAAAGTTTTTCTTAGCATTCACCTCTATTAAGATGAAACACAGTGGACCACATCATAGTGGTCTGTTTCAGCATGACAGTGACCTCAGCCTCAGGGCATGCAGGCTTAGTGAAGGGTTTAATGAAAATCAAAATGGTGTGAATTCTCTGCTATTGCCTACACAGTCACCAGATCTCAACCTTGTTTGGAAAACGTAGTGTTAGACAGGATTCACCACCACTGCCATCAAAAAACCAAATGAGGAATATCTATAGAAGCACTTTATTGTCTTGATCCCAGTTTCATATTTTTGGTTTCACTGTTTTAAGTCATGATCAGGGCATTCCTGTTTTCTGGTTTCCTGGTTTCCTTCACACCTGATCTGCTGCTCTTCACGTAGCCGTGTGCAGCAGATCATCGCCAGATTGTCTTCACCTCTTCGGTGCCCACCAGCCGTCAGCTGAACTCAACTCAACCGGTCCGTGATCTCCAGCCTTCTTTCCTGGAAATTTCCAAACGCTTTTCGGAACCAGTAAATCGCGCCCTCCTAACCACTACCACCTGCCCACTCTCTGCCAAACTCCCCAGTGCCCTGGATTGTAGTATGGACTCTTCCTTCCTGGTTATGGAAATATCACAGCAAAAGTAAGGCTGAAGACTTTGACTGCCTGCTTTGGGATTCATTCACTACCCCTCGCTTACACTCTCTCTCTCCTCCACAGATTGCACAGTTCACCCCCGTTTTTTGTGAGAGCAACTTTTGTGTTTGTTGGATTTCTGGATTCCTGGTTTGGTTTTTCTTTGCTAATAAACTGGAAACTTTATCGTGACATCCTTTCGTGTTTGAGTTCAGTTTTTGCTTTATAGTTATTCCAGAGATGAGTTTCAGTTTTGCAGCCCTGCCTTTCGGCTCATGTCTTGATTTCTATTAGTAGTTTTCAGTTGCCCTTAATCTTGCCTGTGTCTAGCCCCTGTGTTTATGTCTTGGTTCTCCTGTGTTTACTTGCCTGACATTTTGTTAAGTGTTAGTGTTCATGTCTGGGGCTTACATCATATGTTGATTTAGTTGTGTTTCTGTTCCCCTCCCTACTTTTTTCTTTCTTTCTTCTTCTCTTTCTTTTACTTGTACAGGGTATTCTCTCCCTCTCGCTCTATGACAGCTGGGGCTGGCTCCAGCTGTTCTGTAATCCCACGCTGCATAAACAGTAAGAATGATGGAACTGGCATAATTTGTATCTTGACAGCCTCCAGCCAAACACTCTTTAACTGCACAAGTTCACTGATCAGTCTTTTCTCTATTTGCTCCAGTTCTACAAAACTAGTACCTGAAAGTCCTTCAAAATGTAGTAAACCCACCATAATGAGACATGTTGTATTTCTATAGATTGGAAAAACGTACTGACTGATATTTTTGTTGCCTCATTTAGATTTCCACAGCTCTAGATGATCAGATTATGCAGTACAGATGAAATTTTCTGAACTGAACTGCAGCATTCAGCAAAATGTCAAAGCAAAGTGAGTAACACTACAAACAGCAGTTAATAGGTGGGAGCTGAGTCTATGCTCTTTGTGTCTCTGACCTCGTGCCAGATGCACATACACATAGTTGACGTGAAACAGAAGAACCGACATCAGCTTACCTCCATCTGAGCCAGTCTCCTCTCCAGGTACTGGATTATAAAGGCATCCTGAGATGAGCTTTGGCTCCGGACTGAGCCCACGATCAGACACAAAGATACGAGAAACAGGGGAAGTGTGCCCGACATGACTAAAACTCAATAAGTCAGGCCAGAGTAGTCAGCCCAAGTTTCACTGCCTCTGCAGCTGCAGGGAAACTTTAGTCTTTTTGTTTCTGAAAAACTTGCCAGTATTAATGAGACCACTTCCTGTATTTCCGGAGCACTCCTGAAGCACAGAGCTCAGTAAACGTTCTCCAAAGTGAGAGCATACAACAGTTTTGCTGTGTTAAAAGCAATTCCAGATTCCTTAAGTGACTGAATTCTTCTCCTTCTGCTTTATTCAGGAAAAGTTGTAGCTCCAGAACTTTCTGCCTTGTTTCTCTAATAAGTTGTTGCTTCACTGGGTTTTGGATCCAAGTGAACCTCACCCACGGTTCCTCCCAGTCTCTCTCTCTTCTAGTTGCTCTGTCTACCTCTCTCGCCCATCCTTCTACACTCTGGTTTTTTGTGCATTTGAGGTATGAGAGAACCATCCAACAGAGGAGGGGGAGAAAGAGAGACAGTGAGCGCTAGAAATAACCCCGACAGTTTATACCCCATTGGTCAATCCAACATTTTTTCCATTGTAATACTCTCCAGATGGCCCACTGACACGTCCTCAGTTCTCCCACAGAGCGAACCATGACCCAATAAAGTTACCAGTTGGATATATTAACCAAATCAGTGCTCTATAACCTGTCTGGAAATATTTCTGAAGTATGAGGACAACCGCCATTTATACTAAACTCCTTCACAAACACACAAATTGTATTTTGCAGGCAGGATTTGCAGGCTTTATTTTAATATACTGATAAAAAACAATAATTACAAAGTTGTCTTTTAATTTCCATTTAATTATTGTTGTCAGGGGGGCTGGAGATAATGCCAGCTACCATAAGAGGAGAGGCAGGTACACCCCGGACAGGTCGCCAGTCTAACACATAGAGACAAACGACCATTCACACCTATGTAAATTTTAGATTTACCAATTAACCCTTTAAGACCTACCATAGAACCAAGTCCGCCAGAGCTTATATTATATTTTTACATGCTGTGGAGCCATTTTTGGGAGCATTTCAAGTTGATATACATCAATACAACCATTATAGCCCAATTTTTAATAATATGTCTGCCTTAAGTGCATAGTAATTACATAAATTGCAAAAAAGTGCAATAAACTACAAAAAGATTGAAAATTGTTTTTTGCTTTTTTAACATATATTTCTAGTTAGAGAAATTTAAGAGGTTTATCCCTCAAAACTGTAAATACAAAAAAGTTGCACAAAATCGTTTCCTACCACAGGAAATTTATTTTGAGTGTCTTCATAGTTTTATTTTTGAAATACACCAATTTTTATATACTGCAGGAAAAACAAAAATAAATATTATACTGCAAATTTGCAAAAAAGCAGCATATGCATCAAAACAAACTATTTCCAGCAGTGCAATATGAGTCCTAAGCATCCCAGAAACGACACAGAAAGTCATAAAGTCAAAGATAACTTTTAAAAACACCAGTATAGGCTCATGAGGCCCTGATGGTAAAAAAAAACTACATTTCCGCGAAAACGACGTCACTTCCGGTATCGGGCAGGTCATGGCGGACATGCAAAAATTCGCGCTGACATCTATTCCAAGGTAGGAAGTGTTATGAACAGCTGTTCGGATCGGCAAAGCGTGTTTCTGGAATATTATGTTTTTGTTGCTGCAAGTGCTTTTTATGCAGTTTTTGCAAAGCTATATGTGGAAGGAAACCCTGACTTAGGACAAGCTGATGGCATAAGATGTAAGTACAACTCCTCCGGTTTCATATGCAAAAAAAGTTATTGTGCTAGCTTACGTGGTTGCAGTGCTACCGGGATTTAAAAATAGTTACGCAAAACAGAGCGTGTTCCGACCGGCTTTAAAGGGTTAACTGCATGTCTTTGGACTGTGGGAGGAAGTCGGAGTACCTGGAGAGGACCAACACAAACATGGGGAGAACATCCCCCAACAACTCCACACAGAAAGGCCAGTTGCTGGAATCAAACTCAGGATCTTCTTGCTGGTAGGAAACAACCGGGGTTTTAACATCGGTAACATTTTTAGCTCTCAAACACAGATATGTGAAAATATGTCGAAATAACAAATGTGTTTTGTGTTACAGGGATATCTTGTGGTGATAAAACACAAGCCAACTCACACCATCACCTCCAGTCTCATATAACTGCTTTGTTTTAGCATAGCTTGAACCGCTGACCCTGTGCCATGCTTGGTTGCACTGCACATGACATACCTTTTACAATCTGCCAACGACTGGAGATCTGGTCGCTACAGGGGTCCAGAATTACAAGGCTTATCCATTGTCATGCAAAGGCAGCCACTGAGGGGCCACATTCCTGTGTACTCCTCATACTTTCCCCAGCCTCCAATAAAAGTGGAGGTTTGCTGCAGGACTGGGTGTACAATCTTTGTCAAATCAAATATGCAAATCATAAATAAATAAATCCAACCAGATGTAGGCAGATGATACTGTGGCCCTTTAAAGATGCAGCTGAAAGATGAAGAAGGAGAAAAAGATACAGCTGTCACATAGGCCATCCACCCATCCATCTATCCTCTTAACTGCTTGTCCATTTTATAGTCACAGGGAAGCTGGAATGTGTCCCAGGTGCCACTGAGCAAAAGGCAAGGTGCACCCCACACTGGCTGTTAGTCTATCGTCAGGCACAATGTAGGTCATGCTTTGGATCATTTCTAGGCTGTAGCAGTCTCTTGGTGATGATAAATATAAAGACAAGCTCCTTGCCCACATTCAGAAGAAATGAAGGAAAGTTAGGTTAAAAACAAAACTTTGAACTCTTTCACACATTACAACTTAAAAAATAAATAAATCAGATTCTGTACAGAAAATAGAAGTAGCCACTGTTACATCACATTTTAGCATCATGGCCATCTTATCCTCATGACCGTATTAGGACGAGAAGGCGGAGTGTTAAGTTATCAGCCAATAAGCTTTGTTACCAAGATGCTTTTATAGATGGAACACACAGATCGCTGCCAATTAGTGACAAAAAATAAAATACTTGAGTAACTGAAATCACCAAAAGCGAGGACGATGCACGTAGATGGATGAATTCAAAATCCTGCACCTCACATACAAGGTCTTAAATAATCAGGCCCCATCTGACCTTGTAGTACCATATCACCCTATTAGAGCACGTCGCTCCCGCTCTGCAGAACTACTTGTTGTTCCTAGAGTATTTAAAAGTAGAATGGGAGGGAGAGCCTTCAGTTTTCAGGCCCCTCTTCTGTGGAACCAGCTTCCAGTTTGGATTCAGGAGACAGACACTATCTCTACTTTTAAGATTAGACTTCAAACTTTCCTTTTTGCTAAAGCATATAGTTAGGGCTGGACCAGGTGACCCTGAATCCTCCCTTAGTTATGCTGCAATAAACGTAGGCTGCCGGGGGATTCCCATGATGCATTGAGTTTTTCCTTTCCAGTCACCTTTCTCACTCACTATGTATTAACAGACCTCTCTGTATTGAATCATATCTGTTATTAATCTCTGTCTCTCTTCCACAGCATGTCTTTTATCCTGTCTTCCTTCTCTCACCCCAACCGGTCGCAGCAGATGGCCCCGCCCCTCCCTGAGCCTGGTTCTTCCGGAGGTTTCTTCCTGTTAAAAGGGATTTTTTCCTTCCCACTGTTGCCAAAGTGCTTGCTCATAGGGGGTCATATGATTGATGGGTTTTTCTCTGTATCTATGAAGCGCCTTGAGGCGACTTTTGTTGTGATTTGGCGCTATATAAATAAAATTGAATTGAATTGAATTGAATGTACAACAGGGGTCACTGGTTGCCAGATAACTCCATGAAAAATGTTGTAAAACTCATTTGCACCACAAACACGTTTGAGATTAGCAAATGCGAGGCACACAGTTAGTGGCTACAGGTGTCTGTGTTGAAATCTACCTAAACAGGTGAGCTATTTAAAATAAAAAATCACTCCAGTACAGATGAATACGAAGGGTGGAAATTAGCGATAAGCTAATTAGCTGTAAGTTGGGAGTTTTGGGGATTAACTCACTTTTGTAGCCAGCATCACTTCTGTATTGGCTTCAATTTTCTTTAGCCTCAATTGTTAAAATTACGCTATAATTATATGTCATTAACATTTCCTGATGTAAGTGCTGCTCTGGAAAACTTTGAATCAATGCCACTTATCATGCAGACATATTAATGATAAGCTTTTAAGACATCTTCCTTTAAGATATCTTACTGTGTGGTTCCAAGTTTAAACGATTTCAGCTGCGAGGTTTCTGCCCTTGCTCCCATCCCTGTTGATCCATGTAATATTCTGACTGATTCAGGTCCAAATGATATCGTTGCCAGATAATTCTTGCTTAGCTGCTGTTTTTCCACAAGTCTCCATTGGCTGCCTTTCAGAGGCACGTGAAACTGTTTTCTTGGCTTTTGTGGTGACAGACAACATCTGGCTATCAGCTTTCTCAAACACCCGATCTGGGCTGTATGGAACGCAGAGCTCTGGTTAGAGTATCAACTACATGCGAGCAATAAAAGATGATAGAGGAGAGCTTTCTAACACGTTTTTTTTCTACCCAACCTATTTATGAAAAAACACCAACACTATCATGCTGTCATCATTACAGGTTTTAACCATGAGATGGCGCCACATCATAAAAATAATACACACAATACTACAGCACAGTGCAACAGTAGGCACTGCCTTTAACACCACACCCCCATGGCAACCACCCACTCCCCCCACCACCTCACCTGTGGTCTGTAATTACAGCCTGCTGCTAAATCCTCTGTGTGGTGCAGTGGTAATAATGAGGATCCTACTCATGACCGCTACTGCATTGCTGTGGTTACCACGGTTTTTGGGGGCTTGCATGCTGTGAAAAATAAAACATTGCCCATTAGTGACTCCAAATCATGGTTTATTGTTGCATGTCTATAGGTCACAAGCACTTTAACAGCTTTTTCTTTCTTGGATAGTTCCATCTGGAATATCTTAAGAGGCATAATATCCGTTATCTCATAAGACAGAAGTTATGATCAAATACTCAATCTCATATTGTAAGGACTTTTTGCTATTTATTCCTTCCTAATTTTTTTTTTTTTTTTTTTTTACTGTTAACGCCGCATGAACAAATGACCTATTATATATCGTTCACTGTTTCATCACCTGTGAGTAATTTATTTCAGCAAAGACAAACACTGTCATTCACTTTATTGGAGGGTAACACAGTGAAGCTCTTAATTATTTGAAAGGATTATGTATTGCTTTCGATTTCTTCTTGCCCTTTGTATGTACCTCTACTGATATATTCTTTTATTCTTGTTCTATCATTTTTCTATTTTTATTTCTGTGCAGCACTAAAGTGCTTTAGAAATAAAGTGAAATAATTATTCAGGACCTCTTTCACCTAATATTACCCCTGCTGAACCCACATTATAGGCAGATATGAAGATTCTTTTATTACATTTTTAAATCATAATCAGCTTTTTTTTTTACTTCTTTTGTACACATATATGATACTGGGCTCCAGCTGTTTCTTAGCTCTCATTGTACATAACAATGCAGAAAAAAACTGACAACATGACACAGACAATAACAACAGGCATCGCATATTTAGTTCAATGCTGGAATTGAATCTTTTTTAAAATTAGGTATGTGAGGTGAAGTAAGGTAATGGTTCTTGCCCTGTTTAAGTGGATCTCATTTCTCTTAACCACGACTTTATAATCTTCTGGTTGCGCACGACACATTCGTGTGGGCCCACACAGCCCAACCACACATAAACACACAATGCGATGTAACCTCATGAAAGATTCATTACAATTTGCGCAGGAGTCCTATAAAATATCCATAGAGTCACAGCAAGACATCTAACTGAGTTTGCATTCAGGGCTGCCAGAAGTAATCCCTAGAGCTTTGTGTGTGTGTGTGTGTGCGTGTTTCTCTGTATGAGTCTGTATTTATGTAAGAAAGGAGCATGTTTACAGTATGTTTGCTCATTTATACTGTATGGGTTTATACTTTTCTGAGTATGAGCTATGCATTCATTTACATCGTCTGACTTTAACAGTGTCTTTAAATACATGTACGCACCATACCAAAAGCTGGGTATGTTTGTGTGCATGCACATATGCAACATCTATGTGTATTCCGCCACGCATGTTACTTCTAGCGTGCACTAGTGTGTGTTCTTGAACGTGTGTGTATGTGTGTCTGAGTGATTGATTGAGTGATGCCAGCTTCCCACCACCCTCTGTCTCTTGACCTTTCCTACCAGTCTTTGTGTTTAGCAGATGATGAGATTTTAATGCCAGCCAGTGCAGACAGGTTCCATCAGGATACAGCTTACACTGAGCAGCACGGGAGGCAGACGGCGGGAAAGAAATGTCCATCATGTCATTGGTAGTCTTTAAAATTGAGTTTTCATTGACATTTCGACATTCTCATTTCTAAAGTAAACATCCAGTAGATTTTTCTTTTAGTTAAAAAAGAAGCTAATTAAATTTCTGCAAAGTTCATCA